>NC_083869.1:88870000-89495000 GCF_032452875.1 Bos javanicus
ATTAAAAAGTAATAGCACTTATTAGTATCTCTAAAGTGTACTGAAATTGTCCAAGTATGTTACTGTAAAATAGAAATTATTAGTGGGGCAAGATTTTTTTGATCCTGATTGGCAATTAATAGTTACTAAGACAAAAGACTTAAAAAAAAAAACAATCTTCTAAGGAAAAAAAAAAAATCTGGTCCCTTCTACAAGCAATCTGTGGAAGATAGAGTATAAGAAGACATTCCTTAATTATCCATAGAGAGAAAAAATATGAATAAATATTTTCAAATATTAAAACTTACAATAGCGATGTCAGTGGCATTTTTATTGATTGATTGAAAGTTGGCATTATGAGAAATTGATGCATAATATTATAGTTTATGGAGAAGGCAATGGCACCCCACTCCAGTACTCTTGCCTGGAAAATCCCATGGACGGAGGAGCCTGGTAGGCTGCAGTCCATGGGGTCGCTAGGAGTCGGACACGACCGAGCGACTTCACTTTCACTTTTCACTTTCATGCATTGGAGAAGGAAATGGCAACCCACTCCAGTGTTCTTGCCTGGAGAATCCCAGGGAGGGGGGAGCCTGCTGGGCTGCGGTCTCTGGGGTCGCACAGAGTCGGACACGACTGACGCAACTTAGCATTGTAGTTTACTAAAGTGGAAATTTAATAAACAGGACTCAAGTGACTCAAAAGATTTATGTTATTAATAGCAGATATTGACATTTGGGAGCAAAGAATCATCACATTATTTTTTCATTTGAAGAAATGAACCCGGTAAGTTCTCTATCATCGTCATCATTCCCTTTTTACTGCAGATACTGAAATAGTGGCAGGCCAAGATAAGAATGGCTGGTCACTGATCTTAAACTCACTATTGGTCCCATTTTCCAAGAGGTTTAATTGAGAACATCAGATGGACACAATTATTAGCCTTTGTTATGTCTCACCTATATTCAACTCCTGTTAGCTTAACCAAACTCAAGAAATTGTGTAGATTATAGCCCAGTGCTTTTCAAACATAAAAATCACCTAGAAAGCTTGTTAAAACACAGAGTCCCAAAGATTCTGATTCGGTAGATCTAGGAGAAACATGAGCATCTACATTTTATCAAGTTCTCAGATGATGCTTTTGCTGCAAATGGCATTATTTCAGTCTTTTTTATGGCTGAATAGTATTTCATTCTATATGTGTACCACATCTTCTTCATTCATCTATTGATGGACATTAGGTTATTTCCATGTCTTGGCTATTGTAGATAGTGCTGCTATGAACATTCAGTTTAGTTCAGTTCAGTCGCTCAGTCGTGTCCGACTCTTTGCGACCCCATGAATCGCAGCACGCCAGGTCTCCCTGTCCATCACCAACTCCTGGAGTTCACTGAGACTCATGTCCATCGAGTCAGTGATGCCATCCAGCCATCTCATCCTCTGTCGTCCCCTTCTCCTCCTGCCCCCAATCCCTCCCAGCATCAGAGTCTTTTCCAATGAGTCAATTCTTCGCATGAGGTGGCCAAAGTACTGGAGTTTCAGCTTTAGCATCATTCCTTCCAAAGAACACCGAGGGCTGATCTCCTTCAGAATGGACTGGTTGGATCTCCTTGCAGTCCAAGGGATTCTCAAGAGTCTTCTCCAACACCACAGTTCAAAAGCATCAATTCCTCGGCGCTCAGCTTTCTTCACAGTCCAACTCTCACATCCATACGTGACCACTGGAAAAACCATAGCCTTGACTAGAGGGACCTTTGTTGGCAAAGTAATGTCTCTGCTTTTCAATATGCTATCTAGGTTGGTCATAACTTTCCTTCCAAGGAGTAAGCGTCTTCTAATTTCATGGCTGCAGTCACCATCTGCAGTGATTTTGGAGCCCAAAAAATAAAGTCTGACACGGTTTCCCCTGTTTCCCCATCTATTTGCCATGAAGTGATGGGACTGGATGCCATGATCTTCGTTTTCTAAATGTTGAGCTTTAAGCCAACTTTTTCACTCTCCACTTTCACTTTCATCAAGAGACTTTTTATCCTCTTCACTTTCTGCCATAAGGGTGATGTCATCTGCATATCTGAGGCTATTGATATTTCTCCTGGCAATCTTGATTCCAGGTTGTGCTTCTTCCAGCCCAGCATTTCTCACGATGTACTATGAACATTAGGGTGCATATATTTTTTTGAATTATAGTTTTCTCTGGATATATACTCAGAAATGGGATTGCTAGATCATATGGCAAATATTTTCTTAGTGTTTTTAAGGAACCTGCATACTGTTTTTTTAAAGTGACTGTGCCAATTGATATTCCCACCAACAATGTAGAAGGGTTAGCTTTTCCCATGGTCCACTCTTTCAGTTACATTTTATATTCTACTGGTTTTATTTAATGTAGTGGCTAATGAATAGATTGCTAGAGCTGCAAGGAAATAGCCAATAGGTCAGCAATAACGCCTTTAGTGCTAATTGGGCCATGTGGTGTGAGTGTGAGCTGCACAACTCTAGAATGTTCTACTTAGCCTACACCCTACACAACTGGTAGTCTCATCCTTAAGTACTAAATGAGTGTGTTTTAGAAGAAAGAGAGAATGGAACGGGTGGTGGAATGAAAGAAACAGTATTATTTTAACCATTGGATTTTGGGGATCTCTCAGATCCAGGAATATTGCCATAATCTGTCTGATCAGGCTGTATTAGGGTCAGAAAGTTTATCTAAGGAGAAAGTCTTAGATCAGTTTTAGAAGGCAGGTACTAGAGATTAAATGTTTGTGTCCCACCACTCCCCAAAATTCATATGTGGAAACCTACTTCCCAATGTGATGTTATTAGGTGGTGGGGCTTTTGGAAGATGTTTAGGTCATGAGGGTAGAGCCTTCAGGAATGGAATCAGTGCCCTTCTAAGGAGTGACTTTGTAAGAGCTCCCTCACCCCTTCTGCTATGTGGAGATGTAGCAAAAAGACAGCCATCTATGAACCAGGAAGCAGACTCTTATCAGACATCAAATCTTCTGGCACCTTGACCTTAGACTTCCAGTCTCCAGAACTATGAGAAACAAATTTCTGTTGTTTATAAGCGACTCAGCCTATGGTATTTTGTTTAGCTGTCCAAGAATCTGCGGAGTCTTGAAGTTCATGTAATACTATTTGGGGTCCAGAGGACAAAAGTCATCACAGAGTTGGGAAAAAAATCATTCAACCCATTTTTTTTCTCAGAACATCCGTAGCTTTGGTGGCAGGAGGACCTTGAAAGCATTAGGAGGCAATATCAAGGCACTATCAGTGAGGATACCAGCAGCAGAGGCCATGAAAACCTGCCTCCTCCAAGAAGCTGGCAGACAACTGCCTCCCACCCAAACCTCCCAGAAAGTGAAAGTGAAAATGAAGTCGCTCAGTCGTGTCCAACTCTTTGCGACCCCATGGACTGTAGCCCACCAGGCTCCTCCGTCCATGGGATTCTCCAGGCAAGAATACTGGAGTGGGTTGCCATTTCCTTCTCCAGGGGATCTTCCTGACCCAGGGATCTCCCGCATTACAGGCAGATGCTTTAACCTCTGAGCCACCAGGGAAGCCGTGAGGCAGGGTCAAAAGAACTGAGCAACCCTGGGATACCAGCTAGGAACTCCCAGGAGGGAGCCAGGGGAGCTCAAGGAGATTCCAGTGGAGGGTAGGGCTGAGATCTGAGAGCAGTGCAAGGGGGAATAAAGAGCTTGCTGAATATTATTAATAAATGCAACTTCTTTCATGTTCTCAGGCTGGTGAATTCCAAGCACATTCAAAGGAAAGAAAAATTTAAAAATTACAGCAATCCTAAGAATGCAGATTATAAGCATTCCCTTTTGTGATAGGAATAGCTTCATTATTTTACTATTAGTCACACACTGTAAGTAATTCACTTTTCTAATCAATATCGGCTGCTTGTAAACTGACAATTCAACTAACACTTCAGTCTGCTACCAGGTTTTGACACCTGAGACAAATCCACAGGGGCTTCCCTGGTGGTTCAGTTGGTAAAGAGTCTGCCTGCAATGCAGATAACCTGGGTTTGATCCCTGGGTTGGGAAGTTCCCCTGAAGAAGGAAATGGCAACCCACTACAGTATTCTTGCCTGGGAAATCCCATGGACAGAGGAGCCTGGTGGGCTACCATCCGTGAAGTTTTAAGAGCTGGACATGACTTAGTGACTAAACCTACCTCCCTACAAACCCACAGCACTGTGAGTGTGAAAACATCGTACGTGTAGATTTTACTGAGCTCAGATTTACTGAGTGGTAGAGATCAGTTTCTCCTCCTCCTCCCAGTATTCCTTCCTTGGCCCATAAAGTCCACTTCTTTGGAAGTAATGGGAAGAGAGCGTCTGTCCTCATTTCACTTCAAGAAATGAGGAGTGATGTATCTAACTGATGGATTTGGGAAAAGGAACAGAACTGTTCCTAGCTTAGTTCTTTCTGCTTTTGGTATGGTGAGTCCTCAGGAAAAAAATTATCTTCTGGGAGAATCTTACACTCGTGTGGTGGATCTGAGCGGGTAGTCTAGTTCAAAACCATTTAGCTGCTGTTTCAAACCACATTCTCTCATCAGGGTCCCAAAACAAAAGAAGCAGATGGCACATTCAAACTGGAATAATTTGAGGAGGAAATATTTACAAAGGGACAATTTACAAAGATGGGAGCAGAGTGTAAGAAAAGAGCAAGGGACTGTGCTAGACAGAGCTCACCAATGTGGGTGGCCACCATCTAATGTGTTGAGGACCCGAATAGAACAATAGGACAAAAGAAGGCTGAATTCACTCTCAGCATGAGCTGAACATCTTGGTCTTCTCTTGCCCTTGGTGTTCCTGGTTCTCAGGCCTTCAGACCCAGACTGGAACCTACACCATGGATTCTCCACTTCTCAGGCGTTAAAACAACACCACTGGCTTTCCTGGTTCTCCAGTTTACAGACAGCAGACTGTGGGATTTCTTAGCCTCCGTAATGACAAGAGCCCATACCTGATAATAAATCCCTCCCCCCCTGCCCCTACTTATTGGTTTTGTTTCTCTAGAGAATTCTGACATACAAATAGGCTATTGCAGCCCCACTTACATTATCTTGCCATTTTGGCACCATCCATTGCAAGGCATACTACTCAATAGCTTCTAACGGAAAGCACTGGCAACTCTCTGTCTGATGGATTTCTCAGACCAATAGAATACACCTGACCTGCATACTGAGCAGCTGAAAGTGCCAGACAGATAACAGGTTCTGAAAGCACCCCTCAATCAGTGACTGATAAGAGTTGAAGGACAACTGTCTCAGGCTCTTGCTCCTCAGAAATAATTTCAGGCATCTTCTGTACTATCTCCCAGAACTCCCCAGTAGGATGGAGTCCTAAGTGTCCACGATGGCAATATGCTTGATTGTACACTCTCTATTAGGCTCCTTGTCTCATTTCCCCATTGTCCTACCTATACTTCTAAGGATTACCTCCCAAATAAACTATTTTCCTCAAGTCTTTGATTCAGGTCTCCTCTGGGTGCACCCAAATTACACCAGTAGTATAAACAGGGTGGGGCTTCCCCAGTGGCTCAGCAGTTAAAAGAACTCACCTGGAATGAAGGAAATGCAGGAGACACAAGTTCGATCCCTGGGTTGGGAAGATCCCCTGGAGGAGGGAATGGCAGCCCACTCCAGTATTCTTGCCTGGAGAATCCCATGGACAGAGCAGCCTGGCGGCTACAGTCCATAGGGTCACACGGAGTCAGACACGACAGAAGCGACTAAGCATGTACATATACAGGGTGAAAGGATCAATAAGTAACTGACTACGCGAGTTTAAGCATATTGTTTAGAAACATAGAGGATTGCACCAGAAGAAACATGTAAAACAATTGAAAGTGATTGCTTTGGGGAGGGGATTTGGGAAAAGCCTTAGGAAACAGGTGGGCAAGAAACAGCTGGTGTTTGTTAAAACTTTGTAATATTATTTGACTATTTGATACATATACATGTATTTCTTTTATGAAAATAAAGATAATATTAGAACATGCCTTTGACTTACTTTCAGAACAGAGCAGCAAGGGAGTAAAAGAAAAATAAAGAAATATAGGCTGATTAAGCTGGAAGAAGAAAGAAATTTCCTTGGGAAAAAATGGAGCTTAGTTAGTAGGCTAAAAAGATATGAAGAGAAAAATAATATTCTAAAGGCCAGACAATCAATGAAGTATGGAAAATCTAACTTGTTAGAAATATGGGAGTATAAAACAGGGTGATGTTTTGTCATTCCTGGTTCTTGAGAGGCCAGTGGGGCCCAAAAGAAATGTAAAAGGGAAACACTCATAATTTCAGGGAGCAAACCAGAATGGCATTTCTTGAGAGGATTCAGATGCAAGAAGTACTGAATGGCATTCCCTTAAAGCCATAAATAGGATGCCCATAAAAATGTAAACTGGAAAGTACCCTTTGGAGAATGAAATGGCTCTAATAAGTTGTAACGGAAAACTTGGACAGCTTGTAGAGAAAATGAGTGAGAAAAATCAACGTAGAATATGCTACCTACATTGTTAGGTATCACAATCTGAAGGTGAGAGAGTAAATGAAAGAGGATGGATTTTGGAAAGGAGAAGACACGTAGAAGGATAGAATGGCATAAGGTGAATTTCCCACTTTTATGGCTTTTAGCCCAGGGACAGGCTGCAGTTGGCACCATGCAGAACAGCTAGAACTCTGGTAGAAAGCTCAGAACAACTCTGAACAACCAGAAGACAGAGTGCAGAGAAATACAGCTGCAAGCAACAAGAGAATTATCCCAGAAAGTATTTACATAGATGGAGTTAATACTCTCCACACAGTGCTGCCAGACCCCTCAAGTCTAGCTAACAATAAAAGAACTGAACTGAGATCTGAACTGCCATCTAAGGAATAGGAAGTCTGAAGTCTGAGTCGAGCCAAGTCAATTGCCTGATAAACCAAAGCCCAGTGAGAAAGAACACAAAGTCAAGCTCTTCTGAAGAATTTAATACAATCCAGTCTCTACAACATAATTTTCACAATGTTTAGGATACAGCCACGAATACCCACAACATATAAACACCAAGAAATTGCAATTGAGTCTCAAGAGAAACAACAATCAATACAGACCAAAACCAAAATGATTCAGAAATCAGAATTAGGAGACAAGAGTTTTAAAGCAGCTATTGAACTATTTACAGATTGAAGAAGCTCAGCAAAACTCAAGCAGTACAAATATAAGGAAAACTGTACCCCGCGCATGAAAATCAGACTGCTTTAAAAAAGAAAATAAAAGTCTTTGAATGTAGCTTGAGATAGAAATAAATACCACATTTCTTGTAGGTTATTGTTAACATTATATCTGAAACAATGGAGGACAGAATACCGTGCAGCGACATATTCAAGGTATCGAAGAAAATTATATTCAGCAAAAATTTCCTTCAAGAATAAAAATGAAATCAGAACATTTCAGATTTAAGAAAAAGAAGCTAAGAGTATCCATCATCAGAAGTCCTGTACTACAAGAAATACAAAGGACATTCTTCAGGCTGGAGGACATAATATCAGAAGGAAACTTGGATCCTCAGGAAGGAATAAAGAACATTGGGAATAGCATTGAGCTAGGTATTTAGAAAAACCTTTTTTTTCTTCAACCTTTAAGGATTCATAAAGCAAAATTATAACATTCTCTTTGAGGACTTACTGTATATGGAGATGCAATAAACAGGGCCATTATAGCATAAATTCCATGGACAGAGGAGCCTGGCAGGCTACAGTCCATGGGGCTGCAAGAGTCAGACACGACTTAGCGACTAAACCATAACATAAAGGAAAAGGCTAGTAAATGCAATTTCTATGGTCGCAAGGTTTCTACATTTCACATTAAAAGATAAAGAATAACCTAAGAGGGCCTTAAAAAGTTAAGAATGGTAGTTTAATTCCTAGAGCAATTAGTTAAAGCATTTAATGCAAAGAAGTATAGCTAGTAGATTAAAAGGGAATTCTAAAATATATGCAATTGATCCAAAAGAAGGCATAAAAGGAGAAACAGAGGAACGAATGATAACAAGAACATAAAATGAATATCAAAATGGTGGACATAAATCCAACCATGTCAATATAAGCCTTTCAATGGTGAAAAGAGTCTTTTCAACAAAAGACACTAGAATAAAAGGATTATACATATGAGGAAAAAATTGACCCTTAGCTCACATTGGACACAGTTATTAATTTTCAGTGGATCAGAGGTGTAAATACATAAGCAAAAACCATAATGCTTTAGGAAGAGAACCTAGGGAAAAGGTTTCAAGATTTGGGGAGGGATAACGTGTTCTTGGGGTACAAAAGCAATCACTACTCTGGAAAAATGATAAATTAGACTTCATCAAAACCGAAAACTTCTGCTCATCAAAAGACACTGTTAAGAAAAAGAATAGATAAGCCACAAATTAAAACAAACTGAGATTTATTTGGCAGAGGACTTTTTATAAAGATGTAATCAGGATAGAGAGAAACCAAGAGAGATAATTCCAGACCAGAGTTGGTAACAGCAGAGGGCAGGCAACAGTTGCCAGAAACCAGAGAGAAGTGAATCATATAGAAAAGCTCACCTTGGGAATAGCTGTGACCTTCAGAATGCAAAGCAGTGACCTTTGGTCAAGACAGCCAGACTGAGGCAATCCCATAGGAAGGAAGCAGGGGCATAAATAGCCCATATATCACTCTCCTCCATCTCGCCCCTTTCACCATGGCTCCCTTTGGACTGAAGCCAACTGAAAGCCAAAGGCAGGAAAGCTATTTAATAATCATATGGGACACTGTCAGGGCCCCACCCAAATCACCTGGGCATTTACATTCCAGTGTGATTTTTGTCAAAATCATATTTTAACATTTTTATTATATGATTACATAGGAACTGCCAACAAGACCATTCCAGAAGTTCCTATAGACACATGGTCAATCCCTGCCAACTCTCAGCTCCCCATCTCCTTCAGCTCTCTCCTAGGATCCATCACCAGTGCAGGGATTCCAGAAAGCACACTGCTTGGCACAGCCCATTCACGGTGCCTAACACAACTCCCTTCTGAGAAAGCTCAGAGAGACTTTCACACTTGCAGAGCTTACGAAACAACTGAAGATTTCCTTACCCCCTCATCACCATTCACCATGCTTTTTAACACCCCAACTTATTATCTGCCAGGGTGGAGTGGACCAGGCAGATGTCTATGTTTGCCAGTGATGTTTGAGAGGGGTTCTGGAATTGTAACCAACTGACTGGACTAAAATTTGAATGTGAAATAGACTAGAAGATAATTGGGTAACTGGTAGCATTTGGGGCAGAAAACAGCTAAATCACCAACATAGCTGAGCACCAGAATAAGATTAGATACTAATTTCTGAGGAAGTTAAAAAATTAGATTCAAGCAAGTTTAACTGTTTCTTAAACCAATATTTACTTGTTCAGAAGACCTGCTGAGGCATTGTGTTTTATCCTAACAAACCTGAGGAGACCTCAACAGATCTCAGTTCTTTGCAGCCTTAAGATATCCCATTATATCTTTCAGTTAAGCGACAGGCATAAAAGAAAAAGGAAACATACTGCCTTACACAACTGGACAGTCTTGAAGTAGTCAAGTGAAGTTTGATCTAGCAGTTCAATGACATCACCAATAACTTTTCTTATTGACTATCCCGTCAACCATCTACAGGGTTGGCTTGATTTTCAGGTTTCAAATAGAAGCTTTCCTTTCATGGTGGCAGTGATTTCAACCCTTACAGTTTTATAATTCGGTGCTTGGAGGAATAGTGAAGAAACTTCTGGTAGTTTCCACACAAATTGTGGGATTTACTCCCACTGAACCACCTCATGTAATATTCCCATCCACGAACCAATCTCAAGGGTCAGGAACATTGAAAGAGCTAATTTGTCAATGTTCCACACCGGAAGTTAGAAGTGGCTTCAATTTTCATAGAGGTTCAAGGCTTCCCAAAGATATTGGGGCCTATGAAGAATTGCATAGTGGGAAAGGAATGCTTGGAAGTAACCCAGTATCTGCCTATGTCCACTTCCTAGCCTAAATGGCAACCCAAGGATATACCACTTCTATTGGTTTATTGAGCCCTAGCATTCCAAGCTGAGAAAGCCCTTTGGTTAAGCCTTGGTCCTGTACTAATGTGCAAGTATACCTTGTAGGATAATCAGATCAGTCACTCAGTCATGTCCGACTCTTTGCGACCCCATGAATCGCAGCACGCCAGGCCTCCCTGTCCTTCACCAACTCCCGGAGTTCACTCAGACTCACGTCCATCGAGTCAATGATGCCATCCAGCCATCTCATCCTCTATCGTCCCCTTCTCCTCCTGCCCCCAATCCCTCCCAGCATCAGAGTCTTTTCCAATGAGTCAACTCTTCGCATGAGGCGGCCAAAGTACTGGAGTTTCAGCTTTAGCATCATTCCTTCCAAAGAAATCCCAGGGCTGATCTCCTTCAGAATGGACTGGTTGGATCTCCTTGCAGTCCAAGGGACTCTCAAGAGTCTTCTCCAACACCACAGTTCAAAAGCATCAATTCTTTGGCACTCAGCCTTCTTCACAGTCCAACTCTCACATCCATACATGACCACAGGAAAAACCATAGCCTTGACTAGACGGACCTTTGTTGGCAAAGTAATGTCTCTGCTTTTGAATATGCTATCTAGGTTGGTCATAACTTTCCTTCCAAGGAGTAAGCGTCTTTTAATTTCATGGCCACAGTCACCATCTGCAGTGATTTTGGAGCCCAGAAAAATCAAGTCTGACACTGTTTCCACTGTTCCCCATCTATTTCCCATGAAGTGATGGGACCGGATGCCATGATCTTCGTTTTCTGAATGTTGAGCTTTAAGCCAACTTTTTCACTCTCCTCTTTCACTTTCATCAAGAGGCTTTTTAGTTCCTCTTCACTTTCTGCCATAAGGGTGGTGTCATCTGCATATCTGAGGTTATAGATATTTCTCCCAGCAATCTTGATTCCAGCTTATGCTTCTTCCAGTCCAGCGTTTCTCATGATGTACTCTGCATAGAAGTTAAATAAACAGGGTGACAATATACAGCCTTGATGTACTCCTTTTCCTATTTGGAACCAGTCTGTTGTTCCATGTCCAGTTCTAACTATTGTTTCCTAACCTGCATACAAATTTCTCAAGAGGCAGGTCAGGTGGTCTGGTATTCCCATATCTTTCCGAATTTTCCACAGTTTATTGTGTTGCACACAGTCAAAGGCTTTGGCATAGTCAATAAAGCAGAAATAGATGTTTTTCTGGAACTCTTTTGCTTTTTCCATGATCCAGCGGATGTTGGCAATTTGATCTCTGGTTCCTCTGCCTTTTCTAAAACCAGCTTGAACATCAGGAAGTTCTCGGTTCACATATTGCTGAAGCCTGGCTTGGAGAATTTTGAGCATTACTTTACTAGCATGTGAGATGAGTGCAATTGTGCGGTAGTGTGAGCATTCTTTGGCATTGCCTTTCTTTGGGATTGGAATGAAAACTGACCTTTTCCAGTCCTGTGGCCACTGCTGAGTTTTCCAAATTTGTTGGCATATTGAGTGCAGCACTTTCTCAGCATCATAATCATAAATCGTGGGCAGATGTAGATTTCAGGAAGCCAGAAAGCATTTGAAAGCATGACAGCCTCGGATACCTAGAAAGGAGAAGAAACTACGAAAGGGGAAGTAAAGAAGAGACTTAGGATGCTAATGACAAATTGTGTCTCATTTTAAACAGTGGATACTTTTTTAATGGTCAAAATTACTTCCCAATACCCACAATAACATTCCTCTCAACTGCACAGAGCAGGCTGAAAATGCCCATTTGTCATCTCTGGCCCAAGAATGGCTTTAGGACTTCACAGACCACTTCAGATATTTGAGTCATTTTTTATTAAACTCTGGTGGGTCATTTCAAAGAGGGAAGATGGGTTTGTCCCAGGATTTTTCTCTTTACTAAACTGAAATAAACAAGATCCATAATCAGCCATTTTCTCCCTGCCTTCTAATAAAATACACAGACACATACATACTGTTAAAAGTATTCCATTCTTGCCTGAGTCAAAATCTGTACAGAAAAGATGCATCAGGCAATAACCCTAGAGGCTCCTCAATGTGCCAGCTCAGAATTATGAGCATTTTAATGAAGTGTCAATGAGGCACATTTATCCCTACTTCATACTAACCTGCTTCCCATTATTCCTCTCCCACTCTGAAAGGCCTAAAAACAATCTGGATAAAAACAAGCTTATAGAACTCAAACCTGATAAGATGATAAGCCAATAGGACACAAGATATAAATGTCAATTTATTCCTTTATAATAAAAATTTAAAAATTAGTCCTATTGTATAGCACAGGGAACTATATTCGTGTCCTGTGATAAGTCATAATGGAAAAGAATATGAAAAAATAAAAATACATGTGAAACTGATTCACTTTGCTGTACAGTAGAAATTAGCACAACATTGTAAATCATTTATACTCCAATAAAATAAATTGTAAGCAATTTAAAAAATAATGAGTTAATTTGAAAACAGAATAAGTAAAGACTATGCTTATAAAAACTAGGCAGTTTGGGCTCTGGCAGATTATTTTTGACTTAAAAAATTTTAAATAAGGACACATGTAAAATAAGGTCAGTCTCCCTCATAATTTGTTTAAATGTATATGTGTTTCAACAAATTAAATATCCACTTTTGAAATAACAAACTTCAATTCATAGCTCCCACCATATATAAAAACTAACTCAAAATGGATCATATATTTAATTGTAAAACGTAAAATAATAACATTTCTGGAAGAAAATATAGGATTTTTTTTGGTGACCATTGGTTAGGTAAAATTCTTTTTGAATATGATACAAAAAGCACAATCCATAAGAGAACAAAATGAACTTCACCAAAATTAAAATTTTCTACTTTTCAAAAGACATAGTTAAAGGAATAAACAAATAAGCCACAGACTGGAAGAAAATACTTGCAAATCATATATATATATATATATATATGAAGAACTTATATTCAGGATACATAAAGAACTCTCAAAATACTATAATACATTTTTCAAATGGGCAAAAGAAATGAACACCTGACCGAAGAAGATATGTGGATGGCAGATAAGCCATGAAAAGATACTCAACATCATTAGTCAATAGGAAAAGGCAAATTAAGACCACAGTGATATACTACTTCACATCTATTAGAATGGCTAAAATTAAAACTACTTACCATACCAAATATTGTGAAGGATGTAGAGAAATTAGAACATCACAGACTGCTAGTGGGAAGGTACAATAGTTCAAAATTTGGGAGAAAGTTTGGCAATTTCTTATAAAGTCAAATATACACCTACCATATATTATAATGGGCTTCCCTGGTGGCTCAGACAGTAAAGAATCTGCCTGCAATGCAGGAGACTCCGGTTTGATCTCTGGGTCCGGAAGATCCCCTGGGGAAGGGAATGGCAACCCACTCCAATATTCTTTCCTGGAGAATTCCATGGACAGAGGAGGACAGCCCACGGGGTTGCAAAGAGTCAGATACAACCGAGAAATGAACACACATACGTATATTATAATCATTCCATTCTTATTTATTTACCTAAGAGAAATAATGGAGAAGGCGATGGCACCCCACTCCAGTACTCTTGCCTGGAAAATCCCATGGACGGAGGAGCCTGGTAGGCTGAAGTCCATGGGGTCGAGAAGAGTCGGACACGACTGAGCGACTTCCCTTTCACTTTTCACTTTCATGCATTGGAGAAGGAAATGGCAACCCACTCCAGTGTTCTTGCCTGGAGAATCCCAGGGACGGGGGAGCCTGGTGGGCTGCCGTCAATGGGGTCGCACAGAGTCGGACACGACTGACGCGACTTAGCAGCAGCAGCAGCAGCAAGAGAAATAAAAGCATACGCCACACAAAGACTGTCCCACAAATGATTCATAGCAGCTTTATTTGTAATAACTAAAAATGGAAATGACACAAAGATCCATCAACAGATGATAAACAAATGGTGATATACCAATAGAAGAGAATGGTATTGGGCAATAAAAGGGCATGAACTATTAAGACATGAGACACAAGAACAATTAAAATAATTATGCTGAGTGAAGAAAGCCAGGCCAAAAACAAGAGTATATAATGTGTGAGACCATTTACATAAAATTAAAGAAAATGTAAATTAGTATAGTGACAGAAATTGGATCAGTGGTTGCCTAGCGGTGAGGGTAGGGTAGGGAAGACAGAAGGAGGGGTTACCAGGGGCACAAAGAAGAAACTTAAGAGGTTATGACTTTATTCCCCATCTTGGTTGTGGTGAAAGGTATGTACATATTAAAACATCAAATTGTATACTTTAAATACGTGCAATTTATTGCATATCAATTGTATCTCAGCAAATATATTAAATAAATAAATGAAATTTAAATGTTTGTTGAAAATATCCAGCCATGTTGTCATTTGACAATAGTTGCTGAACCCTCTGTGCAGTGAAGCTATAAAAATAGGCATGAGATGTAATGTCTATACTCCAAAGTCTTTCAAAGTTGATGGAGAGTTCTAATTTTGGACTGGGGGAGTGGAGTTGTTTGTGGGACATAATTACATAGATTTAGGATCGAGAAGTCTAGAGCCAAGGACAGAGCTGTGAGCTAAAGATAAAGATACTGGACTTACCATTTGTACAGAGCCAATGAAACAACTTACATGGAGGAGGTAATCTAGAAATATAGATTGAGGAGTGAAACGACCGAAAAAGGACACTAGTAGTAAGAGGAAGATGCCCCAGTGTGAGACCAGAAAGAGACCAACCCGGAGCTTGGATAGCAGCTCAGAGTGACAGCACAGGGAAGCAGTGCTCAGTCATTCAGTCATGTCTGACTCTTTGTGACCCCACGAACTGTAGTCAGCCAGGCTTCTCTGTCTGTGGAATATTCCAGGCAAGAATACTGCAGTAGGTTGCCATTCCTTCTCCATGGGATCTTCTGGACCCAGGGATTGAAATTGCATCTCCTGCATCTCCTGAATTGGCAGGCAGATTCTTAATGTGTTATCAAAAGGAGGACAGTGTCAGATCATTCAAGGAGGTTGGGGAAGATAAAGGGTGGACACTGTCAAATGAATTGGGCAAATTGGAAGTCTCTGGTGACCTTGGTAGGGAGATACTTGGCGTGTCATTGCAGAGGTGAATGCTCTAAGACACCAATGCTCTAATACTCTTGCCTTATACTTTGGTTATTATAAAGCAGGCAGAAAAGAAGCAGTTGGGCAGTCATATCATCCATTCTCAGGACGTTACAGCACCCTGGAGCACTGAAAGAAAGACATCTGTGTGTCTAGACTACTAGCTTTCACTTCTTTACTTTGTCTTTCCCCAGATAAACATACTCATATGCCTAATTTTGGTCAGAATTCCCGGCAGTCATCACTTTATTATTCTTTTTCTCCTTCACTCAAGCCCTTAGGTCCTTTATTTCTTTCTATCTCCATCTCTGTCCTTCAAGCTGTTAGAAAGAGTGGTCCACACCCATCATTTCCACTTCCTCAGACTCCTTCCACCACTCACCGTCTTCAGACATCCAGAAATTTGGTCCTGATATGATGGGGAGCAGGGAAAAGGTTGTACTGTCAGACCAGGGGTAGCCTAGAGAGTTTGGTCACCAGGCTGTGAGATGCTAAACATAATTTGATTTTCCAGACAAAAACTACACTGAAATGTCTGAACTCTTCACAACCAATGCAGTTTACTCTTTAGTATAATGACCTACCTGTTCCCTTGTACTGAGACAGGACACGTCTCTGCTCACAGCTGCAAGCACTTGACTGCCACGGGTAGACCATCTGTTCTTCCGCTTGTGGCTTTTGGCAAAAGGGGATGTCTGGTGGAAGCTTTCAGATTTGGATTTAAGTAGCTCCCCAGTGGCTAAGACTGTAAAGAATCTGCCTGCAATGCAGGAGACCTGCGTTCGATTCCTGTGTCAGGAAGACCCTGTGGTGAAGGGCATGCTACCCACTCCAGTATTCTTGCCTGGAGAATTCCATGGACAGAGGAGCCTATTGGGCTACTGTCCATGGGGTAACAGAGAGTTGCACACGAGTGAACAATTAATACACACACAACTCTCTTTCAGAGAAGTAGACTTTGAGTAGGGTTGTTAGTTTGGCTTTTATCTTATGTCCTAGTCCTAGTAACTGTCTTTCCTCCTTCTTCCTCATCCTGTACTAGAATTCTTGGAATGAAATCCCCACTCTCTTCCTGTTCCTTAGTATCTAGCTTGTAAGTTGGCTATCTCAGACAAGAATTTCGATTGGTACAGAAATACATCTGGTCTGGGGTGAGCAGATCCTCACCGTACTTGTACTGCATCATCTTCCTCCCCTCTTCTCCTTGGCCAATTAGTCATCATCTCTGTGATAAGCCCCTGGATCCAAGTCTTTCATTCCCAGTTTGGCAACTAGATTGCTGCCTTCCAAAATTTCTCCTCTTTGTAGCTTCCTTGGTTTGGGGTCATTTCTGGCTATAAGTCATCAGTCATAGGCTTCATCTTAGAAACTCTGTTTTCTTAACTTTCTCCTTCATCTGCCTGGTCAGACACTCGTTCTCATCAATAGCATCTTCAGGTTCTATCTTGAGACTACTGATAAACAAGTTTATTTATTTCTGGGGATTTGATGGAAGAGGCTTATGGTGGCTTCATAGAGCCAACTGCTAAGTACAAAAATATATTAAAATAAATATAAATAAATAATGTTGTCAAACTGTTGGTAGCTTGAAATTGGCCATGGTAGAAGTATTTATATATAACATGGAAATTGGTAAATGCTACCAAGTGGGGCCATTTTTTCCCCTTAAAGGTGGTATACTATCACACCATTGCTTGTTTCTCCTCCATAATTGCCCCCTGCATAGCTGTACATGCACACACACACACACAGGCACTCACTCAGTAGACAGCTCTAATGCCAGATCCTCATCTCTTCAGTCTACCTTAGCCTCCAGCTGCAGAGAACACTTTCACCACTCACCCAAAACCAGTGATATTTTTTTCCTACTTTAAAACATTCACTTTAAACATTTAGTAATGGAATATATGTATTATATATATATATATATTATATACATATATTTAAAATACATTCTGGACCTTAGCTGCTGCTGCTGCTGCTAAGTCACTTCAGTTGTGTCCAGCTCTGTGTGACTCCGTAGACGGCAGCCCAGCAGGGTCCCCCATCCCTGGGATTCTCCAGGCAAGAACACTGGAGTGGGTTGCCATTTCCTTCTCCAATGCATGAAAGTGAAAAGTGAAAGTGAAGTCACTCAGTCGTGTCCAACTCTTCTCGACCCCATGGACTGCAGCCCACCAGGCTCCTCCATCCATGGGATTTTCCAGGCAAGAGTACCGGAGTGGGGTGCCATTGTCTTTTCTGGACCTTAACTAGACCTATTAAAAACTACTGACCACACTATTTGGGAAATACTAATGTATTCAGCTAAAGCTGAAGCTCCAACACTTTGGCCACCTGATGGGAAGACCCAACTCATTGGAAAAGACCCTGATTCTGGGAAAGATTGAAGGCAAAAGGAGAAGAGAGCTGCAGAGGATGAGATGGTTAGATAACATCACCGACTCAATGGACATGAATTTGAGCAAACCCCAGGAGATAGAGGAAGATAGGAAAGCCTGGCATGCTTCAGTGACAGAACGTCAACAGTGTAGTACATCTGTGCCTTCAGAGTGCACTTAATCACATGGAGGAATCATTCGTGGGGGGAACCTACTTACTACGATGTCTCAGTAGAAGGAACTCATATATCAGTACCATAGATGATTCATCACAGCATATTAACTTCTGTGAACTTCAGAGTGGAAGGAAGACCAGCTAATTATCACAGGTATTTCAGAAACCTTGGTGCAAGCCATGCAGTGATAAAACTGCATGAGCCAACCAAAACATCAAGTTGTTTGCTTCTGGCAAGATTTTTATGAGATCATGCTGTTACTTCATATTGATCTGGAGCTCTGTCACATATTTCTTTGATTAACAGCAATGAAAAATAAATTATTATTTATCACTGAAGTGCTTTAGTAAATAAAATCATTCAAAACATGTAAAGTAAAAACAAAAAGGACATTGAATGGCTGGGGACCACTAGACTGAATTTTTAAAGAACACACCACATTTTTATTTTTAAAAATCTAATGTTTAGTTGCTATAAACATGTAGAGGTTGCTAGTCAAGTGACTAGAAACACAGGCTCTGGAGACAGATGGGCTGGATTTACTCTGGAGCTTTGTCACTTACTATCTCTATGATTTGGGGGCAAGTTACTTAATTTCTCTGTGTTTCATTTTTCTCACCTATAAAATGGAAATAAAAGCACCTACTTCACATGATTATTGTGAAACCAAAATGAAATAGCACATGAGGTGCTTAGAATAACAAATCAGAATTTTAAATATTTGCTCTCAAGTTCATTAATAACACTATTTCTGGAGTGCTTACAGTGTGCTTGGAGCTTACTACATGCTTGATATTCAATCTCTTACTACTCTCTGAGGTAAAAATTAAGCCCATTTTATGACTAAGGAAACAGACTCTCAGTGAAAAGATGTAACTTTTCCACGGTCTTGTGGCTAGTAAGTGAAAGAGCTTGGCTACCCATATTTTAGTTTTCATTTAAGTGATAGAAAGATGCAAAACTGAAGCTTGTATTGGAATCCAAGCCACCCTGATATTTAGTATTCTATCAGGAAATGGCAACCCACTCCAGTGTTCTTGCCTGGAGAATCCCAGGGACGGGGGAGCCTGGTGGGCTGCTGTCTATGGGGTTGCACAGAGTCGGACACGACTGAATCGACTTAGCAGCAGCAGCAGGAAATGCTTCCTTTATAGTCAACCCAACCCTTGCTTGCTGTGGCATAAGCTATTCTTGTTCTGTCTTCAGCAGAGACAGAAAAACTCATCAACATCCCTGTGCTTCCACTTGAAGACTGTTACTAAGTTGCCCTTCTGACTTGGTATTCTCTTGGTTTTAAAAACCCACAACTCCCATAGGCCTTCCTCACGAACTCTATTTACTAACCATTGAATAATTTCTACAGCAGCATTTCTGCTTTGCTGCTGCTGCTGCTAAGTCGCTTCAGTCGTGTCCGACTCTGTGCGACCCCATAGACAGCAGCCCACCAGGCTCCCCGTCCCTGGGATTCTCCAGGCAAGAACACTGGAGTGGGTTGCCATTTCCTTCTCCAATGCATGAAAAGTGAAAGTGAAGTCCCTCAGTCGAGTCCGACTCCTAGCGACCCCATGGACTGCAGCCTACCAGGCTCCTCAGTCCATGGGATTTTCCAGGCAAGAGTACTGGAGTGGGGTGCCATTGCCTTCTGCATTTTTAAGTTAGACTTTAAAATTCATTATGAATGTAAGCCAGGCGCACTATCCTTTGGCTGAACTTGCTTTGCTTTTGAAGCAACTGCATGTAAGGACTCCTGTTTGGGACTTCCTTACTCCACCACCCCATCTAGAAGGTTCTGTCCACAATGGGCCACAATATACTTAGTAAGGATTTTTAAGTTTTTCAAGGTTTCATGTCACTTTGTTTCACAGGGTTGAGTCTGGAGGTACTTATATTTAGTTGTGCGATCAGGAAGACAAATGGCAGTGTGGACTGGCCCTCTTTACAAGACAGATGTTGCTCTTCCTTCAGTTACCTTGTCTGAGTCAGGCACTGTGCTAGACCCAGGAACAAAAGACACGGTCCCTTCTCACAGCCAGTGTTTATCTCACCACGGAGATAAATGCCCAGTTACCTAATTATTACATTAGAGAAATGCCCTGGAATCAATAGGAACCCCGGAAAAGGGGCAGGAAGACTGCTTGGAACACAGAGGTAGGGGGGTCTGATTAAAAAAAAAAAATCCTGGGTAACTTCAGACAGCCAGGCTCTGACCCCACTTTTACTGTTAACTTCATTATGCCATCAATTGTGGTTGAATTGTCCCTGCTGTCGTGCCTTACAAAATTTTTTTTAAAAAGAGAGAAAGAAAAAAAGAAAAAAGATATGTTGGGGTCCTAACCCCCAGTACCTGAGAATGTCATCTCATTTGGAGGTGGGGTCTTTAATATGAAGTCATTGTGCATGCTAGGTCGCTTCAGTCATGCCTGACTCTTTGTAACCCTGTGGACTGTACCCTGCCAGGCTTCTCTGTCCATGGGATTCTCTAGGCAAGAATACTGGAGTGGATTGCCAGGCCCTCCTCCAGAGGATCTTCCCGACCCAGGGATCGAACCCACATCTCTTATGTCTCCTGTGCTACAGGCAGATTCTTTACTGCTGAGCCGCCATGGAAGCCCATGAAGTCATCGGGGTGAGCCCTAATCCAATATGGTTGGTGTCTTTATAAAAAGGGGAAATTTGTACATGAAGACCGATGCACATAGACAGGACATGATGTGAAGAGACACAGGGAAAAGACAGCCATCTATAAGCCAAGCAGAAAAGCCCAGAACAGATCCTTCCCTCACAGCCCTCGGAGAAATCAAGGCTGTTAACACCAGGCTTTCAGACTTTCAGCCTCCAGAACTCTGAGACAATAAATTCCTGTGGTAAGCTGCCCACCCCGTCTCTGGTGCTTTCTTATGGCAGTCCTAGCAAACTAAAACCTCATTTCCCTATCACCAGCATACGCCATGTTTCAGGCTCCACCCCAGGCAAGGCCAGTCCCACGTGTGGGAAGGGCAAAGGCACTCAGAGTACAACCAACCAGAAAAACGCCTGAATCTGCCTTTGGTTCATTCCTATGGTGGGCTTTTGTTTATAAGGTAAAAAGTAACAGTCAGTAATACGGGGACTTTTGGAGTACAAGCTATACCCAAGAGATAAAACTTTCTGTTAAGTAACACATCAACATGGCTTTACTCATATGGTCAATAAACATACATGACGTTCCATCTCGCTAGAATCAGACTTGTGACAAAACTACTCTTGGTCAACAGAAATTGCTAATACACATCAGAGAACGAATGAAAGGCCTCCTGAATGAGTGACAACCTGTACATCTCTAACACACACTGGGGCCACGTCTTCCTGTTGGCACAACTAAGGTTGAATGAACCTTAAATTACCTTCCTAGAATACACAGTGACATGGAAACTTTAAAGCCAAATAAAGAAAGAAATAAGAAACCTTTCTATTAGGTATATATTCATTTCAGCTTCTGAGAAGATTTTTAACCTAAATCAAATCTGGAGCAATGAAAATATAACATAACATTTAGCGCCTGTATAGACTAAGAAAGTTCAGCCAAGGGACATTACTTGGTTTTTGTGTTTCCAACATGTTTTGCCCTTAGGCCAGCAAGGTTATCCTTTCTCTTCTCACCCTAAGTGTTCCTCTTTCCTGGAAAGTTTCCAAGCAGAACCCTGGTTCCAGGTCGTAACAACTCGGTCTGCTGCCACTGGAACTCCAAGGGAGTGACTCATGCCTGTGGATTTGCCTCAGCAAGTCCACAGCAAGTCTTTGTTCTTATGCCCGTCCACCCCTCAACCTCTCAGCATTGGCCAGGCTCCACAACCGGCTTCTTTTTCAGTCTCTCTTGACTTCGGTCCTTTCGCTTCTTAAAGACATTATAATTATAAAAATGATATCCAAAGGGAAAAAGAGAAGTGTACAAAGTTAAAAATGTTTTAATATAAGGGTTACCAAAGTCAACAGGGTGCATATCCTTCAAGATAAGTAGACTTCCACCCTCCTTCCCCTTTTTTTAGAGCACATATTGTACATATTGTTCTGATTCGCTCTTATCACTCAAAAATATGTCATGAACACTATTCTGTGTCAACACATGCATAGTTCCCTGATTTTTAAACAGTTATTTATTATTCCACAGTGTATATACATTCAATTTTTCTAAGCATTCCTTTATTCATAAGTGTTGAAGTGCAGTCTGATTTTTTTCTCTTACAAATAATGCTGTAACAGACATACATGTAAGTACACTCTTGCACACATAAGTATTTCTGTAGGATAGCTTACTTGTAGTGGAAATGCATGGTCAAAGTATATATGCATTTTTAACATTTACAGATACTGCAAACTGCTTTCCAGAAATGTTCATACTATATCAATTCATACTATAGTCAGTTGAATATGAAAGTTGTATTTTTAATGTGCACTCACAAACATCTTATATTAAAACATTTCCTTGCCAGTGTAATAAGTAAAAAATGCTCTTGCAATTTACACTCTGATCGTTGATGAGGTTGAATATGTTTCCATATGTTCATTAGCACATATTCCTTCTTCTGAAAAATTACTTCTTCATGTCCTGTGTTTATTTTGCTGCTTCTCTTTTTTATATTGATTTCTAGAAGCTATTTGGTATTTGCATATTAATCTTTCCTATTGTGAATATATGTTGCATTTATTTTTCCCCTTTAAGTAATATTGTTTATGGTACCTGTCACTGTATAAAAATGCTTGGGTTGTTTATTCTGTAGTCAAATCTGTTTAATTTTTTCTGTTATAGTTTCTGGGGTTTTATATCATGATAAAAACTATTTCTAACTAGTATTACAAAGATAACCAGTATTGTTAAAGAATTTCCTACATTTTCTTTTAGTCTTTTACAGTTTTCTTTGTTTATTAATCCACCCAGAATTTTTTCTGCAATCTGGGATAAGATAGCATATTAATTATGCTTAACTCATCAGAAGTTTGCTTTTTTAACTCAGATTACATTTCAATGTGTGTGTTCAGCAAATAAATACCCTAGAGGAACTCAGAGACTCAGGATCCCGCCATCCTGTGTTTCTACCCTCCACTAGGTAAGAAGTCAGCAAATAATCATCCCAAGGAAATGTGGACCCACTGCCTGTTTTTTTAAATAAAGTTTTATTGGAACACAATCATGTCCATTTGTTTACATAATGCTTATGACTATTTTCCTGTAAAATAGCAGATAGTTATGACAGAGAACTCATGACCCACAAAGCCTAAAATATTTACCATATGGCCCTTTATAGAAAAAGTTTGCTGACTCCTGCTCTAGAATCCTTAGTTTCCATGTGGCAGATGGAGACGAGAGATCACGCAGGTTTTCCACAGTGGAGACTGGAGGTGGAGCACAAAACTTTCATCTACATTACACTCGGCGGAATTCAGTCCTATGGCCTCACTTCACTACACAGGCTGAAAAATGTGAATTAGTTGTGCACCTGGGAGGAAAGAGTTGTAGAATTATTAGCCATTCTCTGTTCAATGTGCCTTGCAATTATTTATATCTTTTTTCCTCCCTACTTTTAATCAGAATGGTCTAGATTATACTGCAGAGACAAACAACCCCTAGATTTCAGTGACTTTATTTCTCACTTATGCTCAGGTCCAATAAGGGATGGTAGGAAGGTATGGCATTCCTCATGGTCGTCATTCACTGCAGTCCAACAGAGCAGCCACCACAAGCACCTTGCTGGCTAGGTGCTACAGGGAAAAACAGAACAGGGTCATACCTGCACTAGCTCTTAACTTCTGCCCAGAACTGATACTCATCACTTCCATCTACTTTTCACTGGCTGAAGCAAGTCCCAGAGCTACTCTGTACATTAGCAGGCTTTTGTTATTGTTCAGTCGCTAAGTTGTGTCCAGCTCTTGGCAACCCCATGGAGCCAGGCTTCCCTGTCCCCCACTATATCCCAGGGTTTGCTCAAATTCATGTCCATTGAGTCAGTGATGCTATCTAACCATCTCATCATCTGCCGCCCCTTTTTCCTTCAATCTTTCTCCATATCAGGGTCTTTTCCAATGAGTCAGCTGTTGGCATCAGGTGGCTAAAGTATGGGAGCTTCAGCTTCAGCAACAGTCCTTCCAATAAATTTTCAGGGTTGATTTACTTTAGAATTGACTGGTTTGATCACTTTGCAGTCCAAAGGATTCTTTAGTAGGCTGCAGACAGGCAATCCTCCCATATGCTTTGAAGGAGGTAGAGCTGGAATATTTGTAAACAGTTCTAATGAACACCACACTCACACACACAGAGCGCATTTATCTCTTCCCCAAAGGAGATCTGCCAGATACCACCCAGTCTCTGCACCTAGTCAAAGTCAAGGCTCTCTAGATAAAAGGCTTTCCAGTAGGTCTGAAGAGCACTCTGGAGCCCAGTGCTCAGTGGTCTGGAGCCAGGCAACTAAAGTCACTCTCTGTCCTCACACTTATTTCGATACCCAAATCCTAAAGACAGCTGACCACGCCCTGAAACAGGCTTCTGGGATCTGAGTGGTGTCCATGTCTGTATGGCCATGCCTAGAGAATCAGGACAATCTAGAAGCTGGAAAATAAGAACTATGGCATTTTGCGGAAATCTTGCAAGGAAAAGGTCAGCCTCCTTGCAGGATAGGTATTGTTCCCCCATGTTTATAATTAAGTACATCAGATAAACGGGGTAAGTAACTATATGGAGGGAAGCAGTAGATACAGATGAAAAATACCTGTGTGAAAATAGTATACAAACTACTATACTTTGTTCATCTTTCAGAAAATGTTTACTCTTATGATTCTGTTTGCTTAAGGAAAGACTTTCACTTTTCTATTTAGCTTAGAAAATAGTAAAATGGGATTCATGGATTATAATCACAGAATCATTTTGAATAAGTCATACTAGCTTTAAACATATTACCTTCTGATTAAACTTTCAAATAATGTAATTTTTCAAGTAAATTCTCAATATCTGGTGCCAACACCAATACATATCTTTTTCATATTCTACTTCTTTGAATGTTTCTATCTCCATGAAATTATAGGAATGTTAACTCATGTTTTAAAAATCATTTAAGCTTAACTCGTCAAAATACTGCTTTGTTAGTTATTTGATGTCCAAGAAATTTTTACATATTTTTCAATAATCAATTTGAATGTTTATTAAGTAAACCCTCCCTCTCAGAAACAGAAGTTTTCACTTTTCTTTCCCCTATAGTAAATTAATCTGAGCATCAAAAGGTTGAAGTTTTATTTGAAACTCACTGTGTGTAAACTTTTAAATATTTATTATTTATCTACTTTGGCTGTGTTGTGGCTTGCAGGATCACCCTTACACCACGTGGACTTCTTAGTTACAGCATGCATGCAGGATCTAGTTCCCTGACCAGGGATCGAACCCGGGACCCCTGTACTGGGGGCATGGAGTCTTACCACTGGACCACCAGGGAAGTCCTTGTATAAACTTTTAAAAGTCTGACTTCTTTTGCTAGGTCCCTTAAGTGACTAATGAAAGTTGTAATTATTTTCTTTTACTTTATAATTGTCTCTTGATGGACTAGGACTCCATTCCCAGGAGAATTAGTTTTAGTCTAATTTGTGTTATAGTGGCTATACTATACACCCATTCTCCATTTATTTAATTTTCATCAAATTCAATGCTTTAATATTTTCACCCTCCATACACATACCAGTTACCTACTTTGCCTTGAAAAAAATCCCATGGACAGAGAAGCCTGGTGGGCTATAGTCCACTGGGTCGCAAAGAGTCGGACTCCACTGAATGGCTAAGCAAGCGTGACTACCTACTTACTGAGAAATAGCCCTTAAAGGTAAAAGGCCACGTACAGGCATCTGAAAACCCTTTCTTCCCTCTGGTCATATCCAGGTCGTGAAGGCTTTCTTCTTTCAGACTTTTAAATAAATTGGCTTTGGAGTCCCAGGAGGTAATGAAGTAGAAGAATGGAATGAAAGGACTGAGTTCAATGTTATATCCAAAGCCCTTCCTAGGAAAACAATAATTTATTACTCATTTTGGAATTCTAAATTATGAGGAGAAACTCCTCAAAACTTAAGTGAATTATTTGCCAGAGGACCTAAAAAATGCATCAAATTCCAAGTCAAATTGTTCCAAGTTACCTTTCCATCTAAATTCGATAAGCAGTATGAAGTTTATCCTTTATATTTGCATATAATACGACTTCTAGAAGCAAACTTTCTTTTCAGTAGCATCGGTGGGGCCAGACTGTGTAGGTTCAAATCCTCCCTCTACATTTTCTCCTCTCCTTGACTCAGTTTATCTATTAAAAAAAAGTTCAAAAATACTACCTATCTGACTGGACTGTTTAAAGGAGTAATTGAGTTAATGCTTACAAAGCTTTTACAATTTTTTTTTAAATTATATGATCCCATACTCCCATCCAGGATAACAAGAACCACCGCAAGTTGCGTGAGAATTTAAGTTCCTCCGCTTTCGGCTCCTTTATCCCTTATTAGAAAAGTGCTTTGTCAACATGAGCACACTACTTTAGCAGATTTGAGCTTTGCCAGAAAGGTGTTTGTATCTAATTTCAAATTATGAATTCCTGAACATTGGATGATGTACCATGCTGCTATACACTCAGGGGCCCCTTCGAGTGTTGGGCGTGAGAGTCGTAAGGAACTCTGGCCTGCGTATGTCTAAGTTTTGACAGCCAAGGAGCCGCTAAGAAAGTTATTGGTATTGAGAAAAAGGGAGGCTAAGTCACCCTGAAAAAAAAAAAAAATACACTGAACTGGAGAGCTGCCTGCATTTCACTCTGCTGCCTCTGGAAGAGGTGTGTTATCTAAAGTGCTTCCATCATGAATAATGATGGAGAAACTGCCTTTACTCTCCGACTACTGTACTTTGAGGCAGAAATCCATGGGCTGGTGCCCACGGCATCTATCGGGAACTTGGTTATCACACACGTTTAAAGCAACCAGTACTCAGCGTGAAAGGCAGCGAAAGGGAGGGGCCGGGACACTTCGGGTGAGCAGCGTTTCTAAGGTCAGACCCAACCCAACCCCCGCCCCCCTACTACTTTTTCCGCGGCTGGTTCTCCTGGTGATTTCGGAAATCGGCTACCTTTGTTTACATGTTGGCTCAGCACTAGAAAGCCTTAGTGCTTTCTAAAAAAGAGAAATCTCTTGCGTTTATAGACAGTGCTGGGGGAGCAAAGTTCCTTCTCCTGGGCAGGGGAGGGTGCCTCTCCTGCAACACGTGCCGGTGGTGGCAACATCTCTGAATCGCACAGAGGCAGCTTAAGTGAGGGAGAGGTTCGGGGGAAGGCGAGGAGGGTGGTGTGGGGCAAGCAAGCAAAGTGCGGAAGCTGTATGGGGATTCTTCTAGAAAGTGGGGTGGGAAAGGAGCTAGGGAGGGCGTGTGGAGGGAAGGGATCTGTGTCAGAACGTGCGTGTGAGCGGATACAAAACCCGAGAGAGGCGTGAGCAGCGCTGTGTGTGCGAGCGGGAGCGAGGGGCGCCGGCTCTGGGTGTGTGCGCCTGGGTGAGTGACACCGAGGGGCGGGCTGGCCGGCTGGCCGGCGGGCGGGAGCAGCCTGCGAGGGGCGGGAGTGTCCCTGCGTGGAGCGGGCCGACCCGGAGTTGTGTCAGTGAAGGAATCTAGCCCGGGGGCCGAGCCGGCTGCGCCCTCCGCCGCGAGCGCCGGCAGCGCGGGGCTAGCTCCGGACGGCGCGCGGCCCAGGCAGCGGCTCCTGCTCCGCCCGCCCTCCGCGCCGCAGGGGCCGCCACCGCAGCCGCGCCTCCACTCGCCGGCAACCGTGCCCCCAATCCCCGTCCCCGGTCCGGGACGGAGAGGCCGGCGCTCGGCACAGAGGTAAGCCCAGGATCTCCGGCCGCCGCCGCCTCCCGGGACCCATTCCCCGCCCGCCCGCCGGGCTCGGGCCGGGACGCGGCGGGGCCTGCGCAGCCGGGACGGTAGCTGAGCCCGGGCCGCGCGATCCGCAGCCTGAGTCGCCCAGCCCCCGCCGCCTCCCGGGGCGCTGGGTGTGGCCCCCGCTCGGCGCCGACGCGGGCTGGCCAAGCGGACCGGACGCGGAGGTCGCCGTCCTGCCTTTCTCGGGCCGGCACTGGCGAGCGAGCCGGCGGGCGGGAGGAGGCGCAGGGTGCGGTGCACATCCGCGCGCCCAGGGCGAGCGTGTGGTGGCGGCGCTCCGACGTGGACCCGCCCGCCCCGGATCTGAATCGGCCGCGGTCTCTCGCCTGCCCTCCCTTACGCGAGCGCCCCCTTCCACCCGCCGGGCGGACGGAGACCGATCCCCTCTTGCCGCCGCGCTCCTGCTCCGAGCCGCCTCTGCCGGCAGCATCACGCCCTCGATCGCTGTCCGGCCTAGGGGCAGCCGGTCCAAGGAAACTCGCGCCCCTCGGTGCTCGGTGGGAGCCGGATGCGGCGGCTCCCGGAGCGGGTAAACTCGCCGTGGTGGTCCTCAGGGTGACGGGAGGCGATGCCTGGAGACTTGGCCGCGGGAGTAAGCGTTCGCGTCGCCGCGACTGGGCGGGCTGACCCGGAGTCGGCCGACGTTGGCCAGAGCTCGAGACAGCCGTGGTTCCGGAGATGCGAGAGGGTCTTCCCGCTCTATGCCCACTCCCGACTTTTCCGTGCCTCGGAAGATCGGTCCCGCTCGCTCGCACTCTGTTTGGTGATTAATACTTACTGCAAACGTGGGAGATGAAGGGTTGAGACTTTTACCTGGACAGGGGATGCGACTGAAACCTCCTATCATGTCAACTTGAGGTTTCCACCTCTTAGGGGGTTGGTGTGTGTGTTTGTGAACTTCCTGAGCTTTTGATTCCCAGTAGTCCGGGTTTTAGCAAATGCCAAGATTTTGGAGCCCTGACATTTTAAAGATTCTTTCTGTGCAGCATTTTCCTTTGAGTGAGCTACAAAATCTGTAGCTTGAGAACTAGGGAAAAACCTTGAACTTCAAACACAGCCTCTTTCATGAAATGTTATGTGCAGTATTTTTTACTTGCTTATTTAATTTTTTAAGAAAATGTTATATTAAAAACTTTTACCAATCCTCTCGCACATCAGGAAAAAAATGACTCAAATTTTAGAACCTATGCAGAAGAAGAGCTTTATGCCAGTATTTGAAAGAGTAAGGTCGTGTGACCTTTATGACTGGTTTAGTTTGTCCTAAAGGAACGATTCATTGCCGTATCTGATTGATTTTGTTTTCTAGAGATTAAGCAGATGTGTAATATGGCAGAGAGAAGAGACAGGAAGTCAGAATTGCTTCATTCTGAAAAAAGAAAAAATATTATCCAAGTAACAAATTCATTTACTTTGAAAGATACTCTGAAATGAAGTCTCCAGTCGCTTTGTTGTATAAAGTATTTGATTGGCCTTTATAAAATTATATCAACTAAAATGCAGTGTGTTGTATAGATGGGGCAGGTTTTTTATCAAGTAATTGTAGTATTTAAAAAAAATACCTGTGTATGAAAATATTTGTTGGATCTCTAGGGGAGATCAACTAGGGGAAAATCAACTTTGGGAATGATTTTCTATTTGGACAAGGCAAATACTGCTGCAGTCTCTAATTAGAGTTTTGGATTAAACTCAAGCTTTGTTAAAACCTATTTTATGGAGCAGCAGAACAAAAAATATGTCTAATTCTTTATTTGTGTGTGGCTTTAAACACATACGTGCACGCGCGCACACACACACATACACACACTTACACGACTAGCTCCAAAGGATAATTTGCATAAAAATACAATCACTTGAATGCAGAGAATATCTAAGAGGATGGTTAGAAAAAAAATGGAACTCAACATCAGGGAAAGGAGTATATTAATTGGCAATTTTCTTTCTTTAATCCTTGCCTGTGAAAATATTAAATAATTTTCTAGGAATCAATTTAAATTACTTACTAAGGCAAAATGTTCAAGACTCCTTTTGTATTCATTTTGTTTTAGGGAGCCCCCTAATGAAAGTCTCCAACTGACTGTTGCTGTGCTTGCCTGATTTTCAAGTGGCCTTTGTGGGGATAGATTTCTGTGGGCTTGTGAGGCTGCTCAGCCAATCTCTGTAACGATCAGGAAAAGAAAATGCTTAGGCCACACCATTGCAGTCTTTGATACTCTGCCAGTAGGAAGCATCTCAAAGACCTACTTTGCCATGCAGATGGAAATACTTTCCATCAGAAGTCAAGCTTTAGAAATATTTCATTTTTGGTTCTAAGTTTTATCGGTTTCTCTGTCTCTGATGATAGAATTGTGCTGTTATCAATGAATATTCATTTATGGCTTTTGTGTTGAAGGCACTTAGGTGATCTTCATCCTGTTACCCGTGTTATCTTTACACAGCTTTAGTCAGCATCTTATGAGGCAGGACAAAAACTTTGGGTTACTGTTTGATGGATAAGTGGAAGAAGTTGAGATTGCTCATGGTATGATCTAAACGGCAACCATGTGTCTCCCCATGTGATGATAGATGGAGTGGGTTTTGTGTGACATGGATACAGCCTGCTCACTGCTCCCTTGTGTTTCTTCACTAGTCATCTTCTGTAGACCCTTCACTGTTATTTAAAGGTGATAATTGAATCAGATGGCTGTTACAGTGTTTGTACCCAGAACAGTTGCTTTCACAAGCATGACACAGGACATGACGGCAGCTGCATAATATGGGCAGATTTAAGTGATGGAGTCTGTTTATTGATCTCTGAATGATTGTGCATAATTCAGCCAATCAATTCATTCCATCACTGTTCTGTCTTAGTGTGTAATCACACAATTAAAATGTGATTTTCATGATACAAACAGTTAAAAAACACCAGTACACATAATTATAGAACAAAAACAAACCTTTATTTTTTTTTCTTCCTTTTTTTTTTTTTTTGAAGTAGTCTGCTGTGAAGGTGTTATTTCCTTGACACATCAAAATGGCTAATTTGGAGTTGTGACGCTTGTTATGTAAATAGGCCATATGTTGAATTTCTACAGAAGTTTATTCATTCAATGTTGTGATAATGGATAGGATCCCCTAAGTACCATAGCTAAGAAAAATAGCCTGTGAAGATGCATTTCTACTGTGTATATCATTCCCATTATTTTTGTTTAACAGCTAGTGTTTTTATTTTCTAATAAAAATATTCTTAAATGTGATGTTGTCATCTATCCTTATATGTACCAATTATTGTAGTCCTGATGTGACTTAGCAGCAGCAGCATTGTAGTCCTGACTCTAACTTTCTTCTCATTTATGCACTTGTTTAATAGTTTTCATGATTGATGTTCTGTAGTTAGGGCAGAAGCTACATGCCTGATCAATTTTTTATATTTTTCTGCTAAACCCTTTCCTTTCACAATGAAAAGACTTTCCTTTTCTTTCTACTGTTAGCGTTCGCTTCATCACTCAGACTCAGACCTAGGAACCATCCTGACTTCTCTCTCATTCATTCCTTCAAGTAAAGAGAAAGTGAAAGTCGCTCAAGTCATGTCTAGCTCTTTTCGACCCCATGGACTATAGAGTCCATGGGATTCTCCAGGCCAGAATACTGGAATGGGTAGCCGTTCATTTCTCCAGAGGCTCTTCCCAACCCAGGTCTCCCACATTGCAGGCAGATTCTTTACCAACTGAGCCACCAGGGAAGCCCAAGTGGACACCAAATCTTGTCAACTTTTCCTTTGTAAGAGTTTCTCCGAACCAGCCCCGACATTCCTCACTGCCTCCCCCAATAGCCGATACCCTTGGCCATCACTATTCTAGGATGATTATAGTCGGCTACATCCTGTATCTCTGTAATTGAGTTCTCCCAATGCGAAGCATTTCATCTTATCAATGTTCCTAAAACTCTGCTCTTTAGAATTCTTATCCAAGGATTGTCTCACGAGAAGACTGAATTGAATTTAGGTTTGTCTGATTCCAAAGTTCGTACGCTTTTCATTAGTTCAAGTATTTATTATGCCCTCTACCCACCACATTTGGTCCAACCTCTCAACCTGGTTTTAATGTACCTGCTGCTGCTGCTAAGTTGCGTCAGTCTTGTCCGACTCTGTGCGACCCCATAGACGGCAGCCCAACAGACTCCTCTGTCCCTGGGATTCTCCAGGCAAGAATACTGGAGTGGGTTGCCATTTCCTTCTCCAATGCATGAAAGTGAAAAGTGAAAGTGAAGTCCCCCAGTCGTGTCTGACTCTTAGCGACCCCATGGACTGTAGCCTACCAAGCTCCTCTGTCCATGGGATTCTCCAGGCAAGAGTACTGGAGTGGGTTGCCATTGCCTTCTCTGTTAACGTACCTGACTCTTGCTCAAATTTTACTTACCAACTTTATTTCCTACTTTTCTAACATGAAGCTCCTATTCCTACTAATTGAATCTCACCGCCCTTCTAATTGGAGAAGGCAATGGCAACCCACTCCAGTACTCTTGCCTGGAAAATCCCATGGACATGGACAGAGGAGCCTGGTAGGCTACTGTCCATGGGGTCTCAAAGAGTCGGACACAACTGAGCAACTTCACTTTCAGTTTCATGCATTGGAGAAGGAAATGGCAACCCACTCCAGTGTTCTTGCCTGGAGAATCCCAGGGACGGGGGAGCCTGGTGGGCTGCCGTCTATGGGGTTGCACAGAGTCGGACACGACTGAGGCGACTTAGCAGCAGCAGCAGCAGCCCTTCTAATTTGTTCATGCTGTCTGTTTTAGATGCCTTTTCCTTTTCCCTCTGACCGAAGCACAATCTCCAGGTTAAGTCCACTTGCCCTAATCATGTTGCTGTCCTTAGATTCTTCTTCTACCCTTTTGCCTGCATCATTCTTTAGAACACTCTTATATACTCTCTCTTATACTCCCTTATACCATTGTGTTCTTAATTCTTGCTTTCCCAACTAGACTGCAAGTCCTCAGAGGGTACTGAGGGACCTTGTATGCTGTCTTTGAATCGTCTATCAGCCTTGGGCACAGCACACCCTTGACAAGTAGACCTGTAGAATCAATAAATTAGAAAGGTGATTTTTTTTGTTGTTTTTTTAAAAGATGGGCTTTGATATTGCCTGTGTACTGCTCATCATTGTGTCTTCAGAGCCTAATTTGCAGCTTGACACTTAGTCATGACCTCAATAAATATTTGTTAATGTAGAGATTAATGTTGACATTGGATGAAAGGGACCAGCATTTGAAGAAGAGTCTGTCAAGGAGTTTTTTCCCTATTTTTTTTTTTTTTTAGTGGTTCTGATCAGTCTCTTCATTCATCAGCTATGAGGATTCTGAGACCTCGGCATTTTCCAGAGTTGAGATAATGATGGAGGCTGGCAGTTGTGAGTTAGAATTAAGGAGGCTGTCGTTATTTTAAGGTGGAGTGATGGGTCCCATTAGTGAGCACAGGTGAAAGCACTGAGGCCTTATGCCAGTATTTTATACAGAGTTATCATTTCTATAAATGGGCTTCCCAGGTGGCGCTAGTGGTAAAGAACCTGCCAAAAGGGATGTGGTTTCAGTCCCTGGGTCAGAAAGATCCCCTGGAGGAGGGCACGGCAACCCACTCCAGTATTCTTGCCTGGAGAATCCCATGAACAGAGGAGCCTGGCGGGCTATGGTCCATAGGGTTGCAAAGAATTGGACACAACTGAAGCAACTTAATATGCATGCATGTATTTCTATAAATATTCAGGCTAATCAGCTCTAAGGGCTTCCTGGGTGGCTCAATGGTAAAGAATCTGCCTGTGAAGTAGGAGACGTGGATTTATCCCTGGGTCGGGAAGATTCCCTGGGGAAGAAAATGGCAACCCACTCCAGTATTCTTGCCTAGGAAATCCCAGTTCATGGGGTCACAAAGAATCGGACACAACTTAGTGACTAAACAACAGCAACAACAGTTGCAGAGTTACCCAATCGTTTCATTTAAAAGCTTCTTGAACATTAAAAAAAATCCGGGAATCCATCTAAGGATGAAAAGTGAGGTAGGAAAAATTGCCACACCCATTCTGCTGTATCAGGACAAAATTCAGTTCTTTCAACTTTTAATAAGACTCACTTTGTACAAGGCCCTGTTTCTGCTGAGAAGGAGTTTATAGTTCAGTAGGAGAAAGAACATATGCATCCCAGAAACAAAGGTCTAAGAGAGCTCAGAAGGGAAAATTCCCTTCTGCTTGGGGAGTGGTGAGGGCCTTCCAAGAGTGACGGTTGTTTGAGCTGATTATTGAAAGGCTTCGGGTGAGATTTCAGTAACTATATTGGGAATATAGAGGTGGGGAAAGGGCCACAGCGTTGGGAGGAGCGCAGGGCAGGCATCCCAGGGTTTTTTGACTCTAACATCAGTCCTTTTACATATTTTACTACCACTGCGCCAAAGCTGAAATGCTACTAGGACCCTCCTGGGTAGTAGTAATGAAACTTAAAAGGATATACAAATACCTGCAATTGTTACTTTTGGTGCCAAGTGCTGAACTGACCATGACATGAAGTGCAAAATAAATCTTGTAAGGATTATAATTGGTGTGTTTCTGGGTAGCATCCAGCTTGCCTAGAATTCCTGAAAAGGATTCTTGCAACGTGGAAACACCACTGAAGGCTGAAACTTTCTTAGTAATGTAAACAGGTCAGCCCTGATCGTGGTCCTAAGTAACCAGGCACCTGTGGGACACTGCGATCCTAGCAGAGCATGAGTAAACAGCTGCATGAGTAAACATGCTGTTCTGTAGTTCCCAGGTTCTGATTCTGACCCCTTGGATTATAAAACTAGGACAGATGGGTATGAGTTTCAGGGAGACAGATTTGGGGTCAGTATAAGGAAGGTGGTCCTGTAATGGATCGAGCTATTTCACGAGGTGATAAGACTCTGACTAAATGTATTCAGGCATGGGCTATACCAGGCAATGTCTACATACATGCATTATCTCCATCTTTCCTCAAATCACTGCTATTGCCCCCCCTCCCACCTCATTTACCGATGGGCCATCCTGAAGCCTAGCAAGGCTGAGTGGTGAGTACATTACAGAGCAGGTGTCAACCCTGGCAGTTTGAAAGCAGAGACTGAATATGTACTGGATGAGGAAAGGGGGCAAACCTCAGATGGCCACTAGGATTTTTAAGGATGCTTCCTCACGCTAGGATTGAGTCTTAATTCTCCTTGGGGGATCAAGAATCCTGCTAATTGTTGCCAAGCACTAATTCATCAACAGCAGCACCCAATTCCTAGAAATTCAGAACAAAGAGAATGCAACCATCACCATCATGATGGCTACCACTCACTGATCATCTCATTTAAATCTAACAGCCATCTTGCAAGGTAGGGATTATGTATCCTTTTAAGGAAGGGGTGCCGTAGCTCTGCCAAGTTACATAGATTGATCAAATCTACACAATTGATGAGTGGCTGTTTTCTTATATCACCCTTTAAGGTAATGCATGGTGATGATGTCAGACATATTTACCTATCAGTTCAGCATAGACACCAACCATTCAGAGAGGCCACCAGCTATACACAACACTGTGATTCTTCTCAGAGATGGGATTCCCATGAGGTCCTGTTGAGGCAAGGTCTGAAGGGATGTGAAAGCTTGGTAGTTCACCAAGACGACACATCTGGAGTTCCAGAAAACTGTAGTGCCTTCTTTTTATGTTCAGCATTTATCTGATTTTACACACCATACCTAATAGGGATTCCCAGGTGGCACTAGTGGTAAAGAACCCACCTGCCAATTCGGGAGATGTAAGTGATGCAAGTTCGATCCCTAGGTTGGGAAGATCCCCTGAAGAAGGGAATGGAAACCCACTCCAGTATTATTGCCTGGAGAATTCCATGGACAGAGGAGCTTGGTGAGCTATAGTCTGTGGGGTCGCAAGGAGTCAGATACAACTGAGCAACTAACACACGCACACACTATAATTGTATTTCACACAGATTTCTGAATAAAGAAAAGTAGTTTCACAATGGTGCTTTCGTGTCTTCCTTGTAAATGTGTCTTCTTCCTCACTCCTTTTCTTCCTTTTACTTTCTGTACTCCGAGGCCCATCTGTCTGGACACCATCCCCTCTTTCTTCCTCAAGTGTCTCTTTCCATCATCTCTCTTTCCCTCAGGGTCTCAACCAGCCTTCATTTTTGTCTCATAAGCATTCATGAATCTTTCTCATTCTTTAATAACAAGAGAAGTCAAGCAAAATCCTCATGGTCCCTTCCTTATCAGTCTGGTCATGTTCCATCTCCCTCCCTGGTCTGAGAAGGCATCTCCTTGAAGAACAGGTCCTCACACATCACTTACCCTGCCCCAACTCCCCTTTCTTCTCCACCCTCTACAGCTCTGTTCTCTTGTAACAGCCGCCTCTGTGCTTCAAACTGCCAGACCCATGGCCCAGGATTTTCTTACAATTCTTGACCTGTGCACTGCCTCTGGTGTTACTGATCTCTCCACCTTGAGACCTTGCCCACCTGTTTTCTGAGTCATGCCTCTCCTGATTTCTTTCCTATTGCCCAACTGCTCTGTATTAGAGTTCTCTGCAGGCGCCTCTTTTCCTCCCAGACCTCAGCACCCTTGAAGGTTCATCCTTCAACCCTCTCTGCTCACCTACTTCTTGATTCTGTTACCACCTATAGCTGTCGATTCCTCAGTCTGCAACTCCGACTGTGAACTCTCCTGATACCTGTGCCAGGCATCTTAAACTCAGTAAGTTCAAAACTCTACTTCTACAGCCAGCCTACTCCTTCTGTGTTCTCTGCCTCAATTAATGAAGCCATTTGATCAATTTTAAAATCTAGGAGCTGTTTCTTATTCCTCTATTCTTATTTCTTATTCCCCTATTCTTCATTGATGACTCAGCCATGTAAAAACTATCTTCTCACACCCTTAATTCTGCCCTCACCTCTCCAGGCCATTACCTCCACAACTACCTTGGTTCAGGCCCTCATCACTCTCTCGAGGGTTACTGCAGTAGCCTTGTAACTGGTCTCGCTGCCTTCTGCCTGGCCTGCTTCCAATCCCTTCCCCACACTGCCGCCTTTCTAAAAGGCAAATTTGATCACGGACTCTCCGCTGCTGAAAATCTTTCTGCAGAGTCACTGCTCCTCCAGGATAAAAATCTAAGCTCCCTAGCCTGGCACAAAAGCTCCTTTGTGATCTGGCTCTCCCTTCGGGTGTGTATCAAAGTCTTCTCTAATGATCCTGGTCCCCACTGACTACCCTTGCCCATAGCATCCCTCCTAAAGGAAATGAGTTGTTACAGGAGAGAAATGAGAGGAGGTATGGGAACAGAAGAGATTACAGGGCTGTGGTGTCCTGTACCATGACCACTATCTGCCTGTGGCTGCTGAGCACTTGAAACACACTTGGTCCAAACAAAGATATGAGTGTGAAATACATCACGGATTCAAACTCAGCATGCAAAAAAGAGTGTAAAATAACTCATTAACAAATTTTAATATGGATCCCATGTTAAAACAGTAACATTTCGAATATAGTAGGTTGAACATTATTAAAGTTAATTTCACGTTTCTTTTTATTTTATTTTTTAACATGGCTACTAGGAAATTATAAACTACCTGTGTTTGGGCTTCCCTGGTGGCTCAGATGGTAAAGAGTCTGCCTGCAATGCAGGCATCCCTGGGTCAGGAAGTTCCATCCCTGGGTTAGGAAGATGCCCTGGAGAAGGAAATGGCAACCCACTCCAGCATTCTTACCTGGAGAATCCCGTGGACAGAGAAGCCTGGCGGGCTACAGTCCATGGGGTGGCAAAGAGTCAGACACGACTGAGCAACTAACACTTTCACACTTTGACTGTGTGGCTCGCATAGTAGTGCTATTGGACAGCATCAACGGAGGCCATCTCCTTGCTCCCAGGAGATACATCTTGTTTGAACCACTCCCAAAAGCTTTCTGAATGATTAAGTCAACCCTACAGGTGTAGAGAAGCAGCAGTTGCTCCATTTCATAAATCCAGAGATACTAAGTTGGTGTAGATGGACAGGGAAGTCTGGCGTGCTGCAGTCCATGGGGTTGCAAAGAGTCGGACACGACTGAGCAACTGAACTGAACTGAGATATTAAGTGCTTTAGATAAGATTCAGTTTCACAGAGACAGATTGTGAAAATTGCAGCAGGGAGCCCTTCGTACCACGTATTCAGGGCTGAAATCTCAAGTCAGGCACATCTGTCTCCCCTGACCCCCCAGACACCCTCAGGAGAGGGAAGCAGAGAGACTGTGCGTTGGAGGGAGGCTTTGAGGTAGGCAGGAGGAGCAAGGGCAGGGCAAGAGGCGCCCCATTCCCAGGAAGCCTCCTGCTTGTAAGGTACAGACAGAACACCAAGAGCCACGATCTCTGAGATCCCCCATCCTGCCGTGGCTCCTTCCCCAGTGGGAGAAGTCCCAGCTCCCCCACTGTCTTGAGTCTCAATAATATGTCCATGATGAAGCCACTGTGCGTCAAACAAAATGACCTGCCTAACAGCTGGTAAGTTCTCAGTTGTGCCTTAGGATACTGGGGGCAGCAGTCTGTGGATCATTTGGCCTAAAAGGCTTGGAGTAAGGTATAGAGCTGTCACAAGGACCCGGAAGATAATATGTCCTGAGAGATATGCAGAGCTTTCTGTCTTCAAGTGGAAAAGCCAAACAGTGATAGGAAAGCAGAACTTAGGTTGGAGCCAGGAGAAACATGAAGGTAAAGGGAAGAAGCCATGACTATTAAGGGAAAAGTCCCATGGAATCCCATGCCGGTGAGGCTGATAGGCAGTGGCCTCAGCGCTTGTATTCTGGTGGTTTGCATGCTGTGTTCTATTGAACCCCTTGGTTCTAATAAGAATGCCCCGGGCAGTTGTTCTGACTTGCCTTTATGTATCAGGCATTAGTATAAGATTCTGGTAGGGGGAGAGGTGGTTGTGTTAAAAGTTTGAAAGTCATACTGTACAGAGACTGGCCTGAGAAAGTGGTGACCACCCAGGTGTGGTGACTGCTCTCCCATTGGCAACATCTGGGACTAGTTCAGGCCCTTAACAGGGGCTGCAGCTCCTTTCCATCTGAAGCTGAGTGACTCTCCATTGGACTGACTGTGCAGTCTGCCTCCCCTTACCCGGGACGCCAGAACCGTCTCATTCTTGGGTACCAAATTTCCACTTTGCACCCCAGGTTCTCTCTCACATTCCCAAGTCCCCACTTTGAGTTCTTGTGTAGGAATCCCAAATTGCCTTTGGTAAGGGTCCCATCACTTACCTCCAAGCTTTCTTAAGCCAGTAGTCTTGCCTCTGAGCTACAAGCGCTACAGTAAGTGCCTGCTGCTCCATTTCAAGCTTCTTCAAAACTGACTCCTGCCAGCAAAGGGCCAGAAACTCAGTTTGGCTGCCCTGCTGGTCTCTGGGGTCCCATTTGTACCATAAATGCAATTTGGGAAGAGAAGGGGAAGGCAAGTATAGCCTGATTTTCCTAAATTATGGTATATCTGCTTCTTTGTTCCCTGTGGGAAAGTTGGTCTTACATGTAGACTAGAAAGGTAGCTGCTGCCTTTATAATGGTGTGCTTTCAGAATTCATTCTACTTAAAAGAGCTTTTCAAATATCAATACTTACTCTTTCTTGCTCTCTAATATGCAAAAGCCTACATTATAAAAGCTCTGTTTTCTTTCCCAAGACCGCTATGGTTTGGAAGAGAAAGGGCAGATTTGATGCTTGGAAAGCCTAGTTTTGACTCATGTAATTGACTGGCTGTAATGAACTTGAGCCAATTACTTAATCTTCCTGAAGATTAATCTTTCTGAACCTCAGTTTTCTCGTTTATGAAGTGAAATTAATAGTACCTACTTGCTTTGTTACGATTTTTTTATGACTAAATAAAACAAGGTATAAAGTGCCCAGCAGCAGGGCCTAAAATGCAATGCTAAGGAAGTGGTAACTTACCAGATTTTACAGACCCTTTCCTGAGACTGATAAGGAAGAAGATAAGAAATCTGGGTCTGGAGACCCAGAATTCAGCCATCCCTGGGTGAAAAAGGATCAGAAGGAAGTTGCCTTCACATTTTTGCTTAAGGCAAGTCCTGCCTAATGGTTTGCATTTGTGAAAATATTCATCTGGGATTATGAATGCAGCATGAAGCCATGGGAAAAAAAAAAAGACATGTTTACATCCTTTGCCAGGATAATATAAGAATAAACAAAGCAAGTTTTTGAATCTCTGAATAGTCAGGTACACTGCCATCAAAATAAACTTTTATTTCTATTCTTTGCTGATAAATTATAGATAAAGGAAGCCACTAAAATAACCCAGAAAAGGAAGATTCATATACAAATTAGATACCAGGGACAGGCTTCACACTTGCTTTGTTGGAGCCATTCTTTCCTTAACTGTGGGTGTTTGGGAAGTTCTTTTATTGTCACCTTTGTTGCTGACAAAAAGAGAGAAACAGCTTTAGTATACTCAGGAGAGAATGGTTTTGATTGGAGGCATGTTGTTCTCAGTGTGGGCTAACTTTCCTGTATTGTAGTGATTGCTAATACATAACTGAGGAAACCCGTAAACAGAGCTGGATCTGACATACTACCACTTCTAATTGGCCTGTGTTTATTATAGGAATGGGGGCAGTCCTATAATTTTTAAAGGGGAAAGTGGAAGATGTTATGCTGGCTACTGTGACTGCTAGTGTTCTCATCTAGAAGGTCTTTGGCCTTTTTCCTGTATGTATTCTGTGAAGTCTAAATGATGGGCTGGATTCAGTGCATGCAGGGGCTGTCAATGGCTTCCTGGGTCCTTGGATGCAATTGATCGCCCCTGGCGATACTATAGTATCAATGGAGTGTCATATTCAATCCATGAACACTCACAAAGAGAGTATAAACCCGCTACCTTTAATGCTGTTAAAAATAATAGCATTAAAAATATTATTTAGTGTTGGTTTGTGGCATTAACATATAAACTCATTTATTGTTCTACTAGTCTCGGAGTAAGAACTGTTGCAGTTGCAGTGGGTGGTATCAACTGAGGTGGTCATGACAACATTAATTTATCATTTCCAAACCTTGGTAGGATTTCACCTTCTGAATCTTCTGGATTGTCTGTAGTTATTTCTCATTTGTTAAGGCAAGGCATATTTAGCTGTTCTTTATGGAAATACACTAGAAGTATCTTCATGAAGGTTGATGAAAATTGTTCCTTTTTTGCAAATCATTTTTTCTCTCTATCAAGACATTTTTGGATTCTAACTTCTAAAAATTTAATCTCTCAGTGGTACATCTTTCACTTGTTTGTCGATTATACTTTTGAAAAAGGTGTTTCCTTTGTCATTGATAAAATGTGGACCAAGACAGTCCAAAGACAGAGTTCTGTGACTTTCTCCACGAGACTTCTTGACATCCATACATGAATTGTTAGCTGTGTTTTGTTTGTTTGTTTCTTTGTTTGAACGAGTTTGATCATGTTGCACTTGGGTTTACTTTCTTGCCCCCAAGCTCTCTCTAAGAGGATACAGCCAGGAAAGACTTAATCCGATGCCTCAGTGATGCCATCATTATTGATCCACTTACTGCCAATCATAGAACGTGTATTATGAAATGTAACGAGATTAATTTGGAGTAACTTGTAAATTGCATACATTCTTCTTTTGAAAAGTTTACTCAAGAGCATATGTAAATGACCCTGTTTTTTATTTATTTTTAGAAAATAATTTTGTAAAGTAAACTCATACTTCACCTCTAATTTCAACTCATATGAGCTTGTTTGGTTAAAAGGAATTGCTTTCCTGTGTATCACTCAGTTCTCTTTATGGAATCATTGCTTTGAAAACTAATTGGTGGTGGGATGGGAAATCAGACCTTGGGTGTCACTCCAGCACATCATTATACTCACTCCTCCTGGGACAGACATGAATCACACTGAGGCATGTCCACACAGCATGCTGGCATCTATGTAAATGGCTCCATGACAGCTTCACTAACTGTGACCATGACAGAGAATGCACTGATGGCATCATGTCGCTAACGGATGTGTTTTCTCTAAGTAGAAAACTCTGTATTATTTGAAAAAGTTCCCCACCCGCCGCCACCCACTACACAAACTCTTTGACTTTTACATTAATATCAAATGTCAAATATACAAACAATATTTATGTACTGTATTTTGTTTTCTTTGTGTACAAAATAGTCTTCTACATGCTTTTTACCTTGGACTCAATAGAAAGAAAAAAATAATGTGAAAGAACAGTAGCACTGAGGAATTCATATCTGCAATAGAAAGAAATAAACTCTTGCTTCCTAGAAATACTGCTCTTTGGTAGTGCTTTATATTTTACAAAATACTTTCAACAAGTTTTTTTGCAAAAAACTTTTTTTCTGACTATAAAAATAATTGCTTATCATTGAATTTGGAAAAAATACTGAAGTGGGTAAAAGAATTGTCAGCTAAAATTTCACCACCCAGAGATCATCTTTGTTAGCACCTGGTATATTTTCCTTTCAGATATGCATTCATGTGTGGTTGTGAGTATGTGCATACATTGTGTGTGTGTGTGTGTGTGTGTGCGTGTGCTTAAACTAGCTTCATCGTGGACCTGAGAAGTTTGTACTGCACCGTCAGTATGACTTAAAAATGCCTTGGAATCAGTTTGAAATTTTAGACCTGGCTATACTACTTATGTAGTGACTGTAAATTGCTTAAACTATCAAAACTTCCATTTCTACTTCTATAAAATGGGGATAATAATAGTATTCATCTACTAGGTTTATTGTATAAGAATTAATAAAATAATACATATAAAATACTTAGCATGGTACATGCCTCGTAGTAAATGCTCAGTAAGTGTGAGCTATTGTTATTATACAGGTTTTCTTGTCTCTTGTCCTCACTTTATTTTCTAGTAGCAATTTCTCTTGTCAAAAAACATTACTTGAGAAGTATTTGGAATGACTGCATATATTTCAATACATGAATATACCTTAATGTAATCATTTCTCTATGCTTAGACCATTTCCAGTTCTTTGCTGTCACGAAGAGCGCCACAGTTAATATCCTTTACATTCATTTCTGTGCATAGACAACAAAATGAATTACTAATGGCATTTTACAGAGAAGCAGAAAAAAACGAACAGTTCTTTAGTATCTGCTAATGTGCCAGGTGATATGCTAGGGATTTTTTTATCTCAAAATTCTCATTTAACTCTTCCATAACCCTGTTGAGGTACGTCTGTTACCCCAGTTTTTGGATGAAAACCCTCTGATGGGAGACAAGCAGCTTGCCCAAGGTCACAGAGACAGTGGTGGTGGAGATGGTGTGTGAAGCCAGCTGTCTGATTTCAAAGCTTAAGCCTTTCCATTCTGGCAGGCAGCTCGTGCCTATCTTTTTAAGGCTGGCGGGATGAATAGTTACCATTGTGTTTTTCATGAAATGTCACTTGGTGCCACATAAAAGATAGGACATTTGGCTGGAACTCTGAGCTTGCTCAATATAGCACCTCCCATGTGTGTATGTTCTTATATGTTTTGGAATCAAGCCTCATTAAAATAAAGTGTTAACTAAAGGAAATAAAACATTGGTATGATTATTTCATGAAAGCAAACCTTGAGGAAGAAAACATTTAGTCAAAAAATACAGAAATCGTCTTTGTTTTAGTTGGATGGGCTAGGCTGGAATTGCTTACCTCCCTAGCAATCTGAGTATTTCACACACATCAGTATAGGAATTAAACAATAACAGCCAAAGTAAATGGATGCTGTCAAAAGGGATTATAAGTTTCATTACTTGTATATTAAGGGTTGAAAGGAAAAATCTTTAGCCTTAATTGTAAGATGATATATCAGGAAAGAGCCAAAACAATTGCTATAGGTATAAGTATAAGGGAGACATAAAAATGCTGGGACAAACCTCCAAAGAATTATTTGGTGAACTGACAGGTTGTCTTTAAAAAGTCAGCCATTCGGAACATTTATCTTGGCAGCTCTCAAATCTGACTTACAGTGTGTAGTGTGGCAGTCAATTTTTGTAGGAAAAATGCATAATTAATACGAAGATCAAAGTAGAAAGTATTGCCAGTCAGTACCTAACACACAGTTTCTTAGAACAAAGGAGCAATTGAAGTTGTCTTTTAATAGGGTAATCTTGGCTTGTCATTTTGTAGGTATCAGTTCTTAGTGAAAAATGAAAGAGAAAAAAATGCCCCGGTAGTAATATTTCATATCTAAGAGGTACTTTGTTGCTGAGTTTATAACCAACTCTTGTCTAGTCAAGAAAGCTACCTTTGGTTTCTGAGTTCTTGAATTTTCATAGTCCTTGAGCTTACACATACTTGCCTTATAATTGTCTCAGTTTCCCTTCAGATCATTTTAGTTCCTGCAGGGAAGAAAGAGTGTCCCTCATAGCCCAAGAACTAAGAAGGTTTTGCATCTTGACACAGCATGACCACCAACTCAGGCTGTGGAGAGTAGGTTGCCCATGGTGGGGTAGCAGGTGGGAAGGGCCTGCGAGTTGAGTGTGGGCTCTCTGCACAACTAGTGAGCAGTTACCACTGTGGACAGAGGGTGGACTCTGGATCTGCAGATTGGATCTGAGATGTGGCTTCATCCAGCCCTCGTAGCTATGTAACGCTGGGTTAAGTGCTTTACTGCCTCTGAGCCTTGGCTCCCTCTGCTCTCACACAGAGATAATGATTCCTGCACAGTCAAAGGTCATAGGGAGGATTAAATGCATTGAGCCAACCAATGGGTTAACTCAAAAGTGCTCTGATGATTAGCTCCCAAGTTACAAATAAATAGACACAGGTCCTGCCTCCCAAGGAGAAGCCAGTTTACCATTTGAAATATTTTCAAATGAATAATGGGAATATTTGTAAAAATATACCATTCCTGGTGCTAACCTCACTTGACTCTCCTAACTCTTTGCTTATACATTTTGCAGTAATATAGGGATAGGCTCCATGCTTGCCCAGGAAGCACCTGGTGCCCAACGAGCATGGCGTCTCTCAGAGCTTGAATGCTCAATCCCATGGCACATCCCTCTGATGAAGGAAGGAGGCCCTTGGCATCAGTAGGTGGTTCCTTTGAACACAATATAGACCTTTATAAAAACAGGCATTTAAGTCTGCTGTGTTGTTTCAAGATAGAAGCAAAACTTGTATGTTTGATGCATTATTTTAGCTTTCAATAAAAAAGATTTATAGAAAAGATATCAGATAGGAAAACATTCCAACAGGGTTGCATTATAAATAATTATAAGCAGCTCTTTGATTATTAAAGCAATCATTTTGCCAAAGGGGAGAAGGAAAGAGAAGAAGTTAGGAATTTTGACACTGGACATCACACACACTTTTCTGAAGTCTCCTGTGGTTCCCCTGCAGCCCTGGTAATGTTGGCAAGGGCTCAGAAACTGCTTCTGTGTCTGGCTGCCAGAGAGTCCATCTCACCTGCGGGGCTGCACTTACTCCCTTTCCCTGGGATGTTTCAGGCTAACCTCCCTGCCCTTTCTTGCCTCCCAGCTGGTCGTGATGACCCTTTCTCTCAGTCCTTTAGAAGGACAGGATTGGTTTATTGGCCACCAGTGAGCTCAGCTCACGTCTTATGAATGTGTTTCAGGTCTATAATAACTGAAGTGTCTCTGTGGCATTCCTCAGGGATGGGGGACAGGGGAGTGGTGTAAGCCAAGTGCTAGATGTTTTATAAAAAAAAACCCATGAAGGACCTGCTACCTGGGAATGGCTAACCCTGCTTGCTGTACTCATCTTGAACTGGTTTTGAAATTTTGTTTCTCCTTCTATGCGTGTGCCTGCTAAGTTGCTTCAATCATGTCCGACTCTTTGCAAACCTATGGACTGTAGCCCACCGGTCTCCTCTGTCCATGGGATTCTCCATGCCCTCCGACCCAGGGATCTAACCTGCATCTCTTCTGTCTCCTGCATTGGCAGCCCAGTTCTTTACCACTAGCGCCACCTGGGAAGCTGTTTCTCCTTTTATACAGGAAACTATTCTAAATTTCCCTTATTTGCTTTGCTACTGCATTTCATTCATCTTATTTCTTCATCAGCTATTTCTTGAGTGTCTGCTCTGTACTGGGTACTCTGAGAGGAACAGAAAGGAATTAAACATTGAAAAGGAGAGAACAGTTCACACCTCAGGTAGAAAGCAAAATATGTCTCCAGGGTTGAGAGAAAGAGAGAAGTTAAGTGCGTAATGATTTTTTTTTTTTGAGCTGTATTTTCTATAATAAATTGTGCTACATAAAAATCTATACCAACATTCATTTATGTAACAAATCCCATTAAAATGAAAATTCCTGTTGTCTGTGACTGAAGCAAACATCATTAGAACACAATTTCAATGCAAAAGAAGACTTTGGACAGTCCCTTGGAGTGAGTTGAAATGGGACTTGACCTCTATATCAAGCTTTTCCTCTATATTGTTCATTTCCACGTGTCAACAAATACTTGATTTGATAGTAAAGCCAGTTAAATCAATATTTCTTGCTGTAGTGAAGGTACAGCAACATATATCCAAGGGCAGCATATCCCTACCAGCCTTATTTTGTTCATTTTAGTTCAGTCTCTCAGTCATGTCCAACTCTGTTCGACCCCATGGACTGCAGCATGCCAGGCTTCCCTGTCCATCACCACCCACTGGAACTTGCTCAAACTCGTGTCCTTTGAGTCATTGATGCCATTCAACCATCTTATCCTCTGTTGTCCTCTACTCCTCCTGTCTTCAATCTTTCCCAGCATCAGGATCTTTTCCAATGGGTCAGTTCTTCACATCAGGTGGCCAAAGTATTGGACGGCTTCAGCATCAGTCCTTCCAAAGAATATTCAGGACTGATTTCTTTTAGGATTGACTGGTTTGATCTCCTTGCAGTCCAAGGGACTCTCAAGAGTCTTCTCCAACACCACAGTTCAAAAGCATCAATTCTTTGGCGCTCAGCTTTCTTTATAGTACAACTGTTACATCCATACATGACTACTGGAAAAACAATAGTTTTGAATAGACAGAACTTTGTCAGCAAAGTAATGTCTCTGCCTTTTAATATGCTGTCTAAGTTGGTTATAGCTTTTCTTCCAAGGAGCAAGCATCTTTTAATTTCATGGCTGCAGCCACCATTTGCAGTGATTTTGGAGCCCAAGAAAATAAAGCCTGTCACTGTTTCCATTTTTTGTCGATCTATTTGCCATGAAGTGATGGGATCAGATGCCATGATCTTAGTTTTTTGAATGTTGAATTTTAAGCCAGCTTTTTCACTCTCCTCTTTCACTTTCATCAAGAGGCTCTTTAGTTCTTTGCTTTCTGCTATAAGGGTGGTGTCATCTGTAAATCTGAGGTTATTGATATTTCTCCCAGCAATCTTGATTCCAGCTTGTGCTTCTTCCAGCCCAGCGTTTCTCATGATGTACTCTGCATACAAGTTAAATAAACAGGGTGATAATATACAGCCTTGATGTACTCCTTTCCCTATTTGGAACCAGTCTGTTGTTCCATGTCTGGTTCTAACTGTTGCTACTTGACCTGCATACAGATTTCTCAGGGGGCAGGTAAGGTGGTCTGGAATTCCCATCTCTTGAAGAATTTTCCACAGTTCGTTGTAATCCACACGGTCAAATGCTTTGGTGTAGTCAGTAAAGCAGAAGTAGATGTTTTTCTGGAACTCTCTTGCTTTTTTGATGATTCAACAGGTGTTGGCAATTTGATGTCTGGTTCCTCTGCCTTTTCTAAATCCAGCTTGAACATCTGGAAGTTCACAGTTCATGTACTGTTGAAGCCTGGCTTGAAGAATTTTGAGCATGACTTTACTTTGTTAGCGTGTGAGATGAGTGCAATTGTACGGTAGTTTGAACATTCTTTGGCATTGCCTTTCTTTGGGATTGGAATGAATCCTGACCTTTTCCAGTCCTGTGGCCACTGCTGAGTTTTCCAAATTTGCTGGCAGATTGAAAGCGGCACTGTAGCAGCAGCATCTTTTGGGATCTGAAATAGCTCAACTGGAATTCTGTCACCTCCACTAGCTTTATTCATAGTGATGCTTCCTAAGGCCCATTTGACTTCTTTTGTTAAGTGCATATAGTTTATCATAAACCTACTTGATTGAACTACTTTCACATAAATAGGCTGAAAATAATCCACAAGTCTACCATTAAAAAAAACACACAGAAAATCTCTGTCTTGTCGCTCATCTTTCATTTAAGCAATCCCAAATTTATTTAGCTCAATTTCATCATGAGGAATGACAGTATGGATAAGATCTTGATTGTGATAGGTATGCTTTCTTTCTCTTTGCTCTAAAGGGTTCACCTGAACACACTCTCCCATCTTCTGTCCCAGTCAGAGGATTTCTGAACATACCCACAAAATGGTAAATACTAATGAACCCAAGAGTCTCAGATTGTAGGAATCTAATCATCGTGATGGAAGGGAGAGTAAGGTGAAAGCCTCTTACCTTACTCTTTCTTGGAACTTTTAATTGTTAGAAGCGTTCTGAAAATTACCTATTAAAAGTTCAGTGTTTCTGTAAACAAATGGCCTGAAGCATCAATATAAACATCATCAAATGTATTTACTGTTTTCAGAAAATTGAGCTTCTCTTGCCTGTACTGTGAATAGAAGAGTGACTGTCATTTCTTGGGCTCCTACTCTGTGCTAAGCACTTACAATATCTCATCTCTCATAGTTAAAATGATGCTTTAATGCATGTATTATTATTTCCATTTCATGTTCAGTTTCAACTGCTGAATAACTTATCTGAGGGCACCAAGCTAGAACGGGTATAAGCAGGGATTTAACCCAAGTTAGTCTGATTCCAAAGCCTTTTCATTTTTTTCACCAGGTGTCTTGAGAAGGAAAAAAGATTTTTTTTTTAAATTGTTAAAGTTACACATGTTCATTATAGAAAGCTTGGAAAGCAGACAAAATGATAAGAAAAAAATCACTCATAATTCTTCACCCCAAGGATAATCAGTACTAAATTTTAGTTTTCTTTCTAAGCTAGTGAAAGTGAAGTCACTCAGTCGTGTCTGACTCTTTGCGACCCCGTTGTCTGTAGCCCACCAGGCTCCTCTGTCCATGGGATTCTCCAGGCAAGAATACTGGAGTGGGTTGCCATTTCCTTCTCCAAGCTAAAGAAAGCTATAATTTATATATCTCAGAGAGTATTGTTCTTCAGAGTTGTCATCCTTGAAGTGTATTCATGTTCTCTAACAACAGTTGCCATTGCTTAAAGCATTTTTAGAACCTTATTCAGAGCCAATTTAGGTACTAAATTCTCTGTAGATTCCCATGCACTGGGTACTTTGGTAGAGACATGGCAAAGACAATGTATCCATTCCCTAAATGCTTGTCAGAATAATATATTTTATGTTCTACCTTTTGTGCCTTCTAAAATTATATGCTGCAAATATTTGACCATCCTGTAAAGAATACCATCATTACCCTCTCTAAGGACCATAAACATCTTCTGCCACTTCTGTTGTGGTAGGAGATGGAGTTTACCAAAATGCTACTTCCTCCCGTGTCAAAGATTGATGGACATTTTGGGTTATATTTAAAAGTCTTTATTAAAAATTAAATCTATAAATGTTTACTATCTCGTTTGACAACTCATGTTATTTATTACAGAGTCCACACAACAATCTTTGCGTTTTGTGGTACATAAAGAAAATCAAAGAATTGTTTTTGTCAAAAGTTTGAAAAAGTACATTTTAAAATCAATTTCTTTTTAATGGAAGTGTTATAGTCACTGAATGATTTCCCTCCAAGGAGCTTCTGTAAAAGCAAATATATCTTAAGTGTGATGAACTGATCTTTAAATAAAGTCGGTAGCATCTTGTGTCAAGGTAAATGTTTCTTAAAGAAGCAGGCATGCATGAGCACAGACACACACATACGTAAAAGAAAAGATTGCTATCGAAATGACCGTTGGTATACTTTATTAAAGTTAAGAAAGTCAAGTGCCAGCTGAGTTTTCATCTCTTTGGTTTATTGTACACAACACTGTTGCTTTAGAAAACAAACCTAACCCTCAACTCAAGCATCTCCCTTGTTGTCTGGTTTCTGCCTTATTTTTCACATTCTTATCTACCCCACCGGCTTAGCACAGTACCCTCTTCCCAGATGCTGGGCAGCTGGGGCACCAGGACCCTGGGTCCTAAGATTGGCTCAGATTCTTCGGGGCCCCACCACAAATGGGGGCCCACCAGGCATGCACAGGTGTCCTAAGGGCTGCGCTCTTCCCTGGTTTTCCGATTGCCAGGATTTCCTGAGACTTCACCAGGCTCTCAGAGCTCATCACAAAGTGTAGGCTTTGTCTTGTGTTGATATCCCGGGCACATTCATAGCGTCTGGCATTGTGTTCAGTCAGCGTGTTAGCAAAATGAAGGGTTACAATATATTCTCTCAGAAATGGACTGTTGGAAGGATAAGTTAGTCCGATTGAAAGAGAGTCAGAATAGAATTGTGGATTAGAATCTCAGAGCTTAAAAGAGCCTCTCAGTCAGTCCTCTCACTTAAAGATGAAACCCGGAGCAGTCAGCTGACTTGGAGAAGGTCACCCAGAGAGTTGGCACCAAGCCAGGCCCAGCATCCGGCATCCTGAGGTCTTGTCCCGTCCTTCCTGGCTCTCACTCCTGTCATCTTTCCCTGGTTGTTTCAGGGAGGTTGAGCTGACTTTGCAGGATCAGTGACCAGAGCTTTTGAAGCCCCACGCGGAGCTTAACAGAGCAGCAGATGCAGAGGGATTCTCAGGGAAGGCTTGGAGAGATTGTGGACTTAGTGTTTGCCTGGTTGACTAACCAGCCCGGCAGCTGTCTCTAATGCCTAAGTGGTTACTAGCTGGGCTTGTATGGATATTACAGGCTATCTTTTGGAAAGGAGACTATCGTAGAAACAATAATAACTAACATCTATTTGTGATAAATTAGGCAGGATATCCCTGTGGTTTCGAGTCCAGGCCCTGTGGTCAGATGGTCACAGAATCCCAGCTCCATCACTTGTCCTGTATATTTTTATAAGACAGGTGCTTTCAACTTTCAGTGCCTCATTTTCTTTATCTGCACAATGCAAGCGGCAAAAGTGGGTATCTCAGAGTATTGGCTTCCCTGGTGGCTCAGAAGGTAAAGGATCTGCCTGCATTGCAGGAGACCCAGGTTTGATCCCTGGGCTGGGAGGATCTCCTGGAGAAGGGCATGGCAACCTACTCCAGTATTCTTGCTTGGCAAATCCCATGGACAGAGGGCCCTGGCAGGCTACAGTCCATAGAATGGCAAAGAGTCAGACATCAATGAGTGACTGACATTTTCACTTTCTTTCAGAGTATTGTAGACTTAACTCATGGAAGCCCTGGAACAATACCAAGCAATAAATGTTAGCTATTGTTATTATTAAAATGTCACTGCTGTGAATAGTAAATTCATTGCACAAATTATATACTATCTGGTCTTGCCAACATCTCTGTGAGGAAGCTGCTATTATTATCCTCCATTTTACAGTTGAGTAGACTGAGGCACAGAGAGGTACCCCACCCACACAGTTTTAAGTCACGGGTAAGACAGCCTGAGCTTGGATGTGAGTGTGAGGAAGATGAGCAGTGTGGCTTTGAAACGTGAGATCTGATTTCCCAAATTTCTTTTTTTCCCCCAGAGCACTCCAGACCCTGGCCACTTTCAGGACTATCTCCGTGGATTCCCAGGTAAGCAGAGGTGGTCCCTCCCTTCTCTGTGTCCTCCTCCTGCCCACATGGCCGGCTGCCTCTGCACCTGTCGCTGATTCCCAGGGGTTTTGTCATAGCCTGTCAATCTTCAAGGGTTTTAGCACCAGAACGCTTATGTATGGGTTCGCAAGCTGAAGGGCCAAGTTGCTGGTGCTGGGGTGGGAGGGGGGCGTGGGGGAGAGCAACAGAGGACCGGAAGCACTGCTGCCCCACCCACGTGCACCTTCTCCACCTGCCTCACCGGTTCTGTAGTGTAGTTTCATGCATGTAAAATACTTCAAAGTGCCAGGGGAAAAAGTCTTTTAGAGATCCTTGTGTTGTAGAAAGGAATTATAGTTAAGAGGGGCAGGCTCTGGAGCCAAACTACTTGGTTTTCCCTCCTTGCACTGATAACCATGTTTGGTGTTGTTGAAAAGCTTGGTTCCCTGAATCTAGAAGTCTGGTTTGCAGTCTTCAGTGCTCACTCAGTGCTGACTTGGAGTGGAAGGACACAGCCTTTTGAGCCAGACAACCTGGCTTTGCATTCTCTTCTGCTGCCTAGTAACTGTAGTGTCTCTGCGTGTCCCCAGCCTCTCTGAGCCTCAGTTTCATCCTCTCTAATATGGAGCTAATTATACCCATCTCTGCAAGAGTTGTTGGGATTTGTGTAAAGTGGACTGCATAAGATTGACATTCAATTCAATGGCAATTATTATTATTAGTTATTGATATTTGAATGGGCTCATAACAAGTATTTTCTGGAGGGGAAAGCATGTTTTTTTTTTTATTCCACATACTTTCCCTGAAATATTTTCATTTTCTCCACCAGCAGTCTTGCTTGTTTAAAGTAATTTGCTTAGCAAGCCATATATTCATTGTGAAAAGATCATCTCTGATAGAACCTGTCAAATGATTATAAATTCCAAATTGAAGTAGTCCAAAATAAAGAGGTCTTATTGCACGTGAATGTCTCCATGAATACTTAAGCTTGATTCTTTTTCTAAAACCCTGAAACTTCAGGAGTAAGATGACTGTAACTTTTTGGAAAAGACTCATTAACATTGGTGGGAGTTGGTTGTCTTCCATTAATGGAATAGAATATTTTACTTCCTCATATCTGAAATCTGAATCACCATAAAAACATTTTCTTTATTGTTGTTCAAAGGGAATTATTATGGAAACTACTGACTGATTTTTCTCTCTCTCCCTCTCTGTGTCACACATACACACACACACACACACACTTTAGTTTTTCTTTCCCTTAGGCAACTGAAGAGTTACTATGTAAATTTCTGGCAGCCTTCTCCCCATCAGACAAGCAAGGGCACAATCAATTCCTGTTTTCTTGGAATGTACCAAATAATCAGAAACTGATTATTCTGCTTGAAGGCAACAAGCAGCTTGATGGAAAGATGTACCAATTGAAAACAATTCTGATCATAGTTTTGTCAGGAGAATGAGATGCCTCCAGCTGTCTGTCACTAATTATATTAGAGGTAGAAAGCAGGAATGTTTTGGCCTGCAAAAGATCACTCTAGTCTCATGTTGGAACACTAGTGTTACTGGCTGCTTATCCCAGAACAGTGACATTGGGCATCCATTCTGTAACTCATCTTGCCAGTTGGTCACAGTCTGAAACATGTCACATGAGCACACTTAAAGAATTTTCTAATTATAGTTCAGAGGCTTTACTTTTATCTTTTTATGTTCATTCTGCAGACATCACTGATGGAAATGATTTCTCCCTCAGCCTAATCCTATTGCCGGCACTTACAAAAGAACAGAGAGATGGCAAATGAAACCCACAGTAACTGAAGAGGTGTCCGAATTCAATTAGGAAGCGACCTCTCCCATGTGGATGCATAAGCCATATAAATCCATTTTAATTGTGATCTGTGGTACTTATCTGGTCATGTTTATTTTGGATGCAAGTGCCAAAGCTGGATTTAGACCAGAACTCCAGATCTTCAAGCTCTAATGACTAATTTGGGTATCCATTGAATCCCTTAATTCATTTCTTAATTAGTTCTCCCAGAATTAGAGTTGCTTGGTTATAATCATTTTCACAAAATTTTCCAATAAAAACAAGCATACATAGATTTTTTTCCCCCTATGGTTCACACATTTGCTATGGTCTTAAAGAATTGTTCTTGTTGTTATCAAAATTATAACAATGACAATAACAAAACTAACATGTTGCCAGGCAATAGAATATGAAGTGAGGCACCAGGAACTGGTTTTGATTCCCAGCTCAACTATTTACAGTCATGGGATCTGGGCCAAGTTGCTTTCCCTGTATTTCAGTTTCCTTTTGTAAATGGGAGGAATAATAGTACCTACCTCATAGGGTTGTTTTAAGGCTTGAAAAAGCATTGCATGTATGAACTAACATGCAGACAGTCCCTGGCACTATGATAGATGCTACTTATTATGTTTATTGTTCATAAGACAGTAGGAGACTGATGGGCAGATTTGCTGGTGCCACAATATTGTCATCCAAGTTTGTCCCATTTATGTCATCCATTTGGGGATCACTCATGATGGTAATGATACGTTGGGGACTCTGAGGTTGAAATTAATCTCTGTTGTTTGTATTTGTACACCTCAGTTTAGCTTAGGATTAACATTTTTGGCTTTCCATGCTTGATCAATATGAAACCTTTTGGTGTAAAATTGCTTTAAAATTTGAATGAACATTTTGTTCTCTCAGTAGGCACAATACTGGTCCTCATTAAAATGAAAAATACAGTTATGATATGTAAAAAATATATGTGGTGGGGAGAGGAGGCTTGGGGGAATTGACTTCAGTAAATTCATTGGAAACTTTCATACTATTTTTTAACAGTTAAATGCATTTAATGTCTTAGTTCAAATTTAATCAGTGTGCAGGAGTAAAAGTCTAGGGAAAGATAAATCTAGTAATTTAATGAGCTTTCCTCATGGCTACATACGAGTTTATTTTAAAATTGATTGCCAAGTGATTCACTAGAATTACCTTTCTTAAGTTTTTTTTCCCCCCCAGAAACTAAGGTTGGTCCAGCAGTTCTACTCTCATGCATGCACAGGTGTGCACTTGTGTGTATATGCTAGAGAAATGTGCACTCACATATATCCAGAGATGTGTAAGTTGTTCTTAGCAGCATTACTTATATTCATCTCAACTTAGAAACACAGAATAGCCATCCATTGTAGAATAGATGAATAAACTGTGCAGTAATAAGAAGAAGTTATGATTCTATAATTATAGGATGGAATATTATACAGCAATGAAAAAAGAAAACTTGGAGCTACACACAATAACAGGGATAAATCCTAAGACATAATGTTGAAAGAAAGAAGATACAGAAGACTACATAGCAATCTTATTTCATTTGTGCAAAGTGTGAAAACAGACAAAAACTACACTCTGTTGCTAAAGGGTATGGACAAAAGTGACCAGGAATTTACTGCTGAACAAATCCCTTCTAAAGGAGAGTGTGCTGGGGAAAACAGAAGAGCTGTGGGACTCCTGTGAGTTCTGGCGATATTCTGGTTTTTGACTGGAGCTTGTAGGTGCGGGGGCTTCCCAGGTCAGTAGTAAAGAATTCCCTGACAATGTAGGAGACACGGGAGACACAGGTTCAATCCCTGGATCAGGAAGATTCTCTTGGGGGAGGAAATGGCAACCCACTCCAGTATCCTCACCTGGAGAAGTCCATGGACAGAGGAACCTGGCAGGCTACAGTCCATAAGGTCACAAAGAGTCAGACACATCTGAGTGGCTGAGCATACGCACATAGTTGCATGGGTAAAACACTGTATTATTATTATTATATATCTATCTATCTATCTATATATATCTATATGAAAGTGAAAGTGAGGTCGTGTCCAACTCTTTGTGACCCCGTGGCCTGTAGCCTACCAGGCTTCTCGGTCCATGGGATTTTCCAGGCAAGAATACTGGAATGGATTACGATTTCCTTCTCCAGGAGATCTTCCCCACCCAGAGATTGAACCTGGGTCTCCCGCATTGTAGGCAGACGCTTTACCGTCTGAGCCACCAGGGAACATTTTATATATATAATGTTAATTATATTTATATTAATTACATTAATGTTTTATCTGCTTTTCTGGTTGTAGGTTAGAGTTCATAATTTTAAAAGTTTTTTAAAAAGGCAGAATAAACTCTCTCCAACCCAGGTTGGTTTATCCTTGTCCTGCATAATTTTAGGCCAAGAGATTCCTGTGGTTATAAGTGGCTCTAGAAGTAAACTACTGCCTCCCTGCCTGGCAAAGTGGCCTCTAAAGTAGAATATGCACCCCAGGGAGCTCTTGAGAAGATCCATTTGGTTGAGAAGGAAATTGATTAGAACTTGCGTTTACTTTCATCTCATTATCATGAAACATTATGAAAACAGGTAACTGTATTGACACCCGCATCCTTGCTGAGTCCACGTGTCAGATGTTCGAGTATCACCTGGAGGGAGGGAGGCAAGACCTCCTCTTCACAGTGGCTTCCCCTCTGGCTCATCTGCCTTGGTTATTGTATGGAATATATCATACCTGGTCACCTGGATTTACAAATTCAATGTTTTACTTTTAACAAACCCTCACAAACTGTCTTAAATAGAGTCTTCAAAGAATTCCCATAAATTGAAAATAGTTTTAAATTTGCACGCAAGAAAATGGCAAAGTTTAACATGAACTTTGTTGGCCCCGGTATGAGGTAATGACCATGATCAGTTGAATCAGATCTGACAAGAAGCTGACCACCAAAATTCTAAATTATCTGAAAGATGTATAGATTTACATCCACTGTGGTTAATCTTGAACCTTGTCCTGAGTATGTTGTTTTGAGACATCGCAAAATAGTACATCAATTCTGTCATTCTTTTCTATTTTAATCATGTTTTATAAGATATATAACATGTTAGTACAATAACATATATATATGAATTGTAAACAAACAAGGAAACTTTTTTGTTCCAACATCTAGGATGAAAATACCTTGAACTTCACTGTCATGCAGTTCAAAGGCTACTCCTTGCCAACTGTTAAAATGTGTAGAATAGAGTAAACTTGCTATCCATATCAAAAAGATGCACTTCTTAGCCTTAATTTTTTTTACTGGTAAATATCAACAGTAAGGCAAGGGTTTATATATTTTACTTTACTAAGACTTTCCCCAAGCCCTTGGCTTGCAGTTGGGTAGGAGAAAATGAAAAGGGGTATATACTCAGAATGGCTCTGTTTTTCTGTTTCGTTTATATTCCCTGTAAGATTCCTTTATGGTTACATCTATGCATACCCACCAAGGTGCAGTGGACAGGGTGCTTGACCAGCAGTCAGGAGACCTGATTCTGAGCCTGGTTCTGCCAGTAGCCAGCAGCCAGGCCACAGCACAGAGGCGGGATCCTCCCTGAGCTGTCTTTGCCTTTTCTCTATCATGAGGGTTGTGATAGCAACCCTTCCCTGACCTGGCACAGGGATCACATATGAGAGCCTCTTTAAAATGGAGTTTCCTTCAAACAGAAGGAATTATGGTCCTGTCCCTTCTATTTCAGGCTTTCCAGGTAGTGCTAGCGGTAAAGAACCTGCCTGCCAATGCAGGAGACATGGGTTCGATCCCTGGGTAGGGAAGATCCCCTGGAGGAGGGCATGGCAACCCACTCCAGTATTCTTGCCTGGAGAATCCCATGGACAGAGGAGCTTGGCAGGCTACAGTCCAGGGGGTCACAAAGAGTCAGACACAACTTAGCAACATTTATAACTTCTTATTAAAGTGCTGACATCTTTAACTTACAGAGCTCTTTTTATTGGAAGCTACAGAAACTGACTGGCTAGCTTAAATCAAAATATACTTATTTTTGAATTGTTTTATTGGGAGTACCTATAGGATTGAAGGGACTTCCTAGGTAGTGCAGTGATAAAGAATCTGCCTGCCAGTGCAGGAGACACAGGAGGTACAGGTTCCATCTCTGGGTTGGGAAGATCCCCTGGAGGAGGAAATGACAACCCACTCCAGTATTCTTGCCTGAAAAATCCCATGGACAGAGGTGCCTGGTGGGCTACAGTCCAAAGGGTCACAAAGAGCCGGACGCTGAACACGCACATGCACTCACAGAATTGAAGGGATGGTGGAGTCTTCGAACTGCACAAAGGGCCACCGCCAGGGAAGGCCTTGCAGTCTTAGCATTGGACTCTGTGGCCTCTTCTCTAAGGCAGCGCTGCCAGTGTGGTGGGTCACCGATAACTTCTGCCCTCTGGGGTTCATGGTTCCAAATCTGAGGCTCCATGAAGGGGAAATCTAATTTATCCAACTTGGGTTGATGAATCGCCTTTTGACCAGTCAGCCTCAGGTGAGGAGATGAGGTCACAGAGGATGCACAAAATTCCTGGGATCTCTGGCTCTGCATGTCTGGGCCCTCTCAGAAAATCGGGCATCCCTGTGAGCTTCTGCCTACCATTGGTATTAATGTTTCCATAGTTACTAATGATTCAACTCTCTTTAAGGGATTTGAATTAAAAGAATCAGAGAAATATTAATACAAGTATGGAAGTATATACAAGTGTTTTTTTCAATCAATGTCAATGCACCTAATTGAGCCTGGGTTTCTCATATATTTCTTGAGGTAAACACTGGACTTGAAATCACTTTCATTAGATGCTGAAAATTCTCTGAAGGTCCCAAGGGGTCCTCCTGCCCAGGCCACTTCTCTAAGGTTTGACTCCATTTCTGCCTTTAGCTACTGCTTTACCTCTTGTTAGAAGAAAGTGAAGTTGCTCAGTCGTGTCCGACTCTTTGCGAGAGTAGCCTATAGCCCATCAGGCTCCTCTGTCCATGGGATTTTCCAGGCAGTAGTACTGAAGTGGACTGGCATTTCCTTCTCCAGGGGATCTGCCCAACCCAGGGATTGAACCCGGGTCTCCTGCATTGTAGACAGACACTTGACCATCTGAGCCACCAGGGAAGTCTTTCTTGTTAGAAAGAAGGTATTAAATCAATTTAAGCATTCCTAATGCTGATGCTCTTCTTACTGACAGCTTGACTTGCCCTAAAATTTTATGGAATGTGGAAAGAAGGTAAGAGAGGTGCAGAGTCTGTGTACCACAGGCAAGTCATCATACCAATCTTGTGAGCCTATCAAAGTATATTTGAATATATCACAGCCATTCCTAGACAGACATAAATAGCTGTCTCACACCCTCACACCAAAAGGGTATTCAGTGCTTACCATTTGTTCTATCAGGGCTCAAGTAGATACGTGCAATATTCCAATAATGGAAAAGATGAAAATGTTTATATCCCTGAGAAATCAATGCATATCTTCCAAAACAAGTTAACTCTTGCTATCAAATATTGCCCTGGCAAGTCCTAAATGGATATTGTCCCCTTAGGAACAGTCAGAAATTCTTTGTTTTTTAAGCATATAGACTTAATGTAATGACCACATTTTAGGTTGTTAACACGCAGTTAAATTTCTTTAAATCAAAAGACAAGTTCCTTCTTAGAGAAAGAGTACCACTGAAGAAAGAGATGTGGTAAAAACAATCATTATTTTACCCAGTTTCCATTTTCCCAAGTTGCTGAGTTATAACATAGTCTATGATTATACTTTTTAAACCAGCTCTCAATAGATTACCAACCCAGTGCCTCACACTGGTTAGCTTATAAGGATGATTTATTATTCGTCAGATTTTAAATGCTGACCCATGAAATGCTAAAATTGTATTGGCAGCTGTTGTCCAAAGGTTTGCAGATGTCCTGACTAATGCTTTGAAAGTCCAGCATTAGCAGTAAATCACAGCATACGTAATTTTTCAATAAAGTAATGGAAAGGATTTTGCATTCTAGGTCCTCTAAGCTTTGGAATTTGGAAGTTACTTACATGGGAAATTAAAAGGGTAAAATGTTCTCGGGCTTTAACTCTTGAATTTGGGGCCAGCACAGTCAATAGCTAAAGCATCTTGGTAGCTTTATTCTCCTAACCCTGAGATCTCTTGGCTCTGAGAACTGACGAAGTTGCCAAGTATAGGCCTAATTGCATTCCTAGCTACTGAGAAAAAAAATTTTTTTTTCCTTTTCTTTCAAAGAAATACCTTGAGCATTAACATTTTCTGGAATAGCAGAATTGTTTATAAGACTTTTGCAGAGGTTTCTGAAAAGAGAGCTTGAAGAGGGCTCTGGCAGCCAATTAAGAAGCATGCGCTGCTCACCTAGAGTAACAAAGAGTTAGGGAGAGGAAACCAACAAGTGAAAAGAGATGTGGCTTTGTCCTCTCAGCTTGCTCTCTGATTAATGAGCTGATGTTCTCTTTTTTTCTTCTCTATGTTCTACTCAAAGATGTAGCAAAATAGTGCATGATATATTCAGCTAGCCCCATGATAGACCACCAGCTGAGTGTAAGTTTTGTTCACTAGTATTTCCAGTGCTGTGACCACTACTTGATACATAAGAAATGTTCAATTAGTATTTGTTGAATGAAGGAATGTATTCAGGCAGGTCTCTCTATGATCTGTAAATTGGTCATTTGTATATTGGGCCAAACATCTTGAATGTGAAGTCAAGTGGACCTTAGGAAGTATCACTACAAGTAAAGCTAGTGGAGGTGATGGAATTCCAGTGGAGCTATTTCAAATCCTGAAAAATGATGCTGTGAAAGTGCTGCACTCAATATGCCAGCAAATTTGGAAAACTCAGCAGTGGCCACAGGACTGGAAAAGGTCAGTTTTCATTCTAATCCCAAAGAAGGCAATGCCAAAGAATGCTCAAACTACCGCACAATTGCACTCATCTCACACGCTAGTAAAGTAATGCTCAAAATTCTCCAAGCTAGGCTTCAGCAATACGTGAACCGCAAACTTCCAGTTTTGTTCAAGCTGGTTTTAGAAAAGGCAGAGGAACCAGACATCAAATTGCCAACATCCACTGGATCATCGAAAAAGCAAGAGAGTTCCAGAAAAAACATCTACTTCTGCTTTATTGACTATGGCAAAGCCTTTGACTGCGTGGATCACAATAAACTGTGGAAAATTCTGAAAGAGATGGGAATACCAGACCACCTGACCTGCCTCTTGAGAAACCTGTATGCAGGTCAGGAAGCAACAGTTAGAACTGGACGTGGAACAATAGACTGCTTCCAAATTGGGAAAGGAGTACGTCAAGGCTGTATATTGTCACCCTGCTTATTTAACTTATATGCAGAATACATAATGAGAAATGCTGGGCTGGATGAAGCATAAGCTGGAATCAAGTTTGCCAGAAGAAATATCAATAACCTCAGATTTACAGATGATACCACCCTTATGACAGAAAGTGAAGAACTAAAGACCCTCTTGATGAAAATGAGAGGAGAGTGAAAAAGTTGGCTTAAAGCTCAACATTCAGAAAACTAAGATCATGGCATCAGGTCCCATCACTTCATGGCAAATAGATGGGGAAACAGTGGAAACAGCGACTGACTTTTTTTGGGGGGGGGGCTCCAAAATCACTGCAGATGGTGACTGCAGCCATGAAATTAAAAGACGCTTACTCCTTGGAAGGAAAGTTATGACCAACCTAGACAGCATATTAAAAATGACATTATTTTGTCAACAAATGTCTATCTAGTCAAGGCTATGGTTTTTCCAGTAGTCATATATGGATGTGAAAGTTGGACTATCAAGAAAGCTGAGCGCCAAAGAATTGATGCTTTTGAACTGTGGTGTTGGAGAAGACTCTTGAGAGTCCCTTGGACTGAAAAGAGATCCAACCAGTCTATCCTAAAGGAGATCAGTCCTGGGTGTTCATTGGAAGGACTGATGTTGAAGCTGAAACTCCAATATTTTGGCCACCTGATGCGAAGAGCTGACTCATTTGAAAAGACCCTGATGTTGGGAAGGATTGAAGGCGGGAGGAGAAGGGGACGACAGAGGATGAGATGGTGAGATGGCATTACCGACTTAATGGACATGAGTTTGAGTAAACTCTGGGAGTTGGTGATGGACAGGGAGGCCTGGCGAGCTGCGGTTCATGGGGTCGCAAAGAGTTGGAGAAGACTGAGCGACTAACTGATACTGAACTGATACTGATATTGGGCCAGGTATACTCAGAGCTTCCCAGGTGGCACTAGTGGCAAAGAACCCGCCTGCCAGTGCAGGAGACATAAGAGATGCAGGTTTGATCCTTGGGTTTGTAAGATCTCCTGGAGGAGGGCATGGAAACCCACTCTAGTATTCTGCCCTGGAGAATCCCATGGACAGAGGAATCTAGTGGGCTGCAATCCATAGGATCACACAGAGCCAGACACATCTGAAGCGACTTAGCATGCACATACTCTAGGCCAGATTAATTCTGATCAAGGACTCAATATCTAAATTTCATAGACTGTGATTTTCCAATATGATGGAGAATTAAGGGCTTGAAGAAACGAACACTTGGAACAACCCAAATACTCAGGAATATAGAAAGGACTGTTACAACCTTCCAGCAGGCTTCACTGACTCTAGAAGTTAGCATATCCAGCTATCGCAGCTTTTCTGAATGTAAATACATTTGCAGAGTTCTTACCATACTGACAGTATCAGTTTCAACTGTACAGAATCTTGCTTTTAACACATCAGTTGGCAAGCACTCAGTGCCAAGGCCAAGGGTTAGCCCTCTGCTTCACTTCCCTTCTCCAAGCTGCAACTTCTCTCACAGAGCCAGGCAGCTGTCTCCCAAATGTACGCTGTCAGTAACATAGGAACCCAGATGACCAAAAGAGGGTAAATCAGCACAAATGTATTGTCAGAGCTGAGAGAAAGAACCTCAGAGTGAATGCTCTGCTGATTGTGGGTCAGAAGTGTTATCTTTGTGTCTCAAGGACAGAACGTTTAATAAAGATTGGGTACAAAGTACACATCACCCGTGAGGCATGCTCAACTGTGTCAGCCGGAGAACCCTTCCTCAGGATTTACAATTTCCTCTTTTTCCTAAATTAAAAAATGCTAATGTGAACTCTTGACTCTCAACAGCACATGTTATTATTGTATATAGGGCAAAGAGTAAATAAGACACTTGCCTAATGACATAACAGTTCATTTTAACTCGGCAAGCTGGAAGTAATTTTAGCTTGTTTTCTTTTTTTCCATGCTTCTTTATGGAAATAGGCCACAATCATTTTTATTCCACCATTCTTCATTACCTTATGGCATGCTTCCTGTTTATGCTATTAAGAGCTGTTTTTAAAGACCCTTGAGGGATATCCTTTAGCACATTCTTTTTAAAAATAATTATTCATCTGTAGTACTGCTTCAGAATGTCTGAGGGTTTGGAAATATAGAAACTTCTTAATGAGATATGCTTAATGGTCTGTGCAGAGTATTGCAATATTTACACCTAGTTCGGTTAACGTAAATTATATTTAATTAGTCATTCTTGGAAAATAGTAGATATTTTAGAATAGATTCAGTACCTAAAACTCACCATTTGCCTGTTATGTATAGTGAGTGTGTGCATGCTCAGTCATGTCCAACTTTTTGCAACCCCATGGACTGTAGCCCACCAGGCTCCTCTGTCCATGAAATTTTCCAGGCAAGAGTACTGGAGTGGGCTGCCATTTCCTTCTCCAGGCATTATGTATAGTACTTTAGATAAAATTCTATGTGTAGTATTTATAGATTTAAAAAAAAGGTATTTGCAGTGGTATAAAGCAATGCTTAGGGACTCATAATAATATGAAGAACATGTCTTGTTAGGGTATGACAAACATCCACGTGGTTCAGACTTCTACAAAAAAAATTCTTTATAAACTTTAAAGTGTGATATGAATGTTATCGTTATTTTTACACTTGTGACATGCAGGACTTCTGAGCTGAATGACAGTCTATAACTTGTGTTTTAATGTTGAATATGTTCCTGTTTCAAGTGAAATTTCCTTTTTCACATATAATTCTTGTGTCAGAGACTCCCTGAGTTCCTTAATTGGGTTCCTTCACACAGCACTTGACTTTTGAACAGTCCAGACTACACTTGTGCCGGGAGGAGCAGGTTTCACATAATGGTTTAGAAGGCGGTGTGATTTCTAGGAAGAAACCTCGACGTGCATCACAGCTGCACTCTACAGATGATGGCTAAGAGCCGCACCATGGCCATCTCCCAGTCCCACTCGAAGTCCACCTGAAGAGGATTGAGAAATCACTCATTCATGGCCTTATATGACCCACCTTTGGGTCCTCTGGTCCTACTTTTCCAGCTCTTCTCTTCCAGGATGCTCTCTGCTGCTTCGGCATCTCCAGCAGGCTATTTTAGCCCGTGTCTTGGATGTCTTGGTCACTCTGTCTGTCCTCCCAGCATGACTTCTCTGCGCTCTAGCCTCCTTTGGGGTCTTCAGAGCTACAAGAAACTGGAAGCAAGGAAGTGTGTGCTGGGGCTATTCCTCTGCCCTCTTCCTGGCAGATTGCTCTTTTCCTTAGCACTCCAGCATTGCCAGCTGCATCTTTGTCCTCCTGTCTTGCCCAAGCTCCAGTGGACTGGGTGCAGGGGAGTACTGGGGGTGAGGGGTGCCTGCCCAGAGAAATGCTTCATTGTCCACACCCAGGGCCAGGCCATGGGAAACAGACTCCTGGACAGTCACCATGGGCTACACAAATATTACTTCCATTTAACTTGACCTTTCATTGTGCTCTGAAATGACTGAAAATACTTAAATGGCATACAGTAATTTTCTGGAAACAAAAATAAATGGGGTTCTTTTAAGAAGCCACACTTGAACTTTTGCCCTTTCCTTCCTTTTCGAGTCATATCCAGTGCAAGGTTGCCTTAATTTAGCATGTCGTTTCTTTTGGTGAGAAATTGCTAATTTCTCTACTGATAAAATGATGAATCATAGAAGCAGTGTAATTGCTAAAGATAAGGATACCTCATCTGGCCTTAAAACCCTCAGCTCTGGGAGTTGAGTCTTGTGAACAGTTCTTAAGTGATAACTGTGTGCCAGGCACCTGCAGACTGACTGATTCTATAACCTCTTTAACGCACCGATTCAACTATTCCTCACAGCGTCCCTGTGAGGTGGCTAGTATCGCTGTTTGTCTGTGTTCTAGGATGTACACATTGAAGCATAGTGAAAGGAAGTTAGTTGCCCAAGTTCACATAGTTCACAGTGATCAGGACCTGGACTTGAACCTGGGAGTCTGCCTCAGTGCCCACATTCTCAACTACTGAACCAGCTGCCTAAGTGCCACAAGTACATCATGTAACCCCTGGGAGCCTGATTCCTCATCTCTGAAGTGGGACTAGTGACATCTACCTGACTAAATTGTGGGGAGGATCAAATGAAATAATCATTTGAAAGGGCCCAGTGGATTGTGAAATACTAAAGCCTCGGGGTTAAGTTTGGGCTAACTGTCGATATGATATTTTCTAATAGGTGGATTTTAGTGTTTGAATCTGATCCATGCTCCCTGGATGCCCTATTAAAATGCTGAGTGTTTGGTCTTGAGGTTTTTTTTTTTTTTGGAAATTTCAGAAAACCTTAGATCTCACAATGAAAATGATCCTTTGTATTCCTAAATGGTGGCATTTGGGAGTGTTTAGAGCAGGGCTCCCCAAACTCTAGGATCTAATGCCTGATGATCTGAGGTGGAGCTGATGTAATAATAATAGAAGTAAAGTTCACAATAAATGTAATGTGTTTGAATTATCCCCAAACCATCCCACCCCCTGCTACTTCCCACCAATCTGTGGAAAAGTTGTCTTCCATGTAACTGGTCACTGGTGCCAGAAAAGATTGATGACCACTGATGTAGAGCACAGGCAAAACTCAGCGTTGTACTTTTAATATGCCAAGTACATTCAGTAATATTTGTTCCCTTTAATCCCTTTAACATTAACGTAGCACTTAACACCCCTCCCTTTTTTCCTAAAGCATGCAAAATTAATTTTCTTCCAAGTCTTCTGTTTACCTCATACCAAGTACTTGTCATAAAGCGTGCTTCAGTGTATAGTGTGGGGTCTGCGACCATGTTTTTCCAGCACGCGGCCCTGACACAGGAGATACCAGACAAGGTTTAGGCTGATGGAAGACAGATGGAAATTGAGTCTCAAGAGGAGGATTTAGAAAGACCATGTGCTAAAAACCCCGTGTTTCAAAGCACAGGACAGGAGACCAAAGCCAGACCCCTGAGAGGTCTGACCGGTGGTGCTGGAAGAGTGGGAGAGCCTGGGAAGAAATAGAAAGAGCAGACTCAGAAGAACAAACCAAGGAGGAGATGGAGGTTTCCTGCAACTGGTCTGGGGGAGAGGGAGGCTTCCCTGCTCCCCATGATGCCCGGCTGGCTTTCGCTGCCCTCAGGCCCCCTATGCGTTTTAGTTTTCGGGTCTCACAGTGTTCTCACAAGTCAGTGTCGGAGATCTGCATTCTTACAGTCTCTTGGGAGAAGTGAATACCCAAAGGCCTAACTTTCTGTGCTGTGTTGGAGCTTTCATGCATCCTAGAAATGGAGTTCTTCCTGGTTTGTTAATGAGACTGGCATTTTATACCTAGGGCATGCTGTTTGGAGAGGCTTCTAGACAGGAGTCATGATCATAACGAGTTATTTTTTCTTCTTTTCTGGATAAGAACAATATCCTCGCCATTCAGTTTTCAAATATAGCAAGTAGTCATGATAGAAGAATATCCTTATGTTAAGAAAGGGGTTGGCAGCCTCGTGATGTGAAATGTCCAATTTAGAAGACACATTTAAAAAGAAAAGCTGCCTTAAGTCCTTTTTTGGAATCAGTTGGAATAAAAATGAGTAAATAAAAAAGTTAAAGTACAACACATGGTCTGACAACACATTCTCCTTCCTCTCTTTAGTCTTGCAGATACTTGTTGATTTTGCCTGAACTTCAGGTGTCATTTTTATCATTTCATTAAACTGTCAAACTCCAAACTGGTTCTGGCATCTAACTGGGGGCATAACTTGGATGATAGATTTTCTAGCTGATGCATATAATCGGCACTCTACAAGAATGTTGTCAGAGACTAAATATCTAGACTCTGTTTAAGAATACTGGCGTGTAAAAAGAGTACTTAATACGGGAGGGAGAAAAAGCATCAAATTCCAAAGAAAAAGTCGAAATGGAATGTGTAAGTCAGGTATATAAATAGAGAGCTTCTAGTGAAAAGCTTATCTAATTGATTACGGTGTTTGCAGTAACAAACATCAGAATTATAGATAAAAGCCACATCTATTACACTTAACCAGCCCACACCTATAAGATTTCTCTTCATGGAGTGCTGAACTGATCAGAACACTAGATATGCATGTAACTCAAGTAAATTAAACTGTTGACTCAATTTGTAGAAGCAATTTTGTTGTTGTTAAGTTGCTAAGTCATGTCTGACCCTTTGCAACCCCATGGACTGCAACACACCAAGCTCCCCTGTCTTTCATATCTCCCAGGGTTTGCTCAAATTCATGTCCATTGAGTTGGTGATATTATCTAATCATCTCATCCTCTGTCACCACCTTCTCCTTTTGCCTTCAATCTTTCCCAGCATCAGGGTCTTTTCCAGTGAATCAACTCTTCGCATCAGGTGGCCAGAATGTTGGAGCTTCAGCTTTAGCATCAGTCCTTCCAATGAATATTCATGGTTGATTCCCTTTAGGATTGACTGCTTTGATCTCTTTGCTATCCAAGGGACTCTCAAGAGTTTTCTCCAACACCACAGTTTGAAAGCATCAATTCTTCAGCGCTCAGCCTTCTTTATGGTCCAACTCTCATATCGATACATGACTACTGGAAAAACCATAGCTTTGACTATTTGTACCTTTGTAGAGGCAGTATGTATTTTTAAAAGATCTTTTAAAATGTGTTCACTGTTTTATAACAGAAATTTTATTTCTAGAAATGTATGCTAAGGAAATAATCCAAGATATGTGCAACTGTTTTGGCCACAAAGGTGTTAATCACATCATTACTTATAAAAGGATAAATAGGAAATTGCTTACATGTACCACAATAACAGATTAATTGTATATATTAATATGTATATATATTATGTTATAGTGAACTACTGTTCAGCTATTCTAATGATATAGATAAATATTGATAATGAAAAGATGTTCATCATATATTGTTAAGTGATGAAATCCTCTTATTTAAAAAAAAGGCATTCCCTTCTCCAGGGGATCTTCCTGACCCAGGGATCGAACCCTGGTCTCCTGCATTACAGGTAGATTCTTTACCATCTGAGCTACCAGGGAAGCCCCCATTAAAAAAACAAAAATTCTTAAAAAAAAATCCCTCCAAGTATGCACAGAATGATCACATTTTTGCTAATATATGGATATATTCTTAGAAAATGATCTGGAAATATATTTGAAGGTTTTAAAAGAGATTCTCTGGGTAGTAAGATCCATGAGCATTTCAAATGTTCTTCTGTTTTTTTCTGTCTTTAATTTCCTGCTCTAAACATATATTGCTTTTCTAATAAGAAAAAACCAACAAAGTTTATTTTTAATTGAAAAAAGGAAAATATATGAGTCAAACCACATGATCCAGATGGATCCTAGAGACCTCGTGATACTTTTCAGTGGAATACATTTGTAAACATTTTTCAGCTGAAAATGCCATGATTCGAGACCAGTAACTGCTCTCTCCTACACTTGATTTAGCAGAGCTTATTAGTTTTCTTCTTAATCTCTGCAAAACGAAGGAACTCAACTTATTAGATTATCTCTGGGGTTTCTTCCTACTCCCAAATGCTAGGTCTATCCTTTATTCAGAGATACTGCTGAGCTAATTACAAGCTGCCATATGATGAAGGTGTATTAATAAGTATTCATCTTATTATTCGTAGTACATTCAAACCAACCCACTCTGAAAGACTGTCCTTGAATCTGTCCTCTGATACTTTGGAGAGAGAGACCTTCAAATGATCTATTTTTTCCATCACATGTTGATTACCCTTGTTTTGAGTGTTTGGGGAGAACTTGTGTATGATGAGGGTCACATAACAGAGCACATAACACGACTGCTCCAGTGTTTTGGGGGAACGTCAGCAGTAGGTGGGAAGCAGTTGAAGGAGACAGTGACAAAGAACTCACCTCCACTAGAAGATAAAAGCCCCGCCAGCTGTTAACCCTGACAGCCTCCTCCTTTGGTATCAAGGAGAGCTGTGTCTGTCCTCGGCCAGGTTTAGCTCAGTGAGGCGCGATATTGTACATTTCTTCTCATTAATCACTCTGGTAGATGTCACGGTGTTAAAATCAGTTCCTCCTACCTGTAAACATACAATTTCAGAATGAGTTCACAATCAACATCGAGGTAAATTACAGTACACATCTGGCAGACTGACTTCCTAATTCTGTAACTTCTGAATGGAAGTTGGAAAGAATATTGTGCCACGAGTTAGGAAAGAAACCTGACTCGGCCATGAACTTGTAGAACCTTAGAGGTTTTTTTTTTTTTAGGTCCAAGTTTTTCTCCTCTCTAAAGTGAGAGGGTTGAATTCAGTGGTTTTCAAGCTCCCTTCCAGCTCTAAAATTATATGAAAATGATCTACAAAGGCCGTTTATTGTTGCCTACATGACTCTAGACCCAAGGCAGGGTGTCTGTTAACAATCCGGCTCTTATCTCTCTTGGTGCAACAAACCCTGTTTTCTTGTTTATGTTCCTTTTCTTGTGCCACACTAAATAATTTCCATCTCATTTTGGCATGCTCTATATCTAATGTATGATGTGTCTTTGTGACTAGTGAAAAAAAATTCTTAATAGCAGCTGCTTCTCTAGTTTTTAAAGCTATGCCCTGAGAACTAAATGAGAGCTAAATGTTAATTCAAAGATTCCTGTATTTGTTATCATTTCCAACCTAACCTATAGAAGTCTAAGGCAAATCTGAGACAGAAAAATTCCTCCCTTGAGACAGTGAACTCATAAATATGTAGTATGATTTGTCCCTATAATTTAGAAGAAATTAGGATATTTAACATTTTTAGCAACATTTTTTTCACTGTATACACTGAATATGCAAAATTGGGCTGCTGCTCATGCTTGCTGATCCTGCATTTTTAATTGTAGATAGCATATTTTAAAATTGAGTAATTATTTCAAATGAATCTACTGTAAAAGGAGAATCAGGTTACCCTAACGAAAGATTTTATAAATCAAACACTTGGGTGTTTTTACTTAATTTCTCATTTGTAGACTCCTGGTAGCTCAGACGGTAAAGAATTTGTCAGCAGGGCAGGAGACCCGGGTTCAATCCCTGGGTCGGAAAGATCCCCTGGAGAAGGAAATGGCTACCCACTCCAGTATTCTTGCCTGGAGAATTCCATGGACAGAGGAATATGGACCCTATAGTCCATAGGGTTGCAAAGAGTCAGACGTGATTGAGCAACTAACTCTTTTACATATATAGGATATCTGTTTTCTGTAGTAAGCACAGAAAACCCAACCGAAACAGGCCACAGTGGAGACTACTAATTGCCCACCCAATGCCCATTCTTTCTTTCTTCCTTAGTAGCCCACTCTGGTTTTATTCAAGGGGAAAGACTACATTTCCCAGCCTCCCTTGCAGTTAGGGGGTACCCAGTGGGGAAATTGTTAGTTGGGACTTTCAGGAAACCTCTTTGGCAGGAGTTGCCTGGGGTGTGTATTTCTTGACTCTGCGTCCTCTGTGTTTTTCTGTGGACTCTCCCTTCCGAGCTCCATGTGTGCACAGTGCGGCTGAGGATGCTTTGTTGCTGTGCTCAGCCGTATCTGACTCTTTGTGACCCAGTGGACTGTGGCTCCTCTGTCCATGGGCTTCTCCAGGCAAGAATGCTGGAGTGGGTTGCCATTTCTTCCTCCAGGGGATCTTCCCTACCCAGGGATTGAACCCATGTCTCCTTCATCTCCTATATTGGCAGGTGGTGAATGATTTTACCACTGCACAGTGTGAGTCCCATCACTTTCTTCTACTAAAGCCTAGCAGAAAGAAAGTCCAATTCCCTAGTAGCTCAAGCAAAACCCTGAATTGGCTTCACCTTGACTTGATTCCCCAGTTGGAGTTGTGTTGAACCCATAACTGAGACACACAGAATGACGTGCTGATGGATTCATTGGAGGTCCAGGAGAAGTGGGAAGGAAGATACTGGATGATGACCAAACCACAAATATCTCCCCCACCAAATTTTCCAGTTTCTTTTCTGAGTTGTAGTCTCTAGTATTGAGTAGATGATCATTTGGTTTGCAGAGTTACACTCAATAATGATTTGGTCTTTGGATTCATTTTGTTAAAGAAATTAAAGTGTGAAGGCCATACAATAAATCCAGATTAAATATCAAAATATATATCTTTTAGTTTTCCAGATTAACATCTTGCAATAAGCCATATAACTTCCCTTTTTCATCACCACCCTATTTATGGCCTTCTAAAAGGATAGAAATCAAAGTTTGCCCCCCAAAAAGTTTTTTAGACCCCCAAATGACTATGTTTCCAACATAGCTTGTTGATGCAGCCGAGGACATTGTCTCCAAACATGAAGTTATATAACAAGTTACAGCTAAATCAAATTTAAAATGACTTGTGATAAACCCTGAAAAAGTGGTACTTTAAAATAGTAATGTCAGCAAGCTGCCTATTATGTCACCATAATTCCAGTGCTCTGAGTTTAGGTGGAGGAGTCACTGGGCAATGACAGAAAACACCATGGGCTGCTGTTTTGTAGGAATGACCACGTAGATGTGATCTGGAAGTGGTTTACTGTAGTCGCATGACGGAACACAGCACACCACAAGACAGATGACTGTGGCCACGGTTCTGAAAATGTTCAGATGGCTTTCAATTAGCTTTGGGCAAGGCTGCTTCTTGCAGAAGCCAGTATCGATTTTTAAGAATGCCCCCATTCTGAAGAAGGAAGGGCTAATCATGTCCATCCTTTGAAGCTACAGGAAAGCATCACTGGAGTGTGGGCTGTAGAAAGCTTTCTTGCAGTGGCCAGGGGACTGGCTATCTGGGCTGAAGACAGTAGGAATGAGAGTTTGGCCCCTGTGGTTTGACACTGGCTCTTCCACATGTACTTAAGCTCTTGGAGCCTCGATTTCATCATTTGTAAGATGGGAGTATTTGAAAATCTAGTGAGAGAAGGCATTTGCATGCTTCTAGCCCAATGCCTCAGACCTATCCTACTTGCTCAGTAAACAATAACTACTTTTCTGTTTTCAGAGTTGTCCCTTGAAAAGAGGGAAGAGTGCTGAATTTTTCACTCTTTTCTTCTGAGTTTCATTAAGAAAAAAAAGAAAGTGTGACAGTAAAACAGTTGAATTTGGGTCTGCTCCACCTGACGATGCTTTTACTTTGTTATATGGAAAAAATAGAGAGTGGATATGGGCATATCGTAGGTGTCTTAGAGTCCTGTACTATACTTCTGATGCAAGTTGGTTGCAAATAGCCTTTTTGGAAGGAGTGTGTCATTGGATCATATCCAGGAATGACAACCACCTGCTGTGGGAGCTGCAAGGACCTGAGAAGTCAGTGAAGCCTCCGGCTGCATGGTATCTTGTCAGGGACCCCTGAGACTCTGTCTGTCTGTCATTTTGCATCTGCTGGGGAGAGTGAGCATCTCAGAGTAACAGGACCTTAGGAGTGTAACCCTTCATTGTACAATGAGGGAACTGCAGCCTGGAAAGAGAAAGTAACTCAAAGGCCACACACAGAGTCAATGACACAGGCAGGACCTTAAACCTGAGGTTCCTGATGCCCAGGTCAAGGATGAAAGTAGTCCCTAGACTCCTGGGTTTCCTCAAAACCACCCTTTCTTTTTTTTTTTTCTTTCTAATTGCTGGTTTCATCCAACAACTGAAGGACAGGAACTCATTCCTTTCAGCAAGTTCAGTTTGTTAGAAGCCACCTTACTCCCTCCCAGAATGTCAACATCTGTAGGACTTCCTATTGTGTCCACGTCATCTCCCACAAACGGAACCTACAGCTCCTACTGAGGGGGTCTAAGAGTAGCCCCCATGCTCACTGTTGAATGGAAGGCCTCTCAGTTACTGCCCAGACAGCCCCTTAATTTCAGCATGGTGCCCCGCACTGTCTTCTTCTAACGTCTGGACTCCAGCTCCTTGGGTTCAGTTTCTCTAGAATAAACCTCCGTGTCCCACAGGGCTGGGGAGGGATGGTTGCTGGGCTGCCCTGAGTGGTGTGGACCTGTCCGCATCCTGGGCCTTCTGGGGTTCTTTGGGGGCCTAACTGGCTGGCTTCTCATTTGTATTCTTCTCACTGGCCTCTGCTGAGTCAGGTCCACCCCTCTGTTTGCTTTCTACCTTTTACAATTGTCATGTCACATCTTTTGTCTCCTCTACCATCTGTGGTCCTTTGGGGTTTACACCTTGTTTATTTCTGTCTCTCTTAATACACATTTCTAAGGTGGATCTGAAGCCCAGTGGGTAGTAACTGACCAGGACTGAATGCAGTTTAAAAAAATTTTTTTTTCTTTTTTGAGTGTTAAGGACCTTGGCCCTCAGCAGTACAGAGAATGGGTTAAGGAAATCTTGGGTGTGAGGAGTTGCACTCAGCAAAGAATGCATCATACCTTCCTTCACTGCCGAGAACCTTCTGAAAAACAAATCTTATCAGGTTTTGTGTTATCACCAAAAATTAACCTCCCAGCGTGGTTCACTATCACGTTTATGGAAGTGTTTTGAGAATGAAATGTGCCACTATGAAATCAATGGCTGGGAATCAATGAGAACCGCTGAGGGAGAGGCGTGTTTGTATATTTCATCTGTGGCTGAACACTTGCTGGGAAGAAGCGCTGAACATCTCTCAGTGTCTTTGTGTTTTTAGAGACACCAGCCAGCAAGAAGAAGCTTTCCTCTGCCTGTGTACCTACCAGGACTGCAGAGGAAGAAGTGTTTGTTAAGTGAATAAATTTAATGTATGTAAATGTTTTTGTGACTCCTGCAATGTGTTTGCAATATAAACAAGGCAAGATGCTTTTCAAACTCCTGAGAAAATAAAATTAAATAAATGGCACATATTTTATTTTGCCAAGAACTAAAATTTTCCGTTAAAAAAATAAATATATTAGCCTGTCAGTAACTCCTGATGTATTTTAGTTAGTACCCCATTCCCGGAGTTCTGACATACGTTATTGTTACCAGAGGGGTTCACTAACATTGTATTCAGAATTGATAATTGATTTACATAGCCGTAAACTGAAGGAGAAGGCATGAGAAGTTTTGTATTCACTCCTCCCCCGACCATCCCCAAGGTGAGGATCACAAATTGAGTTTTATTTTGATACAACTACAGTTCAGCCTTGTGAAACCATTGCTTTGTCACTCATTCGTGTCCTACTCTTTGCGACCCCATGGATTGTAGCCCGCCAGGCTCCTCTGTCCAAGGGGATTCTCCAGGCAAGATACTAGAGTGGGTTGCCATGCCCACCTCCAGGGGATCTTCCCAACCCAGGGATCAAACCCAGGTCTCCCGCATTGCAGGCAGATTCTTTACTGTCTGAGCCACCCGGGAAGCCCTTAGCTAACAAGAACGTAGTGGTCCTGTGGACTTCCTTCAGGAAGTACTGGATTCTAGAATAATCTGAGGAGTTTGGTTATAAATCCCTGCCCCCTTGACATCGTTCTTTAAGAGAGGGGGTCTAGTTCGGTGTTGTTTAATTAATGGCTGCTTTCTGTTGGCTTCTAGTGCATCTAAGAATGTCCTTCGTATCTCTTCTCCAGTATGTTTGGTCACCTTTCTGGTTTGGGTCAGCGTGTATCTCAGTTTATGTGCTTGAAGGAAGAACCAGAGATGCATGCACTCCTGCATGTCCCCACCTCTTGCCTTGATGACATGACAACACCTCATGGTTTACAACCCAGAGAAGTATGCTTGTCTTCTGATTTTGTTTTCTCATGTGAGCAAAACTGACAAGTTAAAGATGATGGAAAAGGGCATACACTTAAAGACATAAAATGAGTTTTGCAAGCTCTATGTACAATATAGAACATTTTGGTTTTGATGCCACTGTATAACCAGCAGAAGGTTAAAAACAATAAAGACAAACAGCGTTTCCCTCTGTCTCTCTTAAACATCATCCAGATAACTGGTTTGGCTAGTTTTTTTCCCACTGTATTGATCAGTTGCTCTGGCCTTGTGCAGACACAACACAAAAATGCTCTTGTGAACCTGGTGCCATTTTTCCCCCCCTTAAACGTTTAGCTTTAGAATAGCTGGATTTAATGGCAGGGGGCCTCAGCCTACGTTCCTGAAGGCTCTTTTCCTCCCACTCCCTTGGAGAAGGATGCATGATTAATTTTTCCCCTTCTCTTTTGATTATAGGAAAACTTGGATGCATGGTAACTCAGTGCCAGCACACCTGAATTCAAGGGGCAGCTCCCAAGACAATTACCCTCTTGTTCCCAAGTCTCATGGGCCTGGGGAGCACTGAGGGCAAAAGGGTAATGAATTCATCTAGGTGGTGATAAGAGCTACATTCCAAGAGGATTAACAGCACAAAACCCCCTATTCTAGGAGGAGGAAAAAAAACCCACGGAAAAAGCAGGGGGAGGGGGAACACCCACATTGACACACAAACATAGCTGCACAGGGAGCTTTGTAGTGAGTGCTCAAAGCCACGCTCCGATTTTAACTGTAAAAAACCGAGCTACACTGACAAGAGCATCTACATGTTGTACATGACAGAGACAGTCTTTAAAAGGCGGGGACCATTCTTGTTTATAGACGAAGGGGTCTGGTCGTAGTCTTCACTTTGCCCGGAGAATTATATCTGGCCCCTATCAATTGCCTCCTTGACTAAGATGCAGAAACATTTCCCAAATACCTTGATTTCAGACTTTTCAAACTACGGGAGTGAACAGCGGGGAGAAAAAGTCCATGTTATTTGCTAACCACATCTGAGGATGGTTCTGCTAATGGAATTTTGGTCCCATGTAAACTTTCCTAAAACAGCACCATCGCTGCAGTGAAATTTAGGATCTTGATTGTGCAACTAAAGTGGAGGTCCCTCGTATGTGTTTGGATGGATATATTTGGTGAAACGTAAAGGCAGCATCATTTCTGTCTGCTAATCAAGGGCCAGAACCAGCCCACACACATCTGCCTAGCTATTCCTCACTGCCTGTTAGGAAAATAAACCTCTCATTTTTCAAAAGAGGTCACTGCCCCTGAAGAGGAAAACCAGAGCACGTGACTGTGGTCCTTGGATCTTCTCACCCTCTTCCAAAAAGCCTTCACCATCCCCCACCCTCAGTGGCTACCAGACCCCAAATTTTCAGACTTTAAATCTCAACACCATTTGTCTTGCCACATCCCTTCTTTCACAGAGCAGTTTGACTTAGTTTAGCTTATCCCTTAAAAAAAATATTTCTGAAGGTGTTTGCCATTCAGCCACTTTATTCTTGAGAAGTAAACACGTAATCGGCACTTATGGAAGCAGTGACTTTTCCAAGTACCGCACTAGAGTCTAAAACAGAAATATACCACGCTATTGTAGGAAATGACAGCTTTTCCATTTTCTTGGCCACACTCTGGTCTTATCGTCATTTGAGAACATTCCACAAATATCAACATGGCCTTCAGTAAAGATGCCCGATCCATATTTTGCATGTCCGAGTCTATTGGAAATGTACCCTCTTGATGTCATTCAGCCTTAATGAAGTTAAACATTTGCCAGGAGAGTTTGTTTTTGAGAGGAGTTGCTTTGGGAAGGCATGTTGCAGCAGACTGAAGCTTAGCTAACCGTGAATAAGTGTTTTCCTGTGTCTATAATTTTAACACAATCATTACCTCAGACCCCATCTTTTATCCCAAAGAGGAAAAAATGTATTGATCAGACCATACAGCTTAGTGAAGGCTCTTTGTTCTTGGTAGAAACAGATATTGAGGCTTCTTACCTTCCTGCAATGAGATGACTTCAGCTTTACCTGGAGACCCTGGTCATGGAGCCCTAGGGCTGATGCAGTTAACCAGCCCCAGTATAGTCGCGTGCAGCCATCTCCCTTTGCTTACCTGTTTCAGCCTCTGAGGTCCTCATCGATGCGGGAGGCTACATATGGCCAAGGATTCTTGTTAATGTCTTTTCTTCTCACCTTAGGGGGTAGTTTGTAGAAAATACATGTACCTTTTAACTGTCGGTAGATGTATTTTAAAGTACTTTCTGGGATCTTTGAGAAGATGCTTTTCCATTTAAGAGAAAATAGCCATGAGTTTGGGCTTCCCAGGTGGAGCTAGTGGTAAAGAATCTGCCTGCCAATGCAGGAGATGCAAGAGACGTGGGTTCCATCTCTGGGTCGAAAAAATTCTTTGGAGGGGGCAATGGCAACCCACTCCAGTATTCTTGCCTGGAAAATTTCATGGACAAATCTGGCAGACCACAGTCCAAGGGGTTGCAAAGTCAGACACGACTGAGCATGCGGGTGCACACACACACACACACACACACACACAGCCATAAATCTGGTAGTTATTTGCTGTGACCGAACAGACCAGATTTTAGCAACAAAGGCAGTACCTTTGACGCCTTGCCAGGGTTGTGTTTTGTAGCTAAACATGACATTTAGGAAATGTCAACCGTGAATGACTTTTTTAAAAACTGTAGTTAAGTGTGGTTGGATATACATACAATCCCTGACTTACAAAAACTTGACAAACAAGTTTCCAGGAGACAGAAAAAGCTGCCCTTCCTCCACCCTCCGCGTTCTCAGGATCCCTTTCATTTCTCCTCTTTGCCCTTCCACCCCCCTCCCTCCTGTCCTCTCAATGCCAGAGCCATTTCAGCACTGCCATGGAAACTGCCATGGAAAAACTTGGCTCTTCTGGAAAAACTGTGGTTTCTAAAGTGGGAGAAGAAGCTGAACACAATGGGCACAATTGGGCCTGACCCCAGAGACAGCTCCTGGGCAGGGCCAGGTGCATGCCCCCATTATTTTCTCTGATGTGGTAGGAGTCTTTTAAGCTCCATTTACTTTTATTCATTTGGACTTTTTTTTTTTTTTTAAGATATGGGATGTCTGTGAGAGAAACGGAGAAAGCAGCCTTCTTTCATTTGTATGTTTATATGAACTGGGTCAAGCTACGATGACCACACATACCAACACAGCCCTGGAGTATTGCTTAGTGTTTTATATCTCACTGTTGATAAAAGGTTTCCCCACAGGCATCTGTTCTTCACAGCTGCTTTGCAAATGGTGAGACTCGTAACTCAGTTTGCAGTGTTTGAGATGCTGCAGGCAGGACTTTAGAAACTGCAAATTCAAATTTGGAATCCAGTTCTTGTTTTCCATATCCCATTGGGTGTGTATTTTTATACATGTCTGGGTTTTTGTATATACACATGATCACAGCTCTGCCTTTTTAAGTGAAGCAAATATGTTTGCATATGATCAGCAAACAATTCAGAGACTCTCAAACCATGTCTGACCTCGATATTCTGCTATTTTTTAAGATCCTTGTACCTGGAAGGTGAAAATTAGATGAGGGGGTCTTATTTCACAAGCATTAGAGATTTGAGAGTGCTGTGTGTGCCTATAAAACACACTTAGAAGCCATGTTAAGATTTTGCAACTTGACTGAGAAATACCTATGTAGTGGTTGGTTAAATAATAAAATCCATGAATTATATTTCTGTTTACAGACCTAATTCCAACACTGATAATATGTTTACATCTGTGGTTTTGAATTACTTATAGTGAGTCAGTCCACTTTTAGTAACTGAGTATTATATGTAGCAACAAAGTGTATTTGAATTTCATACCTGAGAGCCAGGTTCATTAAATATTTTCATGTGATAACATTCCTGATCAGGGCCTAAATAACAATTCTGAAACTGAAAATGATAGGAATGCATAAAAGTACACTATACAGGTCGATTTATAGTAATAATGATGGTGGGTCTAAACTGATTACCACACTAGCAGTGAACATACAATGGGAATGTCATAAGAGATGAACTGGTGCCACTTCCTGAGATAGAGAATTTTCACATTTTACATAAAGCCAGAAGTAAAAATGGTTCCAAGAGAAAACATGTGTTAAGGATTATAACTGTTTTAACTTAGAAGGAAGGAAAAAATTGGTTTATCACAAACATTGCTATTTTTTCTCCCAAAGTATAGAAACAGTTTCCATTCTCTGACTCCATGATGTCATGCTCTGAATATGAAATGCTGAAGGAAATGGAATGATACAAATGAATGCTAAACTTATAAATTCAATTTAATAGGAAATGAAAATCTGAAAACTTGATAAATATCTAATCCTCAAGGATCATGGAATTATTATTTGCTAAAATCTTGTTCCTGATTAGAATTCTATAAAGTTCTACCTGAATATTTTCTTGAAAACTGTAATATGTCATCCTCCAACATTCTTCAGAAACGTTGAAAGCTGTTCCATTCACTTTTATTGTATGGCCAGGTGTTGTTTTGTTTTGTTTTAACATAGGTTGATCCTTCTAATCTGCTTCACTTGGGTAGGTTACTACTTTTCCCAAGGGTGATTTCGTTGGCAGTATCTGTAGATTTATGCTTTGGGCTCTGCTGCAGTCTTTAGCACTGCTACTTAAGTGAGACCACTGAAAAATTAAGCCAAACCTAGAGTGTGTTGAAAAGACTTTCCGTATCTAAATGTCACAGGAGTTTGCAGGCTCTGACTAACTCACCCTCTCGCTTTCTTTGGAGACAAGTAGGCAGTTACAGAGACCAACAATTTCTGCCTTTTGATAAACCTGGAAAGAGGAAAAAGGATCTATGTAACTGATGTGATTTGTTGTTATTGTTGTTAAATGCCTCTTTTCTTAAACAGGATTTGAAAAACCAACCCAGACCAAATTACTTTTCCCTTACTTTAATACACCCTGGATAAATTTTAAAGCATGGGTTGTATTTTATATAATAAGAATAGGGAAACTTTATTCCTATTTTGTATGAAATGACAACTATGGTAACTTGGTTTAAATCCATTTACCTTCAAGTAGACCATCATCATGTTAAGTGTGAACTGGCCCTGGGTTTTAAAATCTTAGTCATTTTAAAGCGTCATTGTGTGTACAGGAGCAGTACCTGTCTCAGAGTGCACTGCAGACATCATCTTTGAGAAATGACAAGGATAATCGGTTTGGCTTCATAGCTGAAGGCACCCAAGCGCACAGAGCCTGGGAGAGACCTGCTTAACCACTGAGACAAGGAAACTGCCCTCATGTCAAGCAGCTAATGTTCTGTCACTTGCCAAACATTCCTGCTACAGATTCATGTTCTGAAATTTTCATGAACCAACTAGACACACAAACTGTGTGGTCTGGATTAAATAATATCTGCCTAAAAGGAAAGAAGTGAAGTTAGCCAGAAGGCCAGATGGCAGCTGTATTTTCTGCAGAACTCTATTTGGAAAGTGAGCTTTATGTAATTTTTGGTCATTTCTTACCATCTTAGGAGACCACTTTCAGAATGAGTCATTGAGGGATAAAGCACATAGATTTCAAAAAACATGAACTGCACAAACATAGGCTCATTGTTTAACCTGTCCACAGAATTATTGCTATTTGATGAAAATACTTGGATTTCTTCTCTTCCAGCATTGTTATAACCTACTCCTCTATCCTATCCTTTTTTTTTTTTTATTCAGCAGGCTGAATTACTCCAGAGCTAAACTCTGTCGCTTACAGTACCATGGAGTTCACATAAAGGAAAAATGTGGCTGAAAAGGTCATGGATTTATTACTAATCTTGTCTTTCACTAGATTATTCACTTGAGTGTAGAAAACCAACAGTTGTCAACTGCATATACACATACATGATGTTTCCCTTCTTTTTGAGGCAGAGTGCCGTTTCTAAATTGCATCTTCCAGAAAACTTGGTACCTTGGACTCATAAAGATTTTAGTTCATGTTCTGTGTTTAAGAATTTTACTTTGAGGTTGTAGGGTGAGCCCCAAGCTTTTAAATAGGAGCGAAGAAATACCAGCCCACATGGAGGTTACTTATCATAGCAATTCAAGACAGAGGAAAACATCAATAAATCAATTAATGTTGTTCATTTTCCAAATGGTGGAATTAGCTCTAGGATTATTTGGTTTCTTCTCTTTCTTCCTTCATATCTCATTGGTTACAACACTTGATCCTGTTCCCTCTAATGGACTTTTAGTTTCCTACTTTTTCTCTCTATTATTACCTGCATTCCCCTTGACAGACTCTCATGGTTCCTCATTCTAGACTCAGAACTGATCAAACCAAATCCAAATTTTGTTCCATCCAATATGCATCCTAATCCCTGTGTATCTTCAGAAAACATTGATGTCATGATGGTGCCCAAAATCATTCTGTGTTTTCCTGTTTTGTTCTACAGCACATTAGATGTGGATCATCTCTGCCTAGATTTCATGGTTCAGGGTACTTTGCTGCCTTCTCTCTTCTCTCTCTCATTCAATAACTGACTTTATTTCCTGCTACTCTACAGTGTGTTAGAGCTCAAGCCTCTTGCATTTCTGTGATGTCTGTACTTAGAATAAGATAGTCTCACTTGGGATACCCTTCCCTTTCTCCTATTAATAGCTTGATAGACACCCATTCACCATTTCCTTCCAGTTCAATTTATTTAACACATACCGACTGAGCTATATATATGTTAGTTGCTGCTATATGTTAGTTGCTCAGTCATGTCAAACTCTTTGTGACCCCGTGGACTGTAGCCCGTCAGGCTCCTCTGTCCATGGAATTCTCCAGGCAAGAATACTGGGATGGGTTGCCATTTCCTTCTCCAGGGCATCTTCCCAACCCAGGGATTGAACCTGTGTCTCCTGCTTTGCAAGCAGATTCTTTACCATCTGAGCCACCAGGGAAGTCCTGGTAAACACCTGCCAACTGAGCACCTGCCATCAAATTGAAAGTCACCTTACATAGGGTATCGTGAGGAGTATTAAGGCTGTGTGAAATGGAGTCATACTGTACTGCTTAAGTCTGTCTGGACCACACCAGACTGCCACATCCTTCTCTTCTGAACTTCTAAGTACTTAAAGTCTAGACCAGAAGACTATGGAATGGAGTGCTCAGAATAACCCCAGGGTTCAGGAGGAATCTCTTGGAACTTCTATTTACATTCTTTCGTATCTCTAAAAATTTCTATTTTGTAGTATTTTATAAAGTATATTTACTACAGAGATACATGTGTAGCATTTACAAATAAATAACATACATATATTGGGGAGTCCATTTTAATAATAGTGAGTGATCAAAAAGTATATAAAGCCTCAAATTCAGGACAATTCCATTGCGGTTTTCGAAGGTAAGCAGACTGGCCCATCCAGACCCACTCATTCTCTCATTCAAAACTTGTTTACCCTTCCCCTGCAGTGTGTCAGGGAAAGTTTTAGTTTTATTTCTGACAAAAGCTCAAAGTTTTAGTTTTATTTCTGATAAAAGCTCCCTGGAAAATGTGACTTTAGATCAGGACCGGGATGGTTAGCTAATATGTCTCCCCTGGGGTTAGCAGACGAGTAGTAGACAGATGCAGATGCAGATGCAGCGCCTTTTCTACCTCCCTCTTTCCCACCCAGGGCTGCACACAAAGCTTCCTGTGTGACCAACAGCAAAGGCTGGTGGCTTCTGACAGAAGTGGGATGGGGCTGTTTGCTTTATTCTTTCAAATGCACCTATAAGATAGGCCACTCCTTCTTGGGGGAAGGAAAGGAGGTAGCCGGTAGAGAGAGGTGGGCAGTTGTTACTGTGGGGTTAGGGGATGACCCCTGCTCATAAGTATGCCACTGTTGCTTCAGCTTTTGAGTGAGTGAGTGAGTGAAAGTCGCTCAGTCGTGTCTGACTCTTTGCGACCCCATGGACTATACAGTCCACAGAGTTCTCTGGGCCAGAATACTGAAGTGGGTAGCCTTTTCCTTCTCCAGGGGATCTTCCCAACCCAGGTATCAAACCCAGGTCTTCTACATTGCAGGTGGATTCTTTATCAGCTGAACCACAAGGGACACCTCCTAATAAGTAAGATTTTCTGTTGTGACCAATCTATCTCCCTATGAAGGAGCACTCCTCTCTTTTACCACAAGAAAAAGCAAAACACATAAATCCCATTGATCCGATTTTGAATTGTGTGCTTGAAGGTCTAAGATACGCCTTATGTGACCCTGCTCCAGAGTTGATTACACAGAAAAGAGCCCTGTGTGCCTGTGTATGTGTTTCTTTGGAAGAATAGTGTGGCTGTCCATCTCATCTAAATACATTGTACAACACCTTTCTCAGCTGGACCAGCCCATGCTCCACTGTGCACACTCCCCTCCGGCACCACCACCGCCCCCCCGCCCCCACCTCAAGCTGTTGCTACAATTAAATTTTATAGTCTCTGGCACATTGTGGAAGGGAAGACATAGGTCAAAGCATGTGGTCATGAGAAATAAAGCAAAGAGAAACCAAAACTTGTTGCTTCTCATTGCTCATAATCAGAAAACAATTTCATGTCATGAGAGAGAGATGCATGGAAAGCACCTCTGGCCCCCAGGCGAGGGACCTTGTTGAGGTCACCTAGTCCGTCGGCACTCCTTCCTGACTCACAGGGCAGAACTCTTAACATGATATCCTAGAAGGTTAAAATCTGCCCAGTTAAAATCGGTAAACATCTACAGAGAAAGATGTCACAACTACCCTCAGTAACTAATTAGGATGATTAAGAGTGGATATATGTATAACTGATTCACTTTGTTATACACCTGAAACTTATGCCACATTGTAAATCAAATATACTCCAATAAATTTTTTAAAGAATAAGAAATCAATTAAATGTAGTTTATACATTAAAAACAAAGATGATTAACCTGGGGCTCAGTGACCACCATTCTTGAAACTTTCAAGGCTTTCTTGCTTCAGTTTTAAATGGTTTTCTTTCCATAGTGGACAGGACAGTTTATCACCATCCTTTGTCTGATTCAGTGATATTCAATTGACCACTAGATTTATGACTGAATAAACCAGTCCATTCATACATCTACTTTTGTTTACCTTGATTCCTCTCTGTGGTACCTGTCTGTATCTTCCCCAATTTGGTTCCCACTTTAGTTGTGGAAATTAAATATAAAGATGATAGGATGGTTTCCATGTGCCTCCATGTGATTCTCCCACGTACTCAGCTTTGAAAACACAATGCTCACTCAGAACCAGCTCTTTACTTGTCCATTCAGGTTTCTGTAGGGTATTAGGATATTCATACCTAAGTCATTAAGACGGAGAAATCTTTTTAATCCAAAAATATGAATGCTGAAAGTTTCAGGAAGGCCAGTTCAGAAAATGGTTTGACTAAAATATTAGTTAGGGTTCTGACTTGGCTGCTGTGATATACACCAGACTGCAGCAACTTAAAAACTTGCAAGTTGATCTCTGCCTATGAACAGTCTAAGTGTACAGGCTAATGTAGAGGCCCCACAGTGATAGGGACCAGTCTTATTATATTGTAGCACTACCATGCTGTCTTCATGGCTTCCGTTTCAAGATCTCATACACCAGCCAGCTAGAAGAAGGGTACAAGGGGAAGTGGAAAGCACCAGTCTTTCTTCTTAAGAGTACAGCCAAGAAGTTGTGCTTGGGTATCCCTTCTTTTCACATCCTGTTGGCCAGAATGTAGCTACATGAACACACTGAGCTGCAAGGGAGGCTGGCAAGTCTGTCTATGAACTGGAGGGTCATGTTCCCAAGAAAGACTGCAAAGTTCTATTACTGGAGGAAGAAAGAAAGATGGATTTGGAAGACAACAGTTAGCTCTGCACCTGGCTTGGTAGGGCTAGCCTAGAGAAGCGTGTTTCAGATGGAGAACCATGACTTCACTAGGAAACTTGTAAGCCGCAGAGATGATACCTAAGGATATGAAGAAGGAGAGAGTCTTGCTGGGTGTAGAAGCTGAGACTCCTGGATAAGCTTGGTGTTGCAGCCTTGTGGGTTTCAGGCCTGGAGTTCAACAATAAGGCATACCTCTCCTGCCACTGGGAGAGAAATTGAAGCTTAATTCCAGAAATGTCTTTTACTACTGTACGACTGAATTAAAATAGATTTTCTAGGAGAAGTTTCCAGGCTAAATAGGTTCAATACAAAGCCAAGACCCCACATAGTTCCATTACAGTGATTTCAGGCTATAAAAACCATGCTGCCCTCTTGCCCCTAGGTCCAGATCATTCTCTGAACGGGGCAGTAACATGTATTTGAGCCCTGTCATGATAAAAATAAAATTTTTTAAAATGCTAGGAAGTGAAAAATTTTGAGTTTAACAATTGTAGTACTGCTACCACCCCATTGTAAGGTCTGCATTCTTTAAGGATGTTCTAGGAAAATAATGGTGAAAAAAATACTCATGATTACAGGGCTATACATACTCCATCTGGGACTTGCATGTCATATTTGTTTACTTGATTAGCCAGGCGCTTTTTCCTGTTAGTGTCCACATTCATCTTTTCCAGATATAACCCTGGTTTTCATCTCATCCTGACAAGACCAACCTGGATTTTGACAGTCACACTGATTTTTATCTATTTAAACTGCTAGAAGCCAAATCTGATTTTGTCCCTGGCTTTTGTTATTGAGAAAAGTAATAAAAAACCAAGGCAGAATTAGATCAGGAGCATCCATTATTTTAACCAGGAACAAAAAAGAAATATAATGCTCTAAGTATTAGATTCATTTGAGTATATAGGGGATGTTAAGAATTCCATTTAAGTGTGTTTTTCAGCTGATCTTGTATTTGATATGCAAAATCAACATTCTCATTGCCTATTGTAGAAATAATAATCAGGTAATAATAAAAACTCATTTGCTGAGTGTTCAATTTATATCTTCCCAGCACCAATTTCTGTGGTCAAAGTTTAAGCCTTGACTTGGTGGCACCCAAACTGTATGGCTGCTACACAACAGAGGAAAGGATACTTGGGAGCTTTGGAAGAAAGAAAAGCAATCGGTTTCTGCTTCAGTACCATTATTCCTGTCTGTAGACTGTGCATTCTCAACAGGGGATGCATTTCCCTCATGGGGGTGAAAACTGGTGCTTGAGGGTATAAGTGGCAGAGTGAGAGAGCTGTGATACGGGATAGACAGAGAGATGCTACCATGCCAGCCTTGAAGGTGGGGGGAGGGGGCATGAGCTATGGAATGTGGAGAGACTCCAGAATCTGGAAAAGCAAGGGAACAGAGCCTCCTCTACAGCTACCGAACTGTAAGGTAATAAATGTGTGCTGTTTGAAGCCCCTTAGTTTGTGCTCCTTTGTTCCAGCTGCAGTAGAAAATGAATGCACTCAGTTTTCTCTCCTGTTCACAGAGAAGAATAGAATGATACATGTCACAGGTTTGTTGTAAACATTAAAGAAAATAATCTGTGAGTGGTACGTAGCATAAGGAACATAGTGACCCACTCAAGCCTTGACAGTGCTCGTACGGGCAACGTTTGTGCCCTCGGTGTACTTTCCCATGCCGAGGTTGCTGAGAGGTTTCTTTCTCTGATTATTTCTGATTATTCTGTTTATTTCTCTGATTATTTTGACAACAGTCAGACCTTCAACTGACTCTGTCACTTTAAAGGGGCTTTGTAGATATCTCCTCAGATTTGTCAAGTATTGATTTTATTTTTAAAAATTTTATTCAAGTATAGTTGATTTACGATGTTAATTTCTACTGAACAGCAAAATGACTCAGTTATGCATATGTACATTCTTTTTCATATTTCTTTTCATTTTGGTTTATCACAGGACATTGGATATAGTTCCCTGTGTATATAGTAGGACCTTGTTGTTTATCCATGATATATATACTTTCAGTTTGCGTCTGCTAACCACAAACTTCCAATTCGCCCCTCATCCTCACCCTGTCCTCCCCTCACCCCACCTCCCCACCACAACCCACAAGTCTGCTTCCTGAGTCAGTTTCTGTTTCAGAGATATGTTCAGTTGTGTCGTATTTTAGATTCCACGTATATGTCATATCAGATGGTATTTGTCTTTCTCTTTCTGACTTACTTCACTTGGTATGATAATCTCTAGTTGCACCCATGTTACTGTAAATGGCATTACCTTCTTTTTTACGGCTGAGTAGTATTCCATTTTATATAGGTACCACATCTTCTTTATCCATTGATCTGCTGATGGACATTTAGATTGTTCCTATGTCTTGGCTCTTGTAAATAGTGCTGCTGTGAACATGGGGAGGGGGTGCATGTATCTTTTTGAATTATAGTTTTGTCTGGGAATATGCCAAAGAGTGAGATTGCTGGATCATATGGCAACTCTATTTTTAGTTTTTTGTGGAACCTCCATACCGTTTTCCAATTTACATTCTCACCAACAGAGTAAAAGAGTTCCCTTTTCTCCACACCCTATCCAACTTTTATTATTTGTAGACTTTTTAATGGTGGCCATTCTGACTGATGTGAAGTAGTACCTCGTAATTTTGATCTGCATTTCTCTAATAATTGGCAATAATGAGCATCTTTTCATATGCCTGTTTGCCATCTATAGGTCTTCTTTGAAGAAGTGTCTGTTGACGTCTTCTGCCCATTTTTTGATCAGATTGTTTCTTTGTTATTAAGTTATATGAGCTGTTTGTATATTTTGAAAATTAAGCCCTTGCCAGTTGCATAATTTGCAACTATTTTCTACCAGCTTATAGATTGTTTTTTTTGCTTTGTTTATGGCTTCCTTTGCTGTATGGAAGCTTGTAAGTTTGATTCAGTTCAGTTCAGTTCAGTCGCTCAGTCATGTCTGACTCTTTGCGACCCCATGAATTGCAGCACGCCAGGCCTCCCTGTCCATCATTAACTCCCCGAGTTCACTCAAATTCATGTGCATTGGGTCGGTGATGCCATCCAGCCATCTCATCCTCTGTCATCCCCTTCTCCTCCTGCCCCCAATCCCTCCCAGCATCAGAGTCTTTTCCAATGAGTCAACTCTTAGCATGAGGTGGCCAAAGTACTGGAGTTTCAGCTTTAGCATCATTCCTTCCAAAGAAGACCCAGGACTGATCTCCTTTAGAATGGACTGGTTGGATCTCCTTGCAGTCCAAGGGACTCTCAAGAATTTTCTCCAACACCACAGTTCAAAAGCATCAATTCTTTGGCGCTCAGCTTTCTTCACAGTCCAACTCTCACATCCATACATGACCACTGGAAAAACCATAGCCTTGACTAGACGGACCTTTGTTGGCAAAGTGATGTCTCTGCTTTTCAATATGCTGTCTAGGTTGGTCATAACTTTTCTTCCAAGGAGTAAGCATCTTTTAATTTCATGGCTACAATCACCATCTGCAGTGATCTTGGAGCCCCCAAAATAAAGTCTGACACTGTTTCCACTGTTTCCCCATCTATTTGCCATGAAGGGATGGGACTGGATGCCATGATCTTAGTTTTCTGAATGTTGAGCTTTAAACCAACTTTTTCACTCTCCTCTTTCACTTTCATCAAGACGCTTTTTAGTTCCTGTTCACTTTCTGCCGTAAGGGTGGTGTCATCTGCATATCTGAGGTTACTGATATTTCTCCCGGCAATCTTGATTCTAGTTTGTGCTTCTTCCAGCCCAACATTTCTCATGATGTACTCTGCATAAAAGTTAAATAAGCAGGGTGACAATATACAGCCTTGATGTACTCCTTTTCCTATTTGGAACCAGTCTGTTGTTCTGTGTCCAGTTCTAACTGTTGCTTCCTGACCTGCATATAGGTTTCTCAAGAGGCAGCTCAGGTGGTCTGGTATTCCCATCTCTTTCAGAATTTTCCACAGTTTATTGTGATCTACACAGTCAAAGGCTTTGGCATAGTCAATAAAGCAGAAATAGATGTTTTTCTGGAACTCTCTCACTTTTTCCATGATCCAGAGGATGTTGGCAATTTGATCTCTGGTTCCTCTGCCTTTTCTAAAACCAGCTTGATCCATTTATATTTGCTTTTGTTATATTGCCTTCGGAGACTGACCTAAGATAACCATCATGTATTGATTTTATTTCAACTGGGAGATGTTCTTTTCAACATGTTTTGAGTATCACTAACTCTTAGGTCCTTCCTTCAAGTAGTTCTACCCCCATTGTTTTCCCCTCTTCTGATCTGTTTGAAGCTTTGGTGGTGTGGTGGAGAAAGAAACTCCCAGCAGTGGTAGTGAGGAGAAAAGGGCCAGCTGCCAAGCACCCTGGTGAGGGAGGGCGAGTCCCAAGTGGGCTGCCATTCCAGAAAGACACTCCAACTTAGAGCCTGACTGTGCTGAGAACAATGAACTTGGATTGTTTTCTTTTTTTAACTTAAGGACTCTGTGTGTGTGTGTGTGTGTGTGTGTGTGTTTTCATTCTTGTTTTGCTGTTTTTTTTCTTTTTTTTTTTTAATGACTGACAAAATCCCACTGAAATGACACTCCTCACAATGTAGCATTCACTGACTTGCTTCATTAAGTCAGCTGGGTCGAGCCTAGTGTGAATGAAGTGAAGGCCACAGGTTTTTCTCTCTTTGTTGAGTCAGTTGTTTTCACAGAGAACAGCTTTTGCATTATCACAGGAAAAGAAACCAGTGGAACTGTATCCCTACTACTTAAGTGCTAAAACTATGTACGTTTACATGTGGTTATCTTTGAGTCTTTGCAGCATCATGGAGAAGGCGATGGCACCCCACTCCAGTCTGGTGGGCTGCAGTCCATGGGGTCGCACAGAGTCGGACACGACTGAAGCGACTTAGCAGCGGCAGCAGCAGCAGCATTATAAAATAGATATTACTACTCTCACTTCTTGCTGAAGAAGGGGGTGTATCTTCACAATATCACTATGAAATAAATAAACAGATGTCATGACCCCCATTTCCAGCGGAGGCCCCAGGGGTCCGGAGGATGGCAACTGTGCTGGCTTGACTGGGACAGCGATGTGACCCTCTGTGTGGGCTGCTGCTAGCCGGTTGCCTAGGCAGGCCCTTTCCATTGAGGCCTTGTTTCAAAACCTAATTTTTAGTCTTGCTGGTCCATACACTGGACTTTTTCTGTGAGCTCAGAGATACTCAGATTCTCTAGTGATATTCTTGGGCTAACATAGTTTTTCTATGGATGATGGATCAGCCAGAAAGCTTATGTCTTTATTAATATGGCATTTCTTCTTTCTAAGGACCAGGAAAGACATCCTCTTTCCAAAATCAAGGGCTCACAGACTTCTCTTGCCCTTCATTCCAGTCTGATCCCCTCAGTGCCCCTGAGTTCTTCCTGAAATATGCATCCGGCCATTTCACTCCCTTGAAGGACCACTCAGGGACACCTTGCTCCCCTCAGGTTAAAGCTGAAGCTCCATTACTTAAGTCACAAACCTTTCTCTCTTTGGAGTCATCTCTTCTCTCTTCACTCAGTTTTAGGGATATTGAACACCCCCATCAGCCCTGAATCTTTTTTGCATCTGTGCTTTGGTTTATTCTGGTCACTTTGCTAAGATCATAGTCTTCCTAGTTTTTTCCTCTTCACTGTAACCCATTTATCTGTCTATTTCAGGGCACAGCTTAGACCTAGCATCCATCTGGAAGCTTCCCCTGATCCTCCTAATCTCAGTTATTTGCTCCCACCCTCAAGTCAAAGTCATCTAATAAAACTTGTGTTTCCTCTATAATAGTTTGTGTTGAATTGTGTCCTGTTTATCTATCTGGTAACCCTCACCAGAATCAAAGTTCTCTGAGGCCGGGTCCATCTTTCATTCACTATTACTTTTCTACCTCGTACTTGTCACAGCCTTCATATTCAGGAAGTGCTTAATAAAGTTTTCTTGAATGAATAGAGAATGAAAGACCTCTGTTGAAGCCTTTGCCTTGCCACTTTCTAGTGTGTGACTTTTGCTTTATATGTAGGAAACTGTAGGCCCTCAGTTTCCTCATTTATGAAAAGAGAAATTTCATTGAGATGATATGAAATTCTTTCCAATCATGAACATGTTGGGATTCTAATGCAACTCGTTAGCCATCCAGAAGCTATAAATTAGTAGTCAGTCACATCTTGCAAATGATAAGTTGGGAGCATTGCCACAGAATTCATTTCTTGAACATGGATTGATTATTTCACTTCATCCACTTATATGTATATTAATGGTCATTAGATTCATACCTGTTCTTGTGTTGATTTTTCTGTCCTTAACTCAAGGGCTTATTTTCTGCTGGAATACTCTCTGCATCTACACTGATAGAAACATCTGAAAGGAGCCTTTTAAGCCTGAGAAAATGATAAATTCTGTTTATGTCCACTGTTTTGTTCTTATGTCCACTAATTTTTTACCTAGAGGGGCTTAATGAAATCTTTTACTGTACTAATAATTTCAAGTGAAGGTAATTAAACAAGCCATTATATGAGAACAGCACTATCAAATAAGAAAAAGATCTGCAAGTTTTGCTGAATTTTTTTTTTTTTTGGTGAACTTGAGTTGGTAATGGACATAATACCATATATTAACAATGTGGAATATTTGATATGAAAATGAAAGGGAAAAAGAGAACTACCAACATGCCAGCTATAAGAATATGAATATGAAATGTTAATCATTGCAGTGACTCACACATGATGTCTGCTGGGTTATCCCTTATGATGGAATCCGTGTCAAACTACAAGACTGCATCTGAGCTTAAAGATTTTGGAGGCTGCTTCCATGTACATTCTTAGTGCTTATTATCATAGGAATCAGAATCTTACCATGTCTCAAGTACATCTTGCTACTAAATTAAACATGTTTAGGTATTTCATTAATATTTATGTGTAGTAATCTGAAGTAGTAATTTACTAAGAGTTTCTATAGGTGCAATTGCTAAGTTGCTTCAGTCGTGTCCAACTCTGTGTGACCCCAGAGACGGCAGCCCACCAGGCTCCCCGGCCCCTGGGATTCTCCAGGTAGGAACACTGGAGTGGGTTGCCATTTCCTTCTCCAATGCGTGAAAGTGAAAAGGGAAAGTGAAGTCGCTCAGTCCTGTCCGACTTAGCGACCCCATGGACTGCAGCCCACCAGGCTCCTCTGTCCATGGGATTTTCCAGGCAAGAGTACTGGAGTGGGGTGCCATTGCCTTCTCTGTAGGTGCAATTAATTTTTCCTAAAATTTGCTCTCTGTTTCCTGGTAATTATGACTAACTCAAGACTTAAAAGCTGAATTTCAAAATTCTTTCTTTTTTTTTCTCTGAGTGTGCAGCACGAACCTTGCTCCCGCTGACCTGGGCCGCGCCCTGCTCACCCCTCAAAATTATTTCTTTTTTTCCCTGTGGGGGGGCCTTGGCTCATGATGCCCGGGCCCAGGGGTGGCTCCCGGTCACAGGCCCCCGCCACCCACCGCTACTGCCACCAATGCTGTCTCCGGCCGTAACCGCAGCCGCCGCCGCCGCCGGCCCTGCTCGGCCGCCATCGCTGTGAGGCGGCTGACCGCGACAGCTCCTCCTCCGCCTCCAAAATTATTTCTTAACCTTACTACGAAGCCTTGCTCATTTCAATGTTATTAAAATTATATACCTGATGGGTTAAGACAGCAATACCATAAGTATTCTAGGTAAACTCACTATAAATATATTTTATTTTGTTTTTAACTGAAAGTTATCTTGTCCAATACAGAATTTCTTTTATCTTTGGACAAAACTGTATATGGCTAGTTTATAGGGTAATTACCATCAGGGTTCTTTTCCTCTTTCTTTTCCTCTTATTTTTATATATTGTTGCTTATGTAGCAATCCATGATGATCTCTGACCTTGTGGCTCAGCAAAGCCTGCTTCCAGGTCAGCTGGCCATGACCTTGTTTGGACAGAGCACAGTCTTTTAGCAGCACATCAGGAAAACACCAAAGACAAATGCATTTGTTGTTCCTCTACGTACAAGTTACTCTAAATCACAACCAGTGAAAATGATTTAATGACTCAAATACTTGGTACAAAAACCTTGATGAAAATCTATGTTTTTAAGAAAGTAAGAGTGTATCATTATTTCATGTGGAAAATTGTGGTGGTTTATTTGAAACAGCTTTTGCATTTTATTATAGATTACTTAAATTACTTTTCAAAAAGTAGGCTAGAAAAATTAACAAACTAGTGCTCATATTTACATGTCCTACACTCCAATACTTTGGCCACCTCATGCAAAGAGTTGAATCATTGGAAAAGACCCTGATACTGGGAGAGACTGGGGGCAGGAGGAGAAGGGGACGACAGAGGATGAGATGGCTGGATGGCATCACCGACTCAATGTTTATGAGTTTGGGTGAACTCCAGGAGTTGGTGATGGACAATGAGGCCTGGCGTGCTGCGATTCATGGGGTTGCAAAGAGTCAGACACAACTAAGCAACTGAACTGAACTGTTGAAAGTGAATTCCAATTTTTATGCAAAATATAGGGTATATGGCTAAATAAAATATAGTTCAAATCTTGAAAGTTACTCATCATTTTGATGCTCAACTGAATATTCTAAATTTGGCCATATTCTTTTAAAATGTTAATTATTTCCATCACTAATGTCAGTGATTCTTAATGGTGGGTGGTGAGGGTCTATTTTGTTTTATTATTATTATTTTTAATGAGTGATATGGGTTTTTAATTTTTAATTAATTTATTTATTTCATTATTGGCTGCACTGGCTCTTCTGTGCTGCCTGTGGGCTTTCTCTAGTTCTGGCAAGCAGGGCTACTCTCTGGTTGCAATGCACAGGCTTCTTACTGCAGTGGCTTCTCTTGTTGCAAAGCACAGGCTTTAGAGCATGCAGGCTTCAGTAGTTGAAGTGCATGGGCTCAGTATTGCGGTTCCTGGGCCCTAGAGCATGGGCTCAGTAGATGTGACTCGCAGGTTTATTTGCACCACAGCATGTGAAGTCTTCCCAGACCAGGGATCGAACCTGTGTCCCCTGCACCGGCAGGTGGATTCTTTACCACTGGACCACCAGGGAAGTTCAGGACTGTTTTATAAACAATGTAGTATGCTGTCTTGTAGCTCTGATTTTTTAGATTACTTAATTTGAAATTTCAAATAGCATTATAGGAAAATAAGAAAGGTTTTCATTATCAGAAGATTGAGAAACCTGTTTTAACTAATCTGCAGTTAAGAAAAAGTTGGTCCATGGCAGTATTTTTGATGGAGAATAAACAGAAGGAAATGAGTTGTTCCCATGGAGCAGGAATCCAGACATTCTATGAGAGTCAGAAGTGTGAATAGCCAAAAATGCAGGGAAGGACATGTTTGGAGAAGTTAAAAGGAAGAAGGAAAGAATACAGTGCCCAGAACAGTTCTTTGCACATAGCAAGCACTCAATAAATAGTTCTGAGCAAATAAATGAACTTAGACTGCGCAACCATATGAAGCAGGCGTCTAATTTACTTCTGATATCGAGTACAGAAGTGACACAAAGGTAGTTAGTAGGGGTGTGGAGAGACTTAAGCTCTTTGGGCATCACTAGAAGTCTTATTCATGTTTAAATGAAGACAAATCTTAGATACCAGTTTACCTAACTGACATTTTCATCTTTAGAAAGGTGAAGAAGGGCTTCCCTGGTGGCTCAGTGGTAAAGAATCTGCCTGCCAATGCAGGAGATCTGGGTTCAATCCCTGATCCAGGAAGATCCCACATGCCACAGAGCAACTAAGCTTGTGCACCACTGTCGAGCCTGTGCTCTAGAGCCCAAGAGCCATGACCACTGACGTCTGCTCAGTCTAGAGCCCGTGCTCCGCAACAGGAGAAGCCGTCGCGATGAGAAGCCCATGCGCCACAACCAGAGGGAGCCCCCACTCTCTGCAACTAGAGAAAAGCCTTTGTGGCAATGAAGACCCAGCACAGTCAAAAATAAATGCAAATTTTAAAAAGAAAAGAAAGGTAAAGAAGATGAAGGAAATGTCTATTTGGGGATCAAATTTTAACCAAAAAGAGATTTATTGGTGAAATAGAAGTGGAAAGAATGTGTGTCCATTTATTCAACAGATATTCAGTGGGCATCTGCTGCGTTCAGGCACTCGGAAGACAGTGGCCATGATGTCATCTTGCTTTTGTGATAACCAGGGAGCAGGTGACATGCTGTGGACTTCAGGAGGGAAATTTCAAATAGTCAAAGAAGTAGATGTGCTTCTATAGTCTGAGACTCCAAAAGAGAAGATGACAAAGGAAATGAGAAACCCAACCCTTAAATTCAGATTAGGGCCCTTTCTATGTGCTCCCAAAACTCCTGAAAACCCCTTGACAAGTCCAGTGTCAGGCTCAATCAGAATTCCCCTGCACTCATCTCTACTCTGAAGGTTTATGCTCTAAGAACTTCCCTGGTGGCTCAGATGGTAAAGAATCTGCCTGCAATGCGAGAGACCTGGGTTCGATCCCTGGGTTTGGAAGGTCCCCTGAAGAAGGAAAAGGCTATCCACTCCAGTATTCTTGCCTGGAGAATCCCATGGACAGAGGAGCCTGGTGGGCTACAGTCCATGGGGTTGCAAAGAGTTGGACGCGACTGAGCAACTGGAACCAGAGATCAAATTGCCAACATCCGCTGGATCATAGAAAAAGCAAGAGAGTTCCAGAGAAACATCTATTTCTGCTTTATTGACTATGCCAAAGCCTTTGACTGTGTGGATCACAATAAACTGTGGAAAATTCTTCAAGAGATGGGAATACCAGACCACCTGATCTGCCTCTTGAGAAATTTGTATGCAGGTCAGGAAGCAACAGTTAGAACTAGACATGGAACAACAGACTGGTTCCAAATAGGAAAAGGAGTACATCAAGACTGTATATTGTCACCCTGCTTATTTAACTTATATGCAGAGTACATCATGAGAAACGCTGGACTGGAAGAAACACAAGCTGGAATCAAGATTGCCGGGAGAAATATCAATAACCTCAGATATGCAGATGACACCACCCTTATGGCAGAAAGTGAAGAGGAACTAAAAAGCCTCTTGATGAAAGTGAAAGAGGAGTGAAAAAGTTGGCTTAAAGCTCAACATTCAGAAAATGAAGATCATGGCATCTGATCCCATCACTTCATGGGAAATAGATGGGGAACAGTGGAAACAGTGTCAGACTTTATTTTTTTGGGCTCCAAAATCACTGCAGATGGTGACTGCAGCCATGAAATTAAAAGACGCTTACTCCTTGGAAGGAAAGTTATGACCAACCTAGATAGCATATTGAAAAGCAGAGACATTACTTTGCCAACAAAGGTCCGTCTAGTCAAGGCTATGGTTTTTCCTTTGGTCGTGTATGGATGTGAGAGTTGGACTGTGAAGAAGGCTGAGTGCCGAAGAATTGATGCTTTTGAACTGTGGTGTTGGAGAAGACTCTTGAGAGTCCCTTGGACTGCAAGGAGATCCAACCAGTCCATTCTGAAGGAGATCAGCCCTGGGATTTCTTTGGAAGGAATGATGCTAAAGCTGAAACTCCAGTACTTTGGCCACCTCATGCTAAGAGTTGACTCATTGGAAAAGACTCTGATGCTGGGAGGGATTGGGGGCCGAAGGAGAAGGGGACGACAGAGGATGAGATGGCTGGATGGCATCACTGACTCGATGGATGTGAGTCTGGATGAACTCCGGGAGTTGGTGATGGACAGGGAGGCCTGGCGTGCTGCGATTCATGGGGTCGCAAAGAGTAGGACACGACTGAGCAACTGAACTGAACTGAACTGAACTGAGCAACTACAAGTGAAACACTTTCACTTTAAGCTTTAAGACAGCAGGGTTGCATCTCTCACACTTATCTTTGTATCCTAGCAAATAGGACAGTACCTGGCACAAAGCTGACACTCACACACCCACATATACTCACACCCACATATACTCACACCCACAATTCATTATATATGTAATGAAGTAAGCAGTAAACAATAATGAAATGCTGATAATATAATCATGAATATTTTTCCAGATTATCAAAGATAATGTACACCTTCACACACACATTCCAAGTCTAACAGTTCAGTTTTTTGAATGATTAGAATTAAAGGGTTAAAAGTTCTAACTAATGAGGAAAAGAAATGGCTGTGGCTATAAAGGGCATGCTCAAAGTAACTCACAATATAAAAGACCATTTCAAGAAGAATGCAGGGAGAGGCAAATAACACAGAACAAATACCAAAGAGAGAGATAATCCCATTAGAATAGTGTCAGGAAGCCTAAAGTCCAGAGTGAGCTGAAGTATGTAAAACATTCTAAAAACAACAAAAGAGACTTAAAAGGCTGGCAAGGAACAATGCTACAGAAAATGACGGTGACAAAATAAGCCAAACATAGAAAACTGGAATGCTTGTGATGTTCATTACTATGCCCATTTTTGCTAATGACATAGTTATTATTTCTGTCAAGACTGGGATACTATTTTTATTGTTGTTTTTTTTGTTTTGTTTTGTTTTGGTAGACTTTCGTTTTACTTTTGTAGAAAAAAAGAACAAGAAATGGATAGGACCTCTGATGAGAAAAACAAAAGGCTATTCATCTCTTCCTATGTTTGCCTTTTAATCAAGGATCATGATTTCTCACCTGGTAAGACAGAACAAAATGTAAAGAAGAGGGAATTGAGGCCCACAGCCGTGAAACACCAGATCCTTAGCTGTTTGGTGTGGATCGGGGTCTCCTGGCCCAGGCTGTAGCCTGAGAACACTCATGCCTGTAACTGTTCCACTCTAGCCAGCCATCTTGGAGGCATTTGTGAATGGAAAGCCCCCCAAGTGCCTGGTGATTGACAAAAAATAGAAAATATGAAATCCCAGGAAAATTCAAAAATTTATTCTGAAACTTTTGAGAACACTCAGAAAAGAAAGAGGTAACTATTAGGCACCAAGAAGAAGTCAAACAGGACTAAATGATTTTCCTGTTCACTAGAGTAACTAGAATGCAAGATGAAGAAAATGTGGTAGATATGGTGTATATGGATTTCATCCAGGCAGTTTTCACAACATCTCAAGATCCTATTATGAATTTAATGAGAACTATGAACTGAATAAAAGAATAGTCAAGTGGATTCACAGCTAGGTTTGCATAACCAAGCCCAAGAAGTGCTAAAGAATGGGTCCATGTGATCCAAGGGTGATCTATTGACATCTACTTGTGTTATTTTCTAGATCCTTTATCAATGACTTGAATGACGATTACTCTGATAAAAATAATAGAAATAAGAACCATCTGTTAAACTCTTCTGTTACTCTGTATGTATTCATTTATGTAAAACAATAGTCCTATATAGTTGAGATTTTTATCTCCACTTTACAAATAAGCAGCACAGAGGGTTGAAGTAACTTCCTCAAGGTCACAGAGCTTATAGGTGGCAGAACTGAGATTCAAGCCCAGACTGTTTACTTAATGGCATAAGTTATATGAATTATATCCATCAATATGTGGATGACCAAAGTGAAATGTGAGGCTTTGCAGGTGGCTCAGTGGTAAAGAATCCACTTGCCAACACAGGAGACATGGGTTCGATCCCTTGGTCGGGAAGATCCTCTAGAGAAGGAAATGGCAACCCACTCCAGTATTCTTCCCAGGGAAATCCCACAGACAGAGGAGCCTTGCAAGCTGCTATCCATGGGATCGCAAAAAGAGTTGGACACAGCTTAGGAACTATAAATAAACAACAACAAAGTGAAATGTACAGGTATGTAAAGTTAGAGCTTTGGTGCCCCCACCCCCAAAATAATAATAGAATGGAAAAATTAGCCCAGTGAATAAAGATAAAATTAATTTGAGCCAAATGTAAACTCATACACTCAAGTTCCAAATAAATCAACTGCAAAAGTAAAGATTGGAAAGATAGGACTTATAGCAAATCAGGAAGTCTTGGGAGTTTCATTTAATATTGGCTCACTATGACCAATGAATAGTGTGATTGTCAACAAAATGCAATCTTAGAGCGAAATTTAAATCATTGTTCTTTTTCCCATTAATAATTTTCTACCCCATTTGACTTTTTTTTTAACCAAGTCAACTTTCCATTTTTGATTCTAGTTCTAGGGAATACTAAGGTTTTTCAATTTAGTGGAATGAACCCACTAAATAATTTTTAAATGAGTCCCTTTATTTGCGTTGAACCAAAACAATGGCAGCAGACTAGTGGAATAAGCAGAAGCTTGGCAGTCAATCCCGGAGTTTGAGTCCCCTTCTTGCTATTAACTGGCTCTGGGACCTTGGCCTTAAAGTTTCAATGCCTAGTTTCCCTCATCTAGAAGATGGCAACAATAACACCTTCCTTGCAGGAACATCCTGAGGACTCAGGAAGTAGACATAAAGAGAAAATTATACGGCATGGTGTTTCTTCACTATTGTAGCCCCAAACAAGTAGGCTGGTGCCTGACACAGAAGGTGCTAGGCAGTGTTTTCTAAGTGAATACCTAATGAATGAATATGTTCAGTAAAGGATGAAAGTGAAAGTCATTAAGTCGTGTCCGACTCTTTGCGACCCCATGGATCATGCAGTCCATGGAATTCTCCAGGCCAGAATACTGGAGTGGGTAGCCTGTCCCTTCTCCAGGGGTTCTTTCCAACCCAGGGATCAAACCTCCTGTATTGCAGGCAGATTCTTTACCAGCTGAGCCACAAGGGAAGCCCAAGAATACTGGGGTGGGTAGCCTATCCCTTCTCCAGGGGATCTTCCAGACCCAGGAATTGAACCCCCGTCTCCTGCATTGCAGGCAGTTTCTTTACCAACTGAGCTATCTGGGAATAGCAGTGTTATCATGAGAAGTCTTTGTAAAGCAACAGACTGATTATTCACAGGTTTGAAGAAGGGGAATGCTTTGTCATAGCTAAATTTATTTTTTCCCATTATACAGCATAGCTTCAGGATTTTTTAAAAACTAAAGTAAAACTATGACCTTTAGGTCATCTTTGTAGTGTTTCCTCAATTCTTACCCCATTTCTTCCCTGAGAAAAATGGGGTAAGGACTTCCATTCCTCTCATTTTGTCTAGTGAGATATTATTTGAAAGCTTGAAATGAAAAATGAAACCAAGTTAAGTCTGGCTGATAGCCATTCAGAAATAGATTTTTTTTTTCTAAGTAGATTAATTTTCAGAGACATTTTCCTCTTTAAGACTTCCTCATTTTTAAAAGAAGCATTTAGTAAAACAACAGGAATATGTTTCCAGTGTCTAATTATCTCTTTTTCAAGGCTGAATTTGGTAAAGTACATAGTATTAGCCGTTGGTCATCTCCCAGGTAAAAAATAAAACCAAATGAAATCTTTAATATAATTTATGACTTTCTTTCCTAGAGCTAAGTGAAACTTGGCTTCATAGCTTGTGTTTGTTTGCAGGCCTTTCGTGTTAGTCAGATTAAAACTAATGTTTTTACAAAACTGTAAGGACAAAGAATCAAGTTGAACTGGTTTAAAAAAACAACAAAACTCCAGTGTTTAATTCAGCATTTCAAGAATAGCAGAGAAAATAGAGTCTGGTTTCTGACAGTGGGGTGGGATGTGGAGTTGGGGTGGGGTGGGAATGAGAAAGAACTCTCCCAGTTGCTAAAAGGAAAACGAAACAAGGATGTTATCTCTTCGCTGTTACGAACAGGACAAGCGTATAATTGAAACCAAAGCACATAACACCTTTTCACATACTGCCTTCTGATGTCATCTAATTACTTACTGCCTGCTAATCTTATCTCCTTCAGAAGCCTATCTTAAAATTACGCTGAGTTACCATTAGCTAAACACATCTCATCTAGCCAAGACACATAAATGGACTCCCAGTAAATATTTTGTTGAGTTTTGTGGACTGCGCAGGCGGGTTTTCTTTCTGGCCTCATGCATGGCTGACTCGTTCATGCCAGAGAGGTTTTGGTTTTGCTCTTTCTCTTACCTGAAATGCCATTCGCATCATTGGCAGTACTGCCTCAAAGCAGTGCAAAAGAGCGCCTCCTCTCCCCTGATTAACCCACCTAAACTGAAGCCATCTCACCCATCGAGAAGCCTGTTTTATAAACATGGTTGTAGTCATTTCAGAATGATTTAAGATTCTAATTCCTCTTGGCTCTGGCATCACTCATACCCCTACAATATACACACCTCAGGAATAGGCATTGAGTCTTATTTCCCACAGCAATACACACAGGCACACCCCTACACATGCAGTGTCCACCCATGGAAGGCACACTCAGAGGACGTGTTCTACAGCAGGGTAATGAAATGTTTAACATTAGTGAAAAAAGCCAGACAGCCCTGATTGTTTGTCTCTATCATCTGCCAAGAATGGGTATAAATGGAATCAAGGCTGTGAGAGATGGATATTTTTCTTCAGATAAGTTATCAAAACCTAATACATTTACACCTCAAAATTGCTTTAAAGTAGATTGGATGACTAACAGAAAGTCTTTCAAAGGGAAGTAATATATGGTATTATATTTATTTGAGAGACCTGTACAGTATTTGAACTACTGTACAAAAACCAGTTTTGAATCATTCAGTCTTTAGAAAAATGATTTGGAAGAGATTAAACTATATATCGCTGTGGCTTATAGACAGTCATAAGCATTTGGTACCTTCCAAACTTCACCCAGTGTGAGTTGAGCCACAGGGCAGGCTGAGACTCAGAGCAAGGTGTATGCTTTCAGGCCTTTGATTGCTGTACACTAAAGAAATAAGCAGACAGTTTGTGAGAAGGTTTACAAAGAACCCATAGTGTGCATAAGGGTATCAACAGCAACGAAAATCCATACGTATAGGTGGAGTTAGAGAGTATTTAATGGTGAGGTTAGTGGTTAAATGTGTTTAGCATTGGGCTAGAAACCACTCTTTTTTCCTCATATTCCATAGAAAAGATACATTTTCAGACAGAGCTTTGATGGAGGTGAACGGGAGGGCTAGTCTAGCTACCTGATTATCCTGCATACAAGTCTCTGAGTTAAGAAAATAAGTAGGAGATGTTGGGAAAGTTACCTGGTTAAAGACATGGGATACATGGAGTCCAATATGGGAAGATATAGAGGGCTTCAGTGTCCATGACTGGCTGGAACACTGCTGGGTTGGAGATAAGTGGGGAGAAGGAGAAGGAGTGGATTGGAGGGTGTGTAAGTGAGGTGGCTAGAGTGGCATTTGACACCGCTTGTTTTAATGGTGACAACGCTCGTTTTAAGTGATTCCCCAATACTTGATGTTGAAACCTGGGGAGTAAATCATTGCAACCAAGAAAAGAAAAATAAAAGTGAGAAGACATTTATTTATTCCTCTTTTTCCACATGTCTTTATTGAACATTTCAAAGGTCAAGGACACTCTCCTAAGTACTTTGGAAAAGAGAAAGGAGAAATTGAATTGGTCAGAGACAGGCTTTTTAAAAGGAAGGGATTCTTTCTGTAATTCATTTTTTAAAAGTACTTATTAATTTTCCCAAACAGCATATATTTCAGTTGGCAAATTTTTATTTTTTATTATAGCTAGAAATTGAAATAAAATTTGCTAAGGCAGTGAATATGATGTCTAGAATTTTGAACCTATCAGTCAAAATGAGTTTTATTATCTGTGATTGCATTAGAATAAATTCAAGGACATTAAAATTATGTTAATTCTCTCTTTTATCCATCTTGATACAATTACCTAAAATCAGCATGTATCAAAGGAGATTTCATAATTTTTAAGCTCTTCTGTTATTAGCTCTAAGACTTTATTTGAACTTTATCCTTTCCGTGTTATAGCTGCTCATTGCCCTCTGAAGACAAGTACCTTGAAGGTCAACTTGGTCACTAGAGCACTGACCACACCTGCCAACATAGGGCAGGAAAGTGTGATCTGGCATGGGTTTCTGAGTCATTCTACAAAGAAGAGGTGTTATAGTCTTGGATTTACTTTTGCTTGTGCTGAAATTTTAAGAACATGATAAACAAATGGCTCTGTGGACACCGAGCCCTGGGAGTCTCTCAGGATGCTGCAGTCAGGCCTCAGCCTTGTGCTGCCACCCACAGCTCCCTCTAATTGCCCTTTGCCTCATTTAAAGTGGCAGCATCCATGGTGAGGAAAGGGTATATCTACATGAGGGCAACTTGTGGTCAGAAGATTGTGTTTCAAGGACCAGCTCCATCACTGGCCAGATGCATGACCATAGCCTTTTATGGCGTAGTTTTTCACCTGCAAAGTGAAGATGGAGGAAAGCAACCACATATGCTTTGGAGGAATTGATGAGATTATTTATCTATTTAGATTTATTTTATAATGCATAATGTGCCCCAAGCACTGTTTTAATCACTTGAAAAATGTGAACTCATTTCATCTTCATTACTACACTCTGAGGTAGTTACTATAAATAGCCTCAGTTTACTGATGAGGAAATGAAGGTGTAGAGAGGTTGAGTAACTTACCTAGGTCCCCAAACCAGTAAGAGGCAGAGTTGAGATTCAAACTTGGTAAATTGCAGTTACTTATTTTCTATCATAAGAAGATAAAGAAGAATCTGAATAGCAGAAAATGGGCAGTGTTTCCTCTTTGTGATAATTTAGGGGACCCTGATTCTGTGGCAAATAGATGGGGGAAATGGAAACAGTGACAGACTGTATTTTCTTTGGCTCCAAAATCACTGTGGATGGTGACTGCAGCCATGAAATTAAAAGATGCTTGCTCCTTGGAGGAAAAGCTATGACAGACCTAGACAGCATATTAAAAAGCAGAGACTTCACTTTGCCAATACAAAGCTAAATCAAAGCTATGGTTTTTCCAGTAGTCATTAAATGAGGCTGAGCACCAAAGAATTGATGGTTTCAAACTATGGTGCTGAAGAAGACTCTTGGGAATCCCTTGGACAGCAAGGGGAGATCAAACCAGTCAATCCTAAAGGAAATCAACCCTGAATATTCATTAGAAGAACTGATGCTGATGCTGAAGCTGAAGCTCCAATGCTTTGACCACCTGATTCGAAGAGCTGACTCACTGGAAAAGACCCTGATGCTGGGAAAGATTGAAGGTGGGAGGAAAAGGGGGACGACAGAGGATGAGATGGTTGGATGGCATCATTGACTCAATGGACATGAGTTTGAGCAAATTCCTGGGGATGGTGAAGGCCTGGGAAGCCTGGTCTGCTACACCTCATGGGCTCATGAAAAGTTGGACATGACTGAGCGACTGAACAACAAACACCAAAGATACTGTGTGTCTGGTGACCATGGCACCATAATTAATGCAGACACCCCTGCCACAGGGCTGGCTATGAAGCTCTCTGGCTGACTGCCTGGGAGTAGTTAGTGAGACGATGGGGACAAAGAGAGGCCTGAACCTAAGGAGAAATAGTGCCTTTCTCAGAATGTGTTGAATTTACGAGGGATTTTTCTTTCTTTCTTTCTTTTTTTAAATATCAAACCAGCAAACAAACGTGTATAAGACTACGGTGCCTGTAGGTGACACAGGCCTGACAGGCAAGAAAGCCTTCTCTCTTCTGAGTTCCAATGGTTATCCCCACCCCCAAGCTCCTCACACTGGCTTTTCATTGGTAAAATCCACTTTAAAAAACTTCATTCCTATGGGTGAGAGCATCACCCCAAATAAAATGTATATACCCCTGGACACAGTAGTACCTTATTCATTGGGTGTAAGATTAGCTGGCAGTTGCCTCCAGTTAGGTCTGGAGCCAGGAACAGGTTTTAGAACAGGGAGGAGGTGCAGGGCGAGGAATATTTGCTGATTGATTGACCTGCCTATCCTGGTGTCACAGAAAGATTAGAAGCCCTTAACTGACTCACATTCTCAGAAACTGACCTTTGGAAGGATGACTGCGGTCCCGCCCGCACTGTCTCTGAGTCTCTGGGGCAGTCGGTGTAAAAGTTCCAAGTTCAATCTTACAGCTCTGCCTTCCCCAAGTGGGGAAGAACGAAAAACTGAGCATTCGCTAACAGAGGCCTGAAAGCCAGAGCACGGGGCAGTTTTACGTAAAGGAAACAAGCATTTTCGCAGAAGGTGAGTCCCTCCAAGCCTCAGATGTCCTCAGCCACCATCCCACCCCTGGTTATCTTGCCACCACACTCAGGATCCTGCTACTTATCCCAGTCTCCGACTCCACCTGAGTCACACTGTTAAGATGACAGTAAAAGCAAGTTGCTAAAGGTGGTCAGTTCAGGGGAAAGGCTTATCTGTCTGTTGAGAAAGGCAGCCAAGCCGGGCATGGGAAGCCCTGATTTGGACGCCTTACCAAGTGAGTTGAGGTGGATTTTGTGAGAAAGGCTTAGGAGCAATGGTACTGGGTTGGGGAAGGAGGCATGAGAGGGTCCGGCTGCCTCTAGTTCTCTTCTGCCTCAGTTCCCTAGCATTTCTCTCCCAGCAGATGCCATCATAGCCTGTTTTGATTCAGTCGGTGCCAGGGGCAAACGTTTCAAGGAAGAAGATGGGACCTGACTTTCTCCTCTACTTTGAGAAAACCATTCAGTGTTTACTGGGAGGGTGCTGACTTAATGAAGCAGGAATATTGTGAGTTCCTTAGAAGAAAGGTTTTTGAAACCAGAATACGCTCTGGAGAGATGGTGGCTTTCTTTACCAGATGTTTATTCCGTGACAAATGAGACCACTTCCCTGAACTGGCGGTGAAGGTAGAGCTTTGTTTGCCAGGTTTTGTTAGTACTTTTCTTTGCCAGGCCAGAGCTATAATGCAGAACCGCAGTGCGTGTTTTCTTTGGAGATGGGTATCAGTGTTTCCCTTCAAGATTTGCTGTAAAAACAAGCCGACTTCCAGCCCACCCCCTCTGCAAGTCTGCCCCTAACCCTCTGATGAGACTGGCTAGCTGGGTTGATCGCAACCCCAGTGGTGCTCTGCCCCAAACCTTAAGCCAGTTCAATTCCAGGTCTAATTTCCTGAGTCCACATGCTGCTTTCCTCCCCCACCTCCTCTTTTCTGTATTTTTGCTTGTATATCTATCTCTGTCACATGGTTTAAGCTCCTTTGGGGGCAGGTATTTTTTTAGGGCTCCAGAATCACTGCAGATATTGACTGCAGCCATGAAATTAAAAGACGCTTGCTCCTTGGAAGGAAAGTTATGACCAACCTAGACAGCATATTAAAAAGCAGAGACATTACTTTGTCCACAATAGTCCATCTAGTCAAGGCTATGGTTCTTCTAGTGGTCATATATGGATGTGAGAGTTGGACTATAAAGAAAGCTGAGTGCCGAAGAATGGATGCTTTTGAACTGTGGTGTTGGAGAAGACTCTCGAGAGTCCCTTGGACTGCAAGGAGATCCAACCAGTCCATCCTAAAACAGATCAGTCCTGGGTGTTCATTGGAAGGACTGATATTGAAGCTGAAACTCCAATACTTTGGCCACCTGATGAGAAGAGCTGACTCATTTGAAAAGACTCTGATGCTGGGAAAGATTGAGGGCAGGAGGAGAAGGGGACGACAGAGGATGAGATGGTTGGATGTCATCACCGACTCAATGGACATGGGTTTGGGTAGACTCTGGCAGTTGGCAATGGACAGGGAGGCCTGCAGTGCTGCGGTTCATGGGGTTGCTGTGTCGGACATGACTGGGCAACTGAAATGAACTGAACTGAACTCCTGGAGTCAGGAGGTCCGAGTTCAGATCCCAGCTCAGGCACTTGCCTGCAGTGTGACTTAAGGAGCTCACCATTGTGTGCTCACATTTCTTTCTCTATAAAATGAAGGTTAACATACTCCACAGGGTCTTTATGAGAATTAAATGAGTTCATACTTGGTAAGTGCCCAAGTTCATACTTGTGTATACAGGAGAGTATGTGGGTGTGTTAGTTGCTACATCGTGTCCAACTCTGTAACCCACCAGGCTACTCTATCCATGGAATTCTCCAGGCAAGAATACTGGAGTGGGTAGCCATTCCTTTCTCCAGGGAATCTTCCTGACCCAGGGATCAAACCTGGATTCCTTACAGTCTGAGCCACCTGGGGTTTACAGGAAGAGTTCCATAAGTGTTATTTTGTGACCATTGCCAGCATTCTCTGTAGAGCCCAGCATGTAGGTGTTTAGTAAATGTTTGTCAGATATTAAGAAAAAACTTTGTGTAGGAATTGCCATAGCTGGGTAAAGAGCTGGGGGAAAGGGAAAAAAAAGAGAAGGCTTGTTATTTCCTTTTCAACATTTGGGGAGTTGGTGTGAGGTGCTTTGGTGCTCAGGGGTGTGAGGAGAACTGTGCTTGATCTTTTGTCTGAAAGCTTCTGGGGTTTGGGATTTGTTCCGTGGGCAGCAGAGGGGTGGTGGGCAAGGCAGTGTGATCTGTGGGCAGACAGCTTATTATAGCATGCTTGGAGAGAATGGATTTATTCTTCCGAACCTCAAAACGCCAGCCACTTCACCTTTCCCAAGGCATCTCTGAGGATGGGCCTGTTGTAAAGACTTGAGCTGACATCATTGCATCTTGAAAGAACGGAGCATAATTGAATTGCTGATACAAGTGGGTACTTGCACTGGGCCCCGCTCACCCACATCTCTATGGAAACACATGTTTGCTTGAAAGCCCAGCAATCAGAAGCAGAGTCTTCCAGGAGCCAGCATTGGGTCACTTTTAGAAAAAGGCATTTATTTATATTCTCGAGCTGTCAGAGACCTATGCAATGAAATAATTTCAAATTAAATAGAAAAATCAGGCCACAGATGAATGCTAATAGAGCTTGCCATGCACCCTCCCCCTGTGTTCTCAGGGGCCTGAGATCTACGCGTTTATTTTAGCTGTCCTTTGCTCTTTTGCTCCTATTTGCATTCTGCTGCAGTGAGTGAGGAGGTGGTTTGGCACTTTATGCAAAAATGGTTAATCTTCATTCATACGCATTTGCCGGTACTAAAATGGAAAATGCAAAGCTGGGCTCGCCATCAAGTCTGCTTTGTGCTCTCCCAGACCACTCTGTGTGTGCAGTGTGTACAAGGGCGTACAATCCAGATGACTCTGCCTCCTCTACAAGCACCCAGGGCTGTTGAGTCAAGACATTCTCTCAGAAAGGTCTGAAACTTGCATCAGCCCATCTTGCCCTGGATATGCTCAAGTGATATCCTAAGTGATTGGAAGCTTTTATCTGCCTCTGGAAGCAGGATTTTTCAAATAAGTATTGACTGTTAATGACCTGTTTAAAGAAAACATTCAATTTTCTTTCTTCCCCCTACAAAGAACTTAGTAGGCAGTGACATTTCTAAACCAAAGGCTAACTCTGCTTTTCAAAAGAGGCAGAGACTGGGCTTTTAAATGTGAATTTTTTTTCCCCTGACATTTGCCCCTAAAATGCTTTTCCGTGAAGCTGTTCTAACAGTGGGTTTAGTCTACTGAAGTGTCTTTGAATAAAAATGCAACCTTGAGATCTTTTTTTCCCCCTCCAAATTAAACAAAAAAAGTCTAGGTTAGGAGTCTTCATATGAAAGTCGTATTTCAGCCACCGTTCCCTGTTTCATTGTTTATGTGTCCTCATTCCTAATAATTAAAGCAACTTTCCTCCAAGGAGCAAGGCACCGCACAAGAACCTTTATTAAACTGTGGGAATTAAACCACAGAAGAAAGAGCTGAAGTACTTGGAATATGAGAGACCTCAGTAATTACAAGACCAGATAAGGAACAGCAAAGGTGGGAGTGAAAGGAAAGAGAGCACAAAACGGAACAGAGATTAAACAATGGAAAAGTTGAGCAATGGAAAACCTATATGTTGTTACATTTAGACAAGGTTCCAGTTTCATAGAGGGAGCACTGTTTCCCTCTTGAGCTAGCATGTCAGTCCCCTTGACTGTGCTTAGGTGACTGGACAGTTAGTCCTTGGCCAGTTTAAAGATAATCTTTACAGAGAAATAGCCAAATATATGGGAGATAGCACCCATGTCTTTTTTTTTTTTTTTAAGGTAAATTTTCAGCTTTCAGCTGCTCTGGCTGCTCACTGCTCCTATCACCCCAAGGGCCGTTACAGACTTGAGTACCTGTGAGCTGAAAAGGGCCACAGAGGTCCCATGCTCTGAAGGTTGGAGAAGATGCCATCCCAAAACATGCCTGGGGAGTTCAGAGCATGGTACCCCCAAATATGCTGCTTTGGTGTATTTGGTGAGCTATGGGCACTGAAAAACAGCAAATACAGGAAGAGGCTTTCTTTGAATTCCGCTTTTCTGCTTAAAGACAGATCGTCCAAGAAGAACTCAGTTGCCATAAATTCCCTCCCTGGTTGGTGAAACTCGCAGGGGGCAAGTTGACTCTCCTCACAGAAGAGACTAGAATTGACACCACACTCAGCAGACTTTGTCACAAGCTATCATAGCTTCCATCTGCCCTTTTAAGGACTTGTTTGTCTTTCCTAAAAATCATTCACTGTCCCCTCAGAGGCTTGTACCCCCTCTGCTTTCCCTGTTAAGATGGTATTTATCCTGAATTCTAGGCTACCTTGGGGAGAATTCTTCACTTTCTCCTGACCATCTTCCATGTGTCCATGAGATACGGGGTTTCCCTTGTGGCTCAGATGGTAAAGAGTCTGCCTGCAATGCAAGGGACGTGGGTTCGATCCCTGGGGAAGGGAATGGCTACCCACTCCATTATTCCTGCCTGGAAAATCCCATGGACAGAGGAACCTGGCAGGCTACAGTCATGGGGTTGCAAAGAGTCAAATACAACTGAGCGATACCATGAGATATACATGTTAATAAGCATGTGTTTGTTTTTCTCATATTAATCTGTCTTTTGTTATGGGGGTCCCAACTAAGAACTCAAAGGGTAAGAGGGAAATTACTTTTCCTTTCCTAGAACTCCATCCTGTTTTTCTGCAGCTGGAGACCTGAGGCCCTCATGCTATGCTCTGACAACCTAGAACCTCTGCTCAGATGTTCCACCAGGACGAATGGTGGCCCCATAGATAAATTTACAGCCTCTCCCTAGATCTCTATCAAAACTCACCTGTCCTGTCTCCCATTCTCTCTTACCTGTCCTGTCTCCCATTCTCTCAGAGCACCACTCTCTGCGAAGGGCCAAATGATGGCAGTAGAGAATGAAATAAACTAACGTATGAAGTCACTCTTTCTCCAGGAGATGATAGCATGCCATAAGCTAAGTAAGAGTGTAGCTATCTCTTAAGAGATTTTCCCAGCTTAGGCTTTGACACTCTGGTAGATCATGGGGTGCTCTGTTTTGACTGAGAGGCTTTCTGCTACTTTTCCAGTCACGTCATATAATTGATTTCCTCCCCACAAGATCAGGGCTTGAAAGGTGGCGCTAGTGATAAAAGAACCCTCCTGCTAATGCTGGAGACATGATACTCCTGTTCAATCCCTGGTTGGGAAAGATCCCCTGGAGGAGGGCATGGCAACCCACTGCAGTATTCTTGCCTGGAGACTCTCATGGACAGAGGAGCCTGGTAGGCTACGGTCCACAGGGTCACAACAGAGTCAGACACGACTGAAATGACCTAGCATTTAGCACCACAAGATCAGCCCCGATTCTTCCTCTCTGAGGCAGCCACAAGATGACGTCTCAAGATCTATGTGATCCCAACACTGTCAAGGCTGTACAAAAGTTGGCTACAGAGACACTTTAATTACTTTAATTTAGAAAGATGTAGTAGTTAAACATTAGACCCTGGAATGTCGTGGCGCCTCTGGGCAGCATCATAGAACCAGGAAGCAGCTTGTTGGCCAACGGCCCACTAAATGCAGCTTCTAACACTCTCATCAGAGGCAGAAGCTGAAGGAAAACAGCCATCTCTTTATAATAGGTACATTCCCGCCCATTCCCGTGCGAGTTTCGTGGTTCGCTCTGCAGTCTGTGTGCCCTGTGAATGTATAATACAAGGCATACATCACATCCCTGCCTCACTGGAGAAGGCAGTGACTGGGACTGGTTTTATTCTCCTCGCAGAGTTCTTCCTGCAGTTCATATACGCTCCGTGACTTGTTTGTGACGGTTTTAAAGTGTTTCCAGCACAGTGGCTCTGGGCCCCAGAGTCACAATGCCTGTGTCTTGAGTCCTGGCCCTGTCACTTACCATGCACCCGGGGTTAGTCACTGAACCTCTGTTGCTCAGCCTTCATGTGTATGAAATGGGGATAATCAGTTTCTACTTTATAGGGGTATAAGGGTTAAATGGATAAATTCATGTCAAGCACTAAGGAGAGTGCCTGGCACAATATTAGTGCTCCATATTTATTGCTATTATTATAATTAGTATGTTGGTGAAATGACCATTCCCTAACAAGGTAATTGGTAGGAAACCACCCCTAAGCCCCCACACCCTGTTTATCTGTCTAGGCTTCTGGAGTCTGTTGTGTGTAGTGGCTGGGATCAAAGAAGAGGCCCATTCTTAATATTCCCAGGCGGCAGATCTCACAGTTTAGTCTCTGTGGGTCTGAATGCCCTGGAGGGCTGGTTGGAGCACTGACCACTGTACCCACTCCCAAAGCTTCTGATCCAGTCCTTCTGGAAATGGGCTGAGAATTTACATTTCTAACAAGTTCTCAGATGCTGTTCCTCTGGGAAGCCCACTCAAAGAACCACTGCTCCAGGACACCAGCTTCTAGCAGATGTAAGCCACATAGGCCGTGTAAATTTTCCTAGTAGTCACAGTAAAAAAAGTGAAAAGAAATGGGTGAAGTTAAATTTTAATAATGTTTTATTTAACTCAACACATCCAATATTATCATTTCAACACACGATTGACATAAATTAGTATTGAGACAGCTTACATTCCTTTTCTTTAGCATGCCTTTGAAATCCAGGAAGTATTTTACAGGACATTCCAGTTCAGACCAGCCCGCATTCAAATCTGGCTTTGCAAGTAAATGACATGAGTAAGTTTCTTTTTTCTGACCTCCACCCTCCCATACCAACTGACATTCTCTATTAGGTTTTTATAAATCATGGGAGGACTTTGCATAAATGACCTTGAAAAAATTGTTAAAATGATTATTTAAGTTTTTTTTTTCTTATGTATTTCCTCTGCCTCTAAATTCCATTCCAGAAAAGTAATAGGATACCTGAGAACAGGAAAGTCAGTCTAAGAGTAGTAATAGGTTTCAGAGAAACAAAAGTGAAACTTTTATTACTGCCTACGCAGTGAAACAAGCGAAAACAGAGATTGGGCTTCCCTGGTGGCTCAGATGGTAAAGAATCCACCTACAAGGCAGAAGACCCTGGTTTGATCAGAGTCAGGAGATACCCTGGAAAGGAGAATTGGCTACTCACTCCAGTATTCTTGTCTGGAGAATTCCATGGACAGAAGAGCCTGGTGGGCTATAGTCCATGCAGTCACAAAGAGTAAGACATGCCTGAGCAACTAACACCTTCTTTTACACTCTTAACTTTTTATAATTTATATGATTGCATGAGATATATTAATATATATGTAATATCTTTTTCAGTTGTTCAGGTTGTTGTATGTATTAACCTTCTCTGAATTATATTAATTAGAAATGATGAAACAAACATATGTTCCAGAATTTATACTCTTCAGGTTTATTTTTCATAAAGAATATTTCTCTTTTTTACAAACTAGTAGATTTTCTGACTAGCATTAATGCATATTAAGTAAGATTTTCGCATAAGTAAGTTCAGTTTGATATAACTTTGTACATGAAGTGATTGGTGGTAACTATAGTTGTGCATTATTAATTTTACACTGGAGAAGTATACAGATGATATATTGGTGATAAACAGTGAAATTCTTTCCTTTGGGACTGATATCTCTCCTAATAAGTTTTTGACTATGGAACATGCATCTAGACTGAGGTAAGAGATTAATCTGAGGTTTCATAAATAAAATTTCAACAGTTTCCTTGATCTTTATTTTTCTCTGGGCTATATGTAAAATTGAAAGCCAAAGTATAAAATTACAGGAAAAAAAATTTCAAACATTCCTAAGCTGTTGAAATGTTGTTCCAGGATCAGGACTTGTGTTTCTGTGTTTGTGGATTTGAATAGTTAGGCCTCAGTCATTGCTGTGTTCTAAGAGCAATTTTAAGTGATAACTGGATTAGAAACCAGGTTCTTTCCCAACAAGTCAGAGTGTGGGATCACGGTACCTTTCTTTTGGATTTAAAACTCTGAGATCAAGCTATGTTACTGATAGACCATCAAGGGTGGTGACCAAGTGTGGCGAGAGGGGAGGAAATAGGAGATCTGTTGGCCCCAGACTTCTGTCTCTCACTCACAGCATCCATGGCTTCTCAGGTTAACCCAAAGGATCTGCAGCTTTGAGGGATGGAGTTTCAAGTTGCTGAACTCTGGACCTGTCATTTAGGAGGAGGTGCCAAGATATGGTTTCTTAGAGGAAAAGTTCCTTAACTATTCAAATTAAACAAGTCATATTCAGGGGATCTGACTGTCCAGATACAGTTCATAACAGAGAACAGAATCCCAGAAAACAGGGGCATAGCACAATTTCATTTTCAGAGGAGCGAGGGGGTCAGAGGAAAGGCAGTGAACACATGATGCTGTGCCAGGGCGAGGCGTGCTTCAGAGTATTCTGGGCAGGCTATTGCCAAGCCCAGGTGTGGACACTCAGCAAGGACCTTTGACAATGAAGATCAGCCTTGTCCTCGTTGTCATCTTTATTAATGAAACCCAATTTAACTATCTAAACTCTTAATTCTAACCACTTAAACTCTTAATTCTTTAAGGCAAACCAGATTTACTTTCTATTTATATTGAAATCTTTCCTCTAGTTTCCATAAGTGGAGCTGTAGCTGATTTTTCAGTCTCTCTGTTACACACCAACCAGTGGAGAGCCTTGGCATGCAGAGGCCATTAGAGTCCAGCTGGAAGGGATTGCCTGTAGAGGCAGCCCTTCATGCAGGGGGAAAAAGAAAAAAAGAGCGTAAAATAGACAAAGAACAGCTCCCTAGAAATTATTTTTATCTTATTTTCCCATCTGAGGAACCTGTAATAGCCCCATTCTACCCTCACAGCCAGCATTTTCCTCCCAACCGCAAAATAATATTGTAATTAATCTTACTGGCATCACAACCAAAGAAGAGTCTTCCTTGACTTAGACGCTGAGGTCAATGAGAAAGGGAATTGCCAAGGAAATTGTGTATTTCTGTGAATCTAGCTCACCATTCCATACTGCCAGTTACTCAGATCTCAGAAATTTTCTGTGCTCCATGGAATTCCTCCCTGATTCTTCTGTAGATTACAACACTCCGGCTTTAGAAAATGCTGCACACTCAAATCTTAGACATCAAAGCAAAACAAAAACAAAAACCTTTTCTATCAGATTTCACACCTCTTTAATGGCAGGAGTAGAAGTGTCTGGAAGACTTAGCTAATCTAGTCTAATGAGAGGAATTGTGGCTCAGATCCATCCTGACAAACAGCCCCAAGTCCTCCTGTATCCTTTGAGCCTTCCTTACTCCATTGTTGCAGCCTGGGTCTCTTTCACTACCTCCCCCATCCTCGTTCTCTCTCACACATACATATACTATCACATGCAGAAAAATCCATGTGTAAGCCGTGTATGTTTGCATAATGCCAGAACCTCCATTTGAATAAGAAAATCAACCATTCATATGTCTTCAGATATCATGCTTATTGACCATCTTGCAGGCACTGTGGTAACTCATCAAAGGTTTCACATCTATGGCTTGTTAAAAAAAAAAAAAAAACGCCTGATATTTGTCCTTATACTTCACATACCATCTCTATTCACTGTTATGGATAATCAGAAAATAATCCTATTGTCTTTTACTAGTAACTCTCAGGGGCAAAAGTACATGAGAATGAAATTCAGACATTATTTGCCAGCTAGCATTATTTACTTTCTCCCTTATGCCAAGGCAGAGGATACAGGATTTACCATTTGGAAGAGTTAGTGAAATGGGAGGTGTATCCAGTGGGATGGGCACTCTTTGCAGAGTATATGGAAAGGAGCTGTCTCTCTGGTGATTGAGTGTGCAGGGTCTCCCCTACCACAGTGCCCAAATTCATGTGTTAGTGGAAGTATCATTTGGAAGCTTGTAAAAATAAAATTTTACTGTTTCTAACATTAATATTTAATAATAGATAGTAGTATATGGATTCTTATTTGAATGGTGATAAGGTTACATATTGCCAAGCTCAATAGAAGGTAATGGATCTGAATTTATGCTTTATTTAAGACCTAAGCTTAAAAGAAAATGCTGGGGAGAAATCAGAATTTTTGCAAGTTAAACCTTGAAATGTATCAAATCTAGATACACTCTTGGTTTTTCTAGCTTGGAGGTAAGCTATTTTGTTTCACTTATTTATTTGTCTTGGTGTGATCTTAGTTCCCCAATCAAGGATTGAACCTGTGGCCACATTGGAAGCATGGAGTCTTAACCACTGGATCATTAGGGAAGTCTCCTAGATATACTCTTTGTAGCAAAAGTCAAAGAATATAAGAAAGAGCTTCAGTGGTTCTTGATTGACAAAAAGCAAATAGAAAGTAAATCTGGGTTGACAAAACATGCAAATGGATAGTATATTGATATCTTGGCCTATCTAGCTGCTAATTTCTGCACCAATCTGTTTGTCCATTGTAAGTCATTTGTGCTCAATTTCAGAAAGAGATTGAAACTATAGAAGACTTACAGTCTATCTACTTTAATAATAGCAAAAGATTTAGACCAGATGAGAAGGTAATGCCACAGCTAGATATTAAGAATAAAGATCTTCTCATAGTGGGCCACTTCTCAAAGAAGATTGGATACCAAAGGCTTAAAACCTAAAGAACTTTAGGAAACAATGATTATGGGCAGTTTTAAGAGTGCCTCTGAGACTAGAGATCATGAATTTATAGTCATTAAAATATGATAAAGGTATATATGTATAGATTCAGAGGGATATTTCTATACTGATAAGTGAAAATGCAAGTTTTAAAACTGCTATGTGTTTTTTACGTTTTAACCTGAAACCATTTCTCCTGTTTCTTCCTGGAGCGTTTTGGTATAGTTACATACACGCAGGAAAGACTCAGTCAGTGTTTGCTATGCTGAGATTGAGAAACACCGAAGCAGTAGAGATTATGACGACAGTGCTTGGTTAAAATAGGTACACTTTTCCTCCTCTCACAGTTTTTTGACCACCATTCTTTTACATAATAAGGAACGCAGATTAGGTGCATACCCATCTGATTTTGTCATTCTCTGTGTCAGTACAGTATGAATAAAAGATTTCAGGTTGTCATCTGGAATTATTGTAACATGCTTTTAGACCATATCTAAGACAAGTGCTTAGCTTGAAAGTATTTTTATATTCTAAATTGGTATTTATGATTATGGCGAAATGAAATTGTTTACTATATTGGAAGAGAGCGTAAAAATAACACATTGAGAAATCAATTTTAAAAGTTAATCTTTTTTTTTTCCTTCTTGGTAGGGCTTATTCCACTAGAAGCAAGATGGCCGAACTCAATACTCATGTGAATGTCAAGGAAAAGGTAGGATATAATTATATATTGGTTTGCAGAAACTCCAAACTGGATAATGTAGTCTCTAGCTAGTAAAAACTCAATTATAATGGAACAAGAGGAAAATGGTTTCGGGGGAGGGGGTGGCGGGTGGTGAGGGATACATAATACGTTTGACACCGGAGAAAACCATTCCACACAATCATAAGTAGCATGTACGCCTATTACATTCATTTCCTCATTTAGTCTTGACTATAACCCCATGTAGTTATTTTCATCTTGCAGAGGAGGGAATTGAGACGCAGAGAAGGTAAGTGCTTTGCCTAAGTTCACATAGCTACAGTGCCATTCTACAGTTGATACTCTTACCCACCACGCTGGGTTCCATCTAAACGCAAGGGTATTATGTTACATCTCCAAAAACAGCCTCATAGGTTTATCCAAAGTCTTACCTCATGGTCATGCTGGGTGGCCTTTACAATTTCTTTCAACACAGAGTTCAAGAGTCTGAAAATCCCCCCCCTCTATTTGATGGAGGCTGATGATATCAGAGTCCTTCCAAATCTTGTCCTCCTCTGTGACTTTCCTCCACTTCGGGTCACAACCCCTCACCTGCCGAATCTGCTCCTTGCACTGTTAGCTCTTTAACGATCATAAACTGTAGATCACAGGAAATTATGGAGATCAGTTTGTCCAAACCACTCATCTGCCCTAGGGGAAATGAGGGGAAATGAGAGGTTTGTCCATGGTTGCACAGCAGAGTGGAGGAGCCTCCTCTGGAACTCCCTCCAGCTTTCTACATGGCTGGCTGCCTCCCACCTCCACTAGGCTGTGAACTGCTTGAAGGCAGGAGTTTGTCTTTCATCTCTTTGTATCCTCCTAGTACCTCAAATACTGAATGAACAATGAGAGAAGTAACACCGCTGGAATCCTTAGTAATTTTGCCTCCATTTAGCTGAGAAGTATCAGATGCCTACTTCGACCTCCACACTGTTCTAGATGCCCGCAATGTGGCACTGAATGTGTAGATGAGGTTCCTGCTCCCATGGAGCTTGCTTTTTAGGGCAGGGAAACAGAGAGTAAACACAAGAACAAGTAAATGAATGCGATCGTTTCAGATAATGATGTTACGATGAGAAAAATACAGCAGGGTGGCACAGGTAGGTGGCTACTTAGGTGGGCTTGGTCAGGGCAGCTCTCTCAGAGGAGGTGATGCAAGCTGAGATAAAGAAAACAGGAAAGGAACATCGTGCAATGATCCAAGGGCAGAGTGTTCCAGGTAGAAAAGCAAAAGCAGATGCCTGAGGAGGACTAAAGTTCATAGTGTTTGAAGAGCAAGTGGGCAAGTGGCTGGTTGACCACAGTGCGGTAGGCAGAGGAATGGTGATGGGAGATGAGATCAGAGAGCAGGGCATGAACCAGTATTGGTAGAATTCTGGCTCCTCACCTGTGTGTTCCTCAGTCTCCACAGCATCCATGAGTGGAAGCCAGGGGTCCACAAAGCTGGATGAGAAAAGATGAATTTTCATCTTTATTCATATCTGAATGAAATTTAAAATTTCCTTCAATCATGAATATAGGCAAGGGAGAAAAACAACCCACAGGAGTAGCTGGAGTACCTCTGACTTTCACAACTAGAAATCACAAATATCTTCATATCAGATTACATTTGTTACAGATATCTTAAAATGCTATTTGTTCATCTCTATTGCAAAATTGGAGCTTCCCCAGTGGCTCAGCAGTAAAGAACCTGCCTGCAGTGCAGGAGCCACAGGAGACAAGGGTTTCATCCTTGGGTCAGGAAGATCCTCTGGAGAAGGGCATGGCAACCCACTCCAGGAATACCTGCCTGGAGAATCCCATGGACAGAGGAGCCTTGTGGGCTATAGTCTGTAGGGTTGCAAAGAGTCAGCCACAACTGAAGCGACTTAGCACACACTGTAGAATTACTGTAGTTACAGAACTTGCCACCCTATTGTGTTATTTGATGTTGACAGAGAAGCACATATATATTACTGTAGCATAAACTTTTTATTAATGTCAACATTATTTCAATATGAGTGATTTACTCTGTAATCCTATGTACTTTAGTTAAATATTATTCTGAGAAGGACCCCCAAGGCTTTACCAGACTGTCATAGGGGTTCTGTGCCCCCCAAAATTTAGAACTTGACATAGAAACATGTAGGGTTTTATTCAAAGGGCAAAAGTAGCCACTGAAACGAATTAAGCAGGAACATGACCTGATACGGTATATTTTTCAAAGCTCCCCCAGCTTTGCCAGCTGTGGTTTGTTGTTGTTCAGTCGCTCAGTCGTGTCTGACTTTTTGTGACTCCATGGATAGCAGCACGCCAGGCTTCCCTGTCCTTCACCATCCCCCAGAGCTTGCTCAAACTCATATCCATTGAGTCGGTGATGCCATCCAATCATCTCATCCTCTGTCGTCCCCTTCTCCTCCTACCTTCAATCTTTCCCAGCACCAGGAAAAGTTATTTAATATGAAGATCTATAAACAAGTACTACTTGTTTGATGAAGATACAAAGGCTTGAGATAAAGTGATTTGGTCAAAGTCAGACTTTCAAGGAATGTGAAAGAGCAAGGATTTAAACTCAGCTCTGTCTGGTTCTGGTTCTTCCTCGTGCTCTTTCCTCTACACTGGTTCTGGTTCTTTCTCTTGCTCTTTCCTCTACATTACCGCTCCCCAGAGTTTTCTACCAGAATAACCCGAGAGCACAGAAGAACAAACCTCCTACTTGGGGACATGGTCAACACCAACTTCCACATAGAATTTCTTTGGGATCTTCTGTGTTATCTTAAAAATGGGTGCAAATTTTTTATCTATTGTATTCCATAATATATTCCCTATATTATATTAATACAGAACTGTGTTCACTTATTGACCGCTGAGTGAACAGTGGCAGAAGTCTGTGCCCTTTTATATTGTGGCTTCATATTCTCCGTGACTCACAGTCATACCCTCAGGCAAGAATGTGTTCCCAGTTGGAGAAGCTGAGTTTGCCACCACAGTGCTGACCAGATATTGGCCCCTTTCAAATGTCTGTTGATGGATGGGCTGAACAGCTCTTAAAGTTGGATTATGAGAAGGAAAAGCACTTTAAAGAATCAGCCATAATAATTGATTCCCTACAAAACATGGCCAGTGGACAGACCAATATGGTAGGCTCAGCAGATAGAGTGTCTTATTCAAAATAGAGGTAGTGTCGAGCCAAAATGTGGAAGGAGGCTGATCCATCATCTCACAGACCATAGAGGTTCAGTGCGAATGCTCCATGCATTGGCTTAACCGCCACATTCATCTGCTTGTCCTGACCAACGTCACATGTATGTATGAAGATTAGCAGTAGATGGTGTTTTTGCTGTTGCATTTCAGTAACTTATCAAAGTGTTGGCATTATTTTGAAAGAGGGTGATGTTTAAGTTGTAAATATTATTCATCTGCATGATAATGAAAGTAGAGCTCTTCTAACTCAGTTAGTAAATTCCATCTTCCCATATCAAAAGGTTAATAGATTTCTTAGCTCAATAAAATAAATCATAATAAACAACTGAAAATTCTGATCATTTGTAATTTCACATTGATTTATTTTTGCACTTTTATTTCCTTTAGTTATTAGCTTTTATGGCCTTTTTATGATTAGTTTGTTTCCCAATCTGTCACACAGCAGTGACATTTCAGTTCTGAAGATTAAGAATAATAACAACTGTTATGTCTTACATTATAAATTATAAGCTCTTAGGAGATGTGAGAACAAATCTGTGTGGTGTGTTTATACACTATCTAGTCAAGCACTGTGGGAAGTTAAATACTTAGTTAAAGTCTTGCAGTGAGATAATTTCCTCAGTTATCTCTGGTGCGTTCACTCTTGGATGAATTGGAAAGGAAGAGGTGAGAGCATCATTTCTGTCCTCATGCAGCTTTTAATCCAAAGACATAACTTCAGGTCTCATATCCAAGACAATTGGCATTTGCAATTGACACTCTTTGTGATTGGGTTATGACTGAAAGGATTTAAATTGGAAATATTCTTTTTTAAAAACTATTTATTTATTTATTCATTTTATTCTGGGATGTGTTGGGTCTTAGGTGTGCCCACGGTCTCTGTAGTTGTGGAGCTTAACCCCTTGGCATGTGGGATCTTAGTTCCCTGACCAGGGATTGAACCCATGTCCTCTGCAATGGAAGGTGGATTCTTAACCGCTGGACCACCAGGAAAGTTCTGGAAGTAGTCTTGAAGTCAGAGTTTAATGTCCTTAGTGTGACATCCACTGTCTGTGTGAGCTGACCCTGTCTGTTTTTTCACCTTTATCTGTAGCCATTTCTCCACTCCCACTTCAGTGCAGCTATCCTGACCATGAGTGTTTCTGCCTCCAGGCCTTTGCAAAGATAGTTTCCTCTCTCTGGGATGTCCTCCCCAGGGACCCTCACTCACTACCCTTTAGGAATCCTTTCAGGTACCTCCTTTCTCTGCCCGCCGGCCCTTCTACTGCTCTCCTTTGTGCTTCAGTGGGGTTCTCTGCCTTCTGCCCCTGTATTGTGATGCTTAGTGGTCTGTCTTCCCAAGTGAGATTGTGTGCTGCTTGGGGGCAGGCACGGGGCCCTTCTTGTCTTCATATTCTTAGTGTTGACACATAGCTGACCCCAATGTGAGTTAAATAAATGAATGGATGACAAATGAATGAACCTGCCTGCTTGAATTGTTAACGTTCTTTATAGACAAATTTCCCATTCACAATATTTTGCAAAACCTCAAGTGTTCTTGAAAATTGAAATGTAGGTTAATGGAAATGTCATCTCATTTTAGTACTTACTTTTCTATTAAATAAAGCAAGTTTTAAATCGCTTCTAAAAACAAGCTTAGGTTACTTAGGTTGATTCCCTGTGGTTCTGTAGAAAAGCAGCATCTTTATGAGACAGTTATCAAATACAGGTGGTCTCAGGTAGGTTTCACTGATAACAAATGAGGTCCTTTGGTGAGTAACCAGTCTTATCTCACTGTACTGTTTCCAAAAAATAGGAAGAATATTTCACTTTGTTAAAGAAAGATACCAGAACAAAATCTTCAGGCTAATCAGGGATCTCATGTGCATGCTCAGTTGCATCCAAATCATTGTAACCCCATGGACTGTAGCCTACCAGGCTCCTCTGTCCATGGAATTGTCCAGGCAAGAATACTGGAGTGGGTTGCCATTTCCTACTCCAGGGGATCTTCCTAACCCAGGGATCAAACCTGTGTTGCCTGGATTCTTTACCACTGTGCCACCTGGGGAACCCAATCAGGGATCTTATATTTAGGGCCAATTCACTTTTTACAGCTCTTTACTAACTAATGCCTTTAAAAAATAAAAAAAGAAGAAGAAGAAAAAGAAATTTAACACTAGAAACTCATAGATGAGTTAAAGATAGGGCTCAGTGGTGACTATTACATTATTTCTCACGTGAAGCACTAGGGTACCAAACTAAATTGATTTATAAAGTTTTAGATGTAATTCTCATCTGACTAAGGAAAGATTATTGCAACTGGCATCCACAAAATAACATTTTTAGTTAGATATTTTCATGCATTATTATAAATCAGTTTAAATAGAGTACAATTCAGCAGTACAATTTGGTGATGGAAAGCCAAGAAGATCCTTGTTTGTAAAATAGGATTACAGATGGAGTTACAAAATAATATTTGCTGAATGTACAGTTTTGATCTGATAAAAAATCCCAACCAAAAGTGATCCTTAAGCCACAGAGAAAGCAAGTATGCTCGGGAAGTAATCTCCAGCCAGGTAAAGTCATGGAAGGAGAGTGGAGATTGGAAGCAGAAGCAGAGATTATTACCTCTCCCCAGTTACTAGTTGAGTGGTCTGGAGCAAGTCACTTGACTTTTCTGGGCCTCAGTTTCCTGATCTGTAGGTTAGACATGAAAATAAAACCTACCTGACAAAGTCATCAAATCCGATAATAAATGTACGGCAGCTTTATAAGCTCTTAATCCTATGAACTATAGAGCATCCGGGGGAGCTCATCAGTGTATTTTATTATTTTAAAAAAAGGAAAAAGAGCTTATTAAAAAGGAGTTCATGTTTTTGTTTGGAACTCAAAGTATAATTCACACAGAAATGAGATCAGAAAGAAAACATAATAAAAATCCCAAATGAGAAAAAGAACATAAAACTGGACTTGACTTTTTCAAACTTTTATAGCTATTGCTGAGCCTCACAAAAAATAAGTGAGACTAGAAAATATGATGATATGGAAATGGGGAATTGCTTAGTCTACAATATCCTTGCTGCAATGTGTCACTTATTGTGAACAGCTTTTTGAGCTGTTAAAGTTATAGAGGTAAATTGGGTTGTAAACAATAATCATACAGACTCATTAAAATGGAGGAGGAGGACTAGATAAGAGGAGAGGAGCCTTTGGTCCACAGTGGGCACAGGGAGGGGTCGTCTCCACCATCGTGCTGGTGCCTCACGTAGACTCTGTGTCCTGGAGTCTGTCCTCAATAGGTGGGCAGATGTTCCATTTCATTTTATTTTTTCCTAAAACTGTCTTGATCTGTGTTTTACAAAGTACTGAAATATTGTTCAAGTCTTTACATGGAGGAGTGAAAGTGTGAAAGTGTTAGTCACTCAGTCGTGTCCAAATCTTTGTGACCCCATGGACTGTACCCCACCAGGCTCCTCTGTCCATGGGATTCTCCAGGCAAGAATACTGGAGTAGGTTGCCATTCCCTTCTCCAGAGGATCTTCCCTACCCAGGGATCGAAGCCTGGTCTCCTGCATTACAGGCAGATTCTTTACTGTGGAGGAGTATTGTCAGAAAAACCCAAGAGTTTGATTAAAGAGATTTTAGCAGGATCAGAGAAAGTACAGAAGAGACCCATCATCATGCATCTTTAAAATATTAACTCCATTTAATAGGGAACTCATTTCATGGGATGTGGACAAGTTTTAATGATATGCAGTTGTTTTTAAAGATCAAACAATGCAAGCATTGGAGCAAATTTTTATTTCAACCTTTTGTAATAGTGTTTAGGTCAGTTTAGCCCAGTCCTTGGATTCAGGCAGCAACAACACAAACCACACACACAGCTTTTAGGTTTCACCACGAATAGGTTCTTGTCATCATTTTCTCATAGGAAAGGGTCATTAAATTTCCCTTTCAAAGAAAGGAGAAACATTGACAGTAGTTATTGCCTAATGCTTATGTACAGAACTGCTGTTATTGTTGCTTGGCAACTAGAAGAGATTTGACAAGGAGTCTAAAGGAACTGAATGAATAAATGGAAATGTCAGCATCGGTTTCTGGGGATAAGAAGAAATTTACTATTGTAGGATTTGCATCACATTGCTTTTTTCCAAGCTACACAATCGGAATTCAGTGTTTCTGTTCTGTTTCTCCTGCCCCTCACCTCCTTCCAGCCTTTCATCATAGCCCCTTTTGCACCATGGCTGAGAGGCAGATACAAGATAGATGGTTAATGCTAAACGATACAAGAGCATGTAAAAATTAAAACCTTTGGTGACAGGAATAAAAGTTACCTCTATTGGCAATCCCTTGGAATTTACGGGGACTTTACCAATATTCTAGTTATTTTTCACACACACACAAAATGATAAAGTTGTGATGGTTTCTTCTCTTCTGACCTTGAGCATTAAAAATCTGTCCAGATAGATTAAATAGGTAGGTAGGTAGATTGATTGAGTCAGCGTTTAACAGCATACTGCTTGTATTATTGTTAAAACCACTTTTTCTCTGAGATTTATCCCCAACTTGATTACAAGCCTCTTATAAGCACAAATGGACTTTTAATTTATTTGTGTACTCAGTAGCTTCTATAGTAGTAATATCATAGAATTTATGCCCCCCAAATATTTGTTAATCGCTATTGAGCTAAATAACTGAGCCAAGATTCTGTAACGGTGATTCTCAGGCAGCAGGAAGAAAGGAAAAGCAAGTGGAGCGTGCCTCCCTGTGTTGGGGCAAGCCTTAGAATGTCAGTAAGAAAAAGATGGGAAAAGGCATATTAGAAAAGGCATATTTGTGTTCGTTTGAGTCCTCCAAAAGCAGAAGCCAAGGTGGGATTACATGAGTAAGAGATTTCTTGGGGTGGGAAGCAGGTTAGGCAGGTGCTTGTAAAAGAGCAGTAGGGGCAGGCAGGGAGAATTTATAGACTGCCACGCATGCCGGTCCACTATTGTTGAAAGAAGAAGGAGAAGACAAGAAAACAGGGTAGGAAGAGTCTCCCTGGGCAGTGAGTGCAGTTCTGAGGAAGTTTGTGCAGGTGGATGAGGCATCCTCAGACCCCAGCTAGAGGACTCCCGAAACCCTCATCCTGTAATGAACTTCCGCGAGTACCCTGCCACCTACCTGAGGCATCGTATGGTGCATCCAGGTGGAGTGTGACTTGCGTGCTTGGGTGGGGAGAGCATAGCTTGGGTGGACCCAGAGGGATGGTAGCTGGGCCGTCGGTCACCTCTGTTTCCCGCAAAGGGCTATTTTTGAGAGGATAACACAATTTTAGATTTACAAAGGAAACTGAAATAACTACTTTGGAATTGAATCATGTAAGAGAAAAGCATGAGATTTATATGCTTATTGAAAAGAATCCATAAAACATTTGAGAGCCTCTGTTAATTAGTAAGTTAAAATACAGTTACTAGAATTTCCTTTCCTTTAGCAGATGAGCCATACTGCCACTAGCATAGGGAGTCTTCGTGACTTCTAGGGAAGGGATGATTTAGGAGTCTCATTTTCTATTCAAGTATACTCTAACCACATTTAAGGAAACAAAGGAACACATTAATTTTACTGAAAAATTGTGTGTCCTTTGGTACATTGGGCTTTAGTATCCTTATCTGCCAAATGAGGACTCTCCTTCATGTGGAGGAGCTCCAAAATCCTTTCCAGCTCTAATAATGGATGAATCCATGGACTTTCTCACCTCATAAGCACCATAAAAGACAGAAAAGGGGATTGTACCATGGGTCAAAGAACCTGTTTGCAGCCTTGGTCCTGATATAAATCAGTGGCCTCCACTGGAGCACACTACACAACCTCTCTGGGTTTCCTGGGTAGCTCAGCTGATAAAGAATCTGCCTGCAATGCAGGAGATCCCAGTTCGATTCTTGGGTCGGGAAGTTCCCCTGGAGAAGGGATAGGCTATCCAATCCAGTATTCTTGGGCTTCCCTGGTGGCTCAGAGGTTAAAGCGTCTGCCTGCATTATGGGAGACCTGGGTTCGATCCCTGGGTCAGGAAGATTCCACTGGAGAAGGAAATGGCAACCCACTCCAGTATTCTTGCCTGGAGAATCCCGTGGATGGAGGAGCCTGGTGGGCTACAGTCCATGGGGTCACAAAGAGTTGGACACAACTGAGTGACTTAACTCTCTTTCAAGCTACATGTATGGTTCACTTGTGTGGCATGTCTGATAACTGTCTACAGATCCTTCAAAACTCTGCTGCTCATTTTTTTTTTTTCCTAATTGGAGTATCATTGCTTCATAGTGTTGTATTAGTTTCTACTGTACAGCAAAATGAATCAGCTTCATGTATACATATATTGCCTCTTTCTGGGATTTCCTTCACATTTAGATCATCACAGAGCTTTGAGTAGAGCTCCCTGTAATATGCAGTTGACTCTCATTAATTATCTATTTTATACGTAGTAGTGAATATGTCTGTTGCTCAGTTCCTGAAGATAATTATCCATAAAAATGTACTGAAATGATGATTGAAGAGCCATGATACACTTTAAAGTTAACGTTTTTCTTTCTTTTATTGTAGTGAGAGCATTTAACAGGAGATTACTCTTTGAGCGTTCACTACAATGTTGTTAATCTAGCAGTGTTGCCCAGCAGATCTCTAGAACTTAATCAGCTCGCGTAACTGATATTTTCTACCCACTGAACAGCAGCTCCCCATTTTCTTTCCCCCATTCCCTAGCAACCACTGTTCTTCCTCTCTGCTTCTATGAGTTTGACTGTGTTAACACGATACCTCATGTAAGTGGAATCATGCAGTATTTGTCCTGTTTCCGACTTATTTCATTGAACATAATGTCCTCATGGTTTATCCACACTGTTGCATATAACAGGATTTCCTTCTTTTTAAAGGCTGAATAGTATTCCTCTGTATGTATATATCATATTTTCTTTACCTACTCATCCATCAGTGGATGTTTGTTTGTTGTTTTTTTTCCCAGTTTTTCCAATCTATTTTTAAATTTAATTTTACATTGGAATATAGTCACTTTAAAATGTTGTGTTAGTTTCATAAGTAAAGTGATTCAGTTATACATATACATATAACCATTTTTTTCCAGATTCTTTTTCCATGTAAGTTTTTATTGACTCAGACTGAAATTGTAGCTATTTGACTAAGGCTGAATCCACAAATTAGTTTTAACTCTTTTTATCACTTTTAGAGAAAAAGCAAACAAAATCATTGGGAAAACAACATCTGGCCAGACAGATTATCATTTTTACTGATGTTTAAATCAGCATACCTTCTTAAAATTGGTCAAATCTGTTAAAGTCTAAAAAAAAAAAAAGTATGTGGGTGAACAAATACACTTCCCCTAAAGAAAGGGCATGTTCCTGGTTTCCATGGTGGTGAGATGGTGTCCATCCTTCATGCCACAGTGAAGAAATAGCCAATAATTTATTTTTTGGGGCTCCAAAATCACTGCAGATGGTGACTGCAGCCATGAAATTAAAAGACACTTACTCCTTGGAAGGAAAGTTATGACCAACCTAGATAGCATATTCAAAAGCAGAGACATTACTTTGCCAACAAAGGTCCGTCTAGTCAAGGCTATGGTTTTTCCTGTGGTCATGTATGGATGTGAGAGTTGGACTGTGAAGAAGGCTGAGTGCCGAAGAATTGATGCTTTTGAACTGTGGTGTCAGAGAAGACTCTTGAGAGTCCCTTGGACTGCAAGGAGATCCAACCAGTCCATCCTAAAGGAGATCAGCCCTGGGATTTCTTTGGAAGGAATGATGCTAAAGCTGAAACTCCAGTACTTTGGCTACCTCGTGCGAAGAACTGACTCATTGGAAAAGACTCTGATGCTGGGAGGGATTGGGGGCAGGAGGAGAAGGGGACAACAGAGGATGAGATGGTTGGATGGCATCACTGACTTGATGCACGTGAGTCTGAGTGAACTCTGGGAGTTGATGGACAGGGAGGCCTGGCGTGCTGCGATTCATGGGACTGCAAAGAGTAGGACACGACTGAGCGACTGAACTGAACTGAACTGAATATAATTTAGAGATTAACTTAACTCCTTTGTTCTGGTATTGACTAAGGGGGTGACTAGGGCTTCCCAGGTTGTGCTAGTGGTAAAGAATATGCCTGCAGTGCAGGAGATGTGGTTTTGATCCCTGGATCAGGATGATCCCCTGGAGGAGGAAATGGCAACGCACTTCAGTATTCTTGCCTGAAAAATCCGTGGACAGAGGAGACTAGCAGGCTACAGTTCATGGGGTTGCCAAGAACTGAACACAACTGATTGACTGAGCATGCATGCACAAGGGATAACTAACTTCTTTATTTGGTATTGATTAAAGTATCATAAAGGAGAAGGCAATGGCACCCCACTCCAGTACTCTTGCCTGGAAAATCCCATGGACGGAGGAGCCTGGTAGGCTGCAGTCCATCGGGTCGCTAGGAGTCGGACACGACTGAGCGACTTCACTTTCACTTTTCACTTTCATGCATTGGAGAAGGAAATGGCAACCCACTCCAGTGTTCTTGCCTGGAGAATCCCAGGGACGGGGGAGCCTGGTGGGCTGCCGTCTATGGGATTGCACAGAGTCGGACAGGACTGAAGTGACTTAGCAACAGCAGCAGCAGCAGCAAAGTATAATAGCGACTAGTACCTGAATGAGCAGGGGGAAATACCCACAGGGAGAGTAGATTTGAGTAATTAACTTCCTCCCTCAAGTTCCAAAGAAGTGAGGAAAGATTTTTTATTGACTATTCTAAGTGAAGTGAAGTGAAGTCACTCAGTTGTGTCTGACTCTTTGCGACCCCTGTGGACTGTAGCCTACCAGGCTCCTCTGTCCATGGGATTCTCCAGGCAAGGATACTGGAGTGGGTTGCCATTTCCTTCTCCAGAGATCTTCCCGATCCAGGGATCGAACCCGGGTCTCCCGCATTGCAGGCAGATGCTTTACCGTCTGAGCCACCAGGGAAGTTATTATTATGCTTGTAACTGACTATTCTAAGTTACAAGCAAAAGATAAGTTTAAAATATCTCACTTTTCTATTTTGATTAAAATACCAAAATCAGACTTCCCTGGTGGTCCAGTGGTTAAAACTCTGCACTTTCAATGCACAGGGAACAGGTTCAATCCCTGGTCAGGGAACTAGATCCCATATGCTGCACTGTGTGGCCAAAAAAAAAAAAAAAAAGGGAGTTGAATTAATTAAAACTTTAAAAAAACAAAAACAAAAATGCCTTGTAAAAATAAAATTCCCACTTTCTTTTTGCCTTCACTAATAAATTCAAGTATGAATTTCATCAAAGAAAGTTGCTCAAGCTCACCAGAAATATTTTCCTAAATCCTAACACTGTGTGGATATAAAAGACTGGCTGAGAAAAAAACTTCACTGTATCCTAAATAACCAGACCACCTGACCTGCCTCCTGAGAAATCTGTATGCAGGTCAAGAAACAAGAGTTAGAACTGGACATGGAACAGACTGGTTCCAAATCAGGAAAGGAGTACGTCAAGGCTGTATATTGTCACCCTGCTTATTTAACTTATATGCAGAGTACATATGAGAAATTCTGGACTGGATGAAGCACAAGCTGGAATCAAGATTGCCAGGAGAAATATCAATAACCTCAGATATGCAGATGACACCACATTATGGCAGAAAGTGAAGAAGTAAAGAGTCTCTTCACGAAAGTGAAAGAGGAGAGTGAAAAAGTTGGCTTAAAATTCAACTTTGAGAAAACTAAGATCATGGCATCTGGTCCCATCACTTCATGGCAAATAGATGGGGAAACAATGGAAACAATGAGAGTCCTTATTTTGGGGAGCTCCAAAATCACTGCAGATGGTGACTGCAGCTATGAAATTAAAAGATGCTTACTCTTTGGAAGGAAAGTTATGACCAACCTAGACAGCATATTAGAAAGCAGAGACATTACTTTGCCAACAAAGGTCAGTCTAGTCAAAGCTATGGTTTTTCCAGTAGTCATGTATGGATGTAAGAGTTGGACCATAAAGAAAGCTAAACGCCAAAGAATTGATGCTTTTGAACTTGGTGGTGGAGAAGACTCTTGAGAGTCCCTTGGACTGCAAGAAGATCCAACCAGTCCATCCTAAAGGAAATCAGTCCTGAATATCCATTGAAAGGACTGATGCTGAAGCTGAAACTCCAATACTTTGGCCACCTGATGCAAAGAACTGACTCATTTGAAAAGACCCTGATGCTGGGAAGGATTGAAGGCGGGAGGAGAAGGGGATGACAGAGGATGAGATGGTTGGATGTCATCACCAACTTGATGGATGAGTTTGAGTGAACTCCAGGAGTAGGTGATGGACAGGGAAGCCTGGCATGCGGCAGTCCATGGATTTGCAAAGAGTCAGACACGACTGAGCAACTGAACTGAACTGAACTGATCCTAAATTATGTGCACGTCTGGTGTTTCTGGGAAAATATGAGGAAGAATAAAGTGCACTTATGCAGAACGTGTGGATATACACTGAATACATGCTAGTAGCGAAGTAGGTGAAATGAAATGTGTGTTAAGTCCATTGCTTGTCTCAGTATAAATTGGTAGGGTTGCTGCTGCTGCTGCTAAGTCACTTCAGTCGTGTCCGACTCTGTGCCACCCCATAGACAGAAGCCCACCAGGCTCCGCCATCCCTGGGATTCTCCAGGCAAGAACATTGGAGTGTGTTGCCATTTCTTTCTCCAATGCATGAAAATGAAAAGTGAAAGGGAAGTCACTCAGTCGTGTCCAACTCTTAGCTGCTACCAATAGCAATTATTTGAGATATACACCAAACCTATATGTGGTAGATGAAAGGTGAAACTTCTGATATGAAAAATGTGTCATGGACTAAATTAAACATGGACAGCATATTAAAAAGCAGAGACATTACTTTGCCAACAAAGGTCCATCTAGTCAAAGCTATGGTTTTTCCAGTAGTCATGTATGGATGTGAGAGTTGGGCACCATAAAGAAAGCTGAGCACCAAAGAATTGATGCTTTTGAACTATGGTGTTGGAGAACTCTTGAGAGTCCCTTGGACTGCAAGGAGATCCAACCAGTCAATCCTAAAGGAAATCAGTCCTGAATATTTATTGGAAAGACTGATGCTGAAGCTGAAACTCCGATACTTTGACCACCTGATGTGAAAAACTGACTCATTGGAAAAGATCCTGATACTGGGAAAGACTGAAGGCAGGAGGAGAAGTGAATGACAGAGAATGAGATGGTTTGATGGCATCACTGACTTGATGGACATGAGTTTAAGCAAGCTCCAAGAGTAGGTGATGGACAGGGAAGCCTGGCATGCTACAGTCCATGGGGTCACAAACAGTCAGATACAACTGAGTTGAACTGAACTGAAGATACTTCATCTGAAAAGTGTCTTTTAAGATCAGATACTCAAAGACAAGTCAAAATATCAGTCTTATTTCTAGGCATCAGGGAAGTTTTATAACTTCTTTAAGCTATCGATTTTCATTTAGTGTTGTAACTATTACATTAATTTGCTTTTTTGCCCCTCAAATGCTCAATGACTTGAGGAAGTATAGACACCGAGTTGATGGAAAGAAGCCTGGATTGTTGTTGCTTAAACAACCCTTTGAGCCAGATGGTGTTCTCTAGCGGCTCTAACAGGATCTCTCCTGTTAAGAGGTGGGGTCTGTGCCCACTCCCCTTAAAATTGGGTAGGCTTTGACTGACTCTGTGTGGCTTTCGCAGTGGGTGATTGAGCTTCTTGCTCACTAGTTGGGACACTTGTTTTGAAACTCTGGGCAGCCATGTCAACAGTCTAAGTATTCTCAGGCCTCCATGCTGTGAGGAAGCCCAGATGAACCCAGAAGGACCACATGGAGAACGCCTGAGCATAATACATGGAGAGAGAGAGATGGTCAGCCAGACTCTGGCTGCACCAGTGGCCCCCTCCCCTACTGCACCAGCTCCTCTCTCTGTCTGTCTGAAAGAACCCAAGGTAGACCTTCTCAGCCGAACTCCTCTTCAACTCCTGACCCACAGGAACATTGAAATATCATAACTGATTTTTGTTTGTAGCCACAAAATTTTGAGGTGACTTGTTATGCAGCAGTAAATAACTGAAATACCTCCTCAGAAAGTAAAACTGTTCTAAACTAGAACTGATATTTTAAAAATGACACTGTTACATAAACTATGCAGAAGTGTGGATGAGTGGATAGTAGGCACAGGTAAATTAGTTGATAGGGTAAGCAGTTATACCTAAAAAGAGGTTTTGTCCTAGCTCCCTTCTTTTCTCTTGTTTCTATACTCTGCCTTAGGTATTCATGCCTTCCCTTACATCTCTCACTCATGCTTTTCAGTTGTGGCTGGCCATTAGAGCCACTTCAGTTCAGTTCAGTTGCTTAGTCACGTCCGACTCTTTGCGACCCCATCGGCTGCAGCACACCAGGCTTCCTGTCCATCACCAACTCCCAGAGCCACTAGGAAAACTTAAGAAAAAAAAAATGAATATCTAGGCCCATATTTAATTGCTTGAGGTGGGACCCGAACGTAGGTACATTTTAAATCTCACCAGGTGGTTCCAGTTTGCAGCCAGGGCTGAGAACCACTGTTGGATGCTACTGCTGCTCCTAAGTTTCTTCAGTCGTGTCTGACTCTGTGCGACCCCATAGACGGCAGCCCACCAGGCTCCGCCGTCCCTGGGATTCTCCAGGCAAGAACACTGGAGTGAAAAAAAAAAAAAGAACACTGGAGTGGGTTGCCATTTCCTTCTCCAATGCGTGAAAGTGAAAAGTGAAAGTGAAGTCGCTCAGTCATGTTGGACTCTTCGAGACCCCATGGACTGCAGCCTACCAGGCTGTCCATGGGATTTTCCAGACAAGAGTACTGGAGTGGGGTGCCATTGCCTTCTCCGCTGTTGGATGCTAACAGCACCCATATCTGTATCCCAGGCTCAGTTCTTCCCTGGAGCTACAGGTTCATAAAGTCAGCTGCTTTCTAAACATCTTGAAGTGGAGTCTCCCAGCCCCCTCAGAATGCTCCATTTTTACCACTCACTACTCCTTTTCTCAGGAAATGACACCACTGTCCACAAAAATGTTCAAGCCAGACACCCGGGAACCATCCACATTCCTTCATCTTCCGTCTTCTTCATTCCCTGTGTCTGTGTGTGTATGCTCAGTCACTCAGTCTTGTCTGACTCTTTGCAACCCCCCGGACTGTAGCCCACCAGGCTCCTCTGTCCATGGAATTCTCCAGACAGGAATACTGGGGTGGGTTGCCATTTCCTTCTCCAGGGGATCTTCCTGACCCAGGAATCAAACCCATGTCTCCTGTAGCTCCTGCATTGGCAGATTCTTTACCACTGAGTCATCTGGGGGCTTCCCTGCATCTAGTTAAATACACATCAGTTACTTCCACCCAAGTAAATTATGAGTCATTGTCTCTACTGCTCCATCTTGGTCTACATTCTCTCCCTGCATTAAAATCCTGCCAGGCATCTGTGTGCTCTCTTCCAACTCATCCACATAGAAACCACAGTGACTTTCTTAAATACACAAATAATCACTCTTCGGAGTAAATCCCTTGAATGGCTACCTTTAGAATAAGACTCAGAATCATAAGATGGCTTGTGATGCCTGGCACACTTTGCCTCATGCCTTTTGGATCAAGCTTCATCTGAAATCCCATTCCTTCATTTAATGCTCCAGCGATCCTGGGCCTTTATTCCCTTTGAACATGCTCCCAGATACTCAGTCCTGTCTGTGAGGAGATGCTATAAACTCTTCCTGGAATGTTCCATCTCCTTTTCCCTTTCCCTCTCCTGGCTTGGTCTTAATTGCCCTTTATCCTGAGTTTAAACAGACTCCAGAGCCTCAGATGGGGTTTCTCTGAGTCTTTGGTTTAGGTAGGTTCCCCTGTTACAATTGCCCAAAGCATCTTTATTTACCCTTCTGGAAGGCTCATCAATCATCTGCCTTCCTAGGCTATAAGCTCCCAGGCATGTCATGAAATGTATGTGTCACTGCATATACTCCTCTGTCCATTGGTGACTGAATGAATGAATAAACAAGTGAATGTGGATTAAGAGAGCCGTATCAGCTCTGAGGGAAGTTCTTAGCGTGATACACTGATCTCTGTGCTTGGCTATGGCCCATTTAAAATTCAGATCAACAATTTGAATAAGTTGTAGAAGACGGCTACTTGTTTTAAATGATATAAAATTGAAAGGATTGGCTAACATATTCCCTGTGTTTGATGGCAGAAAGCAAGGTTCTAAAACCAAACAGCTAGCTGGAGTGATGGGTCAGAACTTACAGACTGTAATTTAATAAAGGTAAATGCAGTATCCTGTCCTTGCATTCTAGTCACTATGCAAGTATCCAACAGATACTTGTCACAGAAACAGTCCAGGGTGTGTTAGTAACATAGTAAGTTCTGTTTGAGCCAGTACAGTAAGTCCCCTACATATGAGAGCACGTTCATTAAGTCCAATTTGTTTATAAGTCCAACAAAATTAAGCTAGGTACCCAACTAATACAATACTGTACTGTAATAGGTTTATACTTTTCACACAAATAATATGCACATAAAAAGCAAACAAAAAATAACACATTTTTTATCTTACAGTACAGTTCCTTACAGTAGTACTTAGCTACGTCACTGCTGCTTTTGCACTCGCTTCCAGACATCCTGGTCTTGAGATAAAGATACTGCGCTACTGAAGTACACTCAGCACTGTACAGTAAGGTACACAAAAGCACAACTGCTTGTAGGGGATGCAGGCACTGTACGCCAGACGTGTGAACTAATTTATGTGACGGGACGTGCGAATGCAGGTTCGCATCTTTGTTTATTTTATTTTATTTTTTTAACTGTGCATGCACCAGTTTATTTTTTCAAAAAGAATCACAAGAAGGATAAACTAGAAATTAATGGTAACATACCCTAGAGAAGGAGAATGGAAAAGAGGGAATGGGGAGGGGAACTACTGATGTTTTTCTTTTTTTTTCTTCTTTACTAGTTTTTTTTTTTTTTAAACTTTACAATATTGTATTGGTTTTGCCAAATATCGAAATGAATCCGCCACAGGTATACATGTGTTCCCCATCCTGAACCCTCCTCCCTCCTCCCTCCCCATACCATCCCTCTGGGCCGTCCCAGTGCACCAGCCCCGAGCATCCAGTATCGTGCATCGAACCTGGACTGGTGACTCGTTTCATACATGATAGTATACATGCTTCAATGCCATTCTCCCAAATCTTCCCACTCTCTCCCTCTCCCACAGAGTCCATAAGACTGTTCTATACATCAGTGTCTCTTTTGCTGTCTCGTATACAGAGTTATTGTTACCATCTTTCTAAATTCCATATATATGTGTTAGTATACTGTATTGGTGTTTTTCTTTCTGGCTTTCTTCACTCTGTATAATAGGCTCCAGTTTCATCCATCTCATTAGAACGGATTCAAATGTATTCTTTTTAATGGCTGAGTAATACTCCATTGTGTATATGTACCACAGCTTTCTTATCCATTCATCTGCTGATGGGCATCTAGATTGCTTCCATGTCCTGGCTATTATAAACAGTGCTGTGATGAACATTGGGGTACACGTGTCTCTTTCCCTTCTGGTTTCCTCAGTGTGTATGCCCAGCAGTGGGATTGCTGGATCATAAGGCAGTTCTATTTCCAGTTTTTTAAGGAATCTCCACACTGTTCTCCATAGTGGCTGTACTAGTTTGCATTCCCACCAACAGTGTAAGAGGGTTCCCTTTTCTCCACACCCTCTCCAGCATTTATTGCTTGTAGACTTTTGGATCGCAGCCATTCTGACTGGCGTGAAATGGTACCTCATAGTGGTTTTGATTTGCATTTCTCTGATAATGAGTGATGTTGAGCATCTTTTCATGTGTTTGTTAGCCATCTGTATGTCTTCTTTGGAGAAATGTCTATTTAGTTCTTTGGCCCATTTTTTGATTGGGTCATTTATTTTTCTGGAGTTGAGCTGGAGGAGTTGCTTGTATATTTTTGAGATTAGTTGTTTGTCAGTTGCTTCATTTGCTATTATTTTCTCCCATTCTGAAGGCTGTCTTTTCACCTTGCTAATAGTTTCCTTTGTTGTGCAGAAGCTTTTAAGTTTAATTAGGTCCCATTTGTCTATTTTTGCTTTTATTTCCAATATTCTGGGAGGTGGGTCATAGAGGATCCTGCTGTGATGTATGTCGGAGAGTGTTTTGCCTATGTTCTCCTCTAGGAGTTTTATAGTTTTTGGTCTTATGTTTAGATCTTTAATCCATTTTGAGTTTATTTTTGTGTATGGTGTTAGAAAGTGGTCTAGTTTCATTCTTTTACAAGTGGTTGACCAGTTTTCAGGTTTGCATCTTTGAAAGTCTTCAACTGAAAGTTCACATGTAGGAGACTTACTATAATTGATGAGGCTCCTGGAACTGCTCATGCCATCTTAGATTCCTTTAATGGAAAAGTGGAGCCACACCAAGAGAGGTGCAGTTTCCACAGTCCCCTGCCTTGATCCAACTATCTCTGGAACAATGTACTTCATTTATGGAACCACATTTCATCAGCATACACTCGAAGGAGTTTGACCAGGGTGCTGAGAGCTAGCCTCTCTCATCTGCTCATTCTCTTGAGCATCTGCTCTGCGTTCTCAACAGGATCTCTCATCCCTTAGTCTGTCCCTAGTCCCCGGGTTCATCATCCCCCTTCATAGACCACAGATGCCTTGATTAGGTACCTTACGATTCTCGGCCCCCATATCCCTGAGACCTAGGATCTACCACTATGTTTTTTTAGGGTTCGTAACTTTGGCTCACTCCTTTTCTTTGCTCCTCCATCTGGCATGTTGAGAATTGCTTGGAGAAAGCCAGGCCAGTTGGCTCCATGACAAATCCATACCATCCAGCATCGTGGCCCCTCAGTCTGGCTCAGCTCTTTCGTTCCTCTAGGCCATATTCTGTCACATTCCCATAAGGAAGCTCTAAACCTTTTCCCACTTAAAAAAAAAAAAAAGTATTTATTTGACTGTGCCGGGTGCTAGTTGTGGCCTGTGGGATCTAGTTCCCTGACCAGGGATTGCTTGCATTGAGAGCACAGAGTCTTAGCCACTGCACCACCAGGGACGTCCTGCTTTCCCCACTTTTTAATCCTAAAGCAAACTCTAAAATTCTCACTCAGAAGAAATAGTTTACTTAAACTTTCTCTTCACAATCTCAGATTTCTTCTCTGTCTTCACGCTTCCTTTCTCTCCTTCCTTCCTTCCTCAGAATTCTGAGAAAGAGAAAGAATCTGTCTTTGCTTCCAAAGCTTTTATTTCCACATGGATTTTGATACCATTTTCTTCCATTTCCTCTGGGACTTTGCTTCATAGTTTATCTTCTGTATTTTCCTCTCTTCAAATTCTTTCTCAGTGCCAGCCCTCTTACCTCCTCAGTGAACACACTCAAGTGCTTTGTGGAGATTAATTGTGTGGTGATTGTTTTAAGATGGATTGGAGAGAGGAGAAACCAAGCCAGAGAGTTCAATTAGAAGGCTTTTTCTAGAGTCCAGGTGAAAGGCAGAGGGAAACTGTCCAGGGTAGTAAAAGAAGAAATATAGAACAGGTGAGATTCTGAGAGGATTTTGTTGTCAGAATGACCTTGAGTTAGTTGCTATTTATGACTTTGTCTTATTTTCCTGTGGTTTCGTCAGCTCCTTGGGGGCAAATACCGTGTCAGATTCATCTCACAATTTCTTCTCACTTTCCTTCACGAAATAGAGCTTTGAACGAATACTTAGGATTTCCTTAAAACGTGGGGTGGGGGCAGGGGTAGGGGTGGGGGTAGGAATAGAGGGAGAGCTGCCCCCTGGAAGGTATGTTTTTTTAAAAAGAGGATCATCGTTGAGAAAGGGAAAGGTAGCTCCATATTAGGAAGAAGAGAAGAGTAGACATTTGTTCCTCAAAACATGGCCCGTTGCAGTATTTTCCCATTGCTGTAACAGATGGGATTTGCTATAACAAATGGCCACAGCTTAGTGACTTAAAACACCACAAATTTACTGTCTTACAATTCTGGAGAACGGAAGTCTGAAATGGGTCTCATTGGGCCAAAATCAAGGTGTCAGCAGGGCTGCATTGCTTTGGGGAAAATTCATCTTCTTGCCTTTTGCAGCTTCTAGAAGCTGCCTGCATTCGTTGGCTCGTGGCCCCCTTTCATCTTCAAACCTAGCAATGGCTGGTAGGTCTTTCTCACAGTGAGTCAGACTTATACTCTCTTCATCTTCCTTCTACTTATAAGGACCCTTGTGATTATATTGGGTTCAATGAGATAATCTAGATAATCTCCCCCTTCTCCAGGTCATCTGATTAATAATCTTAATTCTATCTGCAGCCTTAATTTGCCAATAACCTCATGTATTCCCTGGTTCTGGGGGATTAGGTGGGGTAGATGGCTTTGGGGCTACTGTTCTGCTGCCACATCCTTGGACAGGCAGCATCTCCACAACCTGGGAGTTTATTAGAAAAACAGAATGGGGCTCCACCCCCAAGTTACAGAATCAGAATCTGCATTCTCATTGGATCCCCAGGTGATTTGAATGTACTTTAACATTTGAGAAGTTGCTAGTAAGCTACCTGTAAGCTTCCCTCTGCTTTAAACTTGCCACAATTCTATGAAAACTGCATTTTTTCCCCCACTTTCAAATCTTCATTATTCCTTCTAATCCCGGTTTCCTGCCCAAAAAAAAAGTTAATTTTGATTTATACCCCTGGTGTTAATTCCCCAAAAGCCAGCCATGAAGAAGATGGCAGCACTTGATGCATATTTTTTACTGGCAGAAAGTAGATGTTAGAAAAGGCAATTAAATTATAAAGTTATCCATGATACAAAGGTACTGGCCTGCAAAGAATATGTTCTTTCTCAAGAAGATTCATAGGAGAACAGCCTTCATTAGTGTGTAGATAATATTAGTGGCCCAGCAAGTGAAGCAAAACGTACACAGATGAGCTGTTTTTAAGGCATCTCTGAAAGGATCAGCATTTGAGAAATGTGACCAAAGCTGATTATAAAATTCCTTTCAGAATTGCAGGAATGGCAACCCATAAATAACTGGTTCTCACTGGTGCAAAAACGAAGTTGTAGGCTGTTTCTCCTTTTGTAGGTGAAAAGATTAAGCTCACCTCTAAGATGCCAGGTCCTCAAGATAAGGACCAGCAATGTCTGAGACCTAGGAGGCATTTCATACACTTGGGGGTTTGGATTCTTTTCACCACCATACAATATGTTATGTTGAATTACAGAGATGCAGTGAAAAAAAAAATTAGATAAATAAAAGTGGAATATTTCAATGACCATCTTACTGGACTCCCTACTTCCTTTTGTTCATTCATCTATTTGAACATTTACGAATCATCTACTGAATGGCACCCATTGTTCTAGGCCCTGTGGATATACAGCTGTGATCCCTGTCATTTATGAGCTCACATTCCAGTGGGACAAACAGTCACATAAGTAAATAATTAGGGTGACGTGAGTGCTAAACAAGGTCTGTGAACCAGGCTCGTGGGTCTCTCTGCTCTGATCTGTCATTCCCATTCTAGCGGGATTTATCTTCAATGTTGCCCACCTCTCCCCTTTGCCAATTGGATTAGTTATCTGGCTTTATTACTTTTATTTTCAGCCCTAGTTACAAATGTTGTCTCTAGGCACTCTTTACTTGTTCTAGAAAATGAAAACTCAAGTAAAAAGGAGGTTACTCTAAAGATGGAGTGGGGACTCATGGGACTTCAGAACAAGTTAAAGAAGCAGAAAAGGCAGGAAGTGAGGCAGCTCCCGAACAACCCTTCTTCAACTCCGCTCTGGCTTCTCTCCCTTTGTGTGGAATAGTCCAGACTCCAAGGCAGAGAGCCTGGTTGGCCCACTTTGTCTTTTCAGACAGGCCCCTTCCTGACTGCTGCCATCATTGTCACTGTACTCTGCTTCCTTCATGTCACTCACTCAGCATAAGTTGTAATTACATTGTTTTTTAATTTGTATGTTTCACATCTGTTTTCCTCTCTAGGTTTGGTAGCGACCATATCTGTTCTATTAGTGCTGTATCCAGCCATAGTGCAGTATACTATATGCACACAGTGTACTGCTGCATCCTGACCACAGCAGGCATTTAGTAAATAAATACATGAAAGAATGAGACCAAGGTAGGGGGTGGGGTGGGGTGGGGGGAGGCCAGGAGCGCATATTGTTAGCCACTTTAGCAATGGGCTTCCTTGTGGTACCACTCAACTTGCAGGGGAGGGAGAGATTGAAGACAGCCTTGGGTCCACTGCTCAGCAAGGCTGAGGAGGAATGTTCTTAAGAAGGGTTGTATATAGGACGATCTCCCCCAGATAAGTCCTGGTCACCAGGGTAGACATACATTCTTTCCATTTCAAAGACATACCAACCTTTATACCTAGAGACACCCTTCTCCTTCATGGCCCAATGTAAATGCTTCCACACTTTCCTTTTTAAAATTTATTGAGCAGCTAATATATGCCAAATTCTATATCAGACACTTTACATGCATCATCTCTTTTCATTTTTACTGAGACTCTAGCAGGTAATATCCTCATTTTACAGCTACAGAGCTAAGTTTCAACAATTTCAACCATTCATCCAAGGTCATAGAACTAACAGGTAACAGAGCCAAGGTTAGAGAACAGGTCTGTTTAATTCCAGAGCTTCTTGCGTGGTATTTGGCTGTTTCCTCTCTATTCTCCCCTCCTTGACTGCTCTCTTCTCTGTGACACTCCAGCCTTTCTCACACAAGCAGCACAGCGCTCACATGCTTTCAGGTGCAGATATTCTGGCCGCCCTGCAGTGCTGTCTGTCTTAGGGCAGTTGTGTCCTCAGGGCCTGGTACCCAGTGTGGAGGCCCAACCAATTCCTGGGCTGAGCTTCGGAAGGATAGGCGATTACTGTGCTATTTTTAAAACTCCACAAAGTACCATGAGTATCTTATTATATAGAAATGTCATAAATATTCTTCCCATCTCTGTTACTGAAATTTAAAGAGCATGTGTCTATTCTCTATAACTATATAATGCTTAGGTCACATAACAGTCAGCAGAGACTCACCCGTCTATTGTTGTGGATGGTAAATGCAGAGTGATGGGATGGTCCAACACTAGCAGAATATTCCTTTGACTCAGAAGAGTAGCCTGAGTAAGGACTGACTGTAGAGCACAGGGAACTGTACTCAATATTCTGTAATGGCCTATATGGAAAAATAATCTTAAAAAGAATGTATGTATAGCTGATTCACTTTGCTGTACACCTGAAACTAACACAGCATTCTAAATCAACTATATGCCAATTAAAAAAAATGATTTTAGAGGATAGAGAATGAAGGAGAGCTTTTTAGCATATTTATATACAATTAGCAAAACCCCACTGTAGCACAATAACACATATGAACTAATGGAAAAGGAATAAAAATATTAGCATACCGTGTCAAAAAAAGAGCAGCCTGGTATAGCTACAAATTGACATTCTCTCATTCAACAGATTGCTATTAAATACCTACTCTGTGCACATTTGGGCTTCCCTGATGGCTCAGTTGGTAAAGAATCCACCTGCAATGCAGGAGACCCCGGTTCGATTCCTGGGTCAGGAAGATCCGCTAGAGAAGAGATAGGCTACCCACTCCAGTATTCTTGGGCTTCCCTTGTGGCTCAGCTGGTGAGGAATCCACCTGCAAATGCAGGAGACCTGGATTTGATCCCTGGGTTGGGAAGATCCCCTGGAGAAGGAAACAGCTACCCACTCCAGTATTCTGGCCTAGAGAATTCCATGGTGTATAGTCCATGGGGTCACAAAGAATCAGGCACAACTGAGCGACTTTCACTTTCATATCCGTCTATCTGTGCACATTATTAGTCACTCGGGTGAGCATGGTGAAGATGCAGAAACGACTGGGAGGAGAATTCTGTCTGCATGTTCCTTATCATTTAGAATACGCACCTTACCCAGACAGGTCTGTGACGTAGAAGGTGCTGGGGTTAGGAGACATCCACTTATAAGGTCTGCAGGAATTGAAAGGAGACAGAGATGACTTATGGCAGGGATGGTGGAGACAAAGAACCTCACAGGATACATGGCATTTCAGCTGGAGTATAAAATTTGGGCAAGTGGACACATCTTTTGTTGTTCAGTCTCTAAGTCGTGTCTGACTCTTTATGACCCCATGAACTGCAGCACGCTAGGCTTCCCTGTCCATCACCAACTCCCAGAGCTTGCTCAAACTCACGTCCGTCGAGTTGGTGATGCCATCCAACTATCTCATCTTCTGTGTCCTCTTCTGCCTTCAGTCTTTCCCAGCATCAGGGTCCTTTCCAGTGAGTCAGTTCTTCACATCAGGTGGCCAAAATATTGTATCTTCAGCTTCAGCATCAGTCCTTCCAATGAGTATTCAGGACTGATTTCTTTAGGATTGACTGGTTTGATCTCCTTGCAGTCTACGGGACTCAAGAGTCTTCTCCAGCACCATAGTTTAAAAGCATCAATTATTAGGCACTCAGCTTTTGTGGTCCAACGCTCACATCCATAAAATGACTACTGGAAAAGCCATAACTTTGACTATACACACCTTTGTCAGCAAAGTGACATCTCTACTCTTTTTTTTTTTTTTTTTTGTCTCTGCTTTTTATCAAGGGCAAAACTCACATGGAGGTAGGGGTAAGTGGCCAACACTGGGCTTGTGCTCATCTGTAAAGGGCAGAGCAAGAAGGGCATTTGGAAAAGCAGATGAGTGCCCAGTTGTCAATGGCCTGGAGTGCCACGTTGTAGACACTGAATTTTACTCTTAAGGAAGATGGGGAAGTAGTCCTGATTATACTTGAAGAAGAGTAGTCTGGCAATAGGCTCAGGATGAATTTGCAGGTGGGAGACCAGAAGCAGAGGGAACTGTTATTTTCTGTTTATTTGATAATACTGGGTCTTTACTGACCACACAGCTGTGTAGGTGGATTGAAAACTTCTGTTAGAACCATTTTTTGAAACTCAGACATAGTCTTAAGTGACTCATCTGTAAGCCAAGGAGAATTTCTAAGGAGTCATCACAGATAGGCTCAAAAAATGCACAGTGTGAATGAAGAAATCTGCTAACAGCTCTTAAGCCAGACAAGTCAGGTCCAGGAGAGGTAAGTTAATGTGGGAAGCTGAAGTAAACCGCGTCTGTGAAAGCCACACTGCCTTGCTGCCTAGTACTGGCGAAATGCCAGACACAGAGAACAGACCTATGGACACAGGGAGAAGGGAGGAGGGAGAGGGTGAGATGTATGGAAAGAGTAACATGGAATCTTACAATACCATATGTAAAATAGATAGCCAATGGGAATTTACTGTATGAACCAGGGAACTTAAAGAGGGGCTCTGTGACAACCTAGAGGGATGGGACGGGGAGAGGGATGGGAGGGAGGTTCAGGAGGGAGAGGACATGGGTGTACCTACAGGTGAGTCTTGTTGATGTATGACAGAAAACCACAAAATTCTACAAAACAATTATCCTTCAATTAAAAAATAAATAAGTTTAAAAAAAAATAAAAATAAAAAATAAATAAGTTTAAAAATAAATAAAGAGAAAGAAAATGCCAGCAGGACGGGCCTGAGGCAGAACGGGGCAAAACCTGCCATCCTAGATAGAAAACCCCAGGGAGAGGAGAGAAAGGGAGATTAGAATGCTTAAGTTAAATCACAACGCTTTTTTAAATGTTTATTTTTTATTGAGATATAGTTGATGTACAATATTATATGTTACAGGTGTAAAGTATAGTGATTCACAATTTTTGAAGGTTATATTCCATTTAGAATTATTATGAATATTTGCTATATTCCCCACGTTGTGCAGCATTGTACAGTTGGGCAGTATATCCTTGTAGCTTATTTTATATGTAATAGTTTGTATCTCTCAATCCCCTACTCTTATTTTGCCCCCGCCCTCTTTCCTCTTCCCACTGGTAACCACTAGTTGGTTCTCTGTATTTGTGTCTGCTTCTTTTTTGTTATAATCACTTATTTGTTGTATTTCTTAGATTCCATTTATAGTGATATCATACAGTGTTTGTCTTTTTCTCTGTCTGACTTACTTGTCGTTGTACCCTCCAAATCCATGCTTATTGCTACAAATGGCAAAAATCTCATTCTTTTTTGTGGCTGACTGGTATTCCATTATACATATATACACCGCATCTTCTTAATCCTATCTGTTGATAAACACTTACATGGTGTCCATATCTTGGCAATTGTAAAGAATGCTGTTATGAACATTAGGGATGCGAGTATCTTTTCGAATTACTGTTTTTGTTTTTCTCAGATGTATACCCATGAGTGGAATTGCTGGGTCATATATGGTAGATCTATTTTTGGTTGTTTGAGAAACCTCCATACTGTTTTCCACAGTGACTGCACCAGTTTACTTTCCCACCAACAGTGTACCAAGGTTCCTTTTTTCCCACATCTTCACCAACATTTGTTGTTTGTATTCTTTTTGATGAGAGCCATTCTGGTAGGTGTGAGGTAATAGCTCATTGTGGTTTTGACTTGTATTTCCCTAGTGATTAACGATGTTAAACATCTTTTCATTTACCTGTTAGCCATCTACATTTCCTCTTTGGAAAGATGTCTGTTCAACTCTTCTACCCATTTTTTAATCAGTTTTTTTTTTTTAAGTTGAGTTGTATAAGCTGTTTCTATATGATGAATATTAGCCCCTTATTGGTCATGCCATTTGCAAATATTTTCTCCCGTTCATTAGGTTATCTTTTCGTTTTATCAGTGGTTTCCTTTGCTGTGCAAAAACATTTAAAATCAAAACAACTATTGACATGCAAAAGGCAGATTTGTCAATAGCAAATTGAATTTGCCATTTAAATTAGTAAAAGCAAAACAGGGGAACAGTGATTAGGGAAAGGTAAAGCAGTTGCTAAATGAACCGCTAACTCACGGTCCAGATTGTCCCCCAGCATCCTGTGCTGCCGTCTGGTCGGCCCCCCAGGAGACTGTTTTATGGTGTGAGAACCCTTGAGGGATGCAGTCGCATGCAGATTCAAACAGTGGGCTTCAGTGTGAAGCTGCAGCAGCGGATTCACCAGCTTAGGCTGTGGCAGCGACGTAAAGGCTGTGTGTGTGAAGCGGTGCCAGAAACAGCCTTTGCAAAACAGCCACTGCAGGCGAGAATTTTATGAGCTCCCCATATGCAAACTACCATTAGTCACGCATTGATTGATCCATTGCTCCAGGAGCTTCGTTTCCTAACGCAAAGGCAGCTTTTCAGCACAACCTCCCTGTAACACTGCCTTTGTCATCCACACCTTATGTTTTAAAGCTCCTTAAGAAGACCTTTTTTAGATTTAAATGCTTAGACCCCTTATGACTGCTGCATCTTGAATAGTGACACTGTGAGGTTTCTGTATGTTTATGCATGCATATGAGTATCTAGATTCCTCCCTCTTTCTCCAAGACATTTTCATAGCAAAACAAATGTAGTGAATTTATAAATAAGAAGGTGGAAAAACAATGCTCCTCTCTTCCATTAGCCAAGGACTGTGATTAAAGCAGAAACTTGGCCGAGAAGTTCACTAGAATTCAACATTACTATGGAATATCTAAGAATAGATTTTTTTTTTCCTTTCCTTCCTTTAGTTTCTTTGACATTCTTGTTTTAATTGTCTCCCTCTGGGAACTATTTGCAATATTCATAGTTATATTTGATATCAGAACTCAGTTACTGACAATTTTCTGAGGATATGTTCAGAGATAGGATATATAAAGTGACAAGGATAGATGCTTTCTATATTCTACCATGTTGGATTTTTTTTCTTCTTTTAAAGAGTAACAGGCAAGAGCTGTGTACCTGTTAAAGAGGAAGTATCTCTATAAGCTATGGTTTATATCACGTTTTGGCTTAACATAATAAAATAATGTTTTGCAGAGGAGAGTCTGGAAACAGGGCAAACAACTATTTTATGTTTATTCCATACTTCTTGATCTTTACTGATCACACAACTGTGGAGGTAGATTGAAAATTTTGTGTTTTTTTTAATTGAAGTATAGTTGATTTACAATATTGTATTAGTTTTCAGGTATACAGCACAGTTATTAAGCATTTTTATAGCTTATCCTCCATTAAAAGTTACTATAAGATAATGGCTATAATTCCCTGTGCTGTACAATATATCTTTGTTGCTTATCTATTTTATACATTGTCATTTCTATTTCTTAATTTTATGCCCTAATCTTGCCCCTCCCTGCTTCCCTGTCTCTATCAGTAACCACTGTTTTGTTTTCTCTGTGAGTCTGTTTCTGTTTTGCTATATACATTCATTTTATTTTTTAGATTGTACACATAAGTGATATCATACGGTGTGAAAGTCTATGTCTTTGTCTGATTTATTTCACTAAGCATGATATTCTCTAGGTCCATCATGTTGCTGCAAATGGCAGAATTTCATTCTTTTTTATGGCTAAGTAATATTCCATGTGTACGTGTATGTGTGTGTGTGTACACCAAGAGCCAAGCTTTGGAAGCAACACAAGTGTTGCATATAGAAGGTAATACCATACATACATACAGAGAGAGAGGGAGGAGGGAAAGAGCTATTTTTCTTTTTTTGTAATGTTTTTGTTTTGTTTTGTTTTTGGCCACACCATGCAGCTTGTAGGGTCTTATTTCCCTGACCAGGGATGGAACTCTTGCCCTTGGCAGTGAAAGTGCAGAGTCTTGACCACTGGACTGCTGGGGAGTTCCCAAGAGATATCTTTCTAACATGATGAATGAATAAGAAAGGACAGCATAAAAGAATGGTTGAGGGATGCTCACAAGACCAAAATCTTTTACATGACCTTGCGGGCTACATGATCTGGTCCCTGCCTGCCTCTGGCCTCATCTTGTACTTTTGGAAGCCTCAGCCTCTGTCCTGCTCCATACTCCCTCCTCATCTGTGCCTGGTTCCTCATTCATGCTGTCCGGTCTAAGATGGCCTCCCCCTTAACCTCCCAGCCATCTCTTCTCTTTTGTCCATCAGATTTCAGCATACCTATATACACTCAAGTCTCCTTGGCATGATTTATAGCATTTATTGCAACATGTACATAGATATTTATTTGTGTGATCATTTGATCAGTATGTGCATACTGATATGTCCCCTCTAGTCAGTAAATTACAAGAAGTTTGGTGCCTTGTCACACAGTAGGCATTCAAAACATGTTCACTGAAAACAAGTAAGGATTGTGCAGTACTTTTGTGATCATCAATGTGGATGCCACTCACCTTGGCACCATATAGTATTCTCATATTTGTCAGTAGTGGCTGCAGTCATCCCTTTGATAGAAAGTGGAGAGAGCCAGGTTTTGCTAAAGTGGATAAAGTATCCTGTAGTAATTGCAAGTTCTGTGAGCTAAAGGTCAATGAATTCTATTAGGCAAGAAGAAAATTGTGCAAAATTTGACTAAGAAATATCTATAGGTCATTAAAAATTGAATATTAGCTTAACCTGTTGAAATCCTTAGCTCTCGTGTATGTATTTACACTGGTTTAAATGTTTGATTTTCAGAAGTGTGTTGGGGAACCTTTTCTGTATTATGGCTAAGATTGCCATTTCAAAAACACAATGCCCCACATTTTTATATCTCTATAAACATTAATGGAGTTTCACAACATACTTTTGTGAACCGCAATGTGACTGTCTCCACTGTGGAGATAAGAGAAGCTGAGGCATGAAGCTATTTCTGTAAAGTTTCCAAAGATAGGCCCTGAGCTCATGGAGAAGAGAGCCAGAGACAGAGAACTATCTGTGTGCTCACTGAAAACACATGTTGTGTGCATCTGGAGTCCTGGGCATGGGCTGGGGGGGGAGGGGAGTAGATTGCAAAACCAGAGTTGGCTCTTCAGGCTTGCTACTCCAGTCCTAACAGGGAAATCTTTGTAGAAATGTGTATTCAAATAAAGAGGGTATCAAGGTGATTACCAGGATTAACTTTTATGGGTCCAAAATGCCTTGAGTATGCTTGATAGCAAGAAGACAGATGAGTCAGCTTTTTAAGGCCTTTCGAACAGTTGTTTTTTTTTTTCTATCCAGTGAGAGATTCATGGATGAAAAACATTCACAATGTTGGCCTTTCTCTTTTCCTCTCCTTTCCAGATCTATGCAGTTCGATCAGTTGTTCCCAACAAAAGCAATAATGAAATAGTCCTGGTGCTACAGCAGTTTGATTTTAATGTAGATAAAGCAGTGCAGGCCTTTGTGGATGGTGAGTATACATGTCCTGTGAACCTGTAGATGTTAGAACTAAATATTCCATATATTCTGTGTTTTCTTCTTTGAATGCATTGAATACCAATTATTTACTAATGCTTTATTTTTCATAAAAATATGCTAGACTTTAAAAACACGTCTACATACACTGGTGCTTGCCAGGGTCCTGGAGGTGGTGAGGGATGGGGACTTAGGTTTAATGGGGACAGAGTTTCAGTTTAGGAAAGGAAAAACTCAGGAGATGGACGATGGTGAGAGTTGCACAACAGTGTGAATGTACTTAGTGCCCCTGAACTGTACAGTTAGATAGAGTTAAGATAGTGTGTTTCAGGGGCTTCCCGGGTAGCTCAGCTGGTAAAGAATCCATTGCAGTGCAAGAGACCCCCTTTTGATTCTTGGGTCAGGAAGATCCCCTGGAGAAGGGATAGGCTACCCACTCCAGTATTCTTGGGCTTCCCTAGTGGTTCAACTGGTAAAGAATCCACCTGCAGTGTGGGAGACCTGGGTTCAATCCCTGGGTTGGAAAGATCCCCTGAAGGAGGGCATGGCAACCCACTCCAGTATTCTTGCCTGGAGAATCCCATGAACAGAGGAGCCTGGTGGGCTAGAGACCACAGGGTCGCAAAGAGTTGGACATGACTGAGCAACTAAGCTCACAGTATGTTTTATATTATGTGAATTTTACCACAGAAAACAGCATTTAAAAAAACACATCTATGCATTAAGAGCAGAATTTGGAAGTTCTTTTTTCCTCATTGGGAAAAAACAGAAGACAGACTGTAGATAGTTTGCAAAGGATACCTGTTCTAATGCTACTAACGCCACTGTCGACCAGTCTGTCCAATCTGTTGTTAAACAATGTCCTTTATTTGATGATGTCCTTGTTAATGGAGGATAATGAACTTCACTCCTGATCTGAAAAGCCTTCTCAGCTCTTCAACCAGCATAGTTCTACTTAGCCTTAGGATTGGAATCCTTGAACTTGATGCTTACATAGTCTGAGAGGACTGATTTGGTCTTTAATATCCTTAGTTTATCATTTTGAAATTTCCTAATTAGTCAGAATATTAGTTCATCTTATCCACCTCTAGAATGTTTTTTGCTGTCTAAAAAATTTTTGATGTTTTGAACAGCCCATTTCCAGTGATCTTATAGAATCTAAATTCTCAGGAATGTAGTTTTTTCATAAACGTATAACCTACTGTTTTACATTTCCTATAAATTATGGGAAATTCTTCTCTCCTAGACAAATTAAACAAATTTCATTTATGAACAAATACCTTATACCTGTTCTTTGAGATCATATATCTTCTGTCCTAGCATTAGTTTCTGTTTTGTTAATATGGACTAACTAAACAGAATCTGACCGAAAGTTCAGGGAATACCTTTCAACATATCCCTCCATTTTATACTAGTTTTACCTTCTGTTAAACTTACTCAATTTCCTGGAAATAGAATAATCTTCCTAAGTTTCTACATATGTTATAATTGCATCTCAGGCAAGGTCTTGGAACCAATAGCACACTCACATTCTGATATCTGCAGTTAGAGTTTAGAGTGCTAATTGAATTAAAAATGATTATCATTCAAAATTGGAGAAGGAAGTGGCAACCCACTCCAGTACTCTTGCCTGGAAAAATCCCATGGACAGAGGAGCTTGGTAGGCCACAGTCCACGGGGTTGCAAAGAGTCGGACATGACTGAGTGACTAACACACACACACATCATTCAAAATGGGACTTCCCAGCTGGCACTAGTGGTAAAGAACCTGCCTGCCAAGGCAGGAGATGCAAGAGACCAGGGTTTGATCCCTGGGTCAGGAAGATCCCATGGAAGAGGGCATGGCAACTCACTCCAGTATTCTTGCTTGGAGAATCCCACGGGCATGCGGGCCTGGTGGGCTACAGTCCATGAGGTCGCAAAGAGTCAGACATGACTGAAGTGACTTAGCACACATGGTTCAAAATAGACCTGCAAGCAGACTCACAGAACATAACTTTTCTGACTATTTTTCCTGCTTCATGAATGAACAAATATGGAATCTTTATTTGTAAGAAACAAATACAGAGAATGGGATGCTAATCTAACTTCGCAACATTTGGTACAGTTTGTCTCACACAAAAAATTGAGAGGTGCACAGCCTGGCTCAGATAAACTCTCTTTTCAGTTTCACTTGCCAGCGTCACTCACATGGGAAAAAGCTTTAGGAAAGGAAACAGGTTACTATCCCCATGCCTCCCCACCCTCAGTTGGAGTGAGGCCCCCACATTCTCCATCCTGAAAGTTTTTATTACAGTGACCCTGATGAGATGCTCAGATGCTCAGTAACTGATGGACTGTCATCAAATCCGATTATATTTAAATAGAGCACCATGCTTGTCTTTCTTGAAATTTTCACCTTGTCAGGATTAAGGTCTCATTTTAAAAAATTCATCGATTGCTGAGATATCATTTTGGATGGGGGTCAATAGGAAAACGTGTTTAAAGATCACTGAAAATCAGAAATAATCACTAGGAATCATTTATGAGGCACACTAAAAGCACACTTTCTGAGTGGCTTAAAAAACTCCAAACAGGACTTCCCTGGTGGCTCACTGGTCAAGAATCTGCCTGCCAATGCATGAGATACAAATTCGATCCCTGATCCAGGAAGATCCCACATGCCCTGGAGCAATTACTCCCCTCTGCCACAACTGTTGAGCCTGTACCCTAGAGCCGGGGAACCGGCACTACAGAGCCTGAGCCCACATGCTGCACCTACTGAAGTCCTGGAGCCCTAGAGCCCGGGCTCTGCAACAAGAGAAGCCACTGCAGTGAGAAGCCTGCACACCACAGCTGGAGAGTAGCCCCCGCTGGCTGCAACTAGAGAAAAGTCCCTGAGGCAGCGAAGACCCAGTACAGCCAAAAATTAATTAATTAATTAAATTATGTATATAAAAAAAACCCAAGCAGTTTTAGTATAATTAAAGTTTAATAATAACAGTTTCAAAATTGTCTGTAAACACAGGTTCTTCAGAATTACCCTCTAAAAGCTCATGGTCCAAATTGCAAATAGAATTTATGTCCAAATATAAAAATTAGAGGAATAATTAAATATTGCAGTTGAAAGTAGTAAACAACTCACCCCTTCCTCTGATTTAAAAGAACAGTCTTTAACGTTTTTTTTAATTTAATTTTATTTGGAATACTGAAGTTGAGCTATAAATAAGAACTACCCTAATAATTCTTAGCCACGGGTGTGACTTAGGAAGTAACCTAGTGAAAGTGACTTCCTAAAGTTCTTCGAAAGGAAAATACTGTGAAACATTAATTCTCTGGGCAAATTAGAAAAAGATCAGCCTAGTTAATAAAAAGTCTGAATTATAGCTTACTTTTAAACGCAGTCTTACTATTTCAAGTACATGTAACGCAAAAAGCTTTCGAGGGGCACTGAATTGGAAACTCTGAATGGATAGGAATAATTAGTCTTTTTAAACATTAGTCAAAGCAATATGGCCTTCTGCTTATCTAACAGTGACAGTAGACTCAATAATTGGGGCCCTACTAATTTGAAATTTGTTATAAAGACTAGCCTGAAGTTTATCTTTGTTTAGCCAACACACTCATTGTAGAGAACTATTAGTATAATGAAATTGTATGAGAATGCTTAAAATTGTTGAAAGAATACATTTAAGAGCTACTCTTTAGAAATACCTATGTAAATAAGAACAACCGGTCTACTCATTACCAATAACTTGTTGAAATTACCCCCAGCAGTTTGGAGTGAGTGAGTGAGTGCATGCTAAGTCGCTTCAGTTGTGTCTAACTCTTTGTGACACTATGGAATGGACTGTAGCCCACCAGGCTCCTCTGTCCGTGGGATTCTCCAGGCAAGAATACTGGAGCGGGATGCCATGCCCTCCTCCAGGAGATCTCCCTGACCCAGGGATTGAACCCAAGTCTCTAACATCTCCTGCGTTAGCAGGTGGGTTCTTTACCACTAGCACCTTGGAGTGAGTGAAGAAACTTAGATTACATGAAGATACTTATTGTAGCTGACCGCTGGTTAAGCATTTCTTTTAAAATATTTTCTAATTTAATCAAGTTAGACTTTCCCTCTGCATCTGGGCCATGCTACATATGCACGTGAAGAGTATTGCAGAACCTGGGACTCAACTTATTATTTAATGAGCTTCTTTTGTTTCAAAGTGGAACCTTGCAAAGACTGCGTCCTGTCCTTATCCACAGTGACATGAGCAAAATTAACATCAGATCATCTGTCCTTCTTGTCACCCTGCAGGTTGTGAACATAATGAGTAGAGGCAGAAAATGAGCAGAAATAGCCAAACAAAAAGTTAGGATTCACATGGTTAATAATATTCAAAATCCCATGTTTGGCCCAGAAGATTATAGGTATTTTGATTCATATATAAAACAGAACAATTTTAATTCTACCTATGGCAATGAAGCTATCAGAAAATTCTCAAGATATATTTCATTTTCTCTAAGACAACATAATGATAAAACAAAGTAAGCTTCATGTAGTAGGGCTTAATACTTTGATAAAACCAAGATCATGCAGTGAATTAAATGAAAATCTGGAAATAAAAAATGAAACTGGCATTTTTATTAAGGTAGGATGTATCAAAACAAATGAAAAAGCCAGGAAAAAAAATCGCTACCAAGATGGAAAGACAGAGATGAATTTTGTGTGGTGTTTTATTATGTGAATACATGTTGAAGATTCTTTGTCTTTGTCTAGGCAGTGCAATTCAAGTTCTAAAAGAATGGAATATGACAGGAAAAAAGAAGGTAAGATTGATATGGATTGTAAATTAGTAACATCTTCCATCAGAACCTTCGTGGTTGTTATCATTTTAACAAGGGTGCCAATTTTGTGCTTCTTTCAAATATGTTAATATGTACACCCAAGAAGCTTCCAGATTCATGACTCTCTTAAATTACAAGCCACCCTCCCTACTAATGCCCTTGTTTTCTGTTCAAGTGTTTTTAACCACCAGGTGTGCTTTAGAAGTCCCAGAGTTTTTCTTTTTAAGTATTAAGGCAAGCCCAACCAGAGAATTCAAAGGATCCTAGATGTTAACTTGCCTGAACGTATCCCACAGCACAAAGGAAAACATTAAGGAGCTTTTTAAAGATACTTGAAAAGCTCTAAATATATTTTCACATGTTTTTCCAGCCGAGAGAATCTGTGCAGGGCTGCCCCGAGAAACATTTTTCCTGAGTTCTAATAAGCTAGATTTTTAATAAAGGAAGAAAAAAAGGACGTACATGCCTTAAAGCCATGGTAAGTAAGGGACCTGTTTGCCTTTCTTTCAAACCCTGGCAGACTGACTGCTCCTTGTGAGCAGAGGGGAGATTTTAAGCTGCCCCATTCAAAGTTATATTTCTTTCTTGTCTAGTCACACTGTTTCGACCTCTGGGCACACGCGTGGTGTGCTATGCACACACTGGCCTTCCTGGTCTTGTGAGCATGTATGGGTACTCACTGGCTCCTTTGAGGTGCGGCTTCTTATTCTAGGCCTGTCATCTGTTTCATGACTTTGACAAAAAGTCTGCTTCTCTTTCCAAAGTAACTTCCCCAAGGGGAATCCCAGTATATACTCTTCCCACTGAGGGAAGATCACTGGCCCGAGGAATAGGTTTTAACAAACGCACACATGAAAGCAGTATTACTTTCATAAATTCCCAAGATTACTGAAATTACTGGAATGATCCTTTCCTCCTTTTTATCCTCCCTGTTCATGGAGAACAGGGAGAATTATGAGGTTTTTTGTTCAACCTTTGTATGCCACCATCTTTGACAATGTCTGCTTATCTTTAATCATAGCTTCCCAGACTTCTGTATGAAATGAAGATGGTTTGCAAGTGATTGAAAGGCAGTATTTATACTTACATGGAAAAATTTCAGATGTGTGGATTGGGTTTTAAATTTCTCTGATGTGGAAAAAAAAGAGCAGATGGCAGCTGCAGACCCAACTCATTACCAAGCCTTCTTCTTAGAGGTTAAATGGGAAGATGGTCTCCCTAGCCCAGACTCAGGCCTCCTGTGGGAATAGGTGCCCCCGGGCCTTCCCTTCACCCAGTCATTGCACTTCTCTCCCCTGTAGGAGCCCTTACGCAGAGCCATGCTTGTGGTTTCAGAAGAAAAGAAAGGGAATGGGGAGGAGAATCAAGAGAAAATTGTTTCTTCTTATTTCTTTTCGAACATATTGCAGAACAAAGCCGGGCTGATGTTTAGCTGGTGGGACACTGATGCCGCAGGCAGGCCAGGGTCTGTCCTGACAGGTCCCTTGTCTGTTCTCATTGGCTGAAGCCTGTACCAAGGTCTAAAAAATTTCAATTATCTAAAATTCGGGGTAGGGACTTTGCAGGTGGTTCAGTGATGAAAATTCCGCACTTCCACTGCAAGGGGCATAGGTTTGATCCCTCTTCAGGGAACTAAGATCCTACATACTGCAAGATGTGGCCAATAAATACATTAATTAAATTACTAAAAGATATAAATAAAAAATGAAACAAAATGCATAGTTGTGTTATTCTGAGCTAAATGTAAGAAAAGTCTTATGGTGCTGTTGAGCTAGCAGCCAGATATTCCAGGGGTACAGAATTCAGGTGGGCCCATGTTGGTTTGGCAATGTTTGGTAGTAGTTCTCCACTCCAGCTAGAATGTTCATGGAGATGATTCTGGGACTTCCTGGACAGTGTGGCAGCAATCCAGGGGTGGCCTGGTTGAGGGGGTGCCTTTTCAAAGACCCAACCTGGACTTTGGGGATTTGACTCCACTTCCTCATTTTGCAAGGAAAATGAGGAATTCATTTTCCACCCTCCCCTCAAGTTTCCCTCCTCCCCAAAGGAGTAGAACCTCAGGGTCCTCCCTGCCCTCCTCCCACCCTCATGGTCTCTATAAGGAATGAGAACTCTTCTTTAATAGCACAGTAGATGAATTCAAGTTCCTCCAGGGTAGTAACCATGAGATTTTTTACTCTTATGACCATTCAGATATGTAGGCCCTCAGTTTGCTCAAATGATATGTCAGCTATTTTAAGCCATTTCCTGCTGTTTTTTGCTTGTAAAGGAAACTTTTTGTTTTCTATGTTTATGAGGTAAAAGTTTATACAACTCATTGTGGGAAAGAAGATATTTATAGTAACTTGGATGGTTAATAAAGACATCAGTGTTTTCACCCATTTTATTTGAAGAGTCAGAAAACAAAAAAAGAAAAAGGATAACATATCTTATTTTGCGTTCTTGGACTCCCATTCTATTTCAAGGTGCTTGTGAGCTGCATAATATTCATTTCTCATTTGTTTCTCATTCTAGAACAATAAGAGAAAACGAAGCAAGTCCAAGCAGCATCAAGGCAACAAAGATGCTAAAGACAAGGCAGAGAGGCCCGAGGCAGGGCCCATGCAGCCACCACCGCCCCAGATACAGAATGGCCACATCAACGGCTGTGAGAAGGACAGCTCATCCACTGATTCTGCCAGTGAAAAACCAGCCCTTCCCCCTCGTGAGAAAAAGATCTCAATACTCGAGGAACCTTCAAAGGCACTCCGTGGGGTCACAGGTCAGTTATTCTTAAGTAAAGTTGCTTAGGAAGACATAGAAGAAAAGGATGGCAGGGGACCCACTGGGACAGTCACTGCTACTGTTGTTGAAAGGAAACGATTGTCCTGCAACATTGTCCATAGATTCAAACAGTCTTCAGGCAGGATGGTAGGGGCCAGGAGGAAAGTAACAGGACCAGAGAAGGCATGTCCAGTCCAGCCCTGCAAAAGTCAGAGCATTTTTTTTTTTAAATTTTATTTTATTTTTAAACTTTACAATATTGTATTAGTTTTGCCAAATATCGAAATGAATCCGCCACAGGTATCTAAAAAATATAATTCTAGTCTCTATTGGAATCATCAGGAAAACAGAAATTCCAGCTTACAGAAATTTTCTTTCTAAAGACACTTTGGCTGGGATAAGGGAGGGATAACTGGTGATCAAAGGAAATGTTATTAAAGGGTAGACCAAATTATTTTATCTCCTGGTATTTTGTATCGTGCGATAGAATATAATCTTCCAGGGTGTTAAATCTGGAATATTCTTTATTTGTGCTACAGCTATATATTCATTACTCAACGAAAGGCTGCTTCTTAATCAACTGTATAACCTTAAGGGAATCATTTCATCTCTAGTGTCCCATTTCCTTTCTGTAAAATATGGCAACTGTACAGGATTCTACTAGATCTGTGATCTTCAATACTGTTTGGCCCAATGCTCCATTTTTATGTCAAGTCCTAAAGTAAAATTCACAGATAATATAAATCTACCTAGAAACAGAACATCAATAACATAAAAATATAAGAAGTTCAAGAATAGCTAAAATAGAAGCCTTAATAAAATGGCCAGATGTTCATACCCACTTATCATGAATTGCTTTACACTTACAGAAAGGGAGAGAGTAGTCAACTGGATAACATGAATACTGCTTCTTTATATTCAACATGTGAAGTAAAAACTAAATAAGTATATTTTAATGTAGACATGGGGTCACTGGGAAAGCAGCTGCTACAAATGCAGACTGACAATTGCTGATTATCCACTCAAATACTGTGATTGCCCTTGTGGTTGGCCATGGAATTTCCCAAATGGTGAAAAACTCTTGGTGAAGTTATAAACACCAGAGAGTACAGTTTTCTCTTAATGTATATAGTGGTTGAACCCTGGAAATCCAAGTAAATCTTGGAAATCCATAGGAAAACTACAAAAAATACTTTGAATTTATATGTCACGTGTCTGGGAAGACATGAGAAAATTCAGGTCACTGGGCGGTTCTTCGTTGTGTGGGATTCCTGTGATTGTGAGTCATCTAGCATCCTGCCCCCAACACCCACCCATAGAAAATTGCTTGGATAAATTTTAAAAGTTTTTCAAAACACCTCCTAAAATAAACCAAAGATGAATAAAACAGGGGCTTAAAAAGCAGAGACATCACTTTTCAGACAAAGATTCGTATAGTCAAAGCTATGGTTTTTCAAGTAGTCATGTATGAATGGGACTGTTGAATCATAAAGAAGGCTGAGTGCCGAAGAATTGATGCTTTCGAACTATAGTGTTGGAGAAGACTTTGAGAGTCCCTTGGACTGCAGGAAGATCAAATCAGCCAATTCTCAGGGAAATTAATCCTGAATATTTATTGGAAGGACTGATGCTGAAGCTGAAGCCTGATGCGAAGAGCTGACTAAAATTGGAAAAGACCCTGATGCTGGGAAAGATTGAGGGTGGGAGGAGAAGGGGGTGACAGAGGATGAGATGGTTGGATGGCATCACTGACTCAATGGACATAAGTTTGAGCAAACTCTGGGAGATAGTGAAGGACAAGGAAGCCTCACATGCTGCAATCCTTGGGGTCACAAAGAGTTGTACATGACTTAGCAACTGAATGACAACCTACGGGGAGAGTTTAGTCGAGCAGAAGAGACAGGTGCAAACAGAAAATCACATGATAACCTGTTCTGAATCAGGGATTACCATGAGGAAGCATGAAATAACTGACACTGTGTAATACATTAAGAAGTTTCCTAATTGCTCACAAAGCTCTAATTTTCTTCCATAAACATTACTTAACAGCACTATTAATAGTGCTATAATTCAGAAAATCCTTACTACACAATGATATCTTACAACAAACAACAAAAATAACCTATTTCTCTTTAGAATCTGAATATTCCAGTCATCTTTTAATTCAGCTTTCCCTCTGCCTACAATTTTGAGAATGTTTTGATTTATGGTCAGGGCAAGAGAAAGAAATTAAATAATCAAATGGCACATTCCCAACTTTGCCTGTGATTGCTTTCACACGAATTACTTTCAAAATCTAATTACTCAGGTTGCTGTTGTGATATCAATCATACATTAAAAGCCCAGCACATATATTTGTTCATTTACTTATAATTTATACCTTCTTCCTAAAACAATTTCAGTAACTCTATCAAGTATATGACATTAGAGCAAATGCAATATTGAAGCACTTCACTTCACAGTGGAGAGCTGCCTTGAAAGTTAAATACCCAGCAGATGAGTTCTCTGTACAAGGGGGCTTTTGTGAACCCTGTCATGAAACTGTTGGCAAAGAATACTTTATTGCACAAAGAACCATCCCAAGATCCCTCAGTTTTGTAAGTTTAGCATAAAGTCATTAAGGTATGTCAGCATTATTTGTTAATAATTAATAAAACAAAGATATTACTCTTGTAAATCTTTCTGTTAAAGAATAAATGATGACAGTGGAAGGTTATCAGAAGTTTTTGCAAAAGGAAGGGAATTCTCCTGGTTGACCATTAACTTCACCAGCAGCTTGTGATCATAAATTTTAAAATGAGTTTATAGCTAGTTAAGTTTCTTCCCAAAGATAATGAAGATTCATCAGGAGGTTGATGCCAAAACTATCAAATGACTTCTGAAGTGCTTTGTTCAATTTTTCAGAAATCCTGAGATCTCTGCTAAATATTTTACAGATGAGTGTCGGATCTTGCGTATTACTGCACCCTATTTTGAGTAGACCTTTGAAACTGGGAAGGATGGGAAAGATCCCTTAATCCCCTCACTATATAGCTGAGTAAACCAAGGCCCCCGGGGTCAAGAAGCTGAGAAGATCTATGCCCCATGGGTAACTCTGTCTGGTTAGCAAAAGCCTGACTCAAATCCATGCAATTTTATGCATGCATTAGAGAGTTATTAAAGATGTATACAATTGAAAAATTAGGGAAAAGTAATTATAACAAAACCAGATAATGATATTCTGTACTTGAGTGAGTTCAAAGTATGAGCCTTGAAGAAATCTCCAGTCTGCTGGTGGTGGAGCATTTATCAAGCTTTCCAGTGATGAAACTGGCTCAGGGAAGCTTGCCCTGAATGCCCAGTTGAGCAGCAGGCTGTGAACATGTGGAAAGCGTGTTTTATCTTTTATAACACCTTGACATTCAAGATCTCTCTTTCTAAAGGTTTTTAAAAGGATCATTTGCTGGTAGGGGAAAAGTTAGCTTTAAGATATGTGCAGGTGGTTCCGGGGTGTTAGTGTGACTTCCCACATGAAAAATAACCACCAAAAGCATCATCGTTTCAGGCTGTAAATATAGTACTGTCGAGTGGGACAATGCTGCAAGTCAGCGTATAGCTCTGAAGTTGGGGAGTTTGATTTAAACTTAGTACAAAATTACTTTTTTAAGCCTTGGAGTGGTTTTTTCTGTATTTCAGAATTTTTAATAACGACTCAAATTAGATCTTTTACATAATCCAATCAAGATTATCTGCTGCTGCTGCTGCTGCTAAGTCGATTCAGTCGTGTCCAACTCTGTGTGACCCCATAGATGGCAGCCCACCAGGCTCCCCCGTCTCTGGGATTCTCCAGGCAAGAACACTGGAGTGGGTTGCCATTTCCTTCTCCAATGCATGAAAGTGAAAAGTCAGAATGAAGTCGCTCAGTCGTGTCTGACTCGTAGCGACCCCATGGACTGCAGCCCACCAGGCTCCTCCGTCCATGGGATTTTTCAGGCAAGAGGACTGGAGTAGGGTGCCATTGCCTTCTCCGAAGATTATCTGCATCTAAGTACAAAGTCAGACAAGGAGTAGATCAAGATTTATTTTCACAGAAGTAATGCCAAGGGTCACTTTTATTTCTAAGGCTCTATCTAAATGGTTAAAGTGCATTATGACCTTAGGTTTCATTTTTCCCAAATGTGGCTCCTGCTCTATTTTCCTCAAGGGTCCGATTGCTGAAATGTCTATACGCTTATCACCGCATGGGCTAGAATAGGAATTCAGATTCCTCTGCTGTCCTTCTCCCCCTGGACACAATTCCCATCCAATAGGAAAGGAGCAGGATTGTGAGCCACCAATTGGCTCCACTGAGATAAGCTTGGGGGCGGGACTTTCCTTGTCTTCAGCTCCTCTTCCCAGCAGGCTTCCTTTATTTCCTCTCGTCTTGTAAAGCATCTTGGGAAGCCAGCTCTTCTGTTACCCGTTACTTGTTTCTAACAGAAGGCCCCATGCTGTGTTCACTGACCTCCACGACCCGAGCTTCTGCCCTGCGTGGGAGAACAGGGGCAGCCTCATCGTTTACCTTTGCCATGCAGATTCTGCGTGCGGCATGCCTCTGGGACGGAACCGCTTTCTTATTCTCTAGGTGAACTGAACCAACTGTGAGAGAAAGGGTCCTGTTATTTTAGAATGTTGGCTACCTGTCCCTCATTTGTGCTTCATATAAAAAAGAAGAAAACAACAACAGACTATTTTACAATATTTTTGTGGTATGGGGTTCCCTATAAGATTTCCAAGCAGATTTTTTAATCCTGTTGTTGGCCCTAGCTCCAAGATTATCTCCTCTGCTTTTCTAAACCCTATATTGGACCAGAGGATTAGAAAAGATCAACAAGAAGAAAGCAGCTTGCCTAGAACTTTAATAGAAAAGCCAAATGTGTATATTCCAGGATTTCAGCCGTTCCAGCTCTCAGATGGAAGCAACATAATATCATTGCTAAGAAGCAGGGCTTTAGCATTAAACATGTTTGGATTCAAATCTTGGCCTCTTCACTTACTAGGTGTGTGACCCTGGACAAGCTAACCCTTCTGTGTCTCACCTGCAAAATATTCTGCAATTGTGATGAGGAGTAAATGAGATAAATAAAGTGATTAGCACAGTATTTGGCACAGAGTAAACCCTGAAGTCATTTCTTTGTCTATATAGGAAATATCTTATGCATCTAACATGTGCCAGAAATTCTTCTAGAGGAAGTAAACAAAATAAAAAAGTTTTTGCCTTCCTGGAATTTCTGTTCTTTTGTGGGGAATGGGGAGAAGAGATGCACAGTAAACCAGAATACACCAAAATGTTTATGTGAAAGTGTTAGTTGCTTAGTGGTGTCCAAGTTTTTGTGAGCCTGTGGACTGCAGCCTGCCAGGCTCCTCTGTCCATGAAATTCTCCAGGCAAGAATGCTGGAGTGGATTACCATTTCCTTCTCCAGAGGATCTTCTGACCCAGGGATCGTGCCTGGATCTCCTGCATTGCTGGCTGATTCTTTACCATCTGAGCCACCAGGGAAGTTTAAATGTTTATGCTGCTGCTGCTGCTGCTAAGTCGCTTCAGTCGTGTCCAACTCTGTGCAACCCCATAGACGGCAGCCCACCAGGCTCCCCCGTCCCTGGGATTCTCCAGGCAAGAACACCTGAGTGGGTTGCCATTTCCTTCTCCAATGCATGAAAGTAAAAAGTGAAAGTGAAGTCGCTCAGTCGTGTCAGACTCTTCGTGACCCCATGGACTGCAGGCCACCAGGTTCCTCCGTCCATGGGATTCTCCAGGCAAGAGTACTGGAGTGGGGTGCCATTGCCTTCTCCATTAAATGTTTATAGATTATAGTAAACGTTGTGAAGGCAGCAAGAAGGAGAGAGGCTTTGGGCAGGAAGAGGGGTGTGTGTAGCAACTTCAGATAAGGTCCTATGTGAATGGGTGAAGGAAGAGGATATGTGGATGCTGAGGGAGCCCCCATTCACGTTCTCTGACATCAGGCTATCTTGGTCTGAACAGCCAGTGTTTTATTTAAACCTTGCTGCTGCTGCTAAGTCGCTTCAGTCGTGTCCGACTCTGTGTGACCCCATAGACAGCAGCCCACCAGGCTCTGCTGTCCCTGGGATTCTCCAGGCAAGAACACTGGAGTGGGTTGCCATTTCCTTCTCCATTGCGTGAAAGTGAACAGTGAAAGTGAAGTTGCTCAGTTGTGACCGACTCGTGGCGACCCCATGGACTGTAGCCCACAAGGCTTCTCCATCCATGGGATTTTCTAGGGAAGAGTACTGGAGTGGCTTGCTATTGCCTTCTCCAATTTAAACCTTAGTTAAGGATTATTTTAGCTAAAGCCCTTGTAGCGTTGTAACCATTGGTTTTTAATTAAAGATTTAGTGCTTTGTTAGGGTATATAGCTGACATTAAGTACTGTCATGTGAATAGGCGTTTTGAAGCATATAGTTTAAAGCACGTAAGTTTAAAGCACATTTATCATTATTCTCGCTCTGTTATTTTGGCATCTGATGCCTTAGTGCTAACTCCCATTTGTAGCTGTGTGTTGTTCAGTCTCAAACTCAGCTTCCAGCAGCACGGTGTCTGAATAGTTCGGATATTAGAGGCAGCCTTACATTGTGTTTCCCGTGTCTTAGACCTCTGCTTCCTTTCTCTGTGTGTGATAAAGCAGGAGACGGAGACAGACATCGGATGCGGTGACACAAGGACACGGGATAAATAAAACCCCTCGGGTATTTTTCTGTCACCTGGGTAGAGTGAACTCCAGAGCCCTCCCCCTTCTCTTTCTCATCTGAAAACTACTTTTGCTGCATCCCTACAGCAAAAATTCAAACCATCTTCATCTCTGAATAGCTGATACCTTCCCAACTTCCCACTCAAACCTGGTTAGTTACAAGGTTTCAGTTACAAACAGACTTAATTAAATGGAATGCACTCCTTGCAAAGAATAAAATGCCTTTCATTAATTTTTTGGACTGCATGGAGATCCAACCAGTCCATCCTAAAGGAAATAAGTCCTGAATATTCATTGGAAGGACTGATGCTGAAGCTGAAACTCCAAAACTTTGGCCACCTGATAGGAAGAACTGACTCATTTGAAAAGACTCTGATGCTGGGAAAGATTGAAGGCAGGAGGAGAAGGGGACGACAGAGGATGAGATGGTTGGATGGCATCACTGACTCAATGGACATGAGTTTGGGTAAACTCTGGGAGTTGGTGATGGACAGGGAGGCCTGGCATACTACAGTCCATGGGGTCGCAAAGAGTCAGACACGACTGAGTGACTGAACCGAACTGAATTGAAACCTTTAAAGGTATTAATGACATTTAAGACCTTGTAAAGACAATATAAACTAAAAGACTGGTTTCCAGTCAGAAAGTTCCCAGCTTGATCTAAGCCAGTCCAGTTTTACAGAATGGAATAAACCTATTTGTTTAAGTCTTTGTTCCAAAGTTATTGGCTCCTCTGAATTTCTGTTAATTACCCTGTCACGTAGAGATAGAAGAATGATGTAAGATGCAAATTAAGGTATACAATAATTGTAATGTGAAAAGAGTTTCCTTGGGGTTTCATCACTATAACATCTTAAGAAAATTATCTTTACTCACTGTCTCCATGTCTTCACCTCTCTCTCACTTACCAATTTTTTAAGGCCCCATCACTCCAAAGAAATTGCCCCCACTGAGTTTACCATTGGCCTCCACATATTGAATCTAGCAGACGTTTTCCAATCCTTAAGTTACCTTTTCCTTGCAGGACTATTGACCACTCTTTCCTCGACCATCATGTCTTTTCCCTTTGGTATCCATGACCTGACACTTTTCCTGATTTCTCCCCTCCATCTTCATTGCTTCTGTGTTTCCTTTGAGGGTTCATCTCCTCTAACTGGCTGTTAATTGTTGAGGCTCATCACGACTGGTTTAGTTCCAAGTCCTTTCACACATAAAGCTCTCTCTTCTTAGATCATCTCAGTCGTGCTGTAACTTTGATTGTGTATGCTGGCTCACATACTCCTCATCCCAGTTGAGGCTACTCTCTGAACTTAGACTCCTACTTGATATTTTCACTTTGATATTTCAAAGCACTCTAACATCATGCTCAAAACAAACTCCTGATCTCTCTTCCCAGTCTTAGCTTTCTGATCTTAGTGTACCATCCATCCATCCTGAAGCAAATCAGAAATCTAGGCATCAGTCAAGACATCTTCCTCTCCCCTGATATTCAATTGATCACCAAGTCCTATTGATTTTCTTTTTCAAATATTCCTGACATCCATCCATTTCTCACTATCTTGATCTCTGCATTTCCATCCAAACCATCTTCTCTTGTCTCTGCTGCTATAGTAATCCACTCCTTAATCACCTGGCATTCATTCTGTTCCCCTCTAAATCATTCTCTATCCTGTAATCTCTTCAGTTCAGTTCAGTTCAGTCACTCAGTCATGTCCGACTCTTTGCGACCCCATGAATCGCAGCACACCAGGCCTCCCTGTCCATCACCAACTCCCGGAGTTCACTCAGACTCACGTCCATCGAGTCAGTGATGCCATCCAGTCATCTCATCCTCTGTCGTCCCCTTCTCCTCCTGCCCCCAATCCCTCCCAGCATCAGATAACACATATTTGGACTCTTAAAGATAAAGACCAAAAGTCTTACTCTGGCCCATGAGTGAAAGTGAAAGTGAAGTGGCTCAGTTGTGTCCGACTCTTTACAATCCCATGGACTGTAGTCTACCAGGCTTCTCTGTCCATGGGATTTTCCAGGCAAGAGTACTGGAGTGGGTTGCCATTTCCTGCATATTCTGGCCCCTGTGTCCCGTTCCAGCCTCATGATCTGGTGTGCTGATTCTTGCTCTTTGCTTCAGCCATACTGGTCTCCTCTTAGTCCCACATAGGGGCTGTGTACATCAGTCAGGTTTAAGTCAGGAGACAGAAGCCACACTGGACATTTGAATGGGTGGAATGTAATAGCAAGAACTGCTAACTAAAACAGTAGGAGGTGGCTAACTACTAAATGGGTAAGTGAGGACTCTCAGGGGTCTAGGCTTGTCAAGAGAACAGTTACTATTTCCAAGAAGGCTGGACAATAAAGGAAGTAGGACTGGGAGATTCCCCTAGTCTAAAACTAGATTCTGACCTCATCAAATAAACTGTGTGGCTACCAGTTGTTTGTTGTTCGGTCGCTCAGTCGTGTCTGACTCTTTGCACCCCCATGGACTGCAACATGCCAGGCTTCCGTGTCCTTCACTGTCTCCCCGAGTTTGCTCAAACTCATGAGTCGGTGATGCCACCCAACCATCTCATCCTCTGTCATCCCCTTCTCCTCCTGCCCTCCATCTTTCCTAGCATCAGGGTCTTTTCCAATGAGTTGGCTCTTTGCATCCGGTGGCCAAAGTTTTGAAGCTCAAGCCTCAGCATCAGTCCTTCCAGTAAATAGTCATGACTACCAGAGGAACATGCTCGAAGCCTTGTGGTGACAAAAGATCTTGGCATAAGGCCTGGGCCGAGCTGTTCTATAGAAGAAGCCTACCATTTCCGGAGAGTGTAGATGGACTGGAACTGCTCAAAGCCATTGCCACTGGGGGGAGTCAGGGAACATGGCATGAGCGTGCATCTGGAACTCCTCTGCATGGCTGCTGGCTCCTGTAGGGAATAATAATGATGGACCAAAACCAGAAGTGTACTTCTGCCCTCATCACCTTGCAGGGGACTCTTTGTGCCCTCTACTAACAAAGCTAACAATCTACCAATTGGCAAAAGAAAATTGTTTACAGGGTCCACTGCCAGTTATCACAAAGTAGGGCAAACAAGGATAGATTTAGAGTCAAGAGATAATAATTTGATAACTGCTTCAAACACTCTGCCTGGAATGCAGTTTTCTTCCCTCTTCATCTGATTAGTCTTTTATGTGATTTCAGGTGAGCTTAGTTTTTTCTTCTGTGGAGAATTCATTCTTGATATCCCTAAGCCAAATACATGCCAATTGTAGGTTTCAGGACTATGTACTTTTTTTTTCCATAAAACTTATCACAGTTGTAATTCTACTTTTGTTTGTGTGGTGGTGTGGTTTATGTGTCTTCCTCTGAGGCTGCAAGTTCTATGAGATGGAAACCACAGCTGTCTTTTACCACTGTTATGGTTTTGGTGTCTAGAACAATAACTGGACATAATAAGCACTCAAGCCTTTTTCATGATTTGTATTGAGTTATTAATAATAAATAAATGGATATGTATAGGTTAATTTGGGGCTTCCCTGGTGGCTCAGATGGTAAAGACTGTGTCTGCAATGTGGGAGACTTGGGTTCAATCCCTGGGTCGGAAAGATCTCCTGGAGGAGGGCATGGCAACCCACTCCAGTATTCTTGCCTATAAGTTCCTATGCTGCTTTTTAAAGATAATTGTGGATTTTGTATTCCTGATTTTAAAAGACATTTATATTAATTGAAGAGATGTGAAAAATACAGTAAGGTTTAGAGGGGAAAAGCCTACCTCCTAGAAACAACCACTGTGGAATTTCATTTCAGAATGTTTTAGATTTATAGATATATAGGGGTCATTTTTACAAATGTTATGTAGTGTGTGAACTTTTGTATCTTGCTTTTTACTTAACATGACATTATAAACATTACCTCATATCATTTTGTTCTTTAAAAACTTGACCTTAATAGCTCTGCTGTGTTTTTATGAATTTGCCATTTAGTTTAATTATTTCCAAACTATTGTCCATATGCATTGTTTCCACTTGCTATTATAAACAATGCTATAATGAACATTTTTTGTATATAAATCTTTATGAACAACCATCTTCTTGACATACTTTCTTAGAAGTGGAATTATTGGATTCAAAGGGTATGAGTATTTTTAAAATTTTTAATATATCGCTGTCCAAAAAGATTGCACTAATCTCATTGTTTTATTTGTAAAACTGATTAGTAGGAAAATGGAGAATTTTGCAATGTTTAATTTCCATTTGCATCTCTTCTTTAGTGAATATTTAAGAACATTAAGATCAGTGGTCAAAAAACAAAAAATTACTTTATTATTGGTTATCAGAAAACACTGTTGTATTCACATAAGTACTTTTAAGAGAATGGTAATGCTTTAAGTAACACAGACATTAGAAATTTTAGGCATTATTTTATAATAGCAAAATTATTTTTTATCAAAGTTTTTTTCTTGATAGGACCACTTACAATACTAAGTTAATCATCATGAGATGGTGTGATTTACTGAAATTACATTTGTATAGGGGACTATGAAGTCATCTTAACTCAGTGAGTTAAAATAATTATTTTAGAACTACTCTATAATAAATATATCCTTTAATATGTATTTTTATTTTTTTAACTGTGCTGGGTCTTAGTTTCAGCATGTTGGATCTAGTTTCCCCACTAGGGATTGAACCCATGTCTCCTGCACTGGAAGCAAGGAGTCTTAGTCATTGGACCATCAGGGAAGTCCCTTAATACATCCTTTAAATTTAGACTTGAATACCGTGTATACTTCCTTCAGTCTACCTTTAAGTATAAAAGGCTTTCACCAAAAAGCTAAAGAGACAAGGGAGTCTTTAGAGACTTTCAAATCTGAACACATACATAGTTGTACATATATTATAAAAATCTTTGGCTCTAAGTTCATATATTTCTCCCCAAAGGAAGATTTGTTTTCTTTGATATTATTAATAGAAAACAACCACCACTGTTCATGTTTTACTCTGTAAAATAAATCAAGGACAAGTCCAATATGTAAGTAGATACTAAGATTTAGTAACTGGAAAATGGATAGTTCTCAGTATTGACAAGAGTTAAGTGTAAGTACAATTACATCCACTACAGTTGAGTGTCAGTGGATCTACATGACTAGAAAATAATTTGGCAAAGCATATCAATAATTTTTTAAGAAAAATAAAGGCAAGAATTTGTGTCTTCTTCATCACAGACCCTACTAAATTATAGTAAAGGAATTTTTAAATGTAGAAATCCACAATGATGAAGGAAAGGGAAAAGACAGCCTCAGTTTCTAGAGGAAGAAAAGTAGATGGAAAAGGATTGACTGATGAAGCAGAGTATGGGAAGCTGCAGCATAGACTTCAGAGGGAGGGAGCTTTGGCAGGAAGGATGCTGACTGCCTGGCAGAAAATGGGGAAACTCTAGATCTAGAGTCAGCCTTTAGGATGGGGGACAAGCTTAGAAAGAGAGGTATAAAGCAGGGTAATTAAATAAAGATATTTTAAGGAACAGTCCACTATCCCCGTACCTAATTCCATTCCAGTTTGTTTTGTAAGATGTCTAACGTTTGCCTTCAAGGTAAAAAAGGAGGGGTGGGAGTAGGGAGAGCAGAAAGTGATACGCTAGTATTTTAATGACCGTTAAAATAAAATACAAAATTCTTCACAAGAAAATAACAAAACCCAGTGTTTCTCAAAGTGTCATCCACAATATTCAGTATCCAGTTTAAAGTATTACTATATTACTAGACATTGCAAGAAGAAAATATGACCTTTAGTGAAGAGAAAGATTAGTCATTAGAAGCAGACCCATAGACAACCCAGATGTTGAAATCAGCAGACAAGGATTATCAATATGTTTTAAATTTTTCCCAAAAAAAGTGGACTTAATAGGTGAAGGGAGGAGAATTTCAGGAGAGATGGAAAGAATGAAATGACAACCCTGGAACTAATAAGTACGGTATTTGAAGTTTTTTGGAAGTCATCAGATGCTTTTGGCAGAAATTTGGACAATAAAGACTAAAGGATCAGTGAACTTGAAGACAGGTCAAAAGAAATTATCCAAACTGAAGAAAAGAGAAAACAAAATGACAACAAAAGCAGAGCCTCGGTCACTCAAGGGACAATATCAAGCATTCTCATAGATATGTAATTGGAATCTCAGGAGAAAAAAGGAGAGAATGGAGAAACGGGGGGACATATGAAGAAACAATGCCCACAGTTTTTCCAAATTTAACATGAAACAACAACCCACATATCCAAAAAGCTCAGCAAAATCCAAGCAGAGTAAATGATAGAAAATCACACCAAAGCGTGTCACAGTCAAACTACTGAAAGTCAGAAATGAAGATAAAAGTTTAAGTCAAAGTCAAAGGATAAAAGACACATAACAAACAGGAGACAACAAGAAGAGTAAAGGTTAACTTCTCATCAGAAATGATATGGGCCAGCAAACTCCAGAATGAAATCTATAATAGGAATAACTGCCAGTATGGAATTATATATATATATCTAGAGAAAATATCCTTCAAAAAGGAAGATAAAGTCAAGATATTTTAAGATAAACAAAAATGGAAAGAATTTTTCACCAACAGAGTTGCACTACAAAACAAGCTAAAGGATATTCTTTAGGTTGAAAGTAAATGATACTAGATTGAAATTTGAATCTGCTGGAAGAAATGAAAAACACTGAAAATGGTAAATATATGGATAGAAAGAAAAATGTGTTTTTTTTCCCCTCTTTGTTTTTTTTGAAAATCAATTGACTGCTTAAAGCAAAAATAATAACAATGTATTGTGAGGTTCAGAACAAACATAGAGGTAAAATATATGGCTATAAGTATACAGTTGATAGAAGTGGGTATGTGTAATTATTTATTTATTATTGTATGATTGTTACATTATACATGAGGCAGTACAATATTGATTCAAAGGACACTATGATAAATTAATGATACGTACTATAATCCTTGGAACAACCCCTAAAAGCAAAGAATGAAGAGGTATCACAAAAAAGATAAGATTAACAATTTCTTGAAAACCATTTCACCTAAAAGAAGTAGGGAAAAAATCACCTAAAAGAAGTAAGGAAAAAATCAAAGAAATAAAGAATAAACACAGCTCAAAATGGTAAACATAACCCAGTAATACCAATAATTATATTAAATGGAGATGGACAAAAGACTCTAATTAAATAGCAGAGATTGACAGACTGGGTAGTAGTAAGACTCAATTATATGCTGATTAAAGAAATGCGCTTTACACATGAAGACAGAGACGGGCCAAATTCACAATAGTTATGGGTTTTATCAGGCTTCTCTGGTGGCTCAGAGGTTAAAGTGTCTGCCTGTAATGCAGGAGACCTGGGTTTGATCCCTGGGTCAGGAAGATCCCCTGGAGAAGGAAATGGCAACCCACTCCAGTATTCTTGCCTGGAGAATCCCATGGATGGAGGAGCTTGGGTTTTATCACCATTTTATTAGTAACTGATAGAGCAAGTATATGAAAAATCTTTCAGAATGTTGAATATTTAAATAGTATTGTCAACCAACCTGACCTAATTGACATTTACAGAACACTACACCTAACAACTTGAAGGACACATGGCATTTTCACCAAAATAGACCAATTGCTAGACCATAAAATAAGTTTCAAAAAAATTTAAGTATTAAAATCTTTAGATTATGTTCTTTGACCAAAAATAGAAGTAAAATAACATTTAATAGCACTAAGATATCTAGAAAATTTCCAAAAATTTAGAAATTAATTAACCTTCTAAATAATTCATTGATGGGATATTTTCTGGCAGTCCAGTGGTTGGGACTCTGTGCTTTCACTGCTGAGGACCTGGGTTCAATCCCTGGTTAGGGAAGTAAGATCCTGCAAGCCATGCAGCACAACCAAAATAAATAAACAAAAATAAATACTCTATTGATCAAAGAAAAAAAAAATTCACAAGAGATACTAGAAAATCATTTGAATTGCACCATAATGAAAATACAGTAATTCAGTTACCAGTATCAGTAATGAAATCGATCCTGATCCCACATTTATTTATTTAAAGACTAACAACAGGATATTATAAAAGAATTTTATGCCAAAAGGGAAGTGAACAAATTTCTTTAAAAATATGAATCACTAAAATGCACATGAGAAGAAATGGAAAATAGAAATAGCTCTAAATCCATCAAAGCAATTGGTAATTAAAATTCCAGGCTGAGGTGGCTTCACCAGTTAACTCTTAATTTAAGAAAAAATAATAGCAGTCTTAAACAAATCTTTATTTCCTGAAATAGTTTAGAAATAGAAGGAAGTCAGCACTTTTCAACTCATTTAATGAGGCCAGCATAGCCTTATCAAAACCTGACAAAAATTATTACAGGAAAAGCCTCGGAACCACATTGCTCATAAATAAAAGAGCAAAATCCTCAACAAAATATTAGCAAACCAAAGTAAGGACAATATATTAAAAAGTTAATACACTATAACCAAAGTAGTTTTTTCCAGGAATGCAGCATTGGTTTAACATTTAAAAAGCAACCAATGTTGTAATAAAATCAAAGAAAATAACAGCATGATCATCTTAAATCACTTGATAAAATAAAAACTCCCAGTATATAAGAAAACTTACTGATAAACATATGAAAATTATACTGTATAGCCAATATAATACTTGATAATAAAATATTGAATGTAGTTTTCCTAAAATCAAGAACAATGCAAGAGTAATTGTTCTACATTGTCCTAGAATTCCTAGCCAGTCCAATAAGGCAAGGAAAGATTGGAAAGACAGAAATTACACTTCATTTACAGATATCATTATTGCCCATATAGAAAATTACAAGAAAGCTACAAAACAAAAAACTAACAAGGAAATTAGCAAGGTGTTTTAGGTTCAAGTTCAATATATAAAAAGCTGATTTGTATTTCTGTATTCTAGCAACCAGCAATTGGGAAAGGAAGTTTTAAAAAATTACTATATATACAATGACATTTTGCATGTCATCGAAAATTTTTGTTCAGTCACCAAGTTGTGACCAACTCTTTTCCACCCCATGGACTGCAGCACTCCAGTCTTCAACATCCTGTCCTTCACCATCTCCCAGAGTTTGCCGAAGTTCATGTCCATTGAGTTGGTGATGCCATCCAACCATCTCATCCTCTGTTGCCCTCTTCTTCTTCTGCCTTCAATCATTTCCAGCATCAGGGTCTTTTCCAATGAGTCGGCAGTTCGCATCAGGTGGACAAAGTATTGGTGCTTCAGCTTCAGCATCAGTCGTTGCAAAGAGTATTCAGGGTTGATGTCCTAGGAATAAAAACTAAAGATGCACAAGACACTGAAAGCTGTAAAATGATGCAACAAATAAAAGAAAACCTAAAGAAATGGGGAGATATATAATGTCCAGTACTCAAAAGATGCAATATCACTAAGATACCAGTTATCTCCAAATTGATTTATACACTGAATGCAAATGCAGTTAACATCCCATCAGATTTTTTTGAAAAGAAATATACAAGTTCATTGTTAAATTTATATTGAAATGCAAAGGACCTAAGATCTTGAAGCAATCTTGGAAAAGAAGAGTAAAATTGAAGGACATTCATTATTTAATATTAAGACTCGTTATATAGTAATTAGTAAATGAGATAGTGTGGTATCAGGGTGAGGAGAAACAATTAGATCTGTGGAATAGAATAGAGTTCAGCAATATAACACACAGATACAGTCAACAAATTTTCAACTGAGGTGCCAAAATAGTTTAGTGGAGAAAGGTCAACTCAGGAAAAAAGGTCAACTTTTTTCGAATTTTACGTACTAGTTGTTAAAGGCAGAAAGACTATGTCCCATTCAACTCCTGCGAATTAGCCAGGGCAAGCACATAGTGGTCATTCTATACAGGCCTGTTGAGTTAAATTGAATCAGAAATCAGATCCATACTCAGAAAGCTATATAACATCTATGTTGGGATTTGATAAGTAATTTTAATAAGAGGAAGGCTCAAGTAATAGATTCAAAAACACATAAGCTTCTAGGAGCAATTTTTTAGACACATGGACAAGGATTAAATTCAAATATAATTTTTATTGAAATCTGGGCAGATTGGGTGTTTCCAAAGATAACTTTTCTTTCCAAGAAGTAGCTACTTTGGTTCAAGTATTTGATGAATATTGGATAAAGACATAGCCAGAGACTCATATCAAACTAGGCTCCCTATAATTGGAAAGGCCCCAGGCATGCAAAGTATGAAAGGAATACTGATTCATTCATTCACCCATCCATTCAGTATTCATCATGTACCCACAAGGCGCCAAGCATATAATGATGAACAAGACATACATCACTGTCTCCACTTTTCTCATGTAGAAATTGAAGAGGATATTTTAAGGTTTCACTAAAATCAATACTCTTAGTCTAGAATATAAATTAGTAATGACTATAGATTGTAGGCCAACAAATTTCATGCTTCTTTTGGTTTGTATTAGGGCTCTTCAATAGAAAAATAGTATGAGCTGTATATGTAATTTTAAATTGTCTAGTAGACACATTTAAAAAGTAAAAATAAACAGGTGAATTAAATTGAGTAATATATTCTATCTAAATTATGTTGACAATCATATTGACATGTGATCAATATTTTTTATTGATCAAAGGAATATTTTTAATTCTCCTTTTTTAAGTCTTCACATTTCAGTGTGTAATTTACACTTAGAGCCAACTTGATTCAGACAAGCCATGTTTCAAGTGTTCAGTAGCCTTATGTGGCTAGTGGCTACCTTATTGGAGAGTGATACGATTCAACTCCAAGTCAGCTATAGTCTACTGAAGATTACAAGTGGAGGGACTTCCCTGGTGGACCTGTGGTTCAGCATCTGCCTTCCACTGTAGGCAACACAGGTTCAATCGCTGGTCAGGGAATTAAGATCCCACATGCCATGGGGCAATGCACCACAACTACAAAGCCCATGTGCCACAACTAAGATTCGGTGCAGCCAAAAATACATAAGTAAAAATTTCTAATTAAAATAATAAAGTTTACAAGTAGATTTCTGAAAGGTGGAAAACTGATGGTATTTCTAGCTCATAATGTTAGAGGAAAATCACTGTTTCCGGGAAAGGATTCTTTTTATTCTATTGCTAGAAATATAAGGACCTGTGGTCAGAATGAACTAATTCTGTTATAGTCAATAGTTCTGTAACCCTCCACCAATTCACCAGTTTTCATCTGAAAGAATCCTAGAGTTTTACTATATTTGGAGACAAATTGTACCACCAGTGTGCAAATATACGCAAGTAGTCTTTGAGACGGAGAAGGCAATGGCAACCCACTCCAGTACTCTTGCCTGGAAAATCCCATGGATGGAGGAGCCTGGTAGGCTGCAGTCCATGGGGTTGCAAAGAGTCGGACACGACTGAGCAACTTCACTTTCACTTTTCACTTTCATGCATTGGAGAAGGCAATGGCAACCCATTCCAGTGTTCTTGTCTGGAGAATCCCAGGGACAGGGGAGCCTGGTGGGCTGCCGTCTATGGGGTTGCACAGAGTCGGACATGACTGAAGCGACTTAGCAGCAGCAGCAGCAGCAGCAGTCTTTGAGAACTCAGATCTTTCCATCATTCAATGACCCCACCATTGAGACAACTTTCAGGTCCTAAAAACAATACTACTACTCAAATTTCTCAATAAATACTTGTTAGATGAATGATGAAATGAACCAGTAGCCCTCATATCAGTTCTTTGATACACAAAATATATTCAGCTCTAGGTTAATAATCCCAAACTCATTTGCATGCTGGTCTTCCCATTTAAAATGCTTTTGCATTCAACAAAATAATTTCTTTCTTCTGTTCTAAGGTCATTATTTCCACTAGGCTATAATGGAAATCCCCTTTATTTTCAAGAATAACAGTAATTTACTACACTGTGCACAATGAACTGTATTTTAGAGTCTTAATTTATTGAATTTCATCAAACCTGAATCTCAACTGTGATTTAGAGAGAGTTGGAACCAGCCTATACTTACTCACTTTTAACAAAACATTTATACAGTCATCAAAAAATTAGTTTTTCATCTTTCACAGTAGAGTTTCTCCTGGTGAGGGTACTACCCAGGTACCATCCAACTCCACCCCAACAAAAACACCTGGAAGCTGAATCCTGGATCCACTTCTGAATCGAAATTTCTGCAGGTGGTGTCAGGGAATTTGCATTTGCAATAAGTACTAGGGGAAAAGTCATGCACACTAAAGTTTGACAACCACTGCCCCTGCAGTAAAGTTCCAAACTTTAGTATGACTAAAGATAAAATTGTATACTATCATTTAAATCTGTTTTATTACTGGAGGAAATGATGTTTTCAGTACTTATTTACTTTGTTCACCACCTGGGCTGAACATTCCACTGTGTGCTGTAATTTCCTTTTAAGTAAATTTTAAGAGGCACTCAGTATTCAGCCTTATAAAGCATAGGCTGTGCCTTTTTGATATATAGGTAATAAATGATGGCTTCAACTAAAATCAGATTTACCCATCATAAATGGGCAAACGTCTAAAACCAAACTGACTCGGACCAAATCCTATTCTTTTGTACTTTCCAAGTGTGTTCTCTATAATGCTTGTGACAGTGTCAGGAAAGGTATTCTTTGTTTCTTTTTTTTTTTCCTATGAAATCATTTTAAGAGTATTTTAATTCAGTCACAATCCTACAGATAGCTATTGAGCTAGACACAAGTACTGGAGCTTCAAAAACGAATCAGGTTTTGCATCTGCCTTTAAGGGCATCTTAGCCTCTGCAGGGAAGGAGCAGACATGAGAACCTTGTGTTGAATTTAACGCACCAGGTTACACCAGGAAGTAGATAGAGGTGAGACAGAGGCCGGGCTTCATAGTGATGATGTTGTGCTCAGTTTGGGTATGAGCCGTAGTTGGCCAGAGAAATGGACTCATTCATACAGGGTAATCCAGACATCAGGAAGGTCAGAAGTGCCAAACCTACACTCTTTCCATTACACCCAACTTTCTCCAAGAACCTGACCTGCAAAAGCAGGCTGGCTTCCCTTTTTCTCATACCCAGAGCTCTCTCTGGTTGTGAGTGAGATGTTAAGTGTGATACATTTCCTTTTCAGGCCACTAAGGTGCCATTTAATCCACTCCAGCCATAACTAAATAGGAACCTACCTTTAAAAGATGCCGAAAGCAACGTGCTGCTAATTTATTGCCACGTCTGTTAAAGCTCCAGAGGGAATCTGACTCTCTAGATTTTAAATATAGTTGAGTTATTGTGATGATGTTTCCTGATTTAATCCTTCCATAAATTAGATGAAATGATCATAGAACCTGTTGTCACTTCATTCTTGCCCTAGCTCCTCTTCTGCCTTCATTAATTCCGAATAAAATACCACAAGACATTGATGTAGCACTTGGAGATGGGAGGGCTGTGTTTTTATAGCCTCAATTTGAAATCATACTTAAAGACATCTAAGCCTTTACTGAATAGTGGGGGAACTGTTCATGCATATAAGGCTCCTAAGGATCTTCCTGGGTAGTTATGGGTGAGGAAACTAAGACTCAGAGATAAGTGGCTTGCCTGGGGTCACTCTGTAAGTAATTACTAGAGTCAAAACACCCACTCAGGTCTTCTAACTCCAAGTACAAGGCTCTTTCTAGTATATCCTTTCATCTTCTGGGGAGTCTATTAAAACAGTTTCTTGACTGTTTGCAGTGAAAGGAACTATTGCCAACATGTTAACAAAACCCAAAATTGTGGCATCCCCATCACCTGATCATCAGTGTTTTTAGTTTATCACTTCACAGTCATTATTTGGTGTTTTCTTACAGAAGGCAACAGACCACTGCAACAGAAACTGTCCTTAGATGGGAACCCCAAACCTATACATGGAACACCAGAGAGGTCAGATGGCCTACAGTGGTCAGCTGAGCAGCCTTGTAACCCAAGCAAGCCTAAGACAAAAACATCTCCTGTTAAGTCCAATGCCCCTGCAGCTCATCTTGAAATAAAGCCAGATGAGTTGGCAAAGAAAAGAGGTAAAGTGATTTCTTTTGCACAAATTATTCAACATATTTTGCACACACAGAGAAGTATCTGAATGACAGAACTTTGCAAAAGATACCGCTTAGTGAAGAGAGTTAGACCTGAAATTGCATTTCTTTCTGTGAGCCACATAGATTGAAAACCAGATATGATTCCTCCATTGTTAATCAAAGGTCTTGAATGTTTAAGTGGAATTATATCCCCTTTGTCTGCCTCTCTGTGGCCATTCTTCTCTTTCTAGGCATGGATAAATTTGCACCTCAAACACTTGGTACCCTAACATCCTATAAAGCAAATGTTAATGCAGGAGCCTCTTTAGCCATGTAAATGTTGAATGTTTCCCTGATATACAGGTTCTGAATTTGCATTGACTGAAGATGAGTTTAGAGGCCAACCATGTCTTCTGATATGATGTTCCTCATGTAAATTCAGTTCTGTGTTAGAACTTTCAGACAAAAGACACTGAAAGAGGATTTTATATTGGACACACTGTATTTTGATTACTTTTTGAACTTTGATATATTGATACTTTATGCATAACTAGTATTAAACATGAAAGGGGCTAAATCACTTCCTTTCTGATTACCAGAGGATTTAAATAATATTCTCATTCAGGCCTCAGTTGTATCTGATTTCCTTGGCTTGGGTTTGATTATACCTTCTCACTTTTCTTGAGAGAGATTTCTTTTTTCTAAGAAACCATGCCCTTGTTGGGCTAAGTACAATTTGCCTATTTGCTCTGCACTATCTGTAAACCCTGGTGACAGTTTCAGGAAATCAGGCAAGATTGGCACCCACAGAGCTGCTTTAAGTACTGCTGGTATAATTACAGGCCTGGCTCAGGACTGATGGGGCCAGAGCCAGGGTACCTGGCACGGATGCTCTGTCCTCTCTCGAGTTCATTTGTACCTCTCCCAACCTCTATGTCATTTTCCTCTTCCAAAAGGCCTGCTGGCTTTAAACCACACAGAATGGTGTTTATAGAGAGAGCCAGCAGCACAAATGGTCTTTAGACGTATCAGATTCTAAGAAACCCCAGTTTGTAATAGAACATAATGATCAGAGCCTCTTTGCAAAGGGTAAAGGAGACACATGTGCCCAAAATGGCCCAGCCAGAGAGCCCACTGGTGAGATCACAGCTTCTCAGGGACCACACAAACCACCCACTCTGGATTTTAAAAAATTGGGATTATAAACATCCTCTTAATGGAACTTTTTTTTTCATTGAAAAACAAAAGAAGATCCCTTTTTATTGGAAGGGGATATAGTTGCCTTTGTCATTGTTGTTTAGCTCAGAAATAAAAAAAATAAAGCGTTCACTTTAACATGTTCTTTCTTGACATTAATTTCAGGCCCAAATATTGAGAAATCGGTGAAGGATTTGCAACGCTGTACTGTGTCTCTAACTAGATACCGTGTCATGATCAAGGAAGAAGTAGATAGCTCCGTGAAGAAGATCAAAGCTGCCTTTGCTGAATTACACAACTGGTGAGTAATTTCACTTAGAAACTATCAATTTATGGCACTTGAGCTGTTCCTATAGGTAAAAGCATCAGATGGAAAATGTTGTTTATTTAATACATAAACATCACAGAACAACACTTTGGCGAATTTTCTTAAACCCTGCTGACAGATGCATATCTTGGGAGTAGAAAAGAAGAGAAAATTTGAAATAAAGGGAAACCTGATAGACTTATTCGCTGGAGTTTGAAGTTGGGTCAAAAGTATATAAATGATGTAGAACACAACCTCAGTAAAGGACAAAACTTCAAAAACTATATTTTTGACAAATCTCTGGAAGGTTAACATCATGAATGCTTACTCAGAAAGAATATTTTCCAGCCTGATATCATCATAAAATAAGAAAAGCTCCCTTAACAAAATTCAGAAACAGCTTATGTAAACTTAGCGATAGACCCCCATTCTTGGTATCCTGAAGACTGGAATTAAGAAATGGTATGCCAGTGTGGTTTTGGTCCTGCCCCGCCCTGCTCTGCAATGGATTTTGATGGAAGACATTTCTTTCAGCCTTATACTTTTGCTCATGTCCACAGTCAGAGTGAAATATCTGTTAGTAAAAAAGATTAAGTTAATATCAGTAGAAAAATGTTCTCAGTGTATCCATCAGGACACTTTCAGTTTCAAGTGACAGAACCTCAAATCACAGTAGTTAAAGAGAAAAGAGGATTTATTACTGATGCACATGAAAATCCCAGGAAATTCCTTTAGGCAAATTTGGTTCTAAGCCCAGTATGTTAGCAGGATTCAGATTCCTCTCTCTCTCTCTCTCTCTCTGCCTCCTTTCCTTGACCAGTGTCCCCCACAGTCTCCTGGTTCTGCTTATTCTTCACTTCACTCTTAGGTACAGTGTCTCCATGTCGCAGCAAAGATGACACGCTGGCTTTCACAATCTTTAGCCCTGTGATCTGAGAGAAGACTTCGTTTCCAGTAGTTCTGACAAAAAAGTCCAAAAGGGCTAATTCCCATTGGCTGGGTTGGGACATAGATCTGTCTATAAACCAGTCCCTGTAGCTACAGGGACAGTCTTCCCACTAGCCAGGCCAGAGTCATGTGCCTGCCCAGAGAGTTAGCAGTGGGACATTTGCAGGGTAGGGGGAAAAACCTCACCTGAACTCCATGAACTGAGAGGTGAAGAACCCTGGATCCCTGGAGAAAAATCATGGTGTTAAAGAGGAAAATTAGAACAAAGAAAACACATGTCCACAATGTCCAGGCTCACATAACATGATCCCTATATTGGCTTCTCATGATTCTAGAGTTTGATCACACTTTCTGCATATTCTTCCCATTCTTAAGTCCTTTCTTTGACACTGATATGCTTTTTTGCTGACTGTAGCATAGTGTAAAACTAAGGATTATGTCAATCAGTAACCTAATGTAAAAGTCTCAAACTTTAAAGCATCTGCTACTTAGAATGTGAGATTCCAGGGGTGCATCAGTCACCAGGGACTTGAAAACAAACCATCTCCTTCAGTTATCATTCAGTGAGGAATCATTTACCCTCCACCCAGTGGAACACTTCTCTGTTTGATCAGATTATAACCTCACTAATTGTTCAAAGCAAACTCCAAGAATATGTTTGAAAGTACTTGGAGAAGGTAAAGATGCTATACAAATAAAAAGTATTATTATTACTATTATTATTACTGATTTTTAAATTTTATAGTTACATGACTTTTCCAATTTATCCTTCAGTTCAGTTCAGTTCAGTCACTCAGTCATGTCCAACTCTTTGCAAACCCATGAACCACGGCATGCCAGGCCTCCCTGTCCATCACCAACTCCTGGAGTCCACCCAAAACCATGTCCATTGAGTCGGTGATGCCATCCAACCATCTCATCTTCTGTTGTCCCCTTCTCCTCCTTAATTTATCCTTCAGTCAGTTCAGTTCAGTTCAGTCTCTCAGTCGTGTCCGACTCTTTGCGACCCCATGAATCGCAGCATGCCAGACCTCCCTGTCTATCACCAGCTCCCGGAGTTCACTCAGACTCACGTCCATCAAGTCAGTGATACCATCTAGGCATCTCATCCTCTGTTGTCCCCTTCTCCTCCTGCCCCCAATCCCTCCCAGCATCAGAGTCTTCTCCAATGAGTCAACTCATAGCATGAGGTGGCCAAAGTACTGAGTTTCAGCTTTAGTATAATTCCTTCCAAAGAACACCCAGGGCTGATCTCCTTTAGGATGGACTGGTTGGATCTCCTTGCAGTCCAAGGGACTCTCAGGAGTCTTCTGCAACACCACAGTTCAAAAGCATCAATTCTTCGGTGCTCAGCCTTCTTCACAGTCCAACTCTCACATCCATACATGACCACAGGAAAAACCATAGCCTTGACTAGACGGACCTTTGTTGGCAAAGTAATGTCTCTGCTTTTGAATATGCTATCTAGGTTGGTCATAACTTTTCTTCCAAGGAGTAAGCGTCTTTTAATTTCATGGCTGCAGTCAATATCTGCAGTGATTTTGGAGCCCCCAAAAATAAAGTCTGACACCGTTTCCCCTGTTTCCCCATCTATTTGCCATGAAGTGATGGAACTGGATGCCATGATCTTCGTTTTCTGAATGTTGAGCTTTAAGCCAACTTTTTCTCTCTTCTCTTTCACTTTCATCAAGAGGCTCTTTAGTTCTTCTTCACTTTCTGCCATAAGGGTGGTGTCATCTGCATATCTGAGGTTATTGATATTTCTCCCAGCAATCTTGATTCCAGCTTGTGCTTCTTCCAGCCCAGCGTTTCTCATGATGTACTCTGCATATAAGTTAAATAAGCAGGGTGACAATATACAGCCTTGACGTACTCCTTTTCCTATTTGGAACCAGTCTGTTGTTCCATGTCCAGTCCTAACTATTGCTTCCTGACCTGCATATAGGTTCCTCAAGAGACAGGTCAGGTGGTCTGGTATTCCCATCTCTTGAAGAATTTTCCAGTTTATTGTGATCCACACAGTCAAAGGCTTTGGCATAGTCAATAAAGCAGAAATAGGTGTTTTTCTGGAACTCTCTTGCTTTTTCCATGATCCAACAGATGTTGGCAATTTGATCTCTGGTTCCTCTGCCTTTTCTAAAACTAGCTTGAACATCTGGAAGTTCACAGTTCACGTCTTGCTGAAATTTGGCTTGGAGAATTTTGAGCATTACTTTACTAGTGTGTGAGATGAGTGCAATTGTGCAGTAGTTTGAGCATTCTTTGGCATTGCCTTTCTTTGGGGTTGGAATGAAAACTGACCTTTTCCAAGTTACCCTAATATGTAAAAGCATGCTCAGGGGCTTCCTTGGTGTTCCAGCAGTTAAGAATCCACCTGCCAATGCAGGGGACATGGGTTCAATCCCTGGTCCAGGAAGATCCCACATGCAGCAGAGCAACAAGGCCAGAGTGCCATAGTTACTGAGCCCAAGCACCTTAGAGCCACTGTTCCACAACAGGAGAAGCCACCACAGTGAGAAGCCTGGACAACACAACTGGAGAGCAGCCCCGGCTTTCTGTAACTAGAGAAAACCCGTGTGCAGCAGCCAAGACCCAGCACAGCCAAAAATAAATAAATAAAAGAACACGCAACATCCAGACCTGTTCTCTGGAGCCAGAGTCAGCACACGTCACCTGTAAAGTGCCGGCGGGTTAAAAACCTTAAGCTTTACAGGCTGTACGGTCTGTGTGCTCCTACTCAGGGCTGCTGTTGGGGTGTGGAAGCAGCTGGAGAGCCTGCAGAGGCAGGGGCCAAATCTGGCTCAGGGGGGGTTGTGGTTTGCCAGCCTCTGTCTGGAGGCTGCTCACAGAAGATGACTCTGTCTTCTCCTTTGTGCAGCATTTTAGAATACAGTCTTCCTCTGAGGCCCATGTGTGACACCTTCCCTCTGAGTGACTCACACACTAATCGACAGAGTGTAGCAATGACCTCAAATTACCTCTCTCCTCCAGCTGCTCTGAGTCCTTTTATTTTTTATTTCCTTAGTAAAATGAACATCGCATGGCTCATGAGACGTCTTGAGATTTATAACCGATTCTTTGAGCGCTTTACTCCTCAAGAGCGGGAAGTGTGGGGCCAGGAAAGTCAGAACCCAGGGAAGATGCGTATCTTTGCTTGTAATTCACATCGTGTTTTATACTGATGGGAAGGATGGCTTCTGAATGAGCTCTGCCAAAGCAATACGGCTGTTTAAAAGTCACCTCCTTGACAAAAGGACATTTTCCCTCCAAACTGAACAAGAGAACATTTAGACCAACTACTTCCTGTATGGTATTGCTGCGAAAGGGGAAAACACCACCCCTTGTTTTCTGACCTAACCCTTCAGCAAAACAATCCCCAAATAATTACACAGATGTTAACTTGAACGTAAAACTAAAGTATTTTTTAACAACCACAAACATGCATTTATGCCAAAGGGAAAAACTTGACCTCTATTCAAAATAAGTATGCTGCCCAGGCAACAGGGCGATGTGCTTGAATTAAGCCTCTCATTTTCTGAGGAGCAAAGGCTGGATCTTAAGGATTGTGGTGCTCTTGAAAAAATAGTGGGTCACAAAATAGAAGAAAGCAGCTTAAAAGCTTAAAAAATGAAACTTCCCTAGTGGTGCTGAAATCACGAACTCTAGGCAGTAGAGAGAATTTTGAATGCAGCCCTATTCATTTAGTACGATGGAAACCTCAGGGTTGTGACACACATAGAGTGTGTCCAGATTTGGAGGATGTGGAGCCCTCTGGAGATTTCCAGGAGTGCCGGTTCTGAGGCAGATGTTGACTCGTGGTGCACAAGCACCAGGGGTGTGGAATACATCCCTCTGCAGCTTCTCCTGCGCTTCCTCGGGGCCACCCTGTTCTCTCACCTAAGCTCTCAATAGGCGCTGTGTGTAGTTTAGAAATAAATAGACAGTTAAAAAAAGAAAAACCACCCTTCATATTCACTTTGCTACCAAAGCACCAGCTTCAGGAGGTGAATCCCGAGTAACTAAATTCCTCCCCAGGCTGGAATTCACCGGAATGAATTGTGTGAGGTTGGGAGAAAGCCGTGGTTTGCACATGCTCAGTACTGAGTGAAGGGTGTCTGAGCGAAATGAAGGAAATCCTTGTCCTTCCCAATCTGGCTGTGAAGAATGTTTTGCTCAATATGTTACTGAAGAAAGCCATTAAGTAGCTAACTTATAATATCAGAGTTGGCACTTAACCAGGACACAGTTGCACAGGGCTAAACGATCATTAAATGGCTCCTTCTCATTTTTCCAGAAAGAATTAGGGATTTAAGAGGGGGAACAAAGATGACACAATACCCTCTCAATATGTCTTCACAGAAAATAAATTCTGCAACATGAGCGTCTGTGTGAAAAGTCACATCAGGAACTAACATGAAGCAGCTGGTTTCTTTCCTATATGATTGGCCCCCTACCACAACTGGAAAATATTCATCTTTTGAATCATAGCTGCCAGGTTTAATTGCTTTGTGTGCAGACTAGTCTAACTTCTCACAAATCTCTGTGTGCATGGCCAAGTTGATGTTGACGGCTTTAAATGAGCAATAAAACATTAAATTCAAAAAACATTGAGGAAGGAGAGTAATACTTGATAGTTTTGCCATATGTGGGGGAGAAAGGATTCCAAAATAGAGCTGTAAAAAAATTGTTAGGTGCTATTATCAGTTTAACATCTAATTAAAAGCATTCCTAAAGAAAACGGAAGATGGTTAAGGAGCCAGAGGGTTAGGGTATGTGCTGGGTAACCAGGTTGCAGAGAACGGGGGCTGGAGGGGATAATATGTTTAGGCCGCTTTGCTTTCAAAAAGGAAAGGGAAATCAGTCAAAGCATGCCTCCTATATAAAGTGGCCAGACATGTTCCTGGACCTGTGTTTATTTTCTCTTGAAACAGTGCCAGGAAATTGGAAGTAGGTCAGAAGTTTCCCAGCTCCCCCAACCATAAGCCCTCGCCCACCTTCCCTTTCTTTGTCGGCTTTCCCTCCATCTTGGAGTTCACTCCCTCCCTGCAAGGGCAGGTGAGCCTCCTACTGTCCCCTACAGGCCGGGGGCTCCTCACAGCGACCCCAGTCACTACATTATGCCTGCGTGTTCAGTTGCTCAGTCGTGAACAACTCTGTGTGACCCCACTGTGTGACACCCCACCTCCCTGAATGTAGCCAACCAGGCTCCTCTGTCCATGGAATTTTGCTGAAGCAGGTTGCCATTTCCTCCCTCCAGATCATCTTCCCAACCCAGGGATTGAACCTCTATCTCCTGGGTCCCCTGCATTGGCAGGTGTATTCTTTACTGCTGAGCCACCCAGGAAGCCCCTACTACACCGGAGGACCTTGTAATGGGCTCTCTGTCTCCTTTTTCTTTTCTTCCTTTTAATGACTGAAACTCATTTTGTGTCACTGGTAATCTCATCATTTTGATGACCATGTGATCCTCCCCCCAACCCCATCGCCCCCTCCAGAGTGACAGATTTGCATGTTAACCAGCTAACAGAGTCTGTTCAAGCTCTCCTCCAGCCAAAAGAATGACTCTAAATGTGAGAATTGCCAGCTAAAGAGAAAGCCACTTCGAGATAAGTATATCTTGTGCATCTCTCAAATCCCCCTCTGAAGGAGGGCTCTTTATCTGCTGCTAAAGCCCTGTGGGTAGCCAAGCAGAACCACACACAGACCACCAGGGTGGTCAGCAGGGTGGCCCCATGCACAGACCAGATATCACTACTGTGACATTTTAAATGTTGTGTCTTTTTCTGGGATATGAACTTGAGAATGCCTCCCGAAGAAGAAATTGTCAGTGGGGCTGTTGCATTTCAGAGCAAGCCAGGCAGCAGTCTGTCCCATATTCCCACTTTGCTGCTTCTTGGGTGCCTGAATAACATCAAATTCTTGGAGCAGGCAGCCTTAGAACTACTTCAGCTTGAGTCCAAATGAGACCATTTGTCTTCACTTTTGCAGATTTATCACATAACAGGATTCTTATTCTTTGGTTGTTTCCTCCCCTCTCCCTGCTCGAACTCCCCAAACTTTTAGCTGCCTTTTCTAATATCCGGCTCTCCATACAGTGCTAAAAGCCGAGATTTCTGTGCCCTTTAGGTTTTTTATTTGCTATCTTTGTGAATAACTTAGCATTGACTGAAAGATGATGCCTGAGAATTAATATTTACTTCTCTCAGTACCAAAGTATATGTGTATGCACTATAATTACAAACTCTAGAGCTCCGTGGTCATCCTCTGCTTTGGTACCAGGCCCAGAGATGCTGATTTCACTGGGCATAAGTGAACCCAGAAATAAGGTTTTTGTTTTTAAAGATCCCTTGGTGATTCTCTTGTGCATCTGTGGTTGAAAACCACGGATTGAGAGTCCCGCAAAGGAGGGTGATATGTCTGGGGCTGGAGCAGTGTTCCCAACCAGATGAATTTGCCTTCCCCCAGGGAGACAGTTGGCATGTCTGGAAATATTTCTAAATTGTCACAGCTGCAGAGAGGTAGTGTTACTGGCCTCTAGTAGGCAGACATCAGGATGCCACTATTAATACTTATCCTAGTATGCACAGGACAGCCTTCCCCACCCCACCCCCTCCAAAGAACGATCTAGTCCAAGACGTCAATAGGCTGAGAAAGCCTGAGTGAGAGGAAAGGGAGACGAAGATTGCACCAGTCCTTCTGCATGGTCTGCTGCAGCTCCTTGAGTGAAGGGTGGAGATTCCTCCCTTTGCAACTTGCCCCCACCCCACTACCCAGTAGCTGTCTGCCCCTCCTCCAGCAGCCCTCCTAATCCACCACTGCAGACGAGAGAAGGGAGATTTCCTTTCCATGCCCAAATCATTCACATACCCCCCAATGCAGCCATAGTGTCTTCTCTTTTCACAGCAGTGCAGTAGGAAGGCATTCCTCCCATACTTCCTGAAACATAAACCTTCTTGCTACACATTTTAAAGGTCAAATTACATTTTTATTTCCATAAGACCAGCAGAAACAATTACATTGAAGTGTAGAAAACTGAGGACTTTGCTTCTTTGTCTATTTTTCATTATAGAATTCAAGTCAGTCCTTAGGAGAAAATGGAAAAATTAAGAACTGAAAGTTGTAGCTGGTGATAGACAGTCACTTTCATTCACCATGCTGTCTCTGCTGAGTCTTTTTTTTTTTCTTTCTCATTTTGCAATAAAACCAAATAACGCAGTTATTGATTCAGGGACCCGGATTCAGATGAAGATCTGAGGCATGTAAAGATATATACAGTAGGGAATTGTTCCATTAAGTGTCTGTCTGGGGAGGTATTATTTTCCTCTGGCTTTAGCCAGGCAGCAGTATTGCTTGGTGTTTCTGGCTACACAGACGTTGGTATATATCCAAGTACTCTGGTGCCAGTGACATCCTCAGGTGGGCCTGCCCTTGTGCTATTTAAACTGAATGACAACAGAAGGTCTTTTTGCAATCTTACCGTGCTGTAGTGGTTGGGCAAGTATTTGTTGACCCTCTCTTAATTATAAGAGAATTACCCTCTTTTAATTAGGAGAATATTGAAATTAAGGCACTCTGTCTACTTTGATAGGAAAGTACAGGGGAAATATATATTAGGTGAAACAGGTCCCAGAATCAGATCTGCGCCTCAGAATAGATGCTATGACAGCAAGCAAATCTGGCTTTTGAGTTCAGTCACGTGGAGGATGTGGATGTCAGTGTGGGTAATGAGTTGAGACTCCATTGTAAAACAGTGTGACTGAAATAGGAAGCATTCTGAGTGCATCGAGTGTCTAGGGCAGGGTGTTGGTCAGTAATAAAGTGATGCTTTTCTCTGAGCCCTTCAACAGAGGATGTTCATCACAAGATTACCAATAGGAGAGAGGGCTGACGTTAGGAACCTTTGTAGTCACTTAGTATTGTCACGTGAGGACTTTAACAGGCCTTTGGTTTCCTGTTAAAATCAACAACGTGTTAAATAATTGCTAGATTTTGCCAACTCCTTAGCCTATACACATGATGCAGATAAAACCAAGAGTTTACATATTTTATGTTTTTTCCAAGAAGTTTAATACAAAGTCTCTACATCCTTCTGCCCTGCAAGGGAATACAAATCTTTTCATTGAGCAAAGCCTATCCAAACAAGACTTTCTGACTAATCTCCTTCCTTCTCATCAGATGTTTTTTCCAAGTGCCTACCTGCTAGTGACTTGTGTTATCCTGTGGAAATTAGACAAATCCATTCCTTCTCCCCACACTCAGTATTGGAGATTATGCCAGCATATTAAAAGAACGCACATTATGGAGATGAGCATACACCTGCAAAGGATATCGAGACAGTAGTAGAAGAAGCTAATAAATATATTTATGCCTCAAGAGAGCCGTATGTATGCTTTTCTGTCACTGGCCTAGCTGACTAACTGCCCAAAATGACTCCTTTTCCTCACTTGGCACCAGTCCAATAAACAGAAATCAGTTCCAGGATCCATTTCTGAAATTGTGAAAAGGGTAAATACCTTATACCATGGAGGAACTCAAGGTTCCTGTGACTTTGTGTCTATGGCAAGTCCCCGTGGCACAGCGCATTTCAAATCTTGCCTTGTTCGTGAATATGTGTCATTCTAAATAGGGGTAGCTCACTCTTGGGAAGCGAAAGCTTCTCTTTTCCTCTTTTCTTTCCTCCCCAAGGTTTTTCTCTGCGTTAGATGTTTCCCCAGGGCCACTGCAAGGACCGAGTGAATCAGTCGACATGAAGGAAGAGCAGGCTGATAAATACAAAAAGTACAGAACTGGCCTTTTCAGTTTGGATACGGTCCCCGGGAAACCAGCATAAATAGCACCTTGTATTAATAGCCTTTGTGAGCTCCACGTGTGATTACCTCCATACGTCTTGTCAGCGGCACACTTAGAGCTGGAAGTCAGCTTTCTTTCACTGCAGGCTTCTTGCAGAATAATAAACCCAGAAGAAGAGCTAGAGGATAAGAAGTTGGTTCTGATTTCAGCTTGAAATCTGAAAAGATTTCTGAATCTTTTCAGCAAATGAAGGCTGCCCGTCAAATCAGCTTCAGAACATGCTCCCGAATAGGAATCGTTAAGTTTTTATCATAGAACGGAAATATAAAAAGGAATTAAGCAAAGTGTTCTAACTATACAATCCCAAGAGAATGTGTATCATTTGTATGTGTGTGTTTTTAAAAATTTAAAATATAATCCATTTTCACTGAGAAAATAAGACAAATTTGTTCCTATATATTAGGATAAATATAAAATACATTATTGTTTGAAAAGTGGAACATCCTAGATCACAGTCTCAGAGTACATCTTGGAGTTTATTTGTATTTATTAGACCAGTACAGAGTGAGAGTGTAGAGTCAAATGAGACCAAGGAGTAACTTGGGACACTTAATTGTCTAGCACAGCAACAAATCATATAAAAGCTGTACCTGAAGCTAATACAGTAGATTTCCTTACATGTATGTTACATTATTGCTCCAGTGACTGTTACCTTTGGTACTTAATAGGCCATATTGGAACAAAAGTGACATCTTCCTGGGTTTATTAACAACTTAATTAGGAGGCATGAGGTGTGGATTTCCACGGGATAGGATTTAAATCTCCTCTCCACATATGCTAGTACCGAATATGGTTGAGTTTCCTAACTTCTACTCAGATGCAAAACAGGGCTACTGTCTCTTTCTGGAGTTTTATGAAGATTCATGTACAAGATATGCACTCTGCAGATTATTCTAGAAAATTTCATGCCTGGTCCATGATAGAGGTTCAGTCTAGACTGGTTCTCTTCTCTTTCAGGTAAGCATTTAGTAAATGTCTTTTCCTCTCTACCAAGACACTAGGAGGAAGTGAATCCATTCCACCTTTATGTTTACTGAGCATACACTGGATTTCAGCTGTAAGATATGGATATTCCATCACAGCTTTTTACTGTCTGCTCCCTGGTAAAGAGAGATGTAAGGCAAAGGAACCTCTGATTCCGAATGGCCACAGTTGTCACATCAGGCCTCCTTTCCCTTTCCTGTCTTGCCATGCCTTCTCTCTACCTTCCCTTCCCTTCTCTTCATTCATCCACCCGATACAGTAGAACCCCAGGGCTAGTGGGTGAATGTAGAAACTGCACAAAGGCAAGTACTGCAATGGAGCTGGGCCTGGAGGAGGAGAAATCAATACCGCCTGGTTAAGGAAGGGTCGACCACAGAGGTGACATTTGAGCTGGTCTTTGAAGGAAGACTAGGAATTTGTCATCCTGGGAGGGAAAAAGGATTCCATGCAGAAGAAATAACACAAGGAACCAGAAAATAAGAGAGACCACAACATGATTTGAGAGGAGTGTGTGCCCTGGGTCTCACTCCATCGAAGTGAATTGTGAGCACATCCCTCTCAAACCAAAAAATTTATTTATAAATAATTTATGTGTGCTATGGTTAATCTGTATACTGAAGATTGGGAAAGTCTACTTTTTGGAATGAAAAGTAAACACTGGGACTTCCCTGGTGGTCTAGTGGTTAAGACTCTGCACTTCCAATGCAGGGGGCACAGGTTTGATCTCTGGTTGGGGAATTAAGATCCTGCATGCCACATAGCTCAGCTTAAAAAAAAAATTAAAAATGTATGTACATGCAGTTTACTATTTTCTTTATGCCCCTATTTGGGAAGCCATTGGCTGGGGCAGGTCCTGAAGATGAGGGGCAACAGATGAGCCTGGAGATGCTGGCTGGTGAGAGCTTTTTGGCCCAAACCAAGAAGTACACATTCTCTCCTCTTCACAAAAGAGTCAAAAGATGCAGGAGCCCTCAGGAGGCCAGAGCAGTGGAGGCTAGGCCTGACTGCCTTGGGTCAGAAGTAGGCCAGCATTTCTGTGACTTTTTCTGGCCCTGTCAGTCTCTTCTAGTTTCTGTTCATGAGTATGTGTTAACTGTGATTCATCACTATGATGGCTTCTGCCTAGATGCCCTCTTCCCCCCAAATTGGAGGGGAATGCAACAGTATTCAGAGTGGTTGGCTGTATTTTGGGTATGAGACAGATTTTATTTTGAAATTTGTTTTATCTTCCTTTCTACATTTCCCAGTTTTTTGTTTTTAATGAGAGCTGTAGGTGGCGCTGGTGGTAAAAAAAAACCTGCCTACACAGTGCAGGAGACACAGGAGACGCGTGTTTGATCACTGGGTTGGGAAGATTCCCCTGGAGGAGGAAATGGCAACCCACTCCAATATTCTTGCCTGGAGAATCCCATGGACACAGGAGCCTGGTGGGCTACAGTCCAGGGGTCAAAAAGAGTGAGACACGATTGAAGTGACTTAGCACAAAATAAAGTAAATGAAGAATGTTACTTCCTTAAGTGGTACCCTTGTGCTGTAAGACAATCAACACCACAGATAGAAGTTTGCTTTCTTTTTCATAGATGTAGTTTTGTTGTTCTTTTATTTTTTTAAAAAAGGAGATGGTAGTAAGTCATATCATTTTTATACCTATAGAAGCTGAAATACAGATAAGTTACTTTCCCTGAATGCTGATCACCATGTAAAGAAATAAAACTAAGAAGTAGTCAGCAAAGATAAGAAATTATATTATTAAGTCAAATCAGATGTAAAATTCTAAGTAGAAGTATATAAGGAATGTAGATACTTTTTAATTAAACATGTGATGATGTGGGATTTGTAGAATTTGCAGGATTTTGCAACTCTGATGTCATTTCTTAAATTCCAAGAAGAAAAAGGAATCCCTGGCCATATTTGTTCATTTTTCAATTAACTATTGTGTGTAAGGAACTCTAGGATTTTGTGGTGAGAGTTAGTCATTATGCTTCATCTGCACATGTCTATGCATCTCAGATGGTGTGGTGAAATATTCATCAACTGTAATTTAAATCATTATCTAATTCCAATATAAAATATGCAGACTAAGAGGTATTAACATTAACGGGTTATGTTACCTCTGATTTAAAAAAAAAGGGAAAAAAATGGCCTCAACCTGATTGGCAAATGGAGCCCAGCTGCCGTGTTCACTGGCCGCCAGAGCAGTGTGGCTCTGCCGTACGTGTTAACTCCGATTCGTGCTCAGAGACGTTCTACTTTATTTCCCTGAGAGTCACGATTTCTAGGCAGCTGTTCAAAGAGTTGCATCCCAACCCCAGCTGACAGGCTGTAGACATGCATGTTGGGTTTTGTGTGTTTATTGCACAACACGTTGGAATTCAAGAAATCTTTAGATCAATTGTCAAATCACTGCTGCATTCAGAAAAAAAAATTCCAATTATAAGAACGTGGGTTGTTGTGAAACTGAGGTGCAAACGTGGACAGAGTAGAAGGTAAAAGACTCAGGAATCCCAACAGAAAGCTAAATAAATGAGCATAGCCGGCTCCTTGATGATGAGCTGTAGTGGCACACTGGCAGGTGGAGCTGGTTAGGAGAGCCATTTCTGGGATAACGCAGGAGGAACTGATCACGTGGAAAGTGAATGAAGGGGTGTTGTGGAAACTGGTGAGTGGTGAGAACAGTCAGGGCAAAGAAGGGGCCAGGATGGACATGCAGGGGAGGAAGAATATTTACCCTCTACCCTTCTGTGTTCTTGACTGAGACCCTGTTATAAAAGACAGATTAACAAGAGAAAAACAAACAGACATATTAACATGGACATCTCATGTACACAGGGGAGACCCTTAGGGAAAAGTGAAGTCCCCACAGTGGCCTGGAATTCAGGATTAAATACCATCTTAATAGGGAAAGAGGAGAGGCATGTAGATCTCTGAGGGGAGAGTGCATGATTTTTAGGAAAGATGAACTGGTCCTTAGAAGAGCAAATGGAAGGGCTGCTGCTCCTGCTAAGTCACTTCAGTCATGTCTGCATCCTTGTGACCCTATGGACTGTAACCTGCCAGGCTGCTCTGTCCATAGATTTCTCCAGGCAAGTATACTGGAGTGGGTTGTCATGCCCTCCTCCAGGGGATCTGCTAGACCCAAGGATCGAACCTATGTCTCTTTATGTCTCCAGTATTGGCAGGCAGGTTCTTTACCAAAAGACAAAGTTGTGTCTCGTTACGACCCCATGGACTGCAGCACACTCAGCTGGTGCCACCTGGGAAGCCCAGGAAGTATATGACAGCTTGTGACAAAGTCTGACTGTGGTGTCAATTCTAGTCTCTCCTGTGATGTCAGCATCCTCCCTGTTTGGTGAAAACTCCTGGGAAAGGAGGTGGGTGTATGACAACTGAGCTCCTTTTGAACAATCTGTCCTGAAGCAGATCTGAGAATGTGTCTCGCTGCATTTGCTGTTTTTCACTGCCCATAGTGTTCACAGTAATCAATATACCGAAGTGCCGTGTTTTGGGGTGGCATATTCTGCTAGTCTTCAGGGAGCAGAAGGGAGAAAGGAGGAACATGGAACTGGCAGCCATGCAAGAGCGTGGGCACCGTTTGTGGGCACCTGTTCTCCTGACCCCAGGAATAGAGAACCACGTGCAGTCTTGCTGTGTGTGTGCCTACCAGGCCAGGAACACCTTTGTTGGCAGCAGAAATAGTTGAGAAATGGGTGAACTGAAGCCCCTGACTAGTTTTGCCCTGGGCCCAAGAATTCTTGGCAATATATTGGGGAGTGGACTAGAGATGGTTCCCGTGGTAATAGTATAGTACACCCGAAGTGGATAAAGGGAGGTTTTCTGCCCTCTACCTGGTGGGCTCAATCCTTTCTTCCAGGGCAAGAGATGTTGATGCCTAAACTCTGAGCAGTACCGGTGGTCTCTCCCATCAGCACCTGCTCCCAGCTCAGGGTCCACACAGCAGCCACTAGGCACTACGAGGCTGCCAGGCACTCAGCTAGCCTTCCTCCCATGGTCACAGTTCTTACTCCTGATGCCGCAGTAAGGAGCAGAGCCCAAGATGAGGGGAGATATTTGTATATTACCCTGCTTTAAGCTATTTGATACAGGCCAGGAAAAGACATGACTGAGTGACTGAGCAACAACAAGGAGAGGTGAAACATCCCCTTTTGTTGTTGTTGTTACAAGTTTAGTTGCTAAGTTGTGTCTCTTTGAGACCCCATGGACTGCAGCACACCAGGCTTCCCTGTCCTTCACCATCTCCCAGAATTCGCTGAAACTCATGTCCATTGAGTCTGTGATGCCATCCAACCATCTCATCCTCTGTCGCCGTGTTCTCCTCCTGCCCTTGATCTTTCACAGCATCAAAGTCTTTTCCAATGAGTTGGCTCTTCACATCAGGTGGCCAAATTATTAGAGCTTCAGCATCAGTCCTTCCAATGAATATTCAGGGTTGATATCCTTTAGGATAGATTGGTTTGATCTCCTTGCAGTCCAAGGGATTCTCAAGGTCTTCTCCAACACCACAGTTCGAAAGCATCAATTCTTCAGTGCACAGCCCTCTTTATGGTCCAACTCTCACATCCATACATGACTACTGGAAAAACCATAGCTTTGACTATACCAACTTTTGTTGGCAAAGTGATGTCTCTGCTTTTTAATATGCTGTCTAGGTTTGTCATAGCTATCCCCTTAGCATTCAGTAGAATCCTTCCTCTGTAGCCATCTCCACATTTCTTTTTAAAATTATTTTTTTATTTTTGGCTGCATTGGGTCTTTGTTGCTGCGAGGGCTTTTCTCTAGTTGCAGTGAGTGGGGGCTAGTCTCTAGTTGTGGTGCGTGGGCTTCTCGTTGCGGCGGCTTCTCTTATAGCGGAGTTCAGGCTCTAGAAGCGCAGGCTTCAGTAGTTGTGGCACGAGGGCTCAGTTGCCCCACAGCATGTGGCATTTTCCTAGACCAGGGATCGAAGCGTGTACCCTGCCTTGGCAGGTGGAGTCTTCACCACGGGATCACCAGGAAGTCCAGTCTCCACAATGTTTTTCTCTCTCAAGGGACCGGTGGTCCGGAGGCTCTGCCTTGTGCTCATCCTCCTGGCGAGCACGGGCTGTGTCTGCTTCCTGAAGCTCTTTTTCTTCCACTTGGTTCTGCTTGGCAGCCCAAGAGTTAAAGCTCTACATGGAAGCCCTTCATCCGCCAGAAGGTCGTGAAGCAGAATTGTCTGGGATCAGATGCTCACAGGCAGTTTCTCTCACTACGGCCTCCCTGAGGCCAGCACAGGAAGATGAAGTATGGCCTAGTTTTAACTCTTTAACATCTGACTCTGGCTGCTGTTGGAGATCTTGTTCATCTCCCTTTGAAATCCTACCTTCCCTTCCTCAGTATCTGCCAGTAGCTTCTGCTCTCCAGCTTCTCACCCAGTGATAGTCCAGTAGCTGCTCCCCATCAGGGCATCTTTATTCATGAAACACACCCGACTCTACATGGCTCTTCCGAGCTCTCAAATGAAGCCATTTTGTCTCTCTGTGTCTTTGCCTCCACATTTAAAGACGTCTTTCACAGAGAAGAACGTGATAAATCTCTTCCTGCGGAAGTGCCTTTCTGATTCTTTTTATTATTGTTATGATTAGTCCTCTATAGAAAGGAATCAAGACAGTGGAAACATTTTTATAAAATGACACTTTATCTCTGTGATTAACTGTATAATAAACCCTAAAGCCTGGGTCATGGTAATCTTCCTCTCCTTACACCTTATTGCTTTAATAATAAAAGCTTTTTTATGGCAACAGGATAAAATTTTACTATCTAGGCAGTTTAGATAAAATGAGAAGATGTGTTTTTGGAAGGATAAAGGGCGCGTCTGAAACATGTGAGGTCAGCATGGGTTTTTTTGTGAGCTCAGTTTATGTAGAACATGTTTGATAGTGTCTGTCTTCAGTCTGGTGCCTTCCTGAGGACTTTATCCAGCTATTTAGAAAACTTTCAGTGGTCAGCAGAAAGCTGATTAAAGACTTCCGTGTTTCTTCCAAGTGTCACCTTTGAAAAGCAAATATACCCCAAATCTAGAATCGCAGATGATTAGTGTGGGGAAAGTACAAATTTCAATAATTTATTACCCTCCCAATTTGCAAACAGAATCATTCTCTACATGTTTTGATTCTGAGCCAAACCCTGTGAGGTTTTGTGAATATCATTGTACTTTTATTCATAAGCTTGTGTCTCAAATGATTAGATTCCATCAGTGACAAAAGTTATATAAATTTTTGCATAAACAGGATTTATATGCAAGCACTACAATATACCAATTAAGGAGTTTCATTACTGTTATGCTGTAGAAAAATGAATATGCTGTCTTCCCTTCCATTCATCACTATCAAGCCGTTTTTGTCGAGCAGCTCACAATAGTCTAAGATCATAAAGTCTAAGAATGGAAGTTTTTTAAAACTCCATCAGAGTTTCTCTGAAGAATGGATGATTAAGCAGAGACCTGAAAGATGCCACCAAGTGAAGGAGATGAAGAAAGGCAGGGTTGGGGAGGAAAGGTCTTCCAGCAACAGGAAGGGCATGTGCCAGAGCCCTGTGGTGAGGGGAGAGAGGAGCTCATACTTCCCAGGGTGTCTGTTAGGACGCTTGAATGAACTCACTGTAGTGATGCACTGGTGCTCTCCCTAATGTGCGGGGCACAGGGCACACTCTCGGGGTGTAAGTTACAAACAGCTCTCATCTGGAGGCTGCTGTCTGTCTACACACAGTGGTACCTTGAAAGCCCACACTTGACCTTTCTGCTTCTGCAGCAGGGATGGGACAGTGACACTGATTTTTCTGTGGCTCGTCAACTCTCCAGTGCCATTCCTCCCTCCTACCCTCCCTGTCTCCTAACATCCCTCCTGGATTTTGCCCAGCACCCTCTGCCCTTGTCCAGCCCACAGAGTTGTTTCCCACCAGACACCCCTTCAGTGTGTATCTCTGTCCTTGTGTCTCTAAGAAATTTTCGTGGGACTTGTGAATGGCACTGATGAAATTGCTCAGAAAGTTGGACATGACACCAGGCACTGTGGGTATTTAGAAGGTGTTAGGCTCGGGGACTTCCCTGGTGGTCCAGTGGTTAGGACTCTATGATCTCGCTGCATGGGTTCGATCCTTGGTCGAGGACCTAAGATCCTGCAAGCCTCAGGGAGCAGCCATAAAGGTGTTAGACACAGCCTTTCCGCTTGGACCTTCCTTTGAACTGGCTCTCAGCATGCTATGATGCTGTTTCCTTGCTGTCTGACAGCCTGCCAGAGGACTGGCCAGCCTCCACTGTCCTATCCTCCTTTGCAACTTCCACATCCTCTTCCCTTAGTCTTCCCTTCCAGAAACCTGCTGCCTTGAAAGGACAAAAGAATACAGTGGAATTCTCAGGTTCACCTTACTGATTCTCACAGGAGAGGTCCTGGGGCACTGCCTGGGGCCAGCACCTTAATCCTGCTTTGCATCCAGCTCATATGTTCTGAGCAGGGTCCTGATGCAGCAGAGATCCCTTGGCTTGCCTTGATGCATGAGTTTTGAAAGCAATCATACATAGCAGTGCTTGAATTACTAAGATGCTTGAGGACGGTCTTTTTGTTGAAATACCCAGAGGAGTGGAGGCATAGTTTGATGCCAACTTCACAGGCTTTTCACATCCTCCAGTTCAGTTTAGTTCCTCCAGTGGGCATTAAACAGATTAACAATTTATTGTGTGTGGCCTTCATCCCTCCTGTTGCTAGCCCAGGAGGCCTGAACTAACCGTGGTGTGAATGTCCAGCTTTGTTTAATACATGTTAGACCTAGGGATACAGATTATACCCCAAATGTCCATCTTGTAAACTCTCTGAGCACATAATTATGTTAACAAGTTTAATCAACAAAAATTAACTATAATCTTATAGCTGATAAAGAAATTAGCAAAGGCCCCTTCCTACACCATCTTCCTCACCCAGCACATGGACAAGCCACAGGGTCCATGGTCCTGTTTGGGGACTGAGGCCATGGGGATTGTGGAGGCTGTCATGGCTTTCTGACTGCAGTCTGCCCCGTCCCGTCCCTTGAAATCTAAAGACACCCCATCTAGTATCACGTGTACCTTGCATTAACTCAGGACTTGGAGACTCTAATCTTAGCCTTGTGGTTGATGGAGGGTGGGGAATCCTAAGTTCCTCTTCTCACCATTGTCATTTTCTTCTCTCTCCATCTGTGTTTCACTGTTTCCCCCATAAGCTCAACAGGTCCTCTCACCTTCTTCCTCTCAGCTCCCCCAAAAGAATGTAGGCTCCACAAGGATGGCAGGAATCTGGTTTTTTTTAATCCACAGCTGTATCCCCACCCCCACCCTCAGCTAATATCTGTCCAGTGGCTGAATGATGTGTCAGTCTCTCCACAGACTAGAGTTTCCTCGTGCTCTTTGTGGCGTATCCTGTATAGCCACCCCAACTGGGCAACCCGGCTTCACCGTGCTGATGAAGAGAAGAGAGCAAGTCTCACATGACCTGCAGCCCATAAGTCAGCAGAGTCCCAGCCCCCTGGACTCCAGTTCCGTGTGTGCAGAAAGTCAAAAGCCCTGAGATTTGTGTTAGTTCAGGGACGTGGGCCAGACCCCCACATTCTCACCTGCACTCTGCCTTCAGGCTGTGACCTCTTCCCATCTCCTCAGCCCTGCACTGATGCAGACTTGACACTCAGCCACTTCCTCAGTCTGTGTGTGTGAGGGTCTATGGGGTATGTGTGTGTGTGTGTGTGTGTATACACACACACTCAGACCACTCACACCAAGTGTGGTGAAGGTCTGGATGCCGCAAGCAAGGCTTACCTCACACACCTCACAGTGGACACCTCACAGTAGCACATGTGCTCCTCCTGCTTCTGGAAGCTCCTTTGCTCACCTCACTACCAGTCATTTCTCCCAGCCTCTTCACCCTTACACAGCTCCCACCGTCCTGGCTGACTCTCTCTCTTTTCATCTCCCTTTCTATGTTGTTAAGTTGTGTCCAACTCTTTGCAAACCCGTGGCCTTCAGCACACCAGGCTTCCCTGTCTTTCACTATCTCCCAGAGTTTGCTCAAACTGATGTTCATGGAGTCAGTGGTGCTCTCCAACCATCTAATACTCTTTCGTCCCCTTCTCCTCCTGCCCTCAATCTTTACCAGCATCAGGGTCTTTTCCAATGAGTTGGCTCTTCACATCAGGTGGCCAAAGTATTGGAGCTTCATCTTCAGCATCAGTCCTTCCAGTGAATGTTCAGGGTTGATTTCCTTCAGGATTGACTGTAAAAATTCAAAGCATTTTCTCAGGCAGAATAGCTTAGCGTGTTGTTGTCATTTGGGCTCCTGACCCCAGATCTCTAGGTTCTCACCTAAGCTCCCTACCAGCTTATCCATTACCCTTGTTTTCCTAAACTAGCATAGAATTGCCCACTCCATTCACTTGACCTCTATGTAGCTGCATTTGTGAACTTTACAGGAAAGCTAAATATACCTGATAATTGCAGGAGTACAAGCCTATTGACTTAACCCAGCATTTCATACAATTCATGAACATATGCTGGTTTATGATCTCCAGAAAGAAACACAAGAAACTTGTAGCAAATAGATACCTCCAGGCACGGGGACTGAGTAAACTGGGACAGAGATGGGATAAAGACTTTCTTCTCGCCGTCCATCTTTCTGCGTCATGTATTTCCTATGTTAACACACTGACATCATATGTACTTAATGTCAATAAATTAGGCACAATCCTCCTAATATGCTAATTCCACCAAAATGGTCATAGCCAGTGACCTTCAGCCACATGTCTGCACTTGATGGTTTAGGCTTCAAGCCCAGTTCTGGAGAATTTGCCATTCCTTGTTCACGTCAGCTCTTTCCATTAGGATTTCCTGGTTGGAAAGAGCCAAGCTCTTCAGCAAATAGTCCTTACTCTCTAAGTGCTTAGGTTATATCACTGGTTGAGGAGCCCTAAACTCTTAGACATAGATACATCCCAGGAACCACTTCCTACCTTGACAAATACTACACAGTATTTTCTCTTAAGGGGAAAAGACTTTCAACACACTTTAAATTTTAAAAGTACATCTGATGGAGAACAAAAAGTACATCTGTTGGAACAATCTGAGTATAATAAAGTAATAAGTGTATTGAAGTACATTAAATATGGGTTCATAATTAAACTATACAAACCAGCAAAAAAAAATCATCTAATTGATTACTTTTGCAGGAACCAACTATTGTTTTGAAAACTGATAAATAAAAGTGGAGAACCAAGCATTTATCCTGATTCATCTATGCAAACTGTACTTCATGATAACCAAATAGTTGGTAAAGGAAGGTTTCTCTTTAGGGAAGTTTTCAGTAAATAAATGAAAGATTGAGAGAATTCAAATATTCTCATTTTTCAAATCCTGTTGATCTAGGCAATGACCACCAATAGCTACTAATATAATAATCATTAGAGATGTTCATTGTATTTCCTTTACATTTATTTTGAAATGTAGAAATCTGAGCACATTCAGGTTTTATTTTTTTTCAAGAGGAATATTTATAAGTGTGTCCTGTTATGTGTCTGCTGACAGAAGTATATCAGATCAGATCAGTCGCTCAGTCGTGTCCGACTCTTTGCGACCCCATGAATCGCAGCACGCCAGGCCTCCGTGTCCATCACCAACTCCTGGAGTTCACTGAGACTCACGTCCATCGAGTCAATGATGCCATCCAGCCATCTCATCCTCTGTCGTCCCCTTCTCCTCCCGCCCCCAATCCCTCCCAGCATCAGAGTCTTCTCCAATGAGTCAACTCTTCGCATGAGGTGGCCAAAGTACTGGAGTTTCAGCTTTAGCATCATTCCTTCCAAAGAAATCCCAGGGCTGATCTCCCTCAGAATGGACTGGTTGGATCTCCTTGCAGTCCAAGGGACTCTCAAGAGCCTTCTCCAACACCACAGTTCAAAAGCATCAATTGTTCGGCGCTCAGCCTTCTTCACAGTCCAACTCTCACATCCATACATGACCACAGGAAAAACCATAGCCTTGACTAGACGAACCTGTGTTGGCAAAGTAATGTCTCTGCTTTTGAATATGCTATCTAGGTTGGTCATAACTTTTCTTCCAGGGAGTAAGCCTCTTTTAATTTCATGGCTGCAGTCACCATCTGTAGTGATTTTGGAGCCCAGAAAAATAAAGTCTGACACTGTTTCCACTGTTTCCCCATCTATTTCCCATGAAGTGGTGGGACCAGATGCCATGATCTTCGTTTTCTGAATGTTGAGCCAAAATCACTGCAGATGGTGACTGCAGCCATGAAATTAAAAGATGCTTACTCCTTGGAAGGAAAGTTATGACCAACCTAGATAGCATATTCAAAAGCAGAGACATTACTTTGCCAACACAGGTTCGTCTAGTCAAGGCTATGGTTTTTCCTGTGGTCATGTATGGATGTGAGAGTTGGACTGTGAAGAAGGCTGAGCGCCGAACAATTGATGCTTTTGAACTGTGGTGTTGGAGAAGACTCTTGAGAGTCCCTTGGACTGCAAGGAGATCCAACCAGTTCATTCTGAAGGAGATCAGCCCTGGGATTTCTTTGGAAGGAATGATGCTAAAGCTGAAACTCCAGTACTTTGGCCACCTCATGCGAAGAGTTGACTCATTGGAAAAGACTCTGATGCTGGGAGGGATTGGGGGCGGGAGGAGAAGGGGACGACAGAGGATGAGATGGCTGGATGGCATCATTGACTCGATGGACGTGAGTCTGAGTGAACTCCGGGAGTTGGTGATGGACAGGGAGGCCTGGCGTGCTGCGATTCATGGGGTCGCAAAGAGTCGGACACAACTGAGCGACTGATCTGATCTGATCTGAAGCCAACTTTTTCACTCTCCACTTTCATTTTCATCAAGAGGCTTTTGAGTTCCTCTTCACTTTCTGCCACAAGGGTAGTGTCATCTGCATATCTGAGGTTATTGATGTTTCTCCCGGCAATCTTGATTCCAGCTTGTGTTTCTTCCAGTCCAGCATTTCTCATGATATACTCTGCATATAAGTTAAATAAGCAGGGTGACAATATACAGTCTTGACGAACTCCTTTTCCTATTTGGAACCAGTCTGTTGTTCCATGTCCAGTTCTAACTGTTGCTTCCTGACCTGCATACAAATTTCTCAACAGGCAGGTCAGGTAGTCTGGTATTCCCATCTCTTTGAGAATTTTCCACAGTTTATTGTGATCCACACAGTCAAAGGCTTTGGCATAGTCAATAAAGCAGAAATAGATGTTTTTCTGGAACTCTCTTGCTTTTTCCATGATCCAGCGGATGTTGGCAATTTGATCTCTGGTTCCTCTGCCTTTTCTCAAACCAGCTTGAACATCAGGAATTTCACGGTTCACATTGCTGAAGCCTGGCTTGGAGAATTTTGAGCATTACTTTACTAGCATGTGAGATGAGTGCAATTGTGCGGTAGTTTGAGCATTCTTTGGCATTGCCTTTCTTTGGGATTGGAATGAAAACTGACCTTTTCCAGTCCTGTGACAGAAGTATATAACATAAAATAATTTCTCCTGAAATAAGAAACCAATCTGAATTTAATCAAATTTCTATATTGTAGCAAATTTATAGAAAATAGAAAAGATTGGGTTAAATAATACCATGGACGTGCAGTCTGCAAAATTAAGACCTTGAATAACTCTACAGACACGTAGCCTGGTTTTTTTAGACAAATACATTTCAAAGGAAAAAAAATAAAGAGAAATAGGAGGAAATGTATAGATTAAAATGGATATAGGAGACAGTCAACCAATTGTCATGAATAGGCCTCATTTAGATACTGGTTCAAACAGTTAAAAAAAAAAAAACTATGGAGCAATTAGGAAATTTTGAATATTGAGTATATATCTGATAACATTAAATTATTGTTAATGTTTTTAGGTATTGTAGTAATACTGTGGTTACATCCCCCCAAAGTTTTTATCTTTGAGCTATCTATATTGAAATATTTATGGTTGAGATGAAAACTTTAAAATTCTGGCATCTCTACTTATATACACATAAAAATCTGTGAGAAGATATATAAGTGATTTGTAATGTGTTGATTCTGGAAGGGGAGCAAGGAGTTAGGATGAGAGAGGAACTTTTGGACAGATAATTATTACTTTTCCAGATCATACCTTTTCAAAGGACTAACCAATAAGTATATTAAATATAATGGAAAAGGTTAATTTGACCTTGAAATGCTTATTTGGGTGAACGAGAAAGCATGGACTCAATATAGAACATGTGGATGGATTGACCCAGACCCATGTTTCCTAGGACCCTCTGCATCAGAACTGGGCCCTCTCTCTCCCTCCCAGACCAATTCTGGCAGAGTGAACCATAGCGACATTTGAGAATTACAGGCCTTGATAACCTGAGTGCCAGCTTTTTAGATACTTATTATATTGTTTTGGAACTTTGAAAATTCATAGGGCAAAAATACTCCCAAATTGAAATTCAAAGCAGTGCAATTCCGAAAGTCTGAAAAGGCTTGTGTTTTTAGATTTGCTGACAATGATTTAATCAGCAGATGTCACTGTGTAACACTGGGAGCATCCCTACAATGTTGCCTCATTTTTGGAAAGGCAGAGCCTGCTGCTGGCATTGTAACATAGAAATATTTATGGTAATCTTGTATTTTGTTTAATGAAAATAATTTTTCTTTTATTTCCTGTGCCTGTTAAAAGTTTATCTTTGATTAACCATTCTTTACTTTTGTTTTTTTTTTCCCCCCAGCATCATTGACAAAGAAGTTTCATTAATGGCAGAAATGGATAAAGTTAAAGAAGAAGCCAGTAAGTAGACACATGGTTGTTCAATAAGGAGCCTCCCAATCAGAAGTAATCAATAGGTCAGATGACAGTGATATAGATTCTGAATAAAAGTGAAAGCGTTAGTCGCTCAGTCATGTCCGACTCTTTGTGACCCCATGGACTGTAGCCCACCAGGCTCCTCTGTCCATGGACTTCTGCAGGCAAGAATACTGGAGTGGGTAGCCATTCCCATTTCCAGGAGGTCTTCCTGGCCCAGGGACTGAACCCAGGTCTCCTTCATTGCAGGTGGATTCTTTACCATCTAAGTCAGATTCTGAGTGGGGGCCAAAAGGATGGAACAGAAGCACCCACTGAGCAGAGGGCAGAATATGCATGCAGCAAAAAATAGGTGTCACTTGGGTTTATTTAAAGTCCAGGAGACTTTTGTGCCTAAATAGGACTACTTATAATTAACTGGGTTTAAAATGATATTGAATATTAAATTTTTTAAATATAAGTTTTTAAGCCTTATAGTTTACAAATATTGCTATTTTACTTATACAGTCCTTTTCACTTGTTCTTTCAACTCACTCAAGTTTACCAAATTCAGTTCCCCTAAAAAATTTGTTCTATTTGAAAGTTACTTCAATTCCCCTTAATATTTTGAATTACATTTATAAATTTAATATAGCTTATTTTTTCAAGCACTTCAGAAACCTGAGAAGGCAAACTCACAAAGCTAACCAGCAAAGTATTCCAAGCTCTTAAGCAACACTTACAAGACTAATAATTCCCTGGTGACTCAAATGGTAAAGAATCTGCCTGTAATGCAGAAGACCTGGGTTCAATTCCTGGGTCGAGAAGATCCCCTGGAGAAGGGAATGGCAACCCACTCCAGTATTCTTGCCTGGAGAATTCCATAGACAGAGGAGCCTGGTGGTCTGCAGTCCATGGGGTTGCAAAGAGTGGGACACCACTGAGCAACTAACACTTTCACTTTCAGAGATGTACTAAATGAAATTCTCTTACAACACTCCAATTCTGTTTACAAACTCAGTCAAATTCACTGACACCTAACAACTTAACACTCCAAAAGAAATGTTTTAAATTGAAATCACAAGTGAGATTGCTTTAAGATACAGAATATTTTATATATAAAATAATGAACACACATAGGCAGTCTTGATCATTACAAAATTTTTTCTAAATGTAACACAAAATATTAGTACTCTGGGTTTGATTTATTTTACTATTTTTACATCTATTTCTAAACCTTTCTACTGTTGTAAAGTTGCTCAACAGCCAGTAGGGTGGATTTGCCATCTCAGATAGGCTGAGATTCATGAGTTGGAAATTTCAGCTGAGACAAGACTGCTCAGTCAAATTCAACACAAGTGGACATGTTGATCCCTCTTTTATTTTTAAATTCATCTGCTTTGTTAATGGGAAACCTAAGACCATATTTTTCAGCTGGGATTTAGTTTTACAATTTTTATCTTCTAGGCATTTTAAATTCTTCATCCTTACCCAAATCTTATCTCATAAATTGGATAAATGGCAGTCTGCATCCCCAGTCAGCTTTCAGCTAAGTTCCTGTACTTTTGACTTAAGTGCCTTTTTTTTTTTTTTAATCAGTGGAGGATCTGACCAAATTCTTCATTCTTTTAATATTTTTCTTGCCTGGCCCTTGGCCATAATTCAGTAGTCATTTTATGAAAAATAGCTATCATTATTTTTGTTAGACGACTTTTCTAAATAATTTTAGACAACATTTTAGAATCTAAAATACAGCAGGTTTTATTAAATAAAACTAAATATGATCCAGGGTTAAGCTGTGGAATATTTAGATATTTTCACAATCCCTTTGATTGTGAAAATATTTTATTTTTATGGAATTTGTTGATTTCTTCAGTAGCAGTAGATTACCCCATGACGGGATTTTCCCTGTTTCTTGGGTACAGCTTATTTTCAGTTCCATTTCCTAATGACAAAAATGCTAACTTCCAATGCAAACACAAATGTTTCTCTAGCACCAAAATAGAAAGTTACTAGCACATCACTTTCTCAGAGGTTAACAGAAGGCTTCAGATTTCAAGTGTTCATTCTTCCTCCTTGGGACAATAGTATTCGATCCCAAGACCTGTAGGATTTGGGGCATCTCTGGAGAGCATCCCTATTTTTAAAACTGATTCAGTCAGTGAGCATTTACTGTGTGCTCTGTATGTGCTAAGCACTGGTGGAGAGTGGGACACGCGGCAGACAGATACGTCTGGAACTGCAGACTCAGAACCGTCAGGCTAGCTGAACCAGTGAGATGGGTTCACAGGATACCCCTAATTTCAAGAATCTGTCCTGGTGTAGAACTGCCCAACGCCCTGGGGAAGCCAGTTCACTTACCTTGGAGGTGAACAGAACTGAAATCACATCCAAGTTCCACCCATTTTACTGGCTATGTGACCTTGAACTATTCTGTGATGTTCTCAAAGCCAGATTCCTTATCAGAAAAGGGGACATAACACACACAGCTACCAAGCACTTAAAATGTGGCTAGGCTAAATTGAAATGTGCTGAATGTAAAATGCACACTAGTTTTCAAAGACTGAATATCTTAAAAAAAAAAAAAAGTAAATATCACACCCATAATTTCTGTATGGCTGACCTGTTGAAAGAATGATATATTGTGATATACTAGGTTAAATAGAAAGATATTAAAATTAAAAATAAAAGGAAAGGGGGGCATAACATTTGTGTCTATCTCAAATAGTTACTGTAAAGAGAGAAGAAGACACATGTCGGACACTTGGCACAGTGCCTGATGCAGTGTGTCCAAAAGAGAAAGCCCATCTTAGTAAAGAAGTTAGTTCAACCCCCTGAGAAAAACAGGGGTCAGATGGTAAGTTATGCAGCCTCTCAGGTAACACACATATGTGTGAGAAGAAGAAACCATTAAATCTCTCTATAAAGTACTGAACTGTCTTTGTGCATGCTAAGTCACTTCAGTCGTGTCCAACTCTTTGCGACCCTGTTGACCACACCCCACCAGGCTACTCTGTCAATGAGATTCTCCAGTCAAGATTTCTGGAGTGGGTTGTCATGCCCTCTTCCAGAGGATCTTCCTGACCCAGGGATCAAACCCGCATCTCTTGCGTCTCCTGCATTGGCAGGCAGGTTCTTTACCACTGCACCACACGGGAAGCCCCAGATTGTCTTTACAACCACCATTTGAGCCTCCTTATCTATGGTCTCAAGATGTTTTCCACATTTTCCATTTCCTGCACATGATATAAACCACATTTCCCTAATCATAACATAAGCTTCTCCATTCCTCATGACACCTAACACAAAGCTGGGAAGACTGTAAGTACTTAATTGTGTTAAGTGAATCATTATAGTTAATTCAGTATCCATGGGCTGTGGGATCCAGTATTAGTGAGCATTAATGCAACTGCAATAAGAGAATAGATAAATATATCTCACTTTATTAATAGTATTTTTAGTTAGGGTTTTTTAGTATACCAGTCAAAACAGTTCACATAGGCTATTTCATTTAGTTCCATAATAATCCTGTGAGGGGTATACAGTTATTACATATTACAGATGAAGAAACTGAAGATGCTGTAGTGCTATGATCTCAAACTTTGGCTGCCCAGAGAATTGGAGGCCTAGACAAGCATGTTCCCAGAGTGTCGAATTTACTAGAAATGGGAAGAAAACATTATATTAATGGAACACAGATTTATTATGAAGCAAAATGCAAAATTCACCAGAATTTTTAAGGAATCAAAAGGATTTCAAAGACACTTTGTGTTTAAAGAGCTACTTCTGCCCCAGCTCCTGGTCCCCTACCCCCCAGGATTTCAAGTACACACTCTGCTAAGGAGTATTATTCGAGAAGCCCTGAAATTTTCTATGGTTCAGGTAATATGAACAAGCTTCTAATGTATTCCAGAAACTTGAAGGAAAGTATAAATCCTATTGAGGAAATGGATTTCAGCATACCAGATGACTGTTTATAAAACTACATAAATAATATTAATTGAGTCTTGAATGCAGTGAAATCTAAAGCCATATGGAACTGTCTCCTTCTACAAATTTCTCAAAGGATGGTGCTTTCAAAGCATACTTATTCTATTTTAAATTATAGGATCAATGAATTTTAGGAACTGATCTGTTTTGGTTTTGCTTTCTGTTTCTGTCATTGATTTTTCTGAGGTGAAAATGTTGACTTCTCCCCCAGAAAATATTGGCTTTTGATCTCAAATTTTAGGGCTTTTTCATAATGGAAATCTTTGAAATGTTAATGAGACTATATGTAAAACTCATCCCAGCACTTGCTGATGCAAAGTATTCATTCCCATGCACATTTGCATGAGTGTAAACTCGGAATTTATTGGTGATCTTGCACCTGCATTCCTATTTTAGGGCCCATTTATATCTATTTCTACCAAATCTTTTGTTTGGTATGAATGCCCAAATTCTACGTAATCAAAAAGAACAATCACCCCTAATTGTCACCAGTCCCACAAATGATCCGTTAAGAAAAAGTCAGATCTGTTTAATTGTGTAGTCACTCGGGGTCTACTGACCCCTTACTAGCTGCTCATCAAATCTGGACCTTCAGAATTTCTCATTTATCTTACTTTGCCAGAGGAAAGTACCTCATTTCATCTTCCTACTCAAGAATCATTTTCTCACTCTCTAGGCTTTAGTCCCACCCATATGTTGAATTATAATGGGAAATAATTGATTAATCAAAGGTATGCCTGAGTGTATGCTAAGTCACTTCATCTGTGTCCAACTCTTTGTGACCCATGGATTGTAGCCTGCCAGGCTCCTTTGTCCACGGGATTCTCCAGGCAGGAATACTGGAGTGGGTTGCCATTACCCTCTGCAGGGAATTTACCCACCCCGGGATTGAACCTGCATATCTCATGTCTCCTGCATTGGACATCTTTACCACTAGCACCACCTGGGAAGCCCAATCGAAGGTATGAGTCCTAGGTATTCTTAAGTGGCCCTGTAGAAAAGGAACTTCTGCCTTTCTTTGCATATTCCTGTTAAGTAATGCACTGATCCATTCATTGGAATCTTTGATTCAGCAAACATATTGGGCACGCACTGTGTCCTAGGTCCTAGTAATCATAAATACAAAGAACTAAATGTGCAGTTTCTGAATTGGAAATGCCCACAGGGGCCAGGAAGGTAACATTAGTGAGTCAAACAGGGTGCGTGGGGGCAGAGGAGCAGTGGACTAGGGCACACTGGGTGTCATGCTCCATGTAAACATGGCAGCGACCCCTCAGCTCTGATGGTTTTGATATGGGAGTGCTTGGCCAACTGTGGCCAGAAATAACAGCCAGAAATCCAGCTTTTGAATGGAATATCTTAATTTTCAAATATGGGCAATTTATTTGTAAACGTAATGTGTGGACCTGATGCAAAGAGCCGACTCATTGGAAAATACCCTGAGGTTGGGAAAGATTGAGGACAGGAGGAGAAGGGGATAATAGGGGATGAGATGGCTGGATGGTATCACAGATTCAATAGACATGAGTTTGAGCAAACTCTGGGAGATCGTGAAGGACAGGAAAGCCTGGCGTGCTGCAGTTCATGGGGGTCTCAAAGAATCAGATACACCTGAGCGACTGAACAACAACAATGTGTGGACCAAGCAAAATATATGTACCCTGTCACCAAAAGTGATAGTGGGCTACCTTTTTGTGACTTCCAGTGTGACTGGGTAACCTGGGACATCATTCAGTAATACGATGAAAATTCCTTTGCCTCCCATCATCAGGACAAGCTTTCTCCAGCTCCTCTGTATCCTGAAATGCTACCAGGCACAGCTCAGCCTCTGCCCAGCTACATGGTATTGTAAATGGGAGGCAGGGGGCATCCCAGTAAATAATCAAAGCATGATTAGAGTAGTCTGGCAGATGATTAGGCTTTAAGAGTTACCTATCAGTTATTTTACTGACATCTTGACACTGGTATCAGCATAAAAAAGATGTTTCTCAGCCTGTCTGAAGAATGGTTTATGGTTTGCAGGAAATATTAACTCTTGATTGATTCTGAACATCTTTGGGGGTTTTTGAAGTGACTATTTTGGACATTTATCAATTAAGAACTCTTACAATGGGAAATCACATTGTTTGCTGGGCATGTGCTCTGTGAATCTGGTCTAATAAAGCAGTTGACCTTTGTTCAGCTGAGACAGGAATGTGAATTCCGTGTGCATATCCTATTAGTTAGATGGACTTTTGTTATAACTCAAAATCTTTGTCCAAAAGAAATGAAGGCAATTCATATGTGACTGGAATGAGAGAACTCCAAGTCTATGTATTATAAAATCAAACTTCTTGTTTAAATCTCACCCAATGTATTTGTATTCATTGCTTTGATTGCTTTGAGCTCCATGATCTTTTGGGGAACATACACAAACATATAAATTAACCTGTGCGCTTGTACATCTACTTGAACCTTTAGTTCATCTGGCAAGTGTGTGAAATGTGATGCTGAAAACTCCTTTGTATCTTCTCTGTATGTGCAGATGCTAAAGAGTGCACATGAATTCAGTTCAAGCAGGCTTTGACTCTCTCTGGAAATTTTTCCATTGTGGACACGTAACAAAAACAAGACACTGTGGTCTGCAACTTCTCTTTGGTTGCAAAATGGAAACAAATCTGCAGAGTAGCAAAAGCAGAGGCATTTTCTAGCTCACAGAAAGCTAATAAAGGAAAACTGTTATGTCATATTTCAATAACACAGCTAGTTGCCCTACATGAATATGTGTTAAGTTCAGAGAGTCCAATGTTCAAATTTAATAGTACAGCACACACAGAAGAATGGCTTTTGCTTAGTGCACTCCTGTCTTTGCAGTATCATTCAGATAGGATTTGTATGTTTCTTTTCTTGGAGATTGTTGTTCTGAGTAATGCACAAATCTGAAAGTCCAAATTAAGTAAGTGAGATCAGATGCCAGTGGGGAAAATGAAGAAGATTGTGGGTGTACAGTGAATCAGAAAGGACCATGTTTGGTTTGACGCTTGGTGGATAAAGACATATGGAAATGAGTGGTTGGTGCTGAGCACCCAGGGACAGCCCACCTCAGTGACCAATTCAGAAAACAGCCATGACCCAACAAAGTGATCAGTCTGCAGACGGAAAACTAATCCAAGAAATTAGGTCATTTAATATGTCTAAATCCTTGGCGTTAACGTATTATTCCTTCTTATTCGGCAGTGGAAATCCTGACTGCTCGTCAAAAGAAAGCAGAAGAACTAAAAAGACTTACTGATCTAGCCAGTCAGATGGCAGAGATGCAGCTGGCCGAACTCAGGGCAGAAATTAAGGTCAGTTCTAAAATATCACAGCCTGAACCCTGAGCCAGAGTTCTGATCCCTATTATGTTTGTTCTGCATCCACAGAGCACTGCTCTCTGAGGATCTAAATCAGACACCCCGCTCTCTTTCACAGGGTTGAAATTGAGAATACAGAAGGGTAAAGAACCACCTAATCACTGTATTTAAATATACTATGGGTTGAAGGGATATAGCATTACAGAGGAGAGGTACAGGCTATTGAAAGTGACCCAAATAAAATGTATTCAACCATAAATTATATCTGGGAAAGGGGATATTATTTTCACCATATGTAATTTATGCATATAAACCACACACATGTGAACACTAAGTATGAACCTAGTATAACAGTGAGGATTCTAAAGAACGCGCAATATGTGGCAACTTCTTCCCTGTATCCTTTTCTAGCTTACTTGCCCTTTTATTAAGAATACCATGCACAAATATGTATTTATTGGATTTCTTCAATGGCACACAACAGAAGCTGACTCTGCTAACCTCTGGAACAAGTAGAATTGGAAAAAATACGAAAGTAGCTCCCCAAAGCAAAGTGTGCTCTGAAGACTCCAGGCTACAACTGGGCAGGAATGTAGGCAGCAGTAATTACCAGACACTCTTCCAGGCACCATCCGAGTGTGACCTCCAGATGTCATCACCCCCTGAGCCACCCCCCTCTTGATTCAAATCCCAGAGAGAGACTCTGAACTGCCTCCATTTGGGTCACATCTGCCATTTGGCCAAGAGAGGTCTTGATTGACAGATCCACCAATGCTGTGAATCTTCAAAATTGTGTTGGGGTACAGTTACCAGAAGGAGAAGTTGTCACCAGAAAGGCAGAAAAAGTATCTACAACAAGATAGGAAGTCACAGTTAATAAATTTTCCGTACCCTCTTTTTCTCTAGTATACTAAACATACACATATACGCATGCACCCCTGCTTCTGACCAACTTCCAGGGAACCGGGGAGCTCTGAAGTCACATTTGTGTGTGTTAGTCACTCAGTCGTGTCCAACTCTTTGTGACCCCATGGACTGTAGCCCACCAGGCTCCTCTGTCCATGGAATTCTCCAGGCAAGAATACTGGAGTGAGTTGCCATTTCCTTCTCCAGGGGATCTTCCCAACCCAGAGATTGAACCTGGGTCTCCCACGTTGAAGGCAGACACATTTGCTGCTAGCTTTCTAAGTAGGGTTATCTGCCCATCCCAGCATAAAAGTGGTTGGGGATAGTAGAAAGTGGCAAGTAACTCTTTGGTCCCCTCTGTCCTGGTTAGACATGAAAGGGAGCCCTGTGGAGGTGAGGACTTCCCCTGAAGCTTCTGAAAAGTTCTAGAGGTCTTTCCCTTCTCACCTGCCCTCCTGGTCTTTGTTGCCTCCAACCAGTCGATTGTAATGGCCTCCCCAACCAGCCTTTCTGCCTCCACTGTTTTCCTCCAGCTCAGTCATTCACCCTAAGACTGGAGTTGTTAGAGCAGATCTGGTCTTCCCCACTGAGGGCTACTCTTCCATTCAGAACAAAATCCACCACCAGACTCCAGTATACATTGTGTGAGCACGTGTGCTAAGTCACGTCAGTCGTGTCCAACTCTTTGTGACCCCATGGACTGTAGCCCGCCAGGCTCCTCTATCCACAGGGATTCTCCAGGCAAGAACACTGGAGTGGGTTGCCATGCCCTCCTCCAGGGGATTTTCCCAACCCAGGGATCAAACCTGCGTCTCCTGCATTAGCAGGCAGGTTCTTTAGCACTAGTGCCACCTAGGAACCCCCAGTAGGTTCTGACCATTGCTAATTAGTTTCAGTAGAAGAAACCCTTCATCTTGTGGACACAGATGCACTTCCAATGTCACAGACATTCTCTGGTCCCCAAGCAGATTAGAATAGAGAGTGGGGCTGGCTGGTGAAACCTGTCCTGATAACCAGAAAGACATCCTGGAAGGCAAAACAAATAACAAACACTTATTTTGATGACTATGAAATTGCCAGCTTCCTGCTCTATTGAAATCCACTCATCTTCTAAGTTTCATTTCTACCTATCAAAACCCTACTCTTCGTAAAATGGTTGATAGCTCAGGCTTTGGAATGCAACAGCCCAGCTCTTGCAAACTTGGATTAATTACATACTCTCTTAGATTCTTAGAACCTCATTTCCCCCTCTGTAAATCAGAGTTAATAACAGTACTGACTTCATAATAATGTAATCAGATAAAAATGAGATTATCTGTTAAGAATTTGGCCCATGTCTGGTAAGTGTTCAATATTTTTTTAATGTTCCAGCTCAAATGCTTCCTCTTACATAACTCTTTCCCTAATTCCCCTCAGCAGGAAATAATTTCTTTCCCTTTCATATTCCTAAAGCACCTACTACATTCTACCTTATATTTTATTTTATGATATCTGTCTCTCTTGCCACATGGTGAACTCCCTGGTAAACTCACAGAGGGACTGAGTCATAGTTATTTCTGTATTTCTCTCTCTGTCATCTGCACATAGATCTTAATTTTAAATGAACTGAGAAGTAATCTCTTTACCACTTCCCTTAACAGCACTTGAAATTCTACCATTCAAGATAATGGTTTCTAGTTACTAAAGGCTTTTTGGACTTACTAAGTGTGCTAAGTTGTTTCAGTCGTGTCTGACTCTTTGCGACCCTGTGGACTGTAGCCCACCAGGTTCCTCTGTCTGTGGGATTCTCCAGGCAAGAATACAGGAGTGGGTTACCACGCCCTCCTCCAGGGGATCTTCCCAATCCAGCGATCGAACCCATGTCTTTACGTCTCCTGCATTGGCAGGCAGGTTCTTTACCACTTCCTGGTCCCCTATTAAAAATGGAGATGGATGTCTAGGAAGGTTGACACACTTGCTCATGAGGAATGATAGCTGAGCAGGCCATTGGGCAGATTAGCAAGACGGCCAGAAGGGAATCCCATAACTTAACAACAGGACAGGAAGTGCCAGAAAGAGGGCGTAGGATGCTGAAAGGTTAAGTAGATGAGTCCAGACACTCATCTTGCCTGAACCACAGTTTTGTCTAAGCCCACGTAGGGTAAAGACAGGACCTGCATGAGTTCCCAAGAACAAGAAGGTGATTGTGCTCCAGGACAAAGCCAAGCCTGCTTGAAAGGCACCTCCCAGCACAGAGTTGCCCTGCTCCCCACCTGGTGATGCTCTCACACCGACAGCAGGGGCGGGAGAACAGAGAGAATGGATCAACAGCGTGTCTCAGTCATTTCTGTCATCATGGGGTTCTGTCTCTTCCCCGCAGCACTTTGTCAGCGAGCGTAAATATGATGAAGAGCTCGGGAAAGCTGCCCGGTTCTCCTGTGACATTGAACAGCTCAAGGCCCAAATCATGCTCTGCGGAGAAAGTGAGTTCTGCATACTTGCTAAATAATTCTGTGTGAGTAAGGCTGGCACTATTGGAGTCAATATGGGAAATGTCAGGTGTGTGGTCCCCCAGGGGCCTGAAGTGAGGTCTAAAGAGGTTTAATGATCTAAGGTCATGACATGAGTCACTAAAAATGTCAAGATCTGAACTTCGAGTCTTCAAATGCCACTGCCCATCAGTAAATCCCCAGGATTTATTAAGCAGAACAGAACAGGTCAACTAGTTTATACCTTTTGCAAACTTTTCTTAAGCATTGCCGGATCAAGTGTCTCTGATTTCAAAAGTCTGGTTCTACAGAGACCTGTTATGGGAAGAGCAAGTCTTCCTAATAAGTCTGGGAACAATGGGCTATTGTCATGAAAGGCCCAGCTGTCTCTGTGTGTGTGTGTGTGTGTGTGTGTGTGTGTGACACACACACTGCTCAGCAGTTCCCAAGCCTCTCCCTTAATTAGAGCAGTTAACGTGCAACAAAATTGGCTGATTCTTTCCCCCCTGCTCCAGCCCACCCACTGAGGGAGGTGGGAACCTGCATTAAAGTGGCTCCAAGGACAGTCACAAGGAGGTAGGAAGGACAGATGAAGGACATGGATTATCCACAGCCTCTTAGTGAGCTAAGAAATGGAGATCTGACTGCACTTTTTTTTTTTTCAAAGTGGAAATTGCATTTTTTCTCTGAGTATAAAAAATACAATCTTGATCTAAAAATTACACAGCCATATTAAATAGAACGTGACATTACTTTTGAGGCTCATTCACACTTTTATGCACATATAATCTATTGTGTAAATTATGCAGTGTATTTAATTATACTGCATCTTATTTACTATACTACATGACATACATATATAGTAAGAGAATTTGCTCTTATCATTTCACAATATATGGTTGACATTTTTCCATGTCAATATATTTTAACCCATAATTTACTTAAATATAATTGACATAAACAGTCCCAGGATTGTGGCCATTTAGGTTGCTTCCATCTTCTCACCATTAAAATAACATTGCTGTGAGCATCCTTGTTCACCTATCTTTGACAAATATCTGAATTTCTGATTGCCTTTCTTTTAAATTTTCTTTTTTTTCCATAGACTTCCTCTCTTATGAAAGAATCTACTCCATTTGCCATTCTCCATCCCCAGATTTTGTAGAAAAAAGCCAGACTATATGATTCACAGTTGGAAATTTAACTACGCAGACTAGTTTCCACCTCAGCTTGATAATGGGCTAGCCCCTGATGCCAAGAGACCCCACCGTCTGAGGAGGGGAGGGCAGTGCAGCGTCCCCTGCTCTCCTCCAGAGCACACCAGTGCCACCTAGTGGGAGGAGCCATCCCTCACCAAATCCCAAGTGTCCACACTGGAACCCAGCCTCCCATGTTGGGAGACAGTGGTCCTCAAAAGGCCCTTTACTTCTGAGCTTTGTTGAGAGCACATTGGAATCCCACAGCTACTGAACCCTAGAAAATGACCCTAATAATGACCCCTAGAAAACTGAACATCGTTAGCAAAGAGGCACTAAAATCCCCTGGTCCTGTTTGGACAACCCCCAACATGCCATCACACCTGACCTGTCAGATGAAGGGCCTGGAGATGTATCCGTGTCCTTTCCATTTCTAATGTGCTGTGATCCCTACCCACGCTCCAGATCCTCAGGAAGAATGCTGGGATTAAGTCTAAGCCAACACAGGTAGCAGAGAAAATTGCTTTTCAAAACTGGTGACCATTTTTAAGATCCAGAGGTCTTGCTGTCCAGACTGGCAGTCAAATTCTGGTGAACTATGGCAGGAAGATCATGAATATATCCCTGAGTTGATTCCCTCCAGCCCCAATTCAGTATAATCACATAGAAACCATCCCGTCAAAACCACCCCTTTCAAAAGCCAGCGGGAGGGGTGATAGTAAACATTGAACAGACCTGCCTGATCCCTGCTGGGAACCTGTCTGATAAGCCTGGGTTGACATTAGCAATGGAGTTGTTGCAGATTTGCAGTGGGGTTCTAGAGTTGATAAAAAATGATAATATAGCTCTAATGGAAGATAGAAGATGCATCTTTTGGGCTGGCAGGCCTGGCCTTAAAGTTGGGGTGACAAACCCCGGGTGACAAAATCCCTGACACCCAGCATCACTCCATCCCCATGTTCTCAGAACACCGTGGCTCTGACCGGCCAAGTGTGGATGTACCCCTAGGTTGCTCTTCATCTCTGCAGCACCCGCTGGTCCAGGGATCTGACAAGAACAGCAAAAATGGGTTTGGTAATGGGGAGCCCAAGGGGCAGAGTGCATTTGTGGACAGGGCTGAGAGGGTACTTTGGGGTTTCATTATCCCTCTTCCACAGGTGGTTCTCAACCTAAAGAACAATATTAAAGTTTCTCAGATTTGTCTCTTTTCCTACAAATGTCTCCCAGCTTGAATGATTATGCTATTCACTAATTCCCACAGAAGATATTTTGTGGTTCCAAGCACCTAAGTGCTTTTTCAAAGACATCTTTTTTTTAAAAAAGTCTTCCCTTACGGTTTTTATGAAGTTCCTGCCAACTCCTCATCTTCTAACAGATTACTGAGTGAGTAAGTCAGCAAGTGAGTGTTAGTTGCTCAGTTGTGTCCAACTCTTTGCAACCCCACAAACTGTAGCCCACGAGGCTTCTCTGTCCATGGGATTTTCCAGGCAAGAATACTGGAGTGGGTTGCCATTTCCTTCTCCAGGGGATCTTCCCAATCCAGGCATTGAACCTGGGTCTCCTGCACTGCAAGCAGATTCTTTACCATCTAAGCCACCGGGGGAGCCCACTGAGGCACAGCCCCTAACACCAAGCACTTCTTGTTGCAGTTACACATCCAAAGAACAACTATTCCTCAAGAACTCCCTGCAGCTCCCTGCTGCCACTGCTCAGCACTCACGCAGCCACCTCTGGGAAACAGAGTAACTTTACCCGAAAGTCTTCGAGTCACAACAAGCCCTCCGAGGGTAAAGCAGCAAACCCCAAAATGGCGAGCAACCTTCCCAGCACCGCCGACAGCTCTCACCAGGCCGTGCCGGCTAATAAGCAGGTAAGCTGCCCCAAGGAGGCCATGCTGCCCAACCTCCAGGGGTCCCGCAGACCCTGGTGCCTTGCCTGGGCAAGAAACCACCCATTTGCAGTGGAAGAAAATAGCCACTGCTAGTCACCCCTAGGCTCCATCTGCCCCCAGCAGCAGCCTGACTTGTCGAGCCTCCATTTGCCTGGCCAGCCTCCCTGAGCTCCCCTAGTCCATCTGGTCCCCTCACAGGCACTCTCCCCTGTGGAGGAAGTGGTCTTCACACACTTGACAGCATTAGCAAAGAATCCTTCTACATGAGATGGCATTTCTCATGACTTGAGTGCCACCCAGGTACTGGTAACTGGCCCACACACGGAAAGGACTCACAGACATGGGAACAAGATTGAGAACCAGGCTATTGACACCATTAGTGAGAAGAAATCTGGCATGTTTTTTAAGATCCTTTAATCCCATTTATCTTTAATTTATCCATAAGAGGCCAAAGTTAGTTCAAACTGCTCGCTCTTCTCTTGGGCTTTCAGCATGCATTTCAAAATGACATTATTAATTCTCATTACAATGACCCTTAAAAACAGAAATATCCAAAGGACAGTCTTCTCTCCTTCTGCTTCTCCATTATATTCTTGAGAAGTGATCCCCGCTTATTAAAGAATGACCATGAAATGGGATTTGATGATTCACAAGTTGGGCATGCTATAAAGATATTTTTCATCATCTTTCAGAAAGAGAGCTTGAATAAAGAGACTTTTTTTTAAGCATTCCAAAATGCTGGTTTTCTAACAGATGCCCTGTTGGCTTTTGTGGTCTTGGTCTGTTAGAATTCTCATTAGTAACTCTGACAGGCATTTCTCTAGCCCCAGATGTCTTCATGAACTTTAAAATCGCACTTTGACAAGGAGTGTTTCATACAGTCCTTGATTCAAGATCATAATCAAATCTGCTTCACTGTCGTTGAAATACACCTTCACAGATTTTGTTCCTTGCTCATTATTAAACCCCATGCTAAAATTAAGTCCAAAATTTAGTTTGAATTTCTCTGTCACAATTTATTTAAAAACAAAGGAGGCCAGATTAAATGTTAACCACATAGATACCTTTTCAGTGCTCACTGTTTTATTATTTTCAGCAAAGCATTTCAGGTGAAAGCATGTTTAAATGTGAAAATATATCTAAGTCCAAGAAAGGCCCTTGTGCTGGCCCCATGCCTTAGAGTAAACCCTTGTGGCCCTCCCCAGCCGTGGCCCATGGCCCTCCCTTCAGAGTGAGACTAAGAGATGACTACCCAGAATCTACGCTCTCCCTTCTGGAAAGTTCTCCGAATACCCGAGATCCTGGAATTCTGTTCCCAAATGCCCCAAGCCTATTCTCAGGGTCTGTCTGGACTACTTCCCTGGATGTATCATAAGTTACAAATATATCAAGTTCTTAGTTTGTGCACTGTGATTGGATGGTATTGGTTTAAGACAGACCCACCGCTAGTAACTCAGGGCCCAGGGCAGGAGTGTAAAGGCGGAGGCCCACGTCCCATGTGTCTGAATATTGTCTCTTCCCAACTCTGGCTTCATCCCACATTGTGAGGGAGCTGTGCACAGAGACAGGAATGTGGACACGCCTGCCTGCACACCTAAGCTTCGTCCCCACCTCCACAGATAATCACCCTTTAGACCTAGGGGTGTGTAAACTGGTAATGATCATGAGAATGCATATATATAGTCCATACAGAATGTCCCAGAAATATGTATGGTAGAGAACCATCATTTCCCTGCCTCTGTGTTACTTTTCTTTATGATTTATTTCAGGTTTATACTTGATGGGTTTTATTTGGCCTGGTTCTGGAATTGTCTGTCTTACACTTCTGTAACCTCTCTTTCAACATCAGATATTTTCTTGAACTTCCATTTACAAGACAGTCCACCATTCTTTTAAGCTTGAGGGTTTTATCAGCTTGACCTTATTTGCATGTTTTCACATTCTTCTGGGGTGTAAAAAAAAAAAGGTGACCTGTGACTTAGAGGTTTGGTTTCCCTGGTTTGATGTCATCTGGGGTTTGTTGGCATCTAATATCTACCTCTTTTCTTTCTTTCTTTCTTTTTATAGAATGGGTCTTCTAGCCAAAGACGAAGATTTAATCCGCAGTATCACAACAACAGGCTAAATGGGTCTGCCAAGCCCCAGGGCAGTGGTAATGAAGCCGATCTGATGGCGAAGAGCAACAACCGCCACGAACACAGAAGACAGCCACACAACGGCTTCCGTCCCAAAAACAAAGGTGGCGCCAAAAACCAAGAGGCCTCCTTGGGGACAAAGACCCCTGAGGCCCCCGCCCATCCGGAAAAGCCCCGGCGAAGGCAGCACGCCGCAGACAACGCGGAGGCCAGGCCTTTCCGGGGCAACGTAGCCAGGGTCTCCCAGTGCAACCTCTGCCCCACCAGAATAGAAGTTTCCACAGATGCCACGGTTCTCTCGGTCCCGGCTGTGACGTTGGTGGCCTGAGCGTGGAGAGAGGGGAAAAAAGGCCGTTTTCACTCAGTTGCGGTTCCCCGCAGGAGGTGCTGACCCAATTCGCTGCCAAAAGAGAGTCAATCTGAATACACAAATCCTGTACGGCTGTGTCATCCTCTCTTAATCATTTTTACTAATTCTAATAATCAGCTCTAGCTTGCTTCATAACTTTCATGGCTTTGCTTGATCTGTTGGCGCTTTTTCTCATCGACACATTGCAGCATTTTAGCCAGGCAGTATTTACTCATTTGTTAGGAAAATCAAGATGTGGCTAAAGATCAGAGGCTCAGTAGCAACCTATGTTGTAGCAGTGATGTCAGTCCATTGATCGTCTTTAGAGAGTTAATGTTGGAAACAAAATTCTTATTGATCAGACAAACATGATCTGCTGAAGACACATGCGCTTTTGTAGAGTTTAACATCTGGTGTTTTTCTGAAATATATATATATATACATATATTGCTTTATTTGAAACAAATTAAAATATGCTGCATTTGACACCTGGCTTGGTTTTTTTTTTTTTTTAATTGAAGCCCACTTTATCATAAAATGTACCATGAAAACTTAAAGCAGTTGTGGCACAGAGCTTTGAACAATGCTCTTTTCTCTTGGAATAAGGGTCCTTTTGGAAGAAAGAATTCCTTACCATAGCCTTGCCAGTACCTTACACATATACAGAGGCACATGTACCCCAATCGTCTTGGACACGACTTGGCAGTTTGGAAACCTTGGTTGCAAGTAATATAAACCTCAACTCAGCCTACTTTAAACAGTAAAGAAAACGATTAGTTCAGTGGCTGAAAAACCCAGCATAAAATTATGCCTTGGGTCCAACTGAATCAGGATTCTAGCTCCTTTCTCCTGATTATCTTAGCTCTCCCTTCCTCCTTAAGCTCACATTGTGTTCAGAATGGGGTAAAATACGTGCCTTGATCCTAAGATTCAGATTCATGTTCATCCCCAACACGGTCTAGAAGAAAAGAAAAGCTTTCCAGGTACCATCGGCAAGGAGCAAGTGTCTTTCTCAAAAGTCCCAGGGAGGGTCTTGCATATCATTGCCCCAGATTGCGGGTAGGCTTGTCCCTCAACCAATCAGCAAATGAGATGTGCTAATGGGCATAGACTAATCAGAGTCCACCCCCAAGTTGGGTTGTTGCAGGCTCCCCAGAAGCACAGGGGCTGCCTGGAGCAGGGCTTCTGTTCCCTGAGGAATACAGAATGGATACCAGGGGCCCACACCCCAAGTAGCCCCAAGTACCCCCAAGTACCCCAGTCTTTGAGTGCAAGGTGACTCAGTTTGGCTACTGCTTCCATTGAATGTCCATGTATCCTGCAGATTTGTTGGCCTCTTTCAAGAGCAAATGCTTATTTTCAGCTCAATGTTAACATTTTTTCTGGCAGCCCAGGTTCAGTGGGCTTCTCTTCCAAAGAGCAGCCCTGAGCAGCTGAGTCCGCATACCATGCAAGCATCCGTTTCTTCTTTTGCCAAATACAAGGAGGATGTTTGCTCTGTCTGGAGAGAACTTTCTGAGGTCTCTGGGTGTATCCAGAGATTTAATAGGAATTTTAAATGTTAAGTCACATTCCGGGAAGGAAGGAAGGGTTGTTCGTTCAAATAAGAAAGATAAACGTTGGGGCCTGCAATCTCCGTTTAGTCCATCTGAGACCCTGGATTTATATTTTACAAGACAGAAGGACTTTGCACAAATTTTGTGTACCAAGATTTGGCTCACCACAGAAAATGTCAGTTTAAATAAATGTGACAGCTTTAAAGAGGAGTCAAGTGATTCATGCAACAGGAAAATAATGGCTTTGCCAGGTCAGGGGCACACCTGTCTTTGTCAGGGGTGGACATGACTCTCAACCTTGACACACCCATCATGTTGTTCTCAGGGTTAAGAAAGCGCAGTCACGTTCCTAAGCACATAACAAATGCTCCAAGTTACTGAAAAGAAACAAGAAAGTATGCTAAGAAATATGCATACCTGTTTATGTTTTTTCCTAGATTTTGCCTTTCTTATAGACCCAGGTATGTAAACATTTACCAATATACATTTTTTGAAATGGTAATTTCAATATTTTAGTGCCAGTGTGAGTCCATGGAAATATTGTGTGTGTGTGTGTGTATATATATAGATAGATAGATATATCTATATCTATATCTATATATATATCTTCATCTATTCTGATGGAATCATTGGTGTGATTCTAGAAATCTGGGTTAAATTCTGAGATTCTTTTAAACTGTGTCAAACTTAAAAAAAAAAATTCCATGGGCTATGAGCACTCTAATCTCTCTACTTAATACACAGTAGCCAGAAGAATAGATTCTTTTTTCTAAACAGTTCTCTAGTAGAGGTTAAACCATTCTAATACCCATGAAGATTGAATAACTTCAAAACTCACCTACATTGTATCACCAAGACTCCCATCTGTTAAAGACAAACCTCTCAGTTGGGTTACCAATTACATTCCAAATTTACATTTCATTTGAGAATCTCTCCATACTCCAGCTCAGTCATCCAGCCTATTCTAGGGGCTGAGCAAGGTTCAGAGGGTTAAACACAAGTTTGTATAAAATTCATCCTTAATAAAGGCTGTACTTACAAGAGCTGGGGGGGAAGAGTGGGTAGGGAAAAAATAACACTCTATATCCAATGTAAAGCTCAGTTCACTAGCAGTTCAATTCTGCTGGCATCAGAAAAAAAGATTCCATTTTAACATTCTTAGCGAAGCAATATCCAACGAGGCCAATGGGGAAAGTTAACAGAGCAAAGGCAACACGCAGATTTTTGCTAAAGTAAGAGATGTGGGAATTCTGACTCTGAAAGCCTTAATCTCGATTTAACCATGTGAAAAGGTAATGTAGGGCCTGAACAGCTCTTTTCCTAGAGCAAACTGGAGGCAGGGTTGCGGGGGGTGGGGTGGTTTAGAGGGGAGAAGGGGGAACAATGGAGACAGAGGGATGCCTGAATTCAACACTACCTTTGACTAAGCTTCCTCCTTCCCTCCATCCCTCCCTGTCAATACTGTATCCTACTTGGCCTGTTTAGAGTGCCCTCTTGTGTCTGGATATGGTAACATTTTCATTTCTCAGCAGACACTCTAGTGACAGCATCCATAAAACATAATGGCACCTTTTTAATAACCACACTAGATTCAGAGCCTATACCTCAAATTCAGGCACAGGTAGGCTAGGATTCCAGACTGCCCTCGGGTGCCAAACAATAAAATAAAGGTGAAAGAAACAGTCACTTGCTCCCAAATTTCCTAAACTATAAAATAGCAAGTGTGTTAGTCACTCAGTTATGTCTGACTCTTGGCAATCCTATAGATTGTAGCCCATCAGGCTTCTCTGTCCATGGAGTTTTCTAGGCAAGAATACTGGAATGGGTAGCTATTCACTTCTCCAGGGGATCTTCCTGACCCAGGGACTGAATGTAGGTCTCCCGCATTGCAGGCAGATTCTTTACCATCTGAGCCACCAGGGAAGCCCATAACATAGTGAAAGATAATAATAAATAATAATCGTTCAATGACGAAAACTTTGCTCTAGCATTTTTCAGAAAGTACTGAGCCATCTTAACTGATCTAATTTGGTGAGAAAAAATAGGAAGAGTTGCTAGCCAGGGTTTTATTTGAGGCACAATTTTAATACTACTCATTGCAAACTATTCAAAGGAATTTTTGTTTTTTGTACTTTTGCTTTTCCCAGCAAAGCTTTATAAATCCTAAAGAAGTTTTCTGTCCATTCTTAGTTTCCAAGAACCAGGTCCCTGATCCTTGGAGGCAGATTAGCCCAAATCAGAGTTTTTATTTCATTATAGCAGCCCCTCAGGCAAAGGCACTCCAGCGTGGACTCGGTCATGCTGTCAGAGAAACACACAAGGTTCTCACTAATTTTTTCTGGTGACTGATTCTCAGAAGTCCCCTTATTTGTGAACTCTGCTTCTTCCTACAGCTCAGAAGCATTTTCAGTGTTACTATTAAGTTCAAGTTTCAGAGCAGAAATAACCACACACAGTTTTTACAGAATACATACATTTAGTGGCAAATTTGTCTATTGTATTTGCCTGAGAGTGTGCATAGATTTCTGGCAAAAAAAAAAAAAATGTATTTTAGTACCATGATTGCAACCATGACCAAAGACACTTCTACAGAAAATAAATATAAAAAAGACTTCCTGTCATGGACAGAAAACTACTCTATTTTTTAACTTAAGTTTGAGTTAGATTTACCTATTCCTAGTCTTTTGGGTGGAGAAGGAAATGGCAACCTACTCCAGTGTTCTTGCCTGGAGAATCCCAGGGACAGAGGAGCCTGGTGCGCTTCCATCTATGGGGTCGCACAGAGTCGGACACGACTGACGCGACTTAGCAGCAGCAGCAGTCTTTTGGGAGAACATGTACTTTTTGTAAATTACCATTAAGCTGCCCAATAACATCATTACTCCTCTGCTAGTGCCTGGCACATAGTGGTGGTTTAGTGGCTTAGTCATGTCCAACTCTTGTGACCCCATGGACTGTAGACCACCAGGCTCCTCTGTCCGTGAGATTCTCCAGACAAGAATACTGGAGTGGGTTGCCATTTCCTCCTCCAGGGGATCTTCCCAACCCAATAATCAAACCTGGTCTCCTCCATCTGCACGCAGATTCTTTACCATCTGAGCTAAAAGGGAAGGCCTGGCACATCAGTTCAGTTCAGTTCAGTTGCTCAGTCGTGTCTGACTCTTTGTGACCCCATGAGCTGCAGCACGCCAGGCCTCCCTGTTCAACACCAACCCCTGGAGCCTACCCAAACCCATGTCCATTAAGTCAGTGATGCCATCTAACCATCTCATCCTCTGTCGTCCCCTTCTCCTCCTGCCCTCAATCTTTCCCAGCATTAGGGTCTTTTCAAATGAGTCAGCTCTTCGCATAAGGTGGCCGAAGTATTGGAGTTTCAGCTTCAACATCAGACCTGGCACATAGTAGGTACTCAATAAATACAAGGAAGAGAGAGCAACTATGAAAGAATGACCAACTCCAATGCGCTAGAGAATTCTGAAATCTAAATGACTTGTGCAAAATAATCCAGTCTGTCAATTCTAGAGAAGATGGGATGAGAGCAGCAGCTGAAGTCCCAGCCCTGGGGCAGGCTATCTGGATTCATATCAGGGTCCCATCACCTCCTGGCTGTGTCAGTGTGGACACATTTCTAAACAGCTTAATATCTCCATTTCTCCACAGGTAAATGGGACTAATAACCATACCTACCTTGAAGGGTTGCTACACAGATTGAATAAGTTAATATTTGCAAAGTAATAATTTGGAATAATGCCTGGCACTTTGTACAGAGACAGTAACCACAGAGTAATTTGAATGCTTTATAAATTTATATGGGGAAGCTTTATCGAGAGAAATATGTATGTATATATGAAGTTATAAATAGTAATGGGAGTAGCTACTAAAGAAAACAGGAATAGCAGACACTGGGATGGTTTCTGTTAGAGCTTGAGGCAGAGGAAAGGATCAAGTTTGCGAAAGCTCACCACCACCACCCACCAGCCCTGCTCCCAAGGCTGAGGTTCTGACCTTGTTGGGGAGGGTATGGCTATGGTTCCAGTAGAGTTCAAGAAGCTCCCTGAGGTGCTAACAAGAGAGAAGCTCCCCACAGGGCACTGGAGAACCAGGAACTTTCTCCTGAAAGGCTGGTCAACTCACCAGGGGTCCAACCCCAGGGATGCCGCTGAATTCACTGGGAATCCTGCTGGGCACCAGCTAGGAAGCTTCCTGACAGGAGCAGGAGCTCCGCCCCTGGCAAAGGTCATGAGGAAGGAGGCTCAGCATATGAAAAGGCAGGATAGAGCCTCAGGAGTCCCCCTGGAAATCCTCGAGCATCTACCCCCAAAACCAGAGTTGCCTACTTTCTGCTTTGTGCTCTCATCTACACCTCTGACTTTACGGGGGGGCTGTCCCCCACTACCTCTCTCTGAAAAAGAGTTAGCTTACAGCTCCAGTTAATAATTCCTGGGTGTGACAGTGTTTCAACCTACAAAGTCCTTTGGAAGTCCTCTAGCCTGCCTGAATAGGTTTTTCCGGCCACAGGTGATTGTTCAGAGCCTCCCAACTGTGAGAGGCATGAGATGTTCTAAACTGTCTGAATACAGATCCCTTTGAGCAGTTAAAAGATTGATTAGAAATTGTATTGGTTAAGGGTTTTTCACTTGTTGGGCCAATATTTGCTGCTAAGTTTCCATATCCCTTACCTGCTGTGTCCCTGGCAGTGTATTGATTAATATAATTGGTGTAAGTAGTAGCTTTAATGCTTATAATCTTGGACCCTTGAGTTAATTCTTTTTCTTGTTATAGCCCACCACACCTTTGCCCTATAGGAATGCAACTTTATCTAATGCTTTTGGAGGGTGGCGCCTGACTAGTCACCTTTAGAGAAAAATAAGTTTTCTGAAGAAAGGGTCTTATAATGTTAAGAGGCATCCGGGCCAGAAGATGATGCAAATCACCTAAACTTTTGCATATGATAAATTTGCAGGAAGAAAGCCTGGCTTACTGCAGGACTCTACCCCTTCCCCCATTACCCTCTAGGCATAACTTAAGGAAAAAACTACTTTGGAAAATAAAGTGTGGGCCTTGTTCACCGAAACTTGGTCTCCCCATGTCGTTCTTTCTCTCACCTTCTGGCTGAATTATTCAGCCTCTTTTCTCCACTAAATTTTCTCACTGAGCTGTCCTTATTTAACCACTCTTTATATCCTTAATTAATGTTTAATTAAGCAATTGTTTCCTGATCCTCGCCGATGCCATCCCCACTTCGAATTCCCTGGATCCACTGGGGCTGGACCCCGGCAGCCTCCTGCAGGAAGTAATGTTGAATTAACTGTGGAGCCAGCAAGGAGACCTGTGGGACTGGAACCTGCTGTTGCTGAAACTTGGGCCCATGGGTTTTCCACACCCTAACTGAGCACTCGTTGCTGGAACAAGAACACAGGGACACTCACTGAACAAAGCCTCCTCTTCCTTCAGGGTCCCTCCAGTGGCAAAGTCAGCTGGCTAAAGGGAAGTGCTTATGGGGTCCAGCTCTAGGATGACAAACAGGACAATGAAGAGCAGATATGAAATCAAGAGGCAAAGAGTTGAAACCTGGCATACCCTTAGAAGGGCTTACCAGCTCAGCTGGTAAAGAATCCGCCTGCAATGCAGGAGAACCCAGTTTGACTCCTGGGTCAGGAAGATCCACTGGAGAAGGGATAGGCTACCCACTCCAGTATTCTTGCCTGGAGAATCCTCATGGACAGAGGAGCCTGGCAGGCTATGGGGTCCATGGGGTCGCAAAGAGTCGGACATGACTGAGCAACTAAGCACAGCAGCCACATACCCTTAGAAAGCACTACAAGAGTACCTGATAAATATATCATAGCTGTGAGACACACAGACACACTAAGTCCTATCTAGCTCATCTCCGGAAGCAATGTCAAGCTCCTATAAGAGGCCTAGAATAAAGCTGAAAGGCCTGCATGTGACATGCATGTGAATCCTGCTAGATGCAACACAGTTTACCAGACCCTCTGTGCTTCAGTTTCCCCCATCTGAAAAACGGAGATAATAATAAGACACCTACATCATAGGGTTGGTGTATTCAATTAAGTTAACATATAAAGGGCTTAGAAAGATACATCTTAGTTTTTATTAGATATTAATAGTGGCTTGGTTACAACAGCAAACAAAAATGTCTCTAATATTATACTAAAGCCAGAAATGTGAGAACTAACGGGATCGAATTTTTTAATTGGCAGGCCTGGGACAGCCTTCCTTTATTATTCTCCCCCTCAATTCCCAGGGCTCCATTCCTGCCAGTGTTTGACAGCTCTAAAGTTCCCTTACTCATCCACACCTCCCAATTGAGAGACAGCCACCAGTATTTTGCTCAGGTTAAGTTATTCAACTACTGCAATGGTTCTCAACTTGGGGTAATCGATTTTGTGTCCACCCTCCAACCCCAGGAGACATCTGGAAAAGTTTGAGAACATTTTGATTGTCACAACTGGGCCAGGGTGCTGCTCAGTACCCCACAGGGCACAGTACAGCCGTCCTCAATAAAGAATTATCTAGTCCAAAAATGTTATCTAGTCCAAAAGTGTCACAGCTGAAAACTCTGATCTGGAGGTTCCAAGGGCTCTGGAGAAAGAAAACAGAAACAGCAGATGAGCAAGGACATCCTGCCTTGTTCCTCCAGCTGCGCTGGATTCCCACTTGGTTCAGCCCATGTTACCAAATCCAGACCGTCTGGCCCACAGCTGGAATCTCAATGCACACTCTCTGATGTCTTTGGGCTATTCATGTCATCTACATGGAATCTGGATTCCCACATCTTCCAAACCCAGAAATTAGGGCATAAGTTCTTGAAAGAAGTGCTACTGAAGTAGAACGTCCAAATTTTTCAGAAACCTTGGCAGAAAGAAGCAATGTTCGTTTTCTTCCAACTTTAGCAAACACATGACCTTTTTCTTTCCAGAAAGTGCTCTCTGTTTAAAATGTTTCACTTCTAAGTTTCAGGCCCTCAAATTTATTCCTGTAGCTGAACAAAATTTTACTAAGGTAATGGAAGTTCTAGGGTAAAAGAAGGGAAAGTATGAGAAGCAACATTATAAAATGAAAAGCTGTTAAATAAACAACTAGGACAGGGTACTGATTGACAGTTACTGTAAAATTCTGTTTGTCTTAGCCACAGCTTGCATCAGGAAGTGTCTAGCCAGCAAATCTAAAATGCGTATGGGCTGTCTGAGGCAACACATGTGAACAAAGAAAAATTAGCTTTTCTGTAACAACGTAAACCATGTGTAGCTCATGAGGCTGCGAGAACTATAAGTGAAAACGGTCCCTTTGAGGCCTCACCACCAACCAAATTCCGTGCATACAAAATTCTGAAAACAGCTGGAAACCAATCTTTTTTGTTTCTGCTAGTTATTCATGATGTTTCCTTTCCTGACTGTACTACCTGCTTGAAATCCTGCATTTGATTTCATCTGATTGAAAACTGCAGCTCTCAAGAATCACTCATCCACTCTTCGCTGGCTGAGGAATTCAGCAACTTGTTGACAGTTCTTGAGGGAGAGCTTCAGCATATGGAAGAATGACAGTATTTTCCATAATTAAAAAGTTCCTGGCTAACTTAGGAATACACACATGTAAATCATTTAAAAATATTTTTCACTTGCTATAGCAGAAGCTCTTTCCCTTCATTTTATGAAGTCCATACTTTCTACTTAGTTTCTAACCAGCATCCTACCAAATGTCAATTAAAGCTCTTCAAAGGGATTGAAAGTATAAATAGGGCAACCCTTTACAAGGCACCTCATATTCACATAAAGGTTAGCATTTTTCCCTTTTCAGCACAATTTACTACCACAAGTCTATATGCACATTCAAAATGCTATTTAAATAAAAATTCCTGTATGAACGATTTCTCAGGGAAGGCCAAATATGCTTGTATATCAATTCCTTCTTTAGAAATCAAGGTATGGTTGATAATAATTATACTGTATTTAACCACAGACTTCGAAGTGAATCAACAATTTTTTCAATGTTAGTACCTGCTAAGGAAGCAATAGGATTCAGTCTGTGAATGAAAAATTGCATCAGCAATTCTAGCAGGGGCAGTAAGGCAGGAGGGGAGGGGCCAGGCTGCTTTTTTCCTTTCTCAGAAGTCAGGCAGCATCTGTCTGACTTCTCTGGGGTCTCATGAGCCACATCTCTAAATTATTTTAAACAACTTGACAAGCTATGTAACTGTAATGATCATTACTAATGGTAACTGTGGTCATTAAAAACAATCATCAAATTAAGGGACTTTCACAAGCATCTCCTTTGTTCAACAAGATACATTCTGCAAGGTCAGAAATCAGTTTCTGCACCCCATGAAGACTGCTGCTGCTGCTAAGTCGCTTCAGTCGTGTCCGACTCTGTGCGACCCCATAGATGGCAGCCCACCAGGCTCCTCCGTCCCTGGGATTCTCCAGGCAAGAACACTGGAGTGGGTTGCCATTTCCTTCTCCAATGCATGAAAGTGAAAAGTGAAAGTGAAGTTGCTCAGTCCTGTCGGACTCTTAGCGACCCCATGGACTGCAGCCTACCAGGCTCCTCCGTCCATGGGATTTTCCAGGCAAGAGTACTGGAGTCGGGTGCCATTGCCTTCTCTTACCATATACATTTTATAAAATAATTGGGGTAGAAGAGGGGGTGGGGTGGGGCGGTTGCCCTAACTGTCAGCAACATACTAGAGGCCTACTATGTACCAGGCATTGCAAGTATAGAGGTAGCAGAGTCCCTCTAGGAGAAGATAGACATGTGAAGTTAGTTACATCTAGCTTTTCCTTTGGTCAGTGATGCTGTGTCAGTCTGTAAAAATTAGATTATGAAGCTAAAATGTGTGTTGGGAGTAGCACAGTCATTATTGTACAGTCTTAACTTCATCTTCCTGATCTTTAAAGGACAAGGAAAGATTAACCTTCATTATGTTGTTCTGAAACTAAAAAGTAAAATAAACACAATGAAATAAAATATATGAAAATACTTTATAAACTATAACATAAGGCAATATTGAAACAAAAACTTGGTATTTAAAAATACAAATGAAACAACTGTTTCAGTAGATTCCTACTGTCAGCCTTAGGCTTTCCACTGTATAACTAACCAGTTTTAATCAGGGCAAACCAGTTTTCAACACAGATTACCTAGAAGGGCATAGTTAATTATCTTTTTCATAAAAAAGATAATGAACAATACTTAAATACCCTACTCACCCCATTCAGAATTTCTATTGTGTCCTTTGACCCAACAATTGCACAAACCTACTTTTCCAAAGTAATGATACTGAATTACTATTCTATAAAGCATTCTTTCATTTAAAAATTTTTTATTTTCCAGGAAGGGCCATGGGTTATGATGAGTTGCCAACTCATATGTTTGCAAAGTCTGGTATTAGGTAAAATGTTTCTTTATGCAAAATGAACGTACCCCCCCCACCCCAATCACACCAAAATAAAGTAATTTTCAAGTTCCAGGAGCATTTTGATTCCTGATATTTATAAGGGAAAGTCTGTACCTTTCCACTTTAGCTGTGCCATGGCCCAGTAGTTATTCCAAAAACTCACCTCTTATAAAGGCCAAATCTGCTCAATAGATGTCCCTTAAACTACTTGATGCAAAGAAAGGCAGGCTGTCAACTGAATCAACCATGATTAACTTTCAACATGTTTCCTCTCCAGACAAATGTTTACTATGTATAAAATACACATCTATTACTATAAAATCTTCTTATATGAATCCGCAATTCAAAATGTCATAGATCAAGCAATACGAATAATATCCTAAATGAAAGTACTTAAAACTCACTATGGTCTTTAATTTTCAGAAGACCTGGATTTTAGTATTTTTCAAGGTGACTGCATATTTTATATATTTCCCAGGGGACTATCATTCATGAATTTTTAAATATTCACTTTTTCTACCCAAATAAACCACTTATTTAAAAAAGCTGATGGTACTCAGACAGCTATCCAAATTGGTTTAACTATTTCATACATTAACTATACAAGAAAGCAATTTTGTGAGCAGAAACAGATATAAATGAACAAACTTTCACACTACTAAAGGGCTCCAGGACTTAAAAATAAGTACAGTTACAGAAAAATATCACTTTTTATGGAAAGGTTTTGCTTTATTTAATAGAAAGCAATGTTTTCAGTATATTTACTTTAGTCTTTTAAACCAATGCAAGTACAATGATAAGCACTGAGTAAAAAGTATCCTGCTTTATGAACTTATTTTTAACACACTGAAAACATACTGCTCACTAAAGATAGAAACGTGATCCAATTACAAAATATAATATGTATGTGTAAGCACATACAACTGAACTGTGAAAAAATAGAAGATTAATCAAAATACTGTTTTAAAATATTAAATTCAAATTATGTGGAAATTTTATGCATAAAAACCATATTGTATAATCAGAGTAACTCTTTAATAGTCATTTCCAGAAAAAAAATACTAACTTTAGTTAAAAAGCTGAATTTTTTTTCTTTTTCAAAGTACTTTCAAAACTTCACGATCCAAATGAAAATAAAATACTTCACAATTCAGTCCAAAAACATGTTATATAATTCTAAACCCAAGAAATCTTCCTGTGATGTATAAAATAAATCTGCTAAGGGAAAAGAGCAAGAAAAGTCAATCTAGGAAAGAAAACTGTTTCATTAAGTGAGAGTCAAAGTGTGATCTCAAATTACTTTTTTTTCCCCTCCCCATCATTTCTTTTCATGTTACCTCTTGATTCTGAGAGTCACCTGCAGGGAGTTCACCTTGATCTACGTTTTCTCTCAAATCTTCCCCATCTGGCATGTAGCACAGGGGAGCACTAAATCCCCCTCTCTATTTCACCGGCAGGAAGAGCTAAGCTCAAATTTCACTTTTATCTCTCCGCTGAAATGAGTAACATCAAATAAGTGCCTAAAATCTATAATTATTTCAGCAACAAAGTAGGCTTCCTAGGTTTGACTTTGCCCAGCTGTTTTGTTGCCTTAATACCAATAAAAATTGGCATTTTTATTAAAAATAAAAAAAACTACACATTAAAAAACCTGAAATTAAAACTGTCCCTAGACAAATAATTTAAACGTTGGGAAAATGAGAAGTAAACATAGGCCCAACCACTTACAGTCTCCCTCCTCCATTCCTGCTTCACGCTAATCATCCTAAATAGAAACGTAAGTGTTCACCTGGACAGTATGGGGAAAGAGAGCTGCTTGTTTGTGTTAACGGGGTTGGAAGCTTGGAGAGGCAAACGGTCCCAAGTCCCCATTTCCATCACTTGGTCTGGTCCTGCCCGTTCTCGGTCCACGTGCCCAGTGGGCTAAGGGCGTTAGGGGGCGGTTCCGGGGGACCCGCTGGCCTGGGTGTGGTGCAGGCAGGCAGGGAAGACCCGGTGGCACACAGTGGAGTCCGTCTCAGTTTGATCACTCGGTGCGGGGTGGCTGTCTTGTCCGAGAGCAGAACCTTAGCCGGAGGTAGGTGTGTGGCCCTGTTCTCAGGAGCCCCAGGCCCCTGTGCAGCCTGGGGATGTTCAGGCAGCCCAGTCCCCACCGGGGTTGGCACTTTTGACTGGGCAGAGCGCTGCACTGCCCTTCCTCCTGCAGCCAGGTTTGCTGTTGCCCGGGGCCAGGGTTGAGGGGCACTGGCCGGAGACACCCTGATGGAAGCAGAGTTCTTGACCTTAATTTGGGTGCTGGTGGAAGGACCCAAAAATCGGACTGGCTTAGGTCCGGTCTTACAGTTCACACCTTCTTCTTCTTCTTCATTGACTATTAGTCGCCTGTAAATACAGAAATGGGTGCTTGTCAGCATTTACAGGTTTAATAGCTAATGAAAATGTCTCCAAAGTTTAACTTCAAGGTGAACAAAAAGGTTTTTGTCAAGAATTTGAGTCAAGAGGTTTAGCGGTATCAACTTACCTACTTCATCTCTCATTGCCCACCAAGGTCAATAAATAAATTAGCAAGGTTGCAGAAGATTGTTTTAATTTAAATACATTCTTTTAAACTCATGCATAATGTTAATACCAATGATAAGTTAAAATCTGAAGTGTTACACTAGAATTATACAACACATGACTTGTTCTCACAAAGCCTGATGCAATCCAGAGGATAACCAGGAGTGTCCCAAGTTGTTTTTCCCAGAAAAGCAGCTGCAAGAGATTTATTAAGGGAAAAAACGGGTTTCACAAATAAACTTGAGAAATGCTAAGTGTGTATTTTATTCTACTGAAGTTTTAAACTCTATATTAACAAAGATTCTATAGTAAAGACACCTGTTTAGCTTTGTTGACTCCACTGACCAATCATTCTGTAATGTAACCTTTGGCACCCAGTAAAATTAGCATGCCACAGAACACATTCTGGGAACTGCTAGACTAGTAAAACCCACGGTACAGTTAGATGCTTTTCGAATTTGAGAAGTATTGGACAAACCTTCAAAGATTCCTGAACTGAGTTACCATTCACTATAAAAAGCCTAAAGTGGGAACACTGGTGAACAGGTGATTGTTTCATCTACTGTACAGAAATCAACACAGAGAATCAACTAAAATGAAAAAACTGAGGAAAATGTTTCAAATGAGAGAACAAGATGAAACCTCACCAAAAGACATTAATGAAACACAGATTAAGTAATTTGGCTGATAAGGAGTTCAATAATGGTCATAAAAATGGTCACTGGACTGGGAGAAGAGTGAATGAACACAGTGAAAAACTTCAACAAAGATATGAAAAATATAAGTCACAGAGCTGAAGAACACCATAACTGAACTGTAAAATATACTACAGGGGTTCAACAGCAGGCCAGATGAAGCAGAAGAAAGAATCACTCAACTCAAAGGCAGGGCAGTGGAATTCACCCAATCAGATCAGCAGAAAGAAAAAGAGTGAAAAAATTGAAGATAGCTGAAGGGACTTATGGGACAACACCAAATTAACATCCACATTACAGGGCTCCCAGAAGAAGAGAGAAAGGAGAAGAAATCTTGTTTGAATAAATAAAGTTGAAAATTACATAGCTGAAGAAGGAAAGAGACATCCAGATCCAGGAAGCCCAGAGAATTCCAAATAAGGTAAAGCCAAAGAGACCTATACTAAGACACATTACAATTAAAATGTCAAAAGTTAAAGGAGAAAATCTTAAAAGCAGCAAGAGAAAAATAACTTGTTATATACAAAGGAACCCCCATAAGATTATCAAGAGATTTTTTTCAGCAGAAACTTTGCAAGCCAGAAGGGGGGTGCATAATATAGTCACAGTGGTAAAAGAAAGAAAAATCCAACCAAGAATACTCTACCCAGCAAAGTTACTATTAAGAATTGAAGGAGAAACAGTTTTCCAAACAAGCAAAAGCTAAAGGAGTTCATCACCACTAAACCAGCCTCTTGAGAAATCTGTATGCACGTCAGGAAGCAACAGTTAGGACTGGACATGGAACAAAAGACTGGTTCCAAATAGGAAAAGGAGTACGTCAAGGCTGTATATTGTCACCCTGCTTATTTAACTTATATACATGATGATAAACACTGTGCTGGATGAAGCACAAGCTGGAATCAAGATTGCTGGGAGAAATATCAATAACTTTAGATATGCAGATGACACCACCCTTATGGCAGAAAGTGAAGAACTAAAGAGCTTCTTGATGAAAGTGAAAGAGGAGAGTGAAAAAGTTGGCTTAAAGCTCAACACTCAGAAAACTAAGATCATGGCATCTGATCCTATCACTTCATGGCAAATAGATGGGGAAACAGTGGAAACAGTGGCTGACTTTGTTTTTTTGGGCTCCAAAATCACTGCACATGGTGACTACAGCCATGAAATTATGATGTTGGATGACATCACCGACTCAATGGACATGAGTATGGGTAAACTCCAGGAGTTGGTGATGGACAGGGAGGCCTGGGGTGCTGCAGTCCATGGGGTCACAAAGAGTCAGACATGACTGAGTGACTGAATTGAAATGAACTGAAACCAGCCTTACATGAAATGTTAAACGAACTTCTTTAAGCTTAAAACAAAGGGCACTAATTAGTAACAAGAACACATATGAAAGAATAAATCTTACTGGAAAGGTAAATATGTAGTAAAGGTAGTATATTAATCACCTTAAGCTGATATAAAGGTTAAAAGTCAAAAGTAAAAAAAATAACTATGATTAAAATAATCAGTTAAGACACAGTATAAAAATATGATATCAAAACATAAAACATGGCATGGGATAGTACAAATACTGAGATTTATGGTTTGATAACTTGATTTCTTTGGAAGGAATGATGCTAAAGCTGAAACTCCAGTACTTTGGCCACCTCATGCGAAGAGCTGACTCATTGGAAAAGACTCTGATGCTGGGAGGGATTGGGGGCAGGAGGAGAAGGGGACGACAGAGGATGAGATGGCTGGATGGCATCACTGACTCAATGGACGTGAGTCTCAGTGAACTCCGGAGTTGGTGATGGACAGGGAGGCCTGGTGTGCTGCGATTCATGGGGTCGCAAAGAGTCGGACACGACTGAGCGACTGAACTGAACTGAACTTTCTTTAGTGGTACGAATCGTACCACTAAAGAAAGTTATCAAACCATAATGGAAGAGAGCAAGATAAAGGAACAGAGAGGAACTACAAAAATAGCCAGAAAACAGTTAACAAAATGGAAATAAGTACATGTGTGCTCAGTCTGACTGAGTTATGTCTGACTCTTTGCGACCCAAGGGACTGTAGCCTGCCAGGCTCCTCTGTCCATGGAATTTTCCAGGCAAGAATACTGGAGCAGGTTGCCATTTCCTACTTCAGGGGAATTAAGTACATACATACCTATCAATAATTACTTTAAATGAAAACAGACTGCATTCCCCAATCAAAAGACATAGGGTGGCTGAACAGATCACACGCTAGGACCCATCTATATGCTGCCCACAAAGTACTCACTCTAGATGTAAGGACACATACAGACTAAAAGTGAAGGGATGGGAAAAGATATTCCACAAAAACCGAAAGAAAACAAAAGAAAGCTGGAGTAGCTGTACTTAACATCAGATTCTTAGAACTGGAATCATAATAGCATACTGATTTGAAAACTGTGAATATAATATATTTGACCTTTAAACTCTACTGAACATAACTGAAATTTTGTAGGTGAAAAATGGTTCTTTGGGACCTCACAAGTGCTGCTAAGTCATCATTATCACCATCTTGACCATGAATCAAAAATAATGCTTAATACAATCCCAGAGGAAAGACAACCAACACAGAGGAGAGCTTCCATAAAGCCCCTTCTGCTTGCTTTGCATTTACATGCATCTTCCACTGAACTCCAGTCCTGTCTTTCTCTACCTTAGCACCACTGCCATTTGGGGTTCAATATTTCTTTGCTGTGAGGGGCTGCCCTCTGCCTTCTAGGAAGCAACCCTCTAAATGCCAGCAGCATCCCCCACCCTACAGTGTCTCCAAACATTGCCAAATATATCCCCTGGATAACAAAACTGCCTCTGGTTGAGAACCACTGCTCTAGACCCAAATGATATCTGCTCGCTGTAAGTTCAAATGGCAAAATGAAATTATGATAATAAAATGAAAGCCCTTAATAAAAAAGATGTTTTAATAATATAGGATTAATACTAAAAACTAAGTAAAATTCTCTGCATTCTGTGAAAGATTCAGAGAGTAAAAGAAAGCAGTCTGAAATTTCACAGAAGGACCGAAACAAAGTCTAAAATAGATGATCAAGAAATTAGAACATCAAAAAGCCACGAATAATACCCAGACAATGAAAATGAAATAATTTTAAATGTATGTAAAACACAGTGAAAGACACAGACATGCAGTGAATTTAATGCTAATTATTTCATAGAACATAAGAAAATACTACTAAATAAAAATGCTATTAGTATTTGTGGTTACAGAAAAGAATTCAGAGTAAATCACAGGAAGTTTCAAATATTAAGTCTAACACATTTTTTAACTATTGCCAATAAAGCCTGAGATTTCACTTTAGTGGGGAAAAATACCACAGCATTCCTACTGTGTCCAGTAGTATTTTTAAAATCAGACTCTGCTTAAATAATAATAAACCATATAACTCAGTTTTAAAGAATTACTTCTACTTTTTACATAGTTCTGGTAACTTTGCATTTATCTAGATTTATATTTTGATGGTAAGTCAGAATATTTATCAAGGTGATTAGTAAGCTCAGTGAGGTTAAGAACCATTATTTATTCCCCCAATAAAGGCAGTAAAAATAAAGGTGACAGATTAATAATAATAAACCAACAGAGAACAAATAACCTCTTTCGAATTGGAGCCATGTGACTCAGGCTTCCAAGTAAAGGGCGCTCTTCCAGAGTCCAGCATTCTATCAGCTCGTGAGGCACCCGCCAATAGCTAACACCTGGAAGATAAAAGACAATTTAGAGAACCACTGTCCACTGCCAAAGATTCAGCAACATTGTTTGGTATAAAACTGGCCAGGAAAACCTTAAAGTTCATGCCTCCTATTTAACAAAGAAAAGTACACACAGGAAAAGCTCACATGAAGAGCCAGGGCAGCAGGGACACAGCTCATGACCTGGGTCTACGAAGAGCTGGCTACCAGCCCAGCTCTGCTGCTGCTGCTGCTAAGTTGCTTCAGTCGTGTCTGACTCTGTGCGACCCCATAGATGGCAGCCCACCAGGCTCCCCCGTCCCTGGGATTCTCCAGGTAAGAACACTGGAGTGGGTTGCCATTTCCTTCTCCAATGCATGAAAATGAAAAGTGAAAGTGAAGTCGCCCAGTCATGTCCAACTCTTCACAACCCCATGGACTGCAGCCCATCAGGCTCCTCTGTCCATGGGATTTTCCAGGCAAGAGTACTGGAGTGGGGTGCCATAGCCTTCTCCGAGCCCAGCTCTGCTACTGATAATCAGCAGGTCATTATATAGACCTGGGCAACTGAGTGTATGCTGGTTAAGGCCACAGGCTTTGGAGCCAAGACTGCCTGGGTCTGGATCCCATTTCTATCACTCGCTGATCATAACACCTTGGGAAAGTTAACAACTTTTCTGTGCCCGAATTTCCTCATCTGTGAAATGATGATGAGAATTCAAACCTTAAATGAGAAAATAAAAGCAAAATGCCTAGAACTTAGCACTCAAGAGATGTTCGGTACCTTTATCGTAAGTCACAGTGTTGGTAGTAACGTGAAAAGATTGAACAGTGGGGGTTCTAACACTTGCCCTTTCTACCTCTTGGAAAATCCCATGGACGGAGGAGCCTGGTAGGCTGCAGTCCATGGGGTCGCTAAGAGTCAGACCCGACTGAGCGACTTCACTTTCACCTTTCACTTTCATGCATTGGAGAAGGAAATGGCAACCCACTCCGGTGTTCTTGGCTGGAGAATCCCAGGGATGGCTGAGCCTGGCGGGCTGCCATCTATGGGGTCGCACAGAGTCGGACACGACTGAAGCGACTTAGCAGCAGCAGCAGGTTGCTGCGACCATCAATTCAGATAAATTTTGTGAACCACTCTATAAAAGGCAACCACTACATGAACAGGAGGTGTCGTCAATACTTTATAGGCACCTGTTCAAACAAGAATAATCTGAGGGGTTTCCCTGGTGGTCTAGTGGTTAAGAATACACCAGCCAGTGCAGGAAACACAGGTTCAATCCCTGGTCTGGGAAGATCTCACATGCCAGGGAGCAACTAAGCCCGTGATCCACAACTACTAAGCCAGCACCCTAGAGTCCTCACGCCACAACTACGAAAGCCCACGTGCCTAGAGCCTGTGCTCCGCAACAAGGGACGACACGACAATGAGAAGCCTGCTCACCGCAACTAGAGAGAGCCCACACGCGGCAACGAACATAGCACAGCCAGAAATAAGTACATAAATCTTTTTAGAAAAAGAAAAAAGAATAATCTGAGTTAATGTGGTAAGCCAAGATTCCAGTCAAATTCACTTAATTTTTAAATCTGCTGTTTTTTTTAAAATTTATTTTATTGAAGTATACTTGATTTACAATGTTGTGTTAATTTCTGCTGTACAACAGTGATTCAGTTATACATATGTATATGTATATATTATTTTTCATATTCTTTTCCATTATGTTTATCACAGGATTCACAACAATAGGACCTTGTTGTTCATTTATTCTATAGGTAACAGTTTGTTTGATACGATTCTGATTGAAAGCTGAAAATGTATTCTTATGAAACTTAAAAACATTATCTAAGTGAAAGAAGCCAGACACAAAAGGTCATATATTGTAGGATTCCATTTATATAAAAATTCAGAATATGCAAATCCACTGAGACAGAAAGCGGACTGGTAGTTGCCAGGGGCTGAGGGGAGAGGAGAACAGAGAGTAACCGCTTAATGGATACTGGGTTTCCTTTTAGGGTGAAGGAAATGTTTTGGAACTAAACAGAGGTGCTGGTTACACACACTGTTGGTGCAGCAAATGTCACTGAAATGTGTACTTTAATTCTTATGGGAATTACACCTCAATTAAAAAAAAAAAAAACCATAAAAATTATACATAGACACATTAGAAAAAGTTTAAAGAATGATGCTGAATAAAAATTGCTTGGCATTAAAAACAAAAGTAATCTTTAAATCCCAAGAAAGAATTTGGCATTTTCTTTTTCATCATTAAAGGTCCAGTAATAACAACCAACTTAGCAAGGTGAGCCCATAAATTATTATATATATTGTGTCCAATACTCAAAGTCTGTGGACCTCATTTTAAGACAACTTTCTAGAACTGCTTGACTACTTAAACACCTACTTAAACACCACAAAAACATCCCTAAATCTCATCCAGTAAGTTTTCATCTCTAAGTCAGGTTTGCTGCTGCTACTGCTAAGTCGCTTCGGTCATGTCCGACTCTGTGCGACCCCATAGACGGCAGCCCACCAGGCTCCCCATCCCTGGGATTCTCCAGGCAAGAACACTGGAGTGGGTTGCCATTTCCTTCTCCAATGCATGAAAGTGAAACGTTAAAGTGAAATCGCTCAGTTGTGTCCGACTCTTAGTGACCCCATGGACTGCAGCCTACCAGGGTCCTCCATCAACGGGATTTTCCAGGCAAGAGTACTGGAGTGGGGTGCCATTGCCTTCTCCAAGTCAGGTTTACTGAAATGTAATTTACATAAAATAAGATTTACCTTTTTTAAGTACTCTTGAGTTTTGACAAGTGTGTACAGTCATGTAACTACGGCCACAATCAAGATATACAACATTTCTATCACCCTCAAAAGTTCCCTCGTGCCCTTCTACACTCAATGTCCTGCCCTCCATTCCTTAGTTTTGCCTTTTCCAGAGGGTCACATAAACGGAATCATACACTGTGTATGTAGCCTTTTGTGTCTGGCTTCTTTATGATGCTTTGAAGATTCATCCATGTTGATATATGTATCAATAGTCATTTCTTTTTATTTCTGAGTAGAATTCTATTATATGGATACACAGCAAACTGTTTTTAAAACTTATTTTTTTCCTATATAATTCATGTCATTGTATAAAACTTGGAAAATATAGAAAAGTATATATAAAAAATAAAAACCACTTCTAATTAAGGGATTAGGAGTTATGGCTCATGACATTTTGATGTATCTCATTCAAATCTTTTTTCTATTTATATTATATGTACATAATTGAAAACACATTATATTTAATTTTGTTTCTTACTTTGACCATTTCTTAATCATGGGCGCTCATCAATGTAAAAAGTTATTCAAAGTAATTCTAATAGCTATATCCCATCTATATCTTGTGGATGTGCCAATATGTATTTAGCCCTGTATTATAGACATTTATATTGTTTTTACTTTTTTTCTATTATGAATAATGCCTAGTTGAACATCTCTGTTCATAAGCCTTTTTCTGCATTTGATTATGTCCATAAGGTAGATTTCTGGAAGTAGAATTACTGAGTCAAAAGATATGAACAATATTGATGCTATTGATATGTACTGATAAATTTCCAAAAGTAATATTAATTTTATTCCTGCCAAGATTGCGTGAGATCTTTACTAATCTGGTATGTAAAAATAGTTCTCATTTAATGCATATTTCATTAATAATGAGTTTGAATCTCTGCCACATTTATTTCCTTTCCTGGGAATTTTATGGTCATGAATCTTATACCTTTATTTGTAACAGGGTTGAACTGATTTTCTAGTCAATTTAAATAAACTCTATTTATTGTAAGGATAATCTTTGCTTCATGTAATACTTTTATACAAGTTTTTTAATTAGTTTTAAAATTTTATTTATAACGTTTTATGCTTTAAAGTTAATACATTAAATATTGTATAAGCAAATTTATCTTTGTCTTTATGTTTCATTTTAAGCTTATAATTTATTTTCCAATTAAGAAATCAGTTATTTGGTTATATCTTACTATAGTTTATAAAAGTTTCATTTTTCACTCATAATGAAATAATGAAAAAAAATTAATAATACTGGCAGTATTTTGATAAATGCTGTGAGGTTAAAGTTATGTTCTTCTCCCAAGCATATTTCTCAAATAACCTATCCTTTTTTATTGGTATTTAAGGCTTTCTTAGGGTTTCCCTGGTGACTCAGGCAGTAAAGGATCAGCCTGCAATGCAGGAGACCCGGGTTCAATTTCTAGGTCAGGAAGATACCCTGGAGAAGGGAATGGCAATCCACTCCAGTATTTTTGCCTGGAGAATTCCATGGACAGAGGAGCTGAGTCAGACACAGCTGAGCAGCTAACACTTCCACACTTTTCTCACTTTCACCTTCTTCCTTTCAATAGTTCTTTCTCTCATTTCTGTTTCCTGTATTATGGCTTTCCACAGGCCTTCCAGAACTTTTATAAGATAACAGTAATACTTTATAACATGCTTTCTAAAAAGTTGAAGTCAGTTACACACACATGATTTGTTAGAGTCAGAGATCCCAGCTTCCCGAGTCAGTGGAGAAGGAATCCCAGCCAGGCCCTCCCAAAGCTTCCTGGGCAGCCTGCCAGTCCAGGGGCACAAACGGAGACTGAGAACACCAGCAGGGGTGTTCCTCAACTTAAGCCCAAGTGTCTCAAAGTCAATTAAGTCTCAAGTAATAAGCTTAGAGAGAATAGCACTTTGTTCATCACACTTCATCCTATCTGTTTGAGGGGCATGATATGAAAAGAAAAAGGAGGAAAAGTACGGGTACTGAGGGAAAAAAGGCTTGGGACCACCATCCTGCCTGAAAGAGGAACAGCTGATGAAGAGTTTTAAAAAGGCTCTTCCGTTCTCTATTCAATCTTATGTGACTTGCAATGTCGTCTCTACCAGCTTTTAAGATCATTTGAGGACTAAAATGTGTCTTATTTATCTTTGGATAATTTTAGGACTTATTATAGTGCTTGCACCTAACAGACATCAATACATGTTAAGTAAGAAAAAAATACTTAAGCATAGAACAGTTAACTCTCTGCCATCTTTAATAAGTGGCGTGCCTCCCTGAGACTTCTTTTCCTCATCAATAAACGGTAAACAGCACATAGTCTTAGGACTAACAGATTCTAAGTGTAAACTACGTATCACACTGCATATCAAGTAGCAGTATTATTATCAACTCAAGTTAGCAGCTTGGTAAAAATGGTCAAATTTCAAAGTGTGCATTTAAATCATATTTTATTTTCTAAGGGCTCTTTAGCTATCTTCCTAGCATTATTTTCATTTTCTCTCTCTCTCTCTCCTTTTGATTACACATTTTATGCTTAACACAGATGTATACTTCCTACGACAATGCTAGGTACCCAAAAGGTGCCACAGGAACTCTTTTTAAATTGAATTAAGTAAGCATAACTAATAAAAGTGTATTTTAGGTTACTGAACTATAAATTATTAATAATAGCCAGTAATGAATGAGTTTTAAAAATTTTTAAGTAAACTGCTTCAATGTTACTATGAGGTGACAAATACCTGGACCCACACCAAAAATTACATTATCTAAAAAAGCAATTCAGTATGTGACCTTGCTTTGTCTTATTAAGGAAAAGTCTATCTTCCGCCTTGAAATAGAAAAATTGGACTGTACCTTTTCCTTCCCAGGCATCAAAGGCATCCATCATTTTCTTCAATTCTGCTACTGAATAATAGCTCCAAATGTACTGAACATTATTTCCCGCCTCCCTAGAAATATTACAAAAGGTAATGAAAATATACTACCTAAGTATGAATGTATGTATATGTATACAGCAAATAAGATACTTAATAAGTGCTTGCTAATTAAGGAAAAAAATATGTTGGTACTGAGTACAATTGTTCTTCTGTGATCCTTAAGCATATATATATATGACATGCTCTATTATTATAATAAACTAAACTTACCAACTAATCTACATTTTATCTCTTTTTACTGTGGCCAAGTATTTGTTAACCCACAATATAAACTGTGTAGACAAACTAATAAATCTTTAAAATAAGTTTTCTAAAAAATCACCTAACTCCAGCAAAGTTAGAAAAGGTTCAACTTTGACTAAAACTTTTCTAACACTATGCCATGTACTTATATACAAACATCTCTGTCTGTAAAGAATTCAGAAAATGATGATATATTAATTGTCTAAAAAGCAAGCTCATGTGGTCATGCATTAGTCACTAATATGTGACCCAATCCAATCTCCCAGAGAACTAAAATAAAACTGCTAGGTGAATTGACCAGTATAAATAAGATTACAAGGAAAACATTAACAGAATAACCCTTAAGAATTTAACATGCTCAAGGTATAGAATTTTCAAGTTGGGACAGGACTGGATGAAAAGCCTTTCAGTTCAGTTCAGTTGCTCGGTCATGTCCGACTCTTGGCATTTCTTAAACCAGGACACCAAGACGGAGGCCAGTCCTGGGTCACCCAGCAGGCCTGCTGACTTTAGGTTAGGCTTCTGCTCGTGGACTGCAGTCCAGGGGAGACACCCAGGCATGTGGCTTTTCTCTTCTTTCTTTTCTCTCTGTATAAGGCCTTTCAGGGGATTCTGATGACTGTTCCAGCTGAGAACTTCTGTAAGACCAGATGGATGGCCTATTGCTCCTACAGATAACAAATGGCCTGAATTGCAGGCCTCTTCATGAAGCAGGCTTATCTCAACAGCTATGAAACTCACTCTGTCTGTTGAGAAGTACTGATGGTCTTTCCCAGTCAACCACATATTAAATTCATAACACCTCTTAGAAGAGACCAAGACTTTATTTTGTTCCTTTTCATATTTAAATATGGACATACCTTTTAAAAATGCTTTTACTGTGAATTCTTCCTCCCAGCTGCTTATCAATAGCATCTGTTCCATCAGTTTTTGTGGAATATACACCAATAATTCTACTCTCACAGCTTGCACCAGATGTGTTAAGATAGTGGAGAACCCAAACTGTTGGTTTATTGCATACTAAACCATACGAATCACAGAAGTCTGTTAAAGCCTGAAGCAAAAAAAAAATATATATATATATAAAGTTTGAATTTAACTCTGGAGCAAAGTAAAAATGAATTTGTTTTATTACTTTCCTGTAAAGCTATCATTTCACTTGGTTGTGAGGGAAATAAAAAGACTAAACATATAATCTACTTTTTATGCCTTTAAAAACCAAACCATTTGTTGAATTTGGGGTGTTGTAGAGGGGCCTTGGGCATTTCACTATCCCAAAATCCAACACCTTTTCATCTAGAGAATCCTTTTCCACTAGGAAATTATGCCTCATTTCCTCCTCCTCTAGACTCACTACCAACATCACTTTAAAAATCTTCATATGATCACTAAAAGTTAGAATTTTTTCTTTTCCCCCAAATTTTCCATTTGACTCAATTTTCCTTTTACCTTCTATTCACTAACCCCATGGTGGATGCTTATTCTGAACTCAAAATCCAATCATGGATGAACCAGATTAACTTGTTCTTTCACACTGAAGGATATGAATATATGAAACTAAATGCCTATGGTCTGAACTTATTTGGCATTTATCCACCTATTCATTCAGTCACTTGAATACTAAGTGATGTGTGAATACTATGTATATAAGGTCCTGGAGACAGGGCCCCAGCCCTCCTCAATTTATAGCTGATGGAGAAGACAGACATTAAATAAGTCATCAACACACAGTGTACTAAGTGCTACCAGGAAAGCCTACGAGGCGCTGAGGGCACAGAACAAAAGGACTTCACCCGGTGGGGTGGCTCAGGCCTTCCCTGGGAGAAACGGCGTTACTGCTGTGAGCAATGTTTTGTTGGTTTTGTATCCCAAGGGCCTAGAAAAGGGTCTGACACACAAGAGATGCTTACTATTTACTGACTCAGAGAAGGAAAAGAGGACCCTAATGTGTACTGCATTTAATATTGCTATCTAATTCCTGAATTGGCTTTTATCCTCACTTGCACATCAGTGAAAATCATCAACTGCATTATAAATTGTTCAAGGGCAAAAACTGAATGTTCCACACGGTCCCCAGAACAGTGTCTTAGGTGTAATAAGTACGAGTTGGCTGGCAGAATGAACGTATGCATGCTCTGTTCTTTGTGCATGCAAACCAGGAATGAAAGACTATAAACGTGAATGTTAATCCACCCCAACTAACCCCAGTTAGGTTTTTTTTTTAGCCCCACTCTACAGATGCGACAAACAGTACCAAGAGACTGTTTAACAACTCAATTTATAAATAATTCCAGTAGCAGAATCTATACAACCACGCAAATTCCCGAAGGGGATCTGGAACCAAATCAACTTTCTCTTCATGCTGCATTCCTAATAACCATACCATCAACTTGCTCTCCTAAACACTGACGTCTAAGTCAACAGAATTCGGACCAATTCAAACCAGTTTTCACTATGCACAATTATTTAGGAAAAACATTTTTCTTAGATGCCCCAAAGTGCTAATTAATAGCAAATATGATACTTATTAATGAGAAAAAAACAGATGAAGCTGTTCAAGTCATATAAACACCTTTAAAATGTGACTTAAAATAGAAGCAGTTTAAAAAAAATTTACTGATCTCAAGGTGAACTAATCAAACATATTTCAACTTAATAATCAACTGCTACACTCATTCAATCAGGTGAAAGATTTTATTCCATCTTTTATTTATCATTACCATCCTTTTAAAGTTATGCTTCCCTGGTTGCTCAGATGGTAAAGAATCTGCCTGCAATGCTGGAGACATGAGTTCAATCCCAGGGTCAGGAAGATCCCCTGGAGGAGGAAATGGCAATCCACTCCAGGATTCTTGTCTGGAGAATCCTATGGACAGAGGAGCTTGGTGGGCTACATACAGTCCATGAGGTCACAAAGTTGGACACAACTAAGCGACTAACACATTTATCCTTTCAAAATATCATTTTGGGAAAGAAATTATTACCACTATATCTTTACATACTACAGTGCTGCTCTTAATTTAAGGAGAACTTCAAGAGTAGAAGAGTTCTATTTTTAAAAATAAAAAGCCATCAAAAAGTGGTAAATTTTCAACAAGGAATAAAAACTCCATAAACCTTTGAGTGGCTTTGTAATATACTTTCCTAGAACAGAATTTTGGCCTAAAAATGAATACTGGTAATTAAGAAACACAACTTCAAAAATCGTAAGATGTAAAACTGTCTCATTGTGGCTTACGTTACAACACAGGCTATGCAAAATAACATACAGTGCTTTGTGAATAATAAATGTATAATAAATGAATATTATATATTCATATATATATTTTAAAGCTTAAGAAAATGCCAAGACCTTTTTAAGTTCTATATTTGACCTTAAAGAATATGTCTCCATTTCATTGGCCAAGTGGTCAGACAGGCTGTACGGATAAGGGATGCCAAAGTAATCAGCTTCTTCCTGCAGAGCAACCCGAGTTTGCTCCTCTGTGGGAATGTGAACTTCTCCATGAAGATAATCCAAAAGGTATTTAAATAGATGTCCATCACGGTCAATAACACAAGCTCCTAGAAAACATTCAGTTCAAAAATTATTGCATAGATACAAATAACCATGATAAAGTTTCAACATGTCAAACTAAAATTAGACTGAAGACCTCTACAAGTAGAAATGTTTCTTTCTCATAAGAAAGTTAATATCATGTGTTCAAGTAGATTTAGTCAAATTTGGGGAACCTCTTGGAGAAGGCAATGGCACCCCACTCCAGTACTCTTGCCTGGAAAATCCCATGGACCAAGGAGCCTGGTGGGCTGAAGTCCATGGGGTCGCTATTCGCACCTACCATATAGGAAAATGTATTCTGAGCTCCATCAGGAATTTTGGATACAATGACCACATTCCCACTGCTGGCTACCGCAAAGACCATGGAAGCCTCAGACTGCTGGTAGAATTTTAAGTTTACCCCTAACCTCAGCCTGGCTGGGCCAGGAGAGGTGTATGGAGTTCTTCCCTAATGAGGGTATGTGAGTGTTCGTTACTATGTCTGGCGTTCGTATGTCAGTGATCATACAAATCAACTTGCAGTGTCACTGACATATAAACCCATGGTTCCAAGACCTGGACACATGACCTTGGACTTACTAGGCTTGTCCTTTTGTACTAAACTTTAAAAGAGAAATGCTATGCGGGTACTACTTTATAAAAAAGGGCTTTTCTTAGACAATTCAGCAGAATTTTTAAAAAAAATACTTCTGTATGGACAGAGGAGCCTGACAGGCTACAGTCCATGAGGTCATAGTCAGACACGACTTAGTGACTAAACCACCACCATGAGGTTATTCAATAATTCCTTTTCTCCATTGATTAGTTTAGAATAAAAGGATTAAGAAGGTATAAGCTTTGGAGCAGAGGAAACAACTCACTTGCCACTGACCACCTTTTCACCACAGCCTTTTTGTCCAGATGGACATCAAGTCCTGGGCACCACACATCAGTGAGTTTTTCATTCTTTCAACTGCCATTCATTTGGCAAACAAGACCTAGGGATACTAACAGCCCTTCAGGCTCAGAACTCCTCAACCTAACACAGAAGCAAGAGTGGGTGCTCTAAGCCCCAGAATCCCTCAGATGTACAAAAAGCCCTACTTGCATTCCTGAATTTTTACAACCAGCAGTAGGTTCAGCATACCCCAAAACACTTGAAGCAAAGAGCAGCACCAGGACCCTAATCCTTGCGTTTTACAGTTTCTTCTGAAACACCAATTTTCAGTCCTCTCCCATGGTTGACTGATATCATCACTGCACTGATGTTTTCTGTGGCATACATGTCAGCCCACACAAGGCTCTGCAGCTGGACTAGGAGTGAATTTAACACTAATTCTACACTGACAATGACTGCCCTTAGCTATGAAGGCAACTGCTTTCTCTAAGAAACACAATTTTTAACTTGAAGAACACATACAGAAGCTAATATATTTAATCAAGCTCAATACAAAGACCCACTGAGTTGCATGAATGTAACACCTTTCCAAATATAATTAATCCCCCAAATCAGATCCATGGTTGGACAATGCAATGCAGGAGACCCGGAGTTCAATCCCTGGATTTGGAAGATCCCCTGAAGAGGGGAATGGATACCCGCTCCAATATTCTTGCCCAGGAGATCTCATGGACGAGGAGCCTGGCCGGCTACAGTCCATGGGGTTGCAAAGAGTTGGACAGTTTCACTTTTTGACCTTTATATACATTCACTTTTTTGTCAACTTTTAGCGACAGCATCACAGATTCTAGAAACTGGTATTTAATTTCTCCAGGTACTTAATGAAACTCCATACAGTCTTAATGATCTTAGTAATCAGCATACTGAGCTAATACATCCTGTTGTAATTAGAAAAATTAAAGGGAATTTAAACTAGACTCCTATTTTAATGAATATTCATGATCATGCTTACAGACTTGAGGTATTTACCTGATTCATCTGTTTTTAAAGGGAAACGACCACTGAACATGGATGCCAGCATTGAATCCTTAAAGCGGCACAAGGACTCCCGCCTGGCTGTGTAAATACAGCCACCCACGTTCAGTCGAAGAATATCTAACACCTCTTCTTCTGCCTTGTGACCTTCCATTGCTCTCTCCAACACCCACAGTTCTGCCTTGAAATACTTTCAGAAACTGCAAAACAAAGTGATCTCAGTCCCCCTCTGTAAAAACAAAGGACAATCACCACTGACATTTCCAATAATACATGAAATAGATTAAAAAGTATACACTCAAATGTGATTTTAAACAAATTCCTCAGCACTGGCAATCTTGAATTGAAGGATTTTATATAACAGAAAAGAAGTCTCAGATAATCTGAGAAGCTGGAAAACTCTGTCCCCAAGTATGTAAATGATAATAAACTATTATAACCAAATTGAGGTGTTGAGATGATCGCTTAAAGAATTAAACGAGATAACTAATGCATTGTTTGCTACATTTAGAGCATAGGTGAGGTGTGCTTATGATCTCTTGTATTCACACATCTTTTCAAACTATAATAAGTCTTAGGGAGCAATGTAGACTTGCAGAGGTTATGAGCATGTAGCATGGAATCAGGCTGCTAGACGTTACTACTTACTATCTTGGGACCTTAGGCAAACATTAATCCTCCTTTGCCTGTTTCCCCATGTCTAAATTGGAGGTAAGGATGATGCTTCCCTTAAAGGACTATCAGAGGAATGACTGACAGAAAATTTAAAAAGTATGTAGAACAGTCTCTGACTCTGAGTAAGTACTCAATAAATGATAAATAGCATCTATAATGACATAAAAATCTACCAGAAGGTGTATACTGAAAGATGTGATATTGGCTCCAGAGATTTAAGGAAACCTAAGAGCAGACATTACTAACAATGGTAACGATAATTCTTAAATTAGGCAAATATAATTTGTCAACTAAGGTTAGAATTCCATGTATACCAAAAGACAAACTGGTCTAGAGGAACAAAATGATATCTGTAAATCATCTGGCTTCTTCCCTCCAAAATAGCTGAAGCTTTGGGGACATTTTATAGATTTTATTTCCTAACCCATTCTGGAGATAGGTGAACCACAGGTGACGGCAGTGTTCCTATGAAACCTAAAACAATACCATGATGAAAAAGGCACTCCCAATGTATCTGGACCTTTCATAGCAAGTGTAAAATGGCTGCCAAGAGGCTCAACTACACCCAAAGCATCCATGGCCATTCACCTATGCCATCAACTATGATCTTTTCGTAGATGTTCCAATTTACCCAACTTCCAATGAAGTAAGAGGAGACCATTAGAGTCTGAGGAATACCATGTGTGTGAAACATAATCAGTAGACAGCAACTATTATGGGCCAACAGTCCAGCTTTCAAAATCCATTTATCACTGTGACTTCCTACACTGCGTATAAGTCCAAGCAGCAGCCCAGCAACAAACCATGTGAAAGAAGCACTTCTGAGGCCTGGGGTGGAACTGGTTCACGCTGTCCCTGTTATCAGCTCCCTGGAATCCTGTCTATTCTTCAAAGCTGCAGGCAAACCTCATTGGTTACATGAACTTCCCAAGCAACCCCAGTTAGAATCTTTGTTCTCCAGATATACTCTGTACCCCTCTCCACATATTATTCCACTTGACTAATCTCTGGCTCGGGGAACTATAAATTGCATCACCTCTGTTGTTGTTCAGTTGCTAAGTTGTGTCCTACTCTGAGACCTCACTCACTGCAGGCAGCATGCCAGGTTTCCCTGTCTTTCACTAATTCTCAGAGTTTGTTCAAGCTCATGTCCATGGAGTAGGGGATGCCATCCAACCCTTAGCATCACCCTTAACAATTTCCATTTACTGAGTGCCAGCCACTGTAGGAGTCACTGGACTGATTTTACCTAATTCACAGAAAAGTCCTACTGGGTAGGCGTTCCTGTCCCTACTGACAGATGAGAGCACTGCTGCTGCTGCTGCTGCTAAGTCGCTCCAGTCGTGTCCGACTCTGTACTACCCCATAGACGACAGCCCACCAGGCCCCCCGTCCCTGGGATTCTCCAGGCAAGAACACTGGAGTGGGTTGCCATTTCCTTCTCCAATGCATGAAAAGTGAAGTCGCTCAGTCCCGCTGGTCTCTCCGCGACCCCGTGCACTGTAGCGTACCAGGCTCCTCCGCCAGGGGAGTTTCCAGGCAAGAGTACTGGAGTGGGTTGCCATTTCCTTCTCCAGGTGAGGACACTGGAGAAAGATACAAGAAAGTGCGCCCTGCTATAAATGGTGAAGTCAGCCCCAATCCAGGACAGCTGGACCAACTCCAAGTTCTTCCAGCCGCAGGCCACACAGCCTCCTTCAGCACTCTCACTAAGCCTCCTGACCCGGGCACGTCACTCACTAAACATCTGTCCATCTGAAGACTCCTGCTGATGGCAACAGTAACACAGCAGCACCCTGAGCGCCAAGGATTCAAGAGAACCCCCAAGACAGAGGACTACCACTTCAAGGCCAGTCATAGGGCCCTATGCTCAAATGGACCCACTTGGACTCCCTGCTGGGTCGGAAGGAGTCGGAAGTGCCCAGTCCTCTAAGAAAGCATTCCAGAGTGCAGTCCTGTGACCACCTGCATCAAAACCATCAGGGAGGCTTGCTGAAAATGCAGATTCCCCGACCACGGTAGAGACTCCGGTTCACAAAGTATGAGGTGGGGTCAGGAGTCCGCCAGCGGACCCTACTTTGAGAAACACGGCTCAAGGGCCTCGAGCTCCTCCCATGACGCTGGACGAAAGGGGAGGGGCTGGGACACCACAAAGCCCCGCCGGGGTCTCCCGCACTCCGGGGATCCCGAATCTACCGGAAGCCGAGTCTGCGGCCCGGGCCCTTAATCAGGGCGCCGCGCCGCCTCCCGGGCCTGAGGCCCACCCAGCGCCCCGATCCTCCGGATGGGCGGGGCAGGGTAGGCGGCATCCCCGACTGACCTGCGGCCCGCCTGGCCGTGGGCGCCGCCGCAGCCGGACGCCGCCTGGCCCGATGCGGAAGTGAGCGCCTCCTCTGCTGCTCCGCAACTCCTGTAGCAGCGCGGGCCCAGCGGCGCCCCCGTGCGTCCCGGCAGAGCCTGGGAAAGGAGGCCCCGCCCGGGACACGCCCGGGACACGCCCCTCCAGCGCCCCGCCCCTCAGCCGCCGCAGAGGAGGCTGCGGAGGGGATGGTGGGAGGTTCCCGCCCCCACCCCAGTCTCCCTATCCTGCTGGGAAAAGAAAGGTCACAGGAGGGAGACGCAGTCTGGATGCCCGAGAAACGATCTTGACCATTCAGAAGCTACTTTTACACTTGAAGAAAACAAAGCCGAAATTGCAATCGTTCAGGGTCAGTTCATAGTGGTAAGAGGCTGAGTTAGATTTTCTTACCTCTAGATGAAGGCCCTTCCCTCCAAACTGGGCTGCTCAATGCCATGCCAAGCAGTGGAATATTTGTGCTTTTGGATGGTGTTTATAGCTTGCAAAGCTGTTTCACACAGAGCATTCTTGTTTAAATTAGCTGTGTGACAGTCCTGTATTGTTATTCCTGTTACAGAAAGGAACACTGAGGCAGGAGCAAACATTTATTGAACCTGAGGTTCTTCTAAATTCTTTGCATGCACTAATTTTCTCTTAACAATAACCACAAGAGTGCTTTTGGTTTCCAACTGCAATCTAACTTGTGCAAGAGACTTTGCTAGGTATTTCAAAATGGATAAAACACAGTCTATTCTCAAAGTACTTTCCCGGACTCAATAATAATTGGTTCCTAATTTTTCTAACTGGGTCTTAGAAGGGAATAAGATTGAGATAAGCCCACCTACCCCTCAGATATTGATAGTATGCAGGAGAGGGAGAAGGTTTGTTCAACCTATAATTATTGAGTGTTGCTGCTGCTGCTGCTACTGCTAAGTCACTTCAGTCGTGTCCGACTCTGTGTGACCCCATAGACGGCAGCCCACCAGGCTCCCCCGTCCCTGGGATTCTCCAGGCAAGAATACTGGAGTGGGTTGCCATTTCCTTCTCCAATGCAGGAAAGTGAAAAGTAAAAGTGAAGTCGCTCAGTTGTATCCGACTCTTAGTGACCCCATGGACTGCAGCCTACCAGGCTCCTCCATCCATGGGATTTTCCAGGCAAGAGTACTGGAGTGGGGTGCCATTGCCTTCTCCAATTGAGTGCTAGCTATGAACTAGTTAACTAGCACTCAACAATTATATTGTCCATTGTCATGTCCAGGGTACAGTGGACCCGAACTTGGGCAAACTCCAGGAGATGGTGAGGGACAGGGAAGCCTGGCGTGCTGCAGTCCATGGGTTGCAAAGAGTCAGATACGTCTGGGCGACTGAACAACAACAACAGAACTATGAAGTAGGCCCTGGAAGTGAAGGACTAAAAAATGTCCCTGATCAGTGTCCCTGACCTAATGTCTCATGGCATTTCCATTCTAGTGCAGTTGTCAGAAGACCTTGTCTGTAAATATTTTAGGCTTTGTGGGCCATACATAACTACTCAACTTTGCTGTTGTAGTGTTAAAGCAGCCATAGATAATACATAAACGAATGAGAGTGAGTCTTCCAGTTTTATTTATGGATACTGAAATTTGAATTTCATGTAATTTTCATGTGTCATGAAATATTCTTGAATATTTCAAAAACCATTAAATATGTAAAAACCATTCATAGAGTGTGGGCTACCCATGGGTCAGAATTTGCCTACTTCTGTTCAAATGGGAGAAACAGACACTAGAAGCAGAGAACTCTCATTAAAAAAAAATGGGACATTTTTAAAAAGGGAATTTTAAAGGGCTCAGTGGAAATGTTTGAGAGGAAGGGAAAGAGTGGGGGATTGGCTCAGAGTGATGGACATACTGGCAATATGGGAACAGAAGCTCAAGCGACAGTGGACAACTTGAGGGTTTGGAATTACTGGGAGGATTAAGGTAGACAGGAATGTGAACCATGATGAGAACAGTCCTATTAGTTCTATTAGTTCCAAGTTAAAGCCAAAATCCAGATATTTAGCAGTATTGCATGGCCTCAGTAGTTATTGAGGTCACCCTCTGGCTGCTCCCAATTCTATGGTAAACAGAGTGAATGGGCAGGTCTTACAAGGAACCCAAGCATTAGGAAAGCCTTTGGGTGACTGTTCCCTCCACCAGCTCTCCCAGAAGTAAAGGACAATCCTAGCTCTGATGCATAGGAGCTTGAGGAGAAGGGAGATAGGAAGAGCCTGAGTCACAGACCTGATCAGACTCAAGACTACCCTCCTCTCTGGCTCTTCCTGGAATGGGAAAGATAGGGACTTGGCATGTTTGAGAAGTAAATAACTTTATGTTCCTCCTTCAGGAAAAGATTCCCAAACCATAAGCAACCCTCTTCCTCCAAGCCAGGACAAAGTATTGGAAAGAGAATGAGGGGTCTAGTTGCTCCTTTATTCACAAAACCTGAGTGAATTGCATTGTTTTTCTTTTAAAAATTTCTGGTGCAGAGGGCATGTGCGTGTGTACTAAGTCACTTCGGTTGTGTCGGACTCTGCAACGCCATGGACTGTAGCCTGCCAGGCTCCTCTGTCCATGGGATTCTCCAGGCAGGAATACTGAAGTGGGTTGCCATGCTGTCCTCCAGGAGATCTTCCTGATCCAGGGACCTAAACTGCATCTCTAAAGTCTCTTGCATTGGCAGGTGGGTTCTTTACCACTAGCATCACCACACTTCTATCAAAATAACGCTAAGGGTAGAATTCCTGAGTAGCCAAGATAATAGCAGCAATTGCAGCATAAATCTGAACTCATTGTCCATAAAACTGAAAACAAAATAGATAACAAAACTGCACAAAACCCATGTTATCTGCATAACTAAAAGAGAATGCCCAAACTTCAGATTTTCTCAAAGTAGAAAAATAAACACCAAATCTCAGCAAGCTGTGTCCCATTCTCCTGCTGCAAACTTACACAGAAGTAAGGGACAGTACAGAGAAAATGCATAGAAGAGAAGACTACTGGTGGTTGTATGATTGGTCTAAGATAACCACAAAAGGGGAAAAGTCCACTTTTGTGCTAAGATACTGGGAAGGAACCGTGGTAAATCAAAACACTTGCATATGTTTTTAAAAAGTAAAGATGGACGTACTTCAAGGGAACAGTGTGTAAAATCCTTGCTTCTGGAATAGAAGGTAAAAAAGGAATGGAGAGGCCCCTTTTGGAATCTGGTGAAGAAGAAAAGAAGCAAAAGGAAATTTTAGGGTCAGGTAAGAAAAAAAGAGATCCAAAGCTGTGAAAATATGCAATCATTAGCCCATACATCCATGGACTTCCCTGGTGGCTCAGACGGTAGAGTTCACCTGCCATGCAGGAGCTGGTTTTGATCCCTGGGTTGGGAAGATCCTCTGGAGAGGGAATGGCAACCCACTCCAATATTCTTGCCTGGAGAATTCCATAGACAGAGGAGCCTGGCAGGCTACAGTCCATGGAGTCTCAAAGAGTAGGACACGACTGAGCAACTAACACTTTCACTTTAGCGCATATCACTCATACACACGTGCATACATGCATATACACATAAGAACCATCCAGTAAGAAAAACCTTTCAAAAATCTTTGAAATGAATAGATGAAAACAGTAAATATACACGAAACTGTTACAAGAAGAAAACAGAAAACAAGACAACTTCAACTAATAAAAAGTGCTTCCCCCCCCCCAAAAAAAAACTACCCCAAAGCAGAAAAGAAAAAAAAAAAAACAAACTACAACAGAAACTCCAAAGAGAATTAAATATCCACCTTGAAATGATCTCTGGTGACCTCAGCCTGCAATGGCTTGGAGTGGGACTTGGGTTCCCAGCCAAAGATTGAGGCTGGGTCACAGTGGTGAGAGCACCAAATCTTAGCCGCTAGACCAGTGGTCAGTGACAAGGGCCCTGGTCCTTCAGCTTTGGAGAAAAGAATTCCCACAACGATGGAAAGTAGTGAAACAAGTACAGTATTTATTTGGAGGCAGAGTATACACTATGTGTGGGTAGACACACAGGTGGACTCGGAGAGTTGCTGAGTCATACCCTCATGGCATTTTAAGTTACTTTTATGGGGCATTTCTTCCGGGGTTTCTATTGGCTAATCATTTTTATTTGCCTTGTTCACAGTCCATGTTTAGCATATCTCAGGATTCTCCCATGTGTGTGCACACATCTCTTAGCCAAGATGAATTCTACTGCAAAGGCCTATGGGTAGAGCATCCCTTGACATCACTTCTCTTTGGCTTCCAAGGGGCCTTTCTGTTCACCTGTGGTCAGTGAGGTCTCCTGTCTTTGAGAATGAGAAATATGTGTTTTGTGAGTTTAAAAAATTATGTGTTGTCCTTTAACTGAGAAAAGTATTTCATATTTGCTTTAAGGGTGAATGTAGCAAAGTTTTCTATAGCCAACTGTTATGATAACTATTTAGCTACTTATGGCTCCTGCCTTGGCTGAGAAAATTTTGATTTGATGACCCTATTTGTTTGAGTTTATTTACATTCATTGTCTACATTTTTACTTTGGGAGAAATCTGCAATCCACTGTATTTACCTTTTCCCTCTCAAATTCTACAGTGCTTTAGTCAGCCAGTTTGAAACCAGTGCTTTTTATATTTATTTCTATAACTAATTGTATCTTAAGAGGTCCTAACTTTGTATAATGATTGATTTGATAATAGCTGAGAGTTTTAGGCACAAACTACTTCCTTTCATTCTGTTAGAGAAACTGTTTACAGAGATGGGAAAGTTTTGGTTCTTGTTTAATGTCCCTGACCTTAGTTTTTACTAAATTAAGGCATCAAAATATTTTAAATGTAGAGATGGCCTTTTAAGGAAGCAAGTGTTTTAAATAAAATGATAGTTAATAGTCCTACTTTTGTATGAATTTGAAAGCTTACAAAACTCTTTTGCTTTCATACTCATCTATGTCTACGACATCAGGCCTTTCATCTTTTCTTCCTGCTTCAGAGGAAGAGGCAACCCTTCAGCCCATGGCGTAGCATCCATGGAAGTCTGCTTCATCACAACCCACTTCTTTCCTGTGTCATCTGTTCTCTCTTTCTACTGACCTTTCCTCCAGCCTGTACAAAGAACACAAACCTTCCCTCTACCCTGGGTACCCTGGAGCTATTGTCACTTCTCTTTTCATCCTCAAAGAATCGTTTCCTCTCTCATCTCTGCATCCTCTGTGCTGCCTCCTTACTGTTAACCTCCGAGGCTGTTTGCACTCACATCTCCAGTTGCAAAAGACAAAGTGGCTGTGTCCTCTTTGAAATGAGCTCCTCCACGAGGCCTATGTCTCCTCCTCCTCCCCCTCACTGCCTTTCTTGTTGCCCTTTCATCTTTCCTCCCTGTGTTGATGCTCACCAGGGTTCTATCTTCTACCCTCCTTGTGCTTACACATACTCTCCCTCCTTAACTGACTCCAACGATTTCTATAACTGTTAAGTGCTGACTCCCAAATCCAGACGTCTCTTCTAGGCTCCATGTTTTATACCTGTGTGTCTGCTGGACATTTCTACTTAGATAGTTAACCCAAAAGGACTTGAAAACAGCAGAATTCGTTGTTTTCCACAACTGCTATTCCTTTGCATTTGCAGTGAGGAGCAGAAGGGAGAAGGAGTATAGATAAGGAAGTGTGGGGACAGAGACCTCTTGAGATCCAGGGAAATGTCTGCGTGGAGAGAACACTGGAGATGTGGGCTTCAGGGCCCCCATGTTGTTGGACAGTACATGTGAATATAAGTCTGCTGGTAAAGCTAGTGACCACAACAGCTGACTTTGCAAACCTTCCCCAAACCTCTAGTTTGTATGGTTTGGATCTGTCCATGGGATTCTCCAGGTAAGGATACTGGAGTGGGTTGCCTTTTCCTTCTCCAGAGGATATTCCCAACCCAGGGATCAAACCTACATCTCTTACATGTCCTGCGTTGGCAGGCAGGTTCTTTACTAGTGCCACCTGGGAAACCTCAAATGTTAGTTGCTCAGTCATGTCTGACTCTTTGCGACCCCATGAACTGTAGCCTGCCAGGCTCCTCTGTCCATGGAGTTCTCCAGGCAAGAATACTGGAGTGAGTGGTCATTCCCTTCTCCAGGGATCTTCCCAACCCAGAAACTGAATCCAGGTCTCCTGCACTACAGGCAGATCCTTTACTGTCTGAGCCACTAGGGAAGCCTTTATCATTGGAAGTCTTGAATAAAGAAATGCTTGAACCTTTTTGGAGTTTCCTGTGGAGGCACAGTATAGAGGTTGGGAAGGAGACACTGCCCTCAACCCCTCCCTCTCTCTCAATATAGTCCAGCATGTGGATTAGAGAGGTGTAGGTGAAAGAGGTGCAGTGACAGCTACTGCTAGAGGCTATGCAGCTGGACAAATGGTAGCCCAACATAACCCCTGAGTAGTTTGACCTTTCTCAGGGAAGCCTCCTTCCATGTATACACATACCCAGATCAGAAAGAAGAATGCTTGGTATTCCTATTCCATATTCCCTGTCCTTCCCTGGGTTTCCCTGGTGGTTCAGACAGTAAAGAATCCTCCTGCAATGCAGGATACCTAGGTTCAATCCCTGGGTTGGGAAGATAGCCTTGAGAAGGGGGAACAGCTACCCACTCCAGTAATCTGGCCTGGAGATTTCCATGGACAGAGGAGCCTAGTGGGCCACCATGCATGGGGTTGCAAATACTCAGACATAACTGAGCGACTTTCACTCACTCACTCTGTTCTTACCTAAACCAAAGAAATAGTTTAAACTAACCTCCAGCCTCTACTTATGGAAATGTATGGGAATGGATAATCTTCCCATTGTACCCATTTACCTCTACCTCTAGCATAATGCCAAAAGGGACTCCCCAAAAATGTGTACTGAAGAAAAAAGAGACTGGCAAGCAGGTGGCCTGGTGAAATTCACATGATGGACATCATCCCTCGAAACTGAAGTGGCAGATGACAAGTCAGTTCTGCTCTTTCAGAAAGAGGCTTAGGCCAGACTGCCTGGGTTTAAATTCCAGCTGCACTACTGACTAAATTTTACAGAAGTTACTTATATATTCTGTGCCTCAGTTTCCTCAACCATAAAAAGGAAATAATAATAACTACACATGGGATCATTATGAGAATTTAAAAGGCATATAAAGGGCTTGACATAGGGCTTAGGAAATGGTACTGCTGCTGCTGCTAAGTTGCTTCAGTCGTGTCTGACTCTGCGACCCCAGAGACGGCAGCCCACCAGGCTTCCCCGTCCCTGGGATTCTCCAGGCAAGAACACTGGAATGGGTTGCCATTTTCTCCTCCAATGCATGAAAGTGAAAAGTGAAAGTGAAGTCGCTCAGTCGTTCCCGACTCTTAGCGACCCCATGGACTGCAGCCTACCAGGCTCCTCTGTCCATGGATTTTCCAGACAAGAGTACTGGAGTGGGGTGCCATTGCCTTCTCCGAGGAAATGGTAAGCACTTGATAAATGTTATCTGCTGCTGTTGTAATTATTACCCATCCCTCACCTGGCACAGCAGGAAGTCTTTTCATTAATGAGAATAGAAATAATGATTGTAGTAAGGTTGTATCAAATATTGAAACAAAGTTTTGTCATGCTTTTGGCTGCCCAGTTCAAAATGCCCTTCCTAAGTCTAGATGGGAGGCAGAGATGGCCTATCACTAAAAGCCTGACAGTGCCAGATACAGGTTGCATGTTCAGGACTCCCTTGCAGGTAGCATTTGTAGCCTGAGATCCAAGCTGGACCAATCAGGTACACTCAACCCAGGCCTAGCAACAGGAGCTACTGAAGCCAAGTGGCAGGTATAGGGAGCACTGCAATACAGTGTGCCCACTTTTCTCAGAGGTAGTGGAAGCAGTGGTCCCAACAGCAGCGTGCAAGGCCACAGCTGGCCATGCAGGATCAGCAGCATCCTCACAGGCTGTGACTGTGGGTGAGCCTTATCTGCTGCCAAGAGCCCTTGTTCTTGTCTGTTTTCCAAGCTTGTAGCTGTATCCTCTCTAGAAATGCTTTAAATAACCCAGTGTCCTTTACTGCTTCTATCAGCTTAGGTTAATTTTTCAACCTGCCAGACTGATAAAGATTATCAGATCAGATAGCTTAATAAAATGCACATACATTATTTCTACCTTTATTGGCTTATTGATTTGCAGTGTGCTCCTGTTCAGGGACTGTTTTTCTTGGATGATTTTTGTTTTGGTAATGCTGAGATGTTTAAGAGGATTGTTCATTGTTGTTGTTTGGTAGGAAGCTTTCCTCTTCTCCCTTTCCCTCTGTCTTCTTTTTTGGTGTGTGTGGGGTGGAGGGCAGGGGAGGGTTTCAGTACAATCAAATTCTAATGGACTGGAATCTACTCTTAGGAAGAGAAAAATCAGACAATTAATGAGTATGAAAATTGAAATAGAGGGATAGGAGCAAAATCAGTGCCCTCTGCATAAGAGTATCACAACACAACTGTGAGCTTATTTAACCGGTTTATTTTATGGATAGGAACTTGCAACAAAGAACCCAAAGGTAATGTGTGTTCAAGATACAACTAACTGTATCTTCACACTCCTAGTCCAGGGCTTATGGTTCTACCTACTTGTCTCCATCCAAGAGGCAAATGACCTAAAAGCAAGGCAAAAGTGAAAGTGTTAGTTGCTCAGTCATATCCAACTCTTTGCGACCCTATGGACTGTACTGTCCATGAAATTCTCCAGGCAAGAATACTAGAGTGGGTTCCATTTCCTTCTCCAGAGGATCTTCCCAACCAAGGGAGCAAACCCGGATCTCCCACATTGCAGGCAGATTTTTTACTATCTGAGCCACCAGGGAAGCCCCTAAAACAAGCTGAGATCAGGTTAAATTCAGCCCTTTCCATTATACTTTTTGACTTTATGGTTGTGTATGATAAGAATTTGGGCTTCGCAGGTGGTGCTAGTGATAAAGAACCTGCCTGCAAATGCAGGAGACAAGAGATGTGGATTTGATCCCTGGGTCAGGAAGATCCCCTGGAGGAGGGCATGGCAACCGACTCCAGTATTCCTGCCTGGAGATCTATAAGACAAAGGAGCTTGGCAGGCTACAGTCCATAGGGTCACAAAGAGTTGGACACAACTGAAGTGATTTAGCATGCAAACACATAAGAAGTTACATTTTCAAGAGCTTTTTATAGTTTACAAAACGTTTGGTTCATTATGTTCTCTGAACTGTGAAATAAGGTACATACAACATTCAGAAAACTAAGATCATGGCATCTGGTCCCGTCACTTCATGGGAAATAGATGGGGAAACAGTGGAAACAGTGTCAGACTTTATTTTTTGGGCTCCAAAATCACTGCAGATGGTGATTGCAGCCATGAAATTAAAAGACACTTACTCCTTGGAAGGAAAGTTATGACCAACCTAGATAGCATATTCAAAAGCAGAGACATTACTTTGCCAACAAAGGTCCGTCTAGTCAAGGCTATGGTTTTTCCAATGGTCATGTATGGACGTGAAAGTTGGACTGTGAAGAAAACTGAGCGCCGAAGAATTGATGCTTTTGAACTGTGGTGTTGGAGAAGACTCTTGAGAGTCCCTTGGCCTGCAAGGAGATCCAACCAGTCCCTTCTAAAGGAGATCAGTCCTGGGTGTTCTTTGGTAGGAATGATGCTAAAGCTGAAACTCCAGTACTTTGGCCACCTCATGCGAAGAGTTGACTCATTGGAAAAGACTCTGATGCTGGGAGGGATTGGGGGCAGGAGGAGAAGGGGATGACAGAGAATGAGATGGCTGGATAGCATCACCGACTCAATGGATATGAGTTTGAGTGAACTCTGGGAGTTGGTGATGGACAGGGAGGCCTGGTGTGCTGCAATTCATGGGGTCGCAAAGAGTTGGACATGACTGAGCAACGGAACTGAACTGAACTGAACATATATTAAGCTTTTAGTGTGTCAAGCATTTTGGACTCTTTTGTTGACTATGAGGGCTACTCCATTTCTTCTAAGGTATTCTTGCCCACAGTAGTAGATATAATGGTCATCTGAATTAAACTCACCCATTTTAGTTCATTTTAGTTCACTTATTCATAAAATGTCAATGTTCATTCTTGCCATGTCCTGATTGACCACTTCCAGTTTACCGTGATTCATGGACCTAACACTGCAGGTTCCTATGCAATATTGTTCTTTCCAGAACTGGGCATTACTTCCATCGCCAGTCACATCCACAACTGGGTGTTGTTTTTGCTTTGGCTCTGTCTCTTCATTCTTTCTGGAGTTATTTCTCCACTCTTCTCCAGTAGCATACTGGGTAACTTCTGACCTGGGGAGTTCATCTTTCAGTGTCCTATCTTTTTGCCTTTTCATACTGGCATGGGGTTCTCAAGGTAAGAATACTGAAGTGGTTTGCCATGGCCTTCTCCAGTAGACCACGTTTTATCAGAACTCTCCACCATGACCCATCTATCTTGGGTGGCCCTACATGACATGGCTCATAGTTTCATTGAGTTAGACAAAACTGTGATCTATATGATCAGTTTGGTTACTTTTCTGTGATTGTGGTTTTCATTCTGTCTGCCCTCTGATGGATAAGGATAAGGAGCTTGTGGAAGCTTCCTGATGGGAGGGATTGGCTGTGAGGAAATCTGGGCCTTATTCTGATGGGTGGGACCATGGGCAGGGGATTCTGGCTTTTGTTCTGATGGGGGAGGGGGGAGGTCAGAGAATGATCTCTGTTCCTTTCCAAGGCAAACCATTCAATATCATGGTAATCCAAGTCTATGCCCCAACCACTAATGCTGAAGAAGCTGAAGTTGAATGATTCTGTGATGACCTACAAAAACTTCTAAAACACCAAAAGAAGATGTCCTTTTAATCATAGGGGACTGCAATGCAAAAGTAGGAAGTCAAGAAACACCTGGAGTAACAGGCAAATTTGGCCTTGGAGTACAAAATGAAGCAGGGTAAAGGCTAACAGAATTTTGCCATGAGAACACACTGGTAATAACAAGCACCCTATTCCAACAACACAAGAGAAGACTCTACCCAGGGACATCACCAGATGGTCAATTCCGAAACCAGATTGATTATATTCTTTGCAACCAAAGATGGAGACGCTCTATATAGTCAGCAAAAACAAGACCAGAAGCTGACTGTGGCTCAGTTCATGAACTCCTTATTGCCAAATTCAGAATTAAATTGAAGAAAGAAGGGAAAACCACTAGACCATTCAGGTATGACCTAAATCAAATCCCTTATGATTATACAGTGCAAGTGACAAATCAATTCAAGGGATTAGATCTGATACAGTGCCTGAAGAACTATGGATGGAGGTTCGTGACACTGTACAGAAGATGGTGATCAAAATCATCCTCAAGAAATAGAAATGCAAAAAGGCAAAATAGTTGTCTGAGGAGGTCTTACAAATAGTTGAGAAAAGAAGAGAAGTGAAAGGCAAAGGAGAAAAGGAAAGATATACCCATCTGAATGCAGAGTTCCAAAGAATAGCAAGGAGAGATAAGAAAGCCTTCCTCAGTGATCAATGCAAAGAAATAGAAGAAAACAATAGGATGGGAAAGACTAGAGATCTCTTCAAGAAAATTAGAGATACCAAAGGAACATTTCATGCAAAGTTGGGCACAATAAAGGACAGAAACAGTATGGGCCTTACAGAAGCAGAAGATACTAAGAAGATGTGACAAGAACACACAGAAGAACTATACAAAAGACATATTAATGACCCAGATAATCATAATGGTGTGATCACTCACCTAGAGCCAGACATCCTGGAGCATGAAGTCAAGTGGGCCTTAGGAAGCATCACTATGAACAAAGCTAGTGATGGAATTCCAGCTGAGCTATTTCAAGTCCTAAAAGATGATGCTGTGAAAGTGCTGCACTCAGTATGCCAGCAAATTTGGAAAACTCAGCAGTGGCCACTGGACTGGAAAAGGTCAGTTTTCATTCCAATCCCAAAGAAAGGCAATGCCAAAGAATGCTCAACCTACAGCACAATTGCATTCATCTCACAGGCTAGCAAAGTAATGCTCACAATTCTCCAAGCCAGGCTTCAACAGTACTTCATCCGAGAACTTCCTGATGTTCAATCAAGCTGGATTTAGAAAAGGCAGAGGAACCAGAGATCAAAATGCCAATATCTGTTGGATCATCAAAAAAGCAAGAGAGTTCCAGAAAAACATCTTATTTCTGCTTTTTTGACCACACCAAAGCCTTTGACTGTGTGGATCACAACAGACTATGGAAAATTCTTAAAGAGATGGGAATACCAGACCACCTTACCTGCCTCCTGAGAAATGTGTGTGCAGGTCAAGAAGCAACAGTTAGAACCAGACATGGAACAACAGACTGGTTCCAGACTGGGAAAGGAGTACGTCAAGGCTGTATATTGTCACCCTCCTTATTTAACTTATATGCAAAGTACATCATGCTAAATGCCAGAATATGAAGCACAAGCTGGAATCTAGATTGCGTGGAGAAGTGTCAATAACCTCAGATATGCAAATGACACCACCCTTACAGCAGAAAGTGAAGTGGAACTAAAGAGCCTCTTGATGAAAATGAAAGAGGAAAGGGAAAAAGCTGGCTTAGTTCAAAAAACTAAGATCATGCATCCAGTCGCATCACTTCATGGCAAATAGGTGAGGAAACAATGGAAACAGAGACTTTATTTTCTTGGCCTCCAAAATCACTGCAGATAGTGACTGCAGCCATGAAATCAAAAGACGCTTGCTCCTTGAAAGAAAAGCTATGACCAACCTAGACAGCATTTTAAAAGCAGAGACATTACTTTACCAACAAAGGTCCATCTAGACAAAGCTATGGTTTTTCCAGTAGCCATGTATGGTTGTGGGAGTAGGATTGAAGAATTGATGCTTTTGAACTGTGGAGAAGACTCTTGAGCATCCTTTGGACTGCAAGGAGATCAAACCAGTCGATCCTAAAGGAAATCAGTCCTGATTATTCATTGGAAGGACTGATGCTGAAGCTTCAATTCTTTGGCCACCTAATGAGAAGATCTGACTCATTTAGACCCTAATGCTGGGAAAGATTGAAGGCAGGAGAGAAGAGAACAGAGGATGAGATGGTTGGATGGTGTGAATTTGAGCAAGTTCTGGGAGTTGGTGATGGACAAGGAAGCCTGGCATGCGTAGTCCATTGAGTCACAAAGAGTCGGACATGACTGAGCGACTGAATTGAACTGACTTGAATGTGTCAAGCTGAGTACACAAGACATAGTGCTAGTTAAACTCTAGATATGCAGAGATTTCTATAATCAATTTCATTTTAAACCACTATTATTGGAGTTTTTACTATAGTATACACTGTAATTTTAGCAGGTGGCCAATCAGTAAATACTTTTCTGCTTACAAAAGACTCAGCTAGATATCTTTGGAGACTGATCTTGAAATATACTAAAGATCTAATTCAAAACCATTGTTTGCATCATTTATCTAGATTCTATAAAGTAAAATGAAAAGTTGTGAGTCTCAAATGTTTCCAAATGAACAAAATATTGACATGGCTATAAGGTTGACTATATCACTGTATAATTAACTAGTAAAACCTAGATTTAACCAACTATTTTCATTTCCAAACTAATACAATACAAAGTTTTATTCTCTGTATAGTTTTTCCAGATTATGAAAGTCACTTGTGAAAGGAAACTAAGCTAATTAACCTGGAACATAAAGTTTATAATACATATTTCTGTGTCGTTGTGAGTAACGGAAAATGCCATTCTTGTATATTTAGCTAAAACAAACCATTAGTATAAGAACTAAGTTTTAACGAGATCCAGCATTTCAAATTTCTTTGCCGCATTCCCCTCGAAAAGTTAAAAGAAAAAATGGAGAGGGCTTTTAAGTGGAAACTAAATAACCCTGCTGGCGTCATACTGCAAAGATGCAGAAGAACTGGTAAAATGTGGGCAGGCAGTTTTACAGTAGCGTCAGAAACAACGAAAACTTTCCAACAGGCTTCAGGTGGCTGCCAAGCCTTTTAAACATCTGATTGGAAAAACCTAGTTTTGTCAAAGGGGAGTTTCCTTTTTCTTAAACGCATTAGGAGACAGCGAACAGTACCAGCTCAAAGTCTAAGGAAGCCCTTTGCACTCAGGCTGGGTGGGCCCTGGCTTGCCTGGCCACGACCCCTTCCGTCGCTCACGGCGAGGTCCCACCCCTTTCACGTCCCACTTCCTGGTAACCAAGTTGCTTTGCGCCTCCTTCTCAGGACCTGATTGGCTGGTGCGGGGAACGCTAACGGTCACAGAGTTTAAACCCAAGCTCCGGCCGCGAACGCCGGGCTCCCGGAGCTGGGTGCTGGTTCCCCCGACCCTGAAAAAGCGGTAAGTCAGTGACCTATGACATTTGGTGTGGGTCCCCTCGTCTGGCGGTATCCATGCCTTTCCCGAGCCGAACCACTGTGCGCTGCCGTCCGAGGTCTCTGGTCAGCCTAGCCGCCCACGGCCCCGCCCACTCCGGTCTCCGGATCCGCGATTTCAGCTTGGTCTCCGAGGGGCTTCTTGGGAATGGCGCTGGGTCGTATCTGAGTCGCTGCCTCTTGTCCTGGGAGTTTGAGCGCTCTGTTCTGTGAGGAGGCGAGCCGCCAGGCCAGTTCTTGGCAGGAAGGGATTTCTGTCTTTTTGACTACTGCTTTTAGAACAATATCTGGTTCACTGTGAGCTCTCAGTAAATAGGCTGAATGACTGTTAAGAGACTGCTTACCCGGGATCTCGGAGGACCCTCTCCTTTGGAGCGCTCGTTTAGAAGGGAGGCTGACTGAAGGCGAAGGGGTAGTAGAAGACTGGGAAGAGCTTAGAACTTGAACTGGGTAGGGTCTTGACATACAGGTAGGATTTCGCTAGGCAGTACGGACTGTGATTTTTCTACATGAGGAATTCAACTCATGAGAATTGGGTGTGGAACCGAGTAGCTCTGCTTTAAAGATAGCCGAGATGCTAGCCAGAGTAGTAATACATAGGTAATGTTGGTGAGAGCTTTGTGCTATGTCCAGTACTAGGCACTGTATACGCATTGGCTCATTAAGTGCTTACAGTGAGATGCCCTTATTTATATTTTTTAAATAATTGTCTAAGTCTGGAAATTGAGACTTGGAGATGCTAGAATCACATAGCAATGAAATATTAGAACTGGGGCACTAAATGTCAGAACTGGAAACCGTCTAACCACTATTTTATAATACAGTCGGTGATCCATCTTGGTTCTGAATCTGCTCATTCAACCAACTGAATCAGTGAAGAAAAAATTGGGGAAAATTCCAGAAAGTTCCTAAAAGCAAAGTTTGATTTTGCCAATTGCTGATCAACTATTTCAGTTCAGTTCAGTCGTTCAGTGGTGTCCGATTCTTTGTGACCCCATGGAGTGCAGCACACCAGGCTTCACTATCCATTACCAATTCCCAGAGCTTGCTCAAACTCATGTCTGTCTAGTCGGTGATGCCATCCAACCATCTCATCCTCTGTTGTCCCCTTCTCCTCCTGCCCTCAATCTTTCCCAGCATCAGGGTCTTTTCCAAGGAGTCAGTTCTTTGCATCAGGAGGCCAAAGTATTGAATCTTCAGCTTCAGCATCAGTCCTTCCAATGAATATTAAGGACTGATTTCCTTTAGGATTGACTGGTTTGATCGCCTTGCAGTCCAAGGGACTTCTCCAACACCACAGTTCAGAAGCATTAATTCTTTGGCGCTCAGCTTTCTTTAATAGTCCAACTCTCACATCCATACATGCCTACTGGAAAAACCATAGCTTTGACTGGACGGACCTTTGTCAGCAAAGTAATGTCTCTGCTTTTTAATATGCTATCTAGGTTGGTCATAGCTTTTCTTCCAAGGAGCAAGCGTCTTTTAATTTCATGGCTGCAGTCACCACCTGCAGTGATTTTGGAGCCCAAAAATAGTTTGTCACTGTTTCCATTGTTTCCCCATCTATTTGCCATGAAGTGATGCGACTGGATGCATGATCTTAGTTTTTTAAATGTTGAGTTTTAAACTAACTTTTTCACTCTCCTCTTTCACTTTTGTCAAGAGGCTCTTTAGTTCTTCACTTTCTGCCATAAGAAGGGTGTTATCTGCATAGTTGAGGTTATTGCTATTTCTCCTGACAGTCTTGATTCCATCTTGTGTTTCATCCAGCCCAGCATTTCTCATGATGTACTCTGCATATAAGTTAAATAAGCAGGGTGACAATATACAGCCTTGACGTACTCCTTTCCCAGTCTGGAACCAGTCTGTTGTTCCATGTCTGGTTCTAACTGTTGCTTCTTGACCTGCACACACATTTCTCAGGAGGCAGGTAAGGTGGTCTGGTATTCCCATCTCTTTAAGAATTTTCCATAGTCTGTTGTGATCCACACAGTCAAAGGCTTTGGTGTGGTCAAAAAAGCAGAAATAAGATGTTTTTCTGGAACTCTCTTGCTTTTTTGATGATCCAACAGATATTGGCATTTTGATCTCTGGTTCCTCTGCCTTTTCTAAATCCAGCTTGATTGAACATCAGGAAGTTCTCGGATGAAGTACTGTTGAAGCCTGGCTTGGAGAATTGTGAGCATTACTTTGCTAGCCTGTGAGATGAATGCAATTGTGCTGTAGGTTGAGCATTCTTTGGCATTGCCTTTCTTTGGGATTGGAATGAAAACTGACCTTTTCCAGTCCAGTGGCCACTGCTGAGTTTTCCAAATTTGCTGGCATACTGAGTGCAGCACTTTCACAGCATCATCTTTTAGGATTTGAAATAGCTCAGCTGGAATTCCATCACTAGCTTTGTTCATAGTGACACTTCCTAAGGCCCACTTAACTTCACATTCCAGGATGTCTGGCTCTAGGTGAGTGATCACACCATCGTGATTATCTGGGTCATAAAGATCTTTTTTTGTATAATTCTTCTGTGTACTCTTGTCACCTCTTCTTAGTATCGTCTGCTTCCGTTAGGCCCATACCATTTTTGTCCTTTATTGTGCCCAATTTTGCATGAAATGTTCCCTTGGTATCTAATTTTCTTGAAGAGACCCCTGGGCTTTCCCATTCTATTGTTTTCCTCTATTTATTTGCTTTGGTTACTGAGGAAGGCTTTCTTATCTCTCCTTGCTTTTCTTTGGAACTCTGCATTCAGATGGGTATATCTTTCGTTTTCTCCTTTGCCTTTCACTTCTCTTCTTTTCTCGGCTATTTGTAAGACCTCCTCAGACAACCATTTTGCCTTTTCATTTCTTTTTCTTGGGGATGGTCTCAATCACTGCCTCCTGTACAATATCAACGAACCTCTGTCCATAGTTCTTCACGCATTCTGTCTGTCAGATCTAATCCCTTAAATTGATTTGTCACTTCCACTGTATAATCGTAAGGGATTTGATTTAGGTCATACCTGAATGGTCTAGTGGTTTTCCCTTCTTTCTTCAATTTAATTCTGAATTTGGCAATAAGGAGTTCATGAACTGAGCCACATTCAGCTCCCAGTCTTGTTTTTGCTGACACTATAGAGCTTCTTCATCTTTGGCTGCAAATATAATCAGTCTGATTTCAGTGTTGACCATCTGGTGATGTCCATGTGTTGAGTCTTCTCTTGTGTTGTTGGAAGAGGGTGTTTGCTATGACCAGTGCGTTCTCTTGGTAAAACTCTATTAGCCTTTGCCCTGCTTCATTCTGTACTCCAAGGCCAAATTTGCCTATTACTCCAGGTATCTCTTGACTTTCTACTTGCATTCTAGTCCCCTATAATGAAGAGGACATCTTTTTTGGGAGTTAGTTCTAGAAGATCTTGAAGGTCATCACAGAATCGTTCAACTTCAGCTTCTTCAGCATTACTGGTTGGTGCATAGACTTGGATTACGGTGATTTTTAATGGTTTGCCTTGGAAATAAACAGAGATCATTCTGTCATTTTTGAGATTGCATCCAAGGACTGCATTTCATACTGTTTTGTTGACTATGAAGGTATGAGGGCTACTCCATTTCTTCTAAGGGATTCTTGCCCACAGTGGTAGATATAATGGTCATCTGAGTTAAATTCACCCATTCCAGTCCATTTTAGTTCACTGACTCCTAAAATGTCAGCGTTCACTCCTGCCATCTCCTGTTTGACCACTTCCAATTTGCCTTGATTCTTGGACCTAACATTCCAGGTTTCTATGCAATATTGCTCTTTACAGCATTGGGCTTTACTTCCATCTCCAGTCACATCCACAACTGGGTGTTGTTTTTGCTTTGGTTCTGTCTCTTCATTCTTTCTGGTATTATTTCTCCACTGATCTCCAGTAGCATATTGGGCACCTACCGACCTGGGGAATTCATCTTTCAGTGTCCTATTTTTTTGCCTTTTTGTACTGTTCATGGGGTTCTCAAGGCAAGAATACTGAAGTGGTTTGCCATTGCTTTCTCCAGTGGACCACGTTTTATCAGATCTCTCCACCATGACCCGTCCATCTTGGGTGGCCCTACATGGCACGGCTCACAGTTTCATTGAGTTAGACAAGACTGTGGTCCATGTGATCAGATTGTTTAGTTTTCTGTGATTATGGTTTTCATTCTGTCTGCCCTCTGATGAAGAAGGATGAAAGGCTTATGGCAGCTTTCTGATGGGAGTGACTGACTGATGGGGAAACTAGGTCTTGTTCTAATGTTGTGGGGCCATGCTCAGTAAATCTTTAATCCAATTTTCAATTGAGGGACTGGGCTGTGTTCCCTACCTCTTATTTGACCTGAGGCCAAACTATGGTGGAGGTAATGAAGATAATGGTGACCTCCTTCAAAAGGTCCCATGCAGTCACTGCTGTACTCAGTGCCCCCGACCCTGCAGCAGGCCACCATTGACCTACACCTCTGCTGGAGACTCCTGGACACTCATGGGCAAGTCTGGGTCAGTCTCCTGTGGGGTCACTGCCCCTTTCTCCTGGGTCCTGGTATGCACAGGGTTGTTTGTGCTCTCCAAGAGTCTGTTTCCCCAGTCTTATGTAAGTTCTGGTGGCTCTATGGTGGGGTTAATGGTGACCTCCTCCAAGAGGGCTTATGCCATACCCAGGTCGGCTGCACCCAGAGCCCCTGCCCCAGCAGCAGTCCACTGCTGACCCGTACCTCTGCAGGAGACACTCAAACACAGTTCTGTCTCAGTCTCTGTGGGGTCTCTGGGTCCTGGTGTACACAAGGTTTGAGCCCTCTGGCGGGTATGGGGTTTGATTCTAAATGCAATTTCACCCCTCCTACCATCTTGCTGGGGCTTCTCCTTTGCCCTTGGATGTGGAGCGGCGCTGGAGCGGCAGCTGCACTGGTGCTGGAGTGACTTTGAGGAGATACTCCACGTCCAAGGGCAAAGGAGCAACTATTTACATAGCATTTACTACTGTTTACAGTGTATTAGTATTATAAGTAATATAAAGATAACATAAACTATACAGAAGGATTAATGTAGGTCATATGTAAATATTATGCCATTTTATATAAGGAACTTGAGCATTATGGATTTTGGTATCTGTGGGGTCCTGGAACAAGTACCCTGCAGGTACCAAGGAATGACTGTACCTCAGTCTCCGTATGGTAAGTCTCCCTAGAATGGGTACTTCAGTACAGAAGACCTGAAGCTGAAGAATACCAGACATATACTAGTAGCAGTTAGATATTGGTGGCCACTGTGGCTTGAGAAGAATGGACAAGGGGGAGAAAAAGAGGAGTTTAAATTATAGAAATGGGAAGAAGAGTAGATGGTGGAGAGTTTTAGATTCTATAGATTAATAAACTGTAGTGAGGGCAGGAGTAGAAGTAGGGTTGGAAAGAAGCTATTGAAATAATTCAGGTGAGACATGTTAGTGCCTGAGTCTAGGTTGATAGCAGTGGAGATACTTAAAAGTAGTCAGAGTCTAAATGAATTGTGAAGGTAGATTGGGATGTGGGGGATTTTTGACCAAAGCAACTGGAAGGACAGAGTTGAAATGGGGAAGGCTCTGAGTGGAGCAGGCTTGGGCAGGCCAAGTTTGATATGCTGTTTTAGTTATCCAAGTGGAGTTGTAGAGTAGATAATGATATGAATCCAGGGAAGTTTAGGAAAGAGTTCCAGACAGAGGACATAAATTTTGAAGTTCTTGACATCTAGGTGGTATTTTAAACCATGACTATGAATTCACTGGAAGAGTGAGGGTAGGTAAAGAAATCCAAGAAGAGAACCTATTATAGCTTCAGTTCAGTTCAGTTCAGTCGCTCAGTTGTGTCCCACTCTTTGCGACCCCATGAATCGCAGCACGCCAGGCCTCCCTGTCCGTCACCAACTCCTGGAGTTCACTGAGACTCACGTCCATCGAGTCAGTGATGCCATCCAGCCATCTCATCCTCTGTCGTCGCCTTCTCCTCCTGCCCCCAATCCCTCCCAGCATCAGAGTCTTTTCCAATGAGTCAACTCTTCGCATGAGGTGGCCAAAGTACTGGAGTTTCAGCTTCAGCATTATTCCTTCCAAAGAAATCCCAGGGCTGATCTCCTTCAGAATGGACTGGTTGGATCTCCTTGCAGTCCAAGGGACTCTCAAGAGTCTTCTCCAACACCACAGTTCAAAAGCATCAATTCTTCGGTGTTCAGCTTTCTTCACAGTCCAACTCACACCCACACATGACCACAGGAAAAACCATAGCCTTGACTAGACAGACCTTTGTTGGCAAAGTAATGTCTCTGCTTTTGAATATGCTATCTAGGTTGGTCATAACTTTTCTTCCAAGGAGTAAACGTCTTTTAATTTCATGGCTGCAGTCACCATCTGCAGTGATTTTGGAGCCCAAAAAGTAAAGTCTGACACTGTTTCCACTGTTTCTCCATCTATTTCCCATGAAGTGATGGGACCAGATGCCATGATTTTCTTTGTCTGAATGTTGAGCTTTAAGCCAACTTTTTCACTCTCCACTTTCACTTTCATCAAGAGGCTTTTTAGTTCCTCTTCACTTTCTGCCATGAGGGTGGTGTCATCTGCATGTCTGAGGTTATTGATATTTCTCCCGGCAATCTTGATTCCAGCTTGTGTTTCTTCCAGCCCAGCATTTCTCATTATGTACTCTGCATATAAGTTAAATAAGCAGGGTGACAATATACAGCCTTGATGTACTCCTTTTCCTATTAGGAACCAGTCTGTTGTTCCATGTCCAGTTCTAACTGTTGCTTCCTGACCTGCATACAGATTTCTCAAGAGGCAGGTCAAGTGGTCTGGTATTCCCATCTCTTTGAGAATTTTCCACAATTTATTGTGATCCACACAGTCAAAGGCTTTGGCATAGTCAATAAAGCAGAAATAGATGTTTTTCTGGAACTCTCTTGCTTTTTCCATGATCCAGTGGATGTTGGCAATTTGATCTCTGGTTCCTCTGCCTTTTCTAAAACCAGCTTGAACATCAGGAAGTTCACAGTTCATGTATTGCTGTAGCCTGGCTTGGAGAATTTTGAGCATTACTTTACTGGCCTGTAAGATGAGTGCAATTGTGCGGTAGTTTGAGCATTCCTTGGCATTGCCTTTCTTTGGGATTGGAATGAAAACTGACCTTTTCCAGTCCTGTGGCCACTGCTGAGTTTTCCAAATTTGCTGACATATTGAGTGCAGCACTTTCACAGCATCATCTTTCAGGATTTGAAAGAGCTCAACTGGAATTCCATCAAGAGACTAAGAAGAAGCAGCTAGTTAGCTAGAGGGGAAAAAATAACAGGAGTTTGTGGTGTTCTGGTAGCCAATAAGGTATCATTTTTGAGGAGGAAGGATAAATTAACCACATTTAATGCTGCTGTTAAATTAGGTGAGGATTGAGAACTGACCATTAGGTTAGCAGTATGAAGGTCATGAGAAACCTTGACAAATGTCATTTTGTTGGAATAGAGTAAAAGCCTGAATGAAGTAGAGTTACAAGAAGATTGGAAACTGACTATAGATACTTTTTTTTTTTTTTTTAAAGGAGTTTTGTTGTAAAGGCTGCAGAAAATGGAATGCATATCTGAGGATGAAGTGGGAACAGTCCCCATAGGTTTAGGTATATCTCTTCTGTTCATAACTCCAAGTTTACACTTCTTATTTTGCATCACAGTGTAGTCTGTGCCCACGTTCTATAACTCTGCATTCCTATGCAGCCTGATCCTGTTTTCTGTATCCAGTGCTTATCTTAGCTCCTGGCAGGCAGACATAATGATATAGGTTTGAGTGAAAAAAAAAAGTCATTTACCTTTTTAGGATTCTACTTTTAAACCATTTTTGATTACATTCATACTTTCAGATTTTATATGAAGGGTTCTGCAAACACTTATGCATGGCAACCCACTCCAGTACTCTTGCCTGGAAAATCTAATACTTGCCTGGTCGGAGGAGTGTAGTAGGCTACAGTCCATGGGGTCACAAAGAGTCGGACACAACTGAGCAACTTCACTTTCACTTTCACTTTATGTACAAAGCATATTATTTAAGTCATAATTTACTTCTTAGAGTGTATTTATCAGTTGCTCTTTTTCCCTTTATTAATTAATACTATAATTTTCTGCTTTCTTTCTTTTTTTACTTCAGTGATGGAGTACCCAGCAATGGAAACCAGTTCACTTTTTACCTCAGGAATTAAGAAACATGTGAAAGACAGAAGAATTTCAAAGACTACTAAGTTAAATGTTTCTCTTGCTTCAAAAATAAAAACAAAAATAATAAGTAAGTGTCATTTGTCTTAAAGTATGCTCATATTTTTAATTTTTTCTGGAGAATTGATATAGTATTTGGTACTTTATCAAATATAGAAAATGACTATTGTATTAAATGATACCTTCTCTATTCAATCCTTCCTGTCTCTTTCAACTCCTTTTATTTGGGGGTGCTTATGATGGTTTACTATCAGTCATGACAGCTGAATTTTCAGCAGTGAGGCTGGGGGATGGGTGGCCCAAGGCAGTTACCTCCTACACTGCAAAGAAAATACCAAAGTGACATTTCTGAAAAAGAACTTGAGAAAAGTGATGGATTGTCCTGATATGTTGTAGCATTTGGATGCTGGGTAATCTAGGGGTGGCTGGACTATATAGTGTGCTATAGTGGGTGATTTTATATAACCAAAGCTCATCATGAGGGCACTGAGCACTTTGGAGATGGGGTTTCATGGATTCTGGAGCTAAGATGTTGGAAGGCAAAAAAAGAAGGTGAGGAAGCTTCCCCCAGATAAATTTGCATTACTTCAGAAAATTATCTCAATGATTCATCTTCATTTTAGCCTAATTGGGGGAGGATTCCTGCTGCTGTAGCACATGTAGGAGGTAATTGTGCCTTGTGAAATAGCCAAGCCTCCTGAGTATCTTTAACTCATAGTTTTGATCCTTCCAAGGTCTCTCGGACCATCCTTTGTATCAACCCACTTTCTGTACTGGCAGTTTCCTGTTCTCTTTGACAGGACCACTGCACACCCACTGTTATGAAGGAATACACTGAGTTTGAGGAATGTAACAGCAAAATGTTATTATCCTTTAGCTTCTGCAAGTCCTGAACTGGTTCTAGTCTTATCGCCCTTTGATATGTCAAAGGTGGCTGTCATTAGTGAGATATGTTATTGAATGAAAGTGAAAGTGAAGTTGCTCAGTCATGTCCTAACGGTAGCCTACCAGGCTCCGCCGTCCATGGGATTTTCCAGGCAAGAATACTGGAGTGGGGTGCCATTTCCTTCTCCAGGGGACCTTCCCAACCCAGGGATCAAACCCGGGTCTCCTGCATTGCAGACAGATGCTTTACTGTGTGAGAATAGTGGCATGTAAATCAAAATTGTGAAAATATAATTATGCTTTAGGTGTACTAAGGGAACACTATGTGTAAGGTGAGCTTTACTAAGGAATTCACAATTAAATTTCTTTGCTAAAAACAGGAAAACATTCTAAATTAAATTGTATTTACATAGTGCTTGTAAAGAGAAGGGATCAAGTACAGGTTGCAATAGATGCATAGAAATAAGAGGGTATTTGGGGTGGAGCTAGAAGGTCCCACAGGATTTAGATAATCTGTCCAACATTACAGTAAGTATGCTCCCTTTCACTAGAGGTTTTGAAAAATGGACTTTGGGAGCGTTAGTGTGTTCAGTTCTGGAGCCATAGAAACTGACTCTAAAATTTTCACAGATAGGCCTAATTTCACAGATCCCCTAATTTCTCTGGGACATCTTTAGTTACAGCTTCTCTGTCCTACCTCCTCGTCAAAGACAGGAAGGAAGGTAGAGGAACAAGTAACAAGATTTAGTTTTTGTGACTGATCTAATTATCTGGAATACTGGAATACTGTGTCTGTGGGCTTCCCTGGTAACTCAGCTGGTAAAGAATCCGCCTGCAATGCAGGAGACCCCGGTTCAATTCCTGGGTTGGGAAGTTCCCCTGGAGATGGGATAGACTACCCACTCCAGGATTCTTGGGCTTCCCTGGTGGCTCAGTCAGTAAAGGATCTGTCTGCAATGCGGGAGACCTGGGTTCGATATATGGGTTGGGAAGATTCCCTACAGAAGGGCATAGCCACCTACTCCAGTATTCTTTCCTGGAGAATCCTCATGGACAGAGGAGCCTGGTGAGCTACAGTCCATGGGGTCAAAAAGAGTCGGACACAACTGCACAGCTAAGCACAGCACACACAGCACTGTGTCTGTACTAGAGTCCTCTTACTCCTGACTCTATTCACAAACATTCTGCATTTCTCTCAACTTTTATTCATCTTGTATCTAGCTTTTATTTCTTCAGCTCCAAATTCTGGGTACATTTATTTTCAAAATTGCATCTGTGTTGTCATTCTCTGTACCTTCAGCTAAAATTTACAAAGTGAAATCAGTTTTGTTCAAAATAGTTTCATTAAGAAATATGAAAATGCATTAAGATGTTCAGTATTAACTCTTACAATTTTTTTTTTACAGACAATTCTTCTATTTTCAAAATTTCTTTAAAGCATAACAACAGGGCATTAGCTTTGGCTCTTAGTAGAGAGAGAGAGAATTCTCGCAGAATTACAACTGAAAAGATGCTGTTGCAAAAAGAAGTGGATAAACTAAATTTTGAGAACACGTTTCTTCGTCTAAAGCTAAATAATTTGGTATGGAAACTATATTGTGTTTGAATTCTGAAACTGTATTATTATAGAAGCTCCAAAAATGTGTTTTTAATCTGTAATTAGTGTAAAAAAATTATTGAAAGATTGTGCTATGTTAATGGACAAATTGTTAATGGGTAATGAAATAGGTGTCTTGAATCTACATTCTGAATGTGTACTTGCTGCTCTGCAAACTAGTGTAATACCTTGGTCAACATTTGATTGCTTATCATAAGCAAAACTTGATACATTAATATATTTTAAGAAGATTGGATCAATGCAATATATAAAGTAATTATCCTTCAGTTAAAAATAAGTAAATTTTTAAAAATTAAAAAAAGGAAAAAGAAAAATATTGGCATGTTTTCTCCAGTGAATTGAAAGGAGGGAAGTTCTCTTGAGTGTGTTCCCTCAATGGCAACTTTCCACTGGCTACAAGCCAAGTATCAGTAGAATGAAGATTATAGTCATTGTTTTTTCTTCCGAATTCCAACTCTCTCCACAGATAGGGCAGTAAGAGCCAGTGCTCAACTAGGTTACAACTGTAACTCTTAACTCCATAGTGAGTAGAAATTAATGGAAAATGGAAAGATGACTTACTATGCTTATTGGAGTTGAAATTCCTATGACTGACAGCCTGTGGTCACTTGCCACATGATATATTATGAGAAGATTGAAAAATGTAAGAAGGGACTTCCCTGGTGGTCCATTGGTTAAGACGCCACACTTCCAATGCAGGGGGTGTGAGTTCGATCCCTGGTCAGAAAATTAAGATCCCACATTCCATGTGGTATGGCCAAAAAAAGGAAAATTTATAGTTGATAGCTCAAAAGCATTCAAAATATATGTGTGTGTCTGTATGTATGTGTCTGTGTCTATTTGAACTATACAGTGTAACACCTTTTTAGCTCAATGTGATCTCAGTATTTTTTAAGTCTTTTCAACTGATGGTATTCATAAAAATAAAGTAAACTCAAAATTTTAAGTAATTAAAAAAGTCTTTCCTTATTTCAGAATAAGAAGCTTATAGAAATAGAAGCACTCATGAACAATAACTTGATAACTGCAATTGAAATGAGTGCTCTTTCTGAGGTAAGTAGAATTTATGCTAAATAGTGTAATATTTTTTAACATTACTGAAGATAATTGAGATTAGTTACATAGCATCAAGGTAGGTTCGTATCTTAAACTTTGTACAAAGGAATGAAGATAATGCTAATTTTACTTGGCTAACAGCAGACTGTTATTTGATATAATTGGTTATTAAAATTCTTGTGTAAAAATTAACTATTGATTAAAAGTAACACAAGACTAGACAGCTCAGTGGAACACAGGATTAAACAAACTCAAAAACATAAAAGATATTAGTAGAAAAGTAGTATTTCTAATTAGAGAAGAATTGGTATTATTTTAGAAGATAGACACAATTGAAAAACTCTTAGGGAAAAAAGTAGAGGTAGATCCTAGAGCCCCATGTCGTTCAAGGATTAACTGAATATGTAGAAATATTGTGTATGCATGGGTATACACGTGTATATTTATTCATAGGCATAGAATAAAGTTTGGGAGGTTATATACCAAAATATTAGTAGTGATTATCTTTGTATGGCATGATTAAGGATGAACTGTGTTCAATGTTCAGAGAAGGCAATGGCACCCCATTCCAGTACTCTTGCCTGGAAAATCCCATGGACGGAGGAGCCTGGTAGGCTGCAGTCCATGGGGTCGCGAAGAGTCGGACACGACTGAGCGACTTCACTTTCATTTTTCACTTTCATGCATTGGAGAAGGAAATGGCAACCCACTCCAGTGTTCTTGCCTGGAGAATCCCAGGGATGGGGGGGCCTGGTGGGCTGCCGTCTGTGGGGTTGCACAGAGTTGGACACGACTGAAGTGACTTAGCAGCAGCAGCAGCAGCAGTGTTTAATGTTATCATCTTATTATTCTCGTTAAACTATTGAAGGCTGAACACAAGAATTGTTCCATTACTATTAATATCCTTGTATAATTTGGTACTTTAATGACAAACATGGTTTAATGAGATTAGAAATTTCATTCATTTTCATTTTCTTTGTTCTTTTCAAAAATAGTTCCATCAGAGTCCCTTTCTACTGCCAAGTAGCAAGAAGAAACGGGTTAGTAAACAGTGCAAATTGACACGTCTTCCATTTGCAAGGTAATTGTTTCACAACTTGTTTAAATATTGACTTGCACACTTCTGCCTGAATTGGACTTTGAGTAGTTTTTATTTGGTCTGCTTCCTTGAAACAGAAAAACATTTAAAAATAAATAATGACATACTCATCAATATTGTACCAGTGAAAGACATTGAAGATATCATCTAATAGAATTCAGTTTTAAACTTTGAAAATAATGTTCAGCTTTCCCATAGTTTCTGGAGAAGACAGTGGCACAGGTACACCTTGAGTTACATGGGTTTGAATTCAGTGTTTGAGAGTACTTAGATTTTCATGTAACAGTCATTGTCTATATGTGTCATATGATGTTCAGGTTGCCTGTTAAGGCAGAAATGAGATGGTCTGTGGTATCTTGCTACAGTAGGTTGTATTTGGTCATCTATGGAACCCTGCTATTCTTCAGTTTCTTCTTTTCCTCCAGGTCACCACTGGCCTCATGTTTTTTGTTGGATATATCTGATAACTATTTCTACCTTTACTATCTTGCATACTACTCAGACTTTAACTATCATCATTACTATTCACCTGATCAAAATTCCCATTTCTTGAATAATTTGATTATAATCTTAGTATCCTTGCCTGGAGAATTCCATGGACAGAGGAGCCTAGAGGGGCTACAGTCCATGGGATCACAGAGTTGGATACGACTGAGTGACAAACACTTTGACTTTTCACTATCTTAGTAAATACCCTATTTCAAACCTATCACTTTTAAAGACAGTTATTGAGGTCCAGAGAGTTTAAATGACTCAGTGAGTTAATAGCATTGATCAGAATGGTCTTGTCTCTTTTAAACAGTGCTCTTCTGTTACATAAATTACAGGTTTAATGTATTTATTCAAGTGTACAAGTAAATGCACCTATGTATTGAAGTGGTATCTGTACCATAGTAAAAAAAAAAAATGCTTATATCGCATCATTTTCTATTCATTCCAGTTTGTGCCATTGTTCTCTCTGTTTTGTACTGGTGCCACACTGCACCTGTACATTTTAATTAATTTAGTTTTTAAATGGTTTTTATTGTCTTGTAGGTACGCAGTTCTTTTTCAAGAAAATCTTGACTGTTATTATACTTGCATTATTTCACATAAATTTATGAAATAAGTGTTAACTTTCCCTCCAGAAAATTTTTATTTTTTTTTAAGTAAGCTTTTGTTTGAAGTATAATATATATTTTTAAATCTTCAGAGAATGGTGAATGTTCACAGTGAATACTATGGTATAACCAATACTCAGACCAAGAAACAGAATATTGCCAATACCTCAGATATCCCTGTGCCCCTTGCCAATCACTACTCACTACCCACCCAAGGATAAATATTATACTGACTTTTTACATTGTAGATAATTAATTTTGCCTAGCCTTGTATTTCATATAATGAAATCATACAGGATGTATGATTTTTATCTCCGACTTCTTTAGCTCAGCATTGTGTTTGTGAGATTCATCCATATTGTCCTATATAGTTGTAGATCAGTCTTTCTTATTGCTGTGTAGTGTGCCACTGCATGATTTTTCCATAATGTTTTCATCCTTCTGGTTCTTTTTTATTGTTGTTAGTTTTGGTCTCTTATAAGTAATTCTGCTGTGTTTCTGCCTTTTGATTAATATATGTATATATTTTTTAGGTATATATTTAGAATTGCTGGGTTTTTATATATTTGGCTTTGGAATGATCTGTTAAACAGTTTTCTATAGGTATTATACCAATTTTATTTCTAGCAGCAATATATGAAAATTTTTATTGTTACGTGTCTCCAACAACACTTGTTATTGTCCATCTTTTTCATTTTAGTCATGTGGGGAGTGTTATAGGTATTACACTGGAGTTTTAATTTCCCTGATAATTAATGAAGTTAAGCATCTGTTTATATGTTTATTTTCTTTCTATCAGGTTATCTTTTTTTTTTTTAATATAGGTTTGTAATCTTTCTATACACCATATGTAAATCCTTTCTGCATTTCAAATGTTTTTTACCCTGTGGCTTGCCTCCTTACTCTCTTAATGATATCTTTGGATGAATCCAATTTATATATGTATATCTATTTGCACAAAATTTGGGACTCCCCTCTCCACTTGTCCTGTTATTTTTCTCATCACACACACTTTACAGCAGTTGTAGTTGTCCTGAATTCTGACCTTGAACTAATACTAACAAAACTAGATTTTAACTTGTAGAAAATGTGGCACTGACTGAGGTTTGTAAAGAGTGGGAAGCTTGTTCTTTTTCCAAGTGCCAACCTCTTCTGTATCTAGTTGCTTTTTATAGACTCTCCAGTGACTTTGGGTAGTTTTTTAAATTTCTTCTAGAATTTATAGCTTTTATGTTTGATAAGGTTGATTCAATAGTAACTATTTGGCCATTACGTGAAGCAGAACCTCTCCTCTGTTTATTTTTACTAACTTGTTTCTTTAAGTGATATAGACATTTCCTCCTAATGGTTATTCTATTAATAGTTGCCTTTAAATATTTAACAAATATTTTCTATTTATTTTATCATCATCAGTAATTTTTAAATATCTATAATTTGGCATATAAGGCAAAATCTTTATCGTTGGAGTCTATTACTCTTTATTCTTTGAATTCGAAACAGTCATTTTGTCTAATTGGGGCTTCCCAGGTGGTGCTAGTGGTAAAGAACCTGCTGGTCAAGGCTGGAGACATAAGAGACACAGGTTTGATCCCTGCATCTGGAGGAGGGCATGGCAACCCACCCCAGGATTTTTGCCTGGAGAATGCTGTGGACAGAGAAACCTGGCCAAGCTACAGTGCATAGGATTGCAAAGAGCCAGACGCAACTGAAGGGACGTAGCATGCATACACGCACACACTCTTTATTCTTTGAATTCGAAACATTTTGTCTAATTATTTCTGTAGCTTTCTGTATTTTTCCCTCCATAGATTTAATTACTCTAGGAATATGGCTTTAGTTTACATGGATACCTTTTGGAAACAGCAAATTTTACAGCACACAAAACTTTACACACGATTGTATAGGAAGAGTTCGGGGTTTTCCATAGAATTAATTACAGGAAAATTATAAATATTATACATGAATATTTGTAAGTATGTTTGAACTTTATTCATTTCATTAGTATTATTATCCTAATAGCTCAACCAGGGATTATATCATTTATCTCCTTTTGGAACCACTGGAGAAAAGAGGATAAGAAGCATTCCTGTTTTATTCCAAGTTCTGTTCTATTAGAAACTACCTGTTTCCTTCCTATAATTGCCTTCATTGAATGCAATATGGTACCAGGGTGGGTTTGTGGTTGGCTCTTAAATAAGTGGAATGTAGAAACAACTATCCATGTAATTTTCTAAATAATTCTTATAAAATACAAAATTACCCATTCATTCTTACTTGCCCTTAGGGTTCCATTAACTTCAAATGATGATGATGATGAAGATAAAGAGAAAATACAGTGTGATGACATCACCATATCAAAGACATCACCTGATAGTCCCTCTTTGGTATCAGCAAAACCAGTATCAACTCAGAATAATTTGAGATTGCTATTTGTTAAAGAAAATGATCAGAATGTTTGTAGTGTAAATGATTCAGAACATGTTTCTTCTATTGTTGATACACTTCCCAAAGGTGAGACATTTTTAAAGTTCATCTTGAGTATCAGTATTAAATAGTTGCTGCTGCTGCTGCTAAGTTGCTTCAGTTGTGTCCAACTCTGCAACCCCATAGATGGCAGCTCACCAGTCTCCCTCCGTCCCTGGGATTCTCCAGGCAAGAACACTGGAGTGGGTTGCCATTTCCTTCTTCAATGCATGAAAGTGAAAAGTGAAAGTGAAGTAGCTCAGTCATGTCTGACTCTTAGCGACCGCATGGACTACACCCCACCAGGCTCCTCCATCCATGGGATTTTCCAGGCAAAAGTACTGGAGTGGGTTGTCATTGCCTTCTCTGATTAAATAGTTAACATTCATGAGATTTTCTTCTTGAGGGCTATCATGTATAAACAGTCAATAAGTTAGATTTCTTATGTTACAGATTTACTAATGTATACCATTTAAAATTTCTGGTGAAAAACTTAATTTAAAAGTAAATGCTGACAAATGTGAGGTCCACAGTGGCTAATACTATTACTTTGGAAACAGTATTTAGAAATGAGCTGCCCTAAAGAGCTTTTTGTGGTATCTTAGCTTATGAATTAAAAGTATGTTATTTAGTTACATCCTTTCCTTTTCATAGATATGAAAATTGAGACTTTAGATAGGTGTAGTGACTTTTTCAAGATCATAACCAGTACTGGTAAACCAAAAACTTGAGCCTGGGTAATGGTTGAGCAAGAAAAAATGGTGACACATATTTTTATGGTTTGTAAAATAATAATCCTGTGATGTAGTCTGGGTTATATATTTGACAAAGAATTTCAGATTGGCATATTGAACCATAACTATATTGAATTTGGAGTTTGAATTATTTTCCATTCTAAAAATGTATCTGAGTGTGTGTATATAATTTTATAAATTTTAGCTGCTTGCTAATAACATTTTGACAATAAGCCTTATTAGAGTTATCACTATTATTTGGGTTCATTTGCTGGCCTCCTCCCACTTAGAAACTTACATTAATGTTCATGGTTTTACTGCTGGCTATTCTCCACTCTACACTTGAGGCCAAGGCAGAGTGAATTCCCAGTACATATTTTCTGTAGATAGAAATGTAAAACCTGACTTATGCTTACTCCAGTCGGTTCTACTTTATTTTTTATCAGCATAGATTCTTCATAATGTAAATTATCTAAACAGAATGCATTGTTAGAAATCCTTTCTCTGAAAGTAATAAATTACTTGTTACTACTTATTTCTGAATTTTGTTTCTCTTTATTTTACAGAAAACCATTCCCACTCAGACCAAAGTTCTAGGAGCTCTCTAACAAGTGAGAAGAAAAATGCCCAGGCGATCAGCCACAAAAAAGAGAAGTCATCTCCTAGTAATGTGACTAAAAGGAAAAAACGTGTTTCATCTTGGGAGTCAGATAACCCTGCAGACACTCCCTGTGTAACAGATTTAGATCAACAACAGGTTTCAAGTCCAATATTAAATTGGAATAATGAAATAAAAGATTACACTAATGAAACAAATACAATGCAGAGAAACATATTGTGCCTTCCTGCCTCATCTGAGTCTGCAAGTGAACCTCCTACAAAAGGCATGAATCCACTTCAGGGTAATGACTTTCAGTTGCAGAAAACTGTGTATGATGATGACATGGATTTAACTGCTAGTGAAGTCAGCAAAATTATTACAGTTTCAACAGGCACTAAGAAGAAAAGAAAGAAAAATCCAGATGATTGTGGAATGAAAACTTTCAGAAAAGTGAAAGATCCAAGCTCTGAAAAAAAGAGAGAAAGATCAAAGAGACAATTTAAAAATTGTTCAGGTGCGAATATTGAGGAAAAAATTGAAAGTGGACCAGAAGATAGATCTGTTGGCCTAGATGGTGAAGGGGATTCAAGAGATCCAAATTTTATCTTCAGTACTGAACAGTTGACTCAGTTGAACACGTGGAAGAAAATAACCCTTCCTAATGGCTTTGATCAGGGTGACAAACAAAGTATGCAGTGTAACCAAAAGAAGAAAAGAATTCATGTAACAGATGAACAAGAGGAAACATATTCTTTCTCCCAAAGTTCAGATAAATTCCCACAGGATAGTAAATTTGATTTGTGTCCGAGTTCTCTAACTTGTAAGAAGAGTAAAGCTTCTAGACAGACATTTGTGATTCATACGTTAGAAAAAGATAACTTATTCCCAAACCAAAAGGTTCAAGAAACCACCTCTGAAAACCTAGGTGTCACAAATGAATTTCAAACAGCTTATCTTTCCAACAAAGGTAATCCAAAGTTATGTGATGATGAGACCCAAAATATGTTTGATTTGAAAAAGCATGTCACTGATACACAACCCACTCAGCAAAATGAATCAAAAATAAATAAAGTTTGGCAGAAAATAAATCGGAAAACAGAAATAATTTCTAAAATGAACCAAATACTTGGGGATAATACTAAAGATGTGCAAGGCCCAGAAAAAGGTAACTTTTCCTTCCAAACCCAAGAGGATAAAGAAACCATCTCTAGAAACCTAGATGTTTCAAATGAGTTTCAGAAATCTGTTCTTTCCACTGTCAATAATGGAAACCTGTGTGATTGTGAAACCCAGAATGTGTTGGGTTTGCAAAAGCAGATCACCTACGCATACCCTGTGCAGCAAAATGAATCAAGAATTAATAAGACTCTTAGGCAGAAAGTAAATCGGAAGACAGAAATAATTTCCACAGTGAATCATTTAGATAACCCAAGTGAGTATTGCCCAGAAAAGGGTAAAGAAATCATCCCTGAAAATCCACTGGATACACATGAGTTTCAGACACCCACTCTTTCTTCCAAAGACAGTAGAGACCTATATGATTATGACACTCAGAATGTTTTGGGGCTGAAAATGAATGTTCATGATATACAACCTGCTTGTCAGAATGAATCAAAAATAGATAAGCTTAGGCACAAGGTATGTCGGAAGACAAAAATCATTTCTGAAGTCAACCAAATATATATGAGTGATGACAAAGGCAGGCATGACCCAGAAAAAGGTGACTTACTTTCTCTAATCCAAAAAGATAAGGAAATCATCCCTGAAAACCTGGAAGACACAAATGAGTTTCAGATAGTTGACCCTTCCCCCGGAGTTAATAGGAACCTATGTGATTATGAGACTCAAAACCTTTTAGGGGTGAAAAAGTGTGTTACTGATACTGGGAAGCAAAAGGAATCAAAAATAAATAAGAGACCCAGGCAGAAAGTAAGTCGGAAGACAGAAATAATTTTGGAAATAAACAGAAAAAATGAGTTTAACAATAAAGGTATATGTGACCCAGAAAAAGGTGACTTCTCCCTAACCCCAAATAATGAAGAAACCATTGCTGAAAACCTAAAAGTCACACATGAATTTCAGACAATTTATCTTTCCATCAAAGATGATGGACATTTATATGATTATAAGACCCAGAATATGTTGGATTTGACAAAGCATGTCACTGATAAGCAACCTACTCGGCAGAATGAATCAAAAATAAATAAGAACCTTAAGCAGAAGCAGAAAGTAAATCGGAAGACAGAAATAATTTCTGAAATGTGCCAGATATATGAGGATAATGATAAAGATGTGCATGGCCAAGAAAGCTACACAAAAAATCTTGATTTTAAAATAAATAAACAAAGACCTGAAGGCCAAGCTGTTAGTGGATACTGTATGGAAATCAACAGTGATGAGAAAGAAAATTGTGATGAAATTTCAAATCCTTATAAACCAATTAAAAAGCATGGGAAAGAATCAGACAAGGCAAAGAACATTTTGGCAAAAAGTGACAACATGCCTGTTTTGCAGTTGACAGGTTCTTCACAGATGTCTGTCTTAGATCTAGGTTTAAAACATATTACTGATGAGGCAGATTCTGACACTGGAAACCACATGGAACCACATAGGAGTCCGAAGCTAAGCACTAAAACTCTGAATAGAAAGAGAAAGAGCCACTTTGTGGAGGTGACGAAGGAAGGAGAGTGCCAGGTCAAAAAAGTAAATAAGATGACATCCAAATCAAAGAAAAGGAAGACGTTCGAAGACCCTTCTCTGGATAGTCATGAACTAGTGGAGATGATGTCCGACACCATTCAGGAAGTGCCAGTTGAACCTGAGTACACTGTTAAGGGAAAAAAGTTGGAAAATGTGGAAACTGTCAAAATTAAACCAGACTTTTACACAAAAATGTTGATACCTTTATCTCAAATGTATTCACCTGGCAGACAAGATTCCTCCCGTAACAGTGTTCTTGAGGGTTCAGTACCTTTGAGTATTTCTTCTAATAAAAATCTGAAAGAAAATTTTGCCCCAGAGAGCTCACCCATCTTTCAAGTAAGTGATGAGGTACATGAGAAGATGAAAGACATGAAATTTAAAGTCGACCAAAGACCACAAAGATCAGAAATAGGTAGGTCCATACCCAGAGTGATGAAGTTTTAAAATTATATATATATTCATTTAGCCAGTAAAGCATTTCCTATTATAACTGATTTTTATGGAATTTTAAAATAATGTATAACTATGTAGCCTGATCTATAGAAGCAATATGGAGGAATTTAAAGAACGCTTAATACTTTAAGAAGGTAACAATGAGAGTAGCTTGGACATTCATGTATTTGGCCTTTAGCACAAAGTTGTCTGATGATGACATTGGGCAGATGATTTCCGTTTTCATATTTTTGAAGGAAATTGAGTGTTTTAAACGTGGCAGCAGAGGATAAGATGGTTAGACACCATCGTCAACTCAATGGATATATATATATATATATATATATATATATATATATATATATATACACCTGCTATATGTTAGTCAATCAGTCGTGTCCAACCCCATGGACTATAGCGCACCAGCCTCCTCTGTCCATGGAATTCTCCAGGCAGGAATATTGGAGTGGGTTGCCATTTCCTTCTGCAGGGGATCTTCCCAACCCAGAGATCAAACCCCAGTCTCCTGCATTGCAGGCAGATTCTTTACCATCTTAGCCAGTTGAGCAAACTCCAGGAGATAATGGAGGACTGAGGAGCCTGGTGTGCTGCAGTCCATGGGGTCATAAAGAATTGGACACGACTTAGCAACTGAACAACAACAATAATGAACTGCCCTAGTTTGATCTTACCAAAGACAGTTGCAAATTTCTTAAGGACAGGACTGTCTCCAACAGCATACATTTAGTATTATCAAAACATTATTCTAGGGACTTTACTGGTGGTCTGGTGGTTAAGATTCCACTGCAGGGTGCACAGGTTTCATCTCCAGTCAGGGACCTATCTTGCATGGCACTGGGTAAAGCCAAAAAAAAAAAAAAATTTAGGTGTTTTAGAGGATTAAAAATTAAGAATACCAGCTCCCTTTCCTCATCCATGTATGGAAAAGTACAGTGTTTAAACATGGCAAATGCTTTAATAAAAGCACACATATGAAGGGATGTAATGATGGGGAATAGTTTTGGCTAGAGAAACCTGTAGAGGCGTCATCAAATACATAGCACTTTAGGACCTAAAAGGATAGATAGGATTTTTAGGTTTAGTGTTTCTTATTTTCTCCAGTTATTAAAATAATGCTCATTGCAGAAAATTGAAAGTAGAGAATCAGAAAATAGGAGGAAAAACCATCACCCAGAAGAACTGCAGTCAACATTTTGCCATATGCATGCAGACTTGAATCTATGCATTTTAAAATATATATTTGAAATCACACTATATATAACATTACTTACCTCACTTTTTCCTCTTAAAATCTTTATTGTTACTAAGGACTTCTTGATAGCTCATTTTGTAAAGAATCTGCCTGCAAATCAGGAGACCCTAGTTTGATTTCTGGGTTCGGAAATTCTGGAGAAGGGATAGGCTAGCCACTCCAGTATTCTTGGTCTTCCTTCATGGCTCAGCTGGTAAATAATCTGCCCGCAAGGCGGGAGACCTGGGTTCCATCCCTGGGTTGGGAAGATACCCTGGAGAAGGGAAAGGCTACCCACTCCAGTATTCTGGCCTGGAGAATTCCATGGGGTCACAAAGAGTTGGACATGACTGAGCAACTTTCACTTTGACTTTTCTTATTGGAAATGTTGCTATATTGGACAATTCCCATATCAATTAAATTTTTCTACCAGAAGTGTAACATTTCAATAGATGTATGTAGAACACTAGGATTTTTATGGATAAGACTGTTCCAGGTAAAAGGAATACTGATGCAAAAGAAGTGCAAAGGTCTCGAGTTGCAGGACATTGTAGAGATTGGTAAGCTGTCTTTCACCTGTTTCTCATGTTGCCTTTCATAGTGTGAGCAGTCATTAACATCAAATTGAATCATAAAGAATTTCTATCAGCCTAAATGATTTTAGTATAAAAATATTACAGGCTACTACTTTGATAGTTTGTTTTAGATGGTAAGTCTCTTCCTCTCATTATTGTTAGGAAAAAAAACTGATTTACAGATAATTTCAGTGCTACTTTAATAAAATTCAAAGTTATAACTTGATTAAATTGAAACATTTGATACCAATCATTTATAAACCAGTAAATATCCTATATATATTTCAATATCTCTATACTATTAAAAATATTTTTGAAAACAATACTCTTTTCAGGTGTTAGAATGCTACAAGACTTGACAAATACCAGTTTTGTTTCAAATACCGCTGCTAAATTTGAAAACAAGGTAGAAGACCTATCTTCAGAGCTGCCAAGCCGAAGAAGAAGGTGTACTCCTCTCTCTTTAAAGGAGCCAAGTCTCAAAGGGTGAGTATTTCAATGACGTAAAAATGATTTCAGTGTGGTGCTATAAAATACATGCTTTTAAAAGGATTCCTGCCTGTATTTGAACAGTTTTGAGTATGAATGTCATATATTATTGCTGACATGTAATATGATGTGGTATGATGTGGGTAAGATTTGAAGAAATGCCTTCTTTTAACAGGCTTAAACATTTTTTGTTGCCTACAATTTGCAAACTCCTCGTTAATTGTTACCTCTCTTTATTTTCTACCTTGTCTTTAGAAGAATTCAGAGTGGTTTGTATGTCCTTTAGTCTCAAAGTGTAACAGCCCTCTCTTTTTTTTAAACCTCAAATATATCCTCAAAGAGAGGGAAAAGTCTCCCCCCCCCCCCATTTATCTATCCCTCAGCTTTGAGAATTACCAATATTTTGCCATATTTACTTTTACCATCTGTTTTCTGTTGTAGTGTCTTTAAAGCATATCCCTAATATTGAGGCATTTAATTCCTAAAACACTTCTGTGTGTGTGTGTGTGTGTGTGTGTGTGTGTGTATATATGTGTGTGTGTGTGTGTGTGTGTGTGTGTGTGTGTATGTGTATATATATATATATATATATATATCTAGAAAACAAGAACTTAATAAAACTGGACAACAGTAATCACAACTAGAAAAATTATCAATAATTCTTCATTGTCATCTAATAGCAAATCCCTATTCCCATTTCCTTGATTATCTCAAAAATGTCCAAATGCCTTTTACAAACATTTAATTCAAAAATCCTATTTTTTCCAGGGATAAATAGCTATTTCAGAGAACCTGATCATATTTGGGATGGTATTTTTAAAAGGATAGAGATATCCTCAAATTTTCTCTTTGCATTGTCTCAGTATTTGCTTCTTTATAAATAAAATTAAAGACATTGATTGTTTTAACATGTATTTTTAAAAAATAACCAGCAGATGTCAGTAGTGTAAGAGTGTGCAAGAGAAGCCAGTCAAAAATGAAGGACCAAGGGCTTTTCTAAAAAACAGCTTTTTTGAGCTACAGTTCACATACCATATATTTCATCCATTTAAAGTGTACATTTCAGTGGTTTTTCAGTAGATTCACAGACATGTACACCATCACCACAGTCAATTTAAAAACACTTCTTCATTTCAGAAAGAAACCCCATGCCCTTTAGCTGTCATTGCTGTATCCCTCAGCCCTAGACAACCAACTGATCACCTAATTCCTGTGTCTACAGATGTCCTCTTCAGCCATTTCATATGAATGAAATCATATAATATGTGGTCTTTGTGACTGGCCTCTTTCACTGAGCATAATGTTTTCAAGATTCATTCCTGATGAACATGTATGAGTAGTATTTCATTCCTTTCTGTGACTGGATAAAATATTCTATTGAAAATACACCACATTTTACTTATCCATTTGTCTGTTGATGGTAATTTACTTGTTTCCACTTTTTGGCTATTATAAATAATGCTGCTGCAAACATTTGTGAGCTTTTGTGTGTATATGTTTTCATTTCTCTTGGGTATATGCCTAGTTGTGGAATTGCTAAGTCATATGCCGTGTGTGTACACACTTATATTGTCATGTCCAGCTCTTTGTGACTCTGGACTGTAGTCCACCAGGCTCCTCTGTCCATGGATTCTTCAGGCAACAATACTGGAGTGGCTTGCCATTTTCTTTCTCCAGGGGATCTTCCCAACCCAGGGATCGAACCTGCATCTCCTGTGTCTCCTGCATTGGAGGCAGATTCTTTTACTCACTGAGCCATCATGTTTGTTTGAAGAATTGCTAGATGGTTTTCCAAAGCTGCCGAGAAGTATTACTTCTTTCATTCCTACTACCCTATTCCCATTACTCCTACTTTCTACCCTATTTTTATTACCTCCTGTGGATAACCAGTTCCTTTTGTTTCTAGGTTATGTATTTCTTGTGCACAAATAAGCAAATATGCATATATCCTCCTTTTTCTTGCATAAAGGTAGTAAGTATACCTAGCTGCTTTGGGGAGCTTTGCTTCTTATCAATTCATTCTAGAAATCACTCCATATCAATTTGGAGAGATTTTTCTCATTCCTGTTTACAGCTAGGTAATAGTTAATAAGTTCTTTTAAAAGAGCTACCTATTCTAAACTAAATATAATAAAATGCTCTTATGAATTAGTGTTCTATTTTAATTTAGATCTACTGGGCATGCAGATTATCTGGCAATCAGTTTTGTTGGTAAATTTTTAAAAAGCAAATAACACAATGTACATAAGGATAAATACTAAGAATAATAATCCAGTTGCCGCTTTTTCTTTTTGGACTGGGAATGGCATGCAGCAGGTATATCATAGCTTTTGATAGGCCCCCAGTCAGAATAAATCCTGATGAAGACTGCTTACAATATGTTATGGAATGGTCATCATAGGCATTGAGGATGGGAGCAGTTATCAGGAAAGTAATACAAATATCTTTTAAAGTTTTTATCTCTTAAGTCCCAAAGAACTGAACATAACAAAGGGGATATTTTTAATAGTAAAAGCCCTAATCCACAAAGAATATATAAATAGTTATGATATTATATACCAAATAGCATAACAAATACTTTCATGAAGCAAAAACTATAGGAGATACATAAAGACAGATAGGAATACATGAATAAATTTTTATATACTATTCAATATAAAGCAAATAAAGTGGGCAGAAAATTAGTAAGGAGATGGAGATCTAAACAACATAATTAGTCGGGTAAATCTTACAGTTTACATATCAAAGTCCACACTCTGAGAAGAGAGAATACATACTCCTCTTCAGTGTTCATGGCCCAATTACAAAAGCATATCCAACACCATGCTATGAAAAACATAAACCCACCAAGTAAGGTGTATTCCAGGAATGCAAAGTTGGTTTAATATTAGAAAACTTATCATCGTGTACCATGTTAATAAGTCTAAGAAAATAAAGCATATGATTTTTTTCATAGATACTGAAAAAGGCTTTGACAAAATTCAGTAGTCACTCATGATTAAAATACGCAATAGACATTGAAGGATACTTTCATAAAATGATGAATTGTACTTGCATACCCTAATCAGCCAGTATCTTGTTTAATGGGGAGACAATAGAGGTATTTACACTTAAGAACAAGTCAAGAATGCCACTATTCCTGCTAGTAATTCAACAAGGGATTGATGAACTCAATTCAAAATAGTGGTCAGTTCTTGGGAGATGAGAGAGCTGTGATTTTGTCTCCCAAAGAGGAGAACAGTGGGAAGGAGCACACCAGAGGCTTGTGAGATGTGGTAAGAGTTTATTTCTTAACCTGGATGTTGGTGTATCAGCATTTGTAGTTTTAAATTGTACATTTTCATATATTATATGTATGCTAAAGTTCATAATTAAAAGGAAATATATGGTAAAACATGTAATGTTTAAAACCTGGATTGATTAATTTCTCTTAAACCTCATCTGTAATTCCCCCTGTCATAGAATATTTTAAATATGTGACACAGCTTGTGGTTTGAGGAATCTGCATTTTATTTTTATGATGCAGCAATTTTCCTTTCCATACTTTGCAGCAAAAACATTAGCTTTAGGTGGTTGTTAATCTTCCTTTTTTTCTACTTTGCAGGAAGATGAGAAGATGAGGTGAATTTATACATTCTGGTTTTCCTGAATTCTCAAACCATAGCAGTTCAAAACAGGGATCTAACTAGGATCAAGAAGATGAAAAGCATGATGAAAAGTTCTGGGTTTTTTTTTTTTTTTTCATCTCCTGCTTTTCTGTGGAGTGTTTATTTTTATGTATAGATAATATGCATTAAATAGCTATTTTGTAATATTAAGGACTTTAAGTTATTTTGGTCATCTTATAACTTATCTTCCTGCTCATTTAATCTCCTTTCAACCAAACAACCTTTAACTAAACAATAGCTATTAACCTTTTAACCGAATAAAATGTATTATAAATACTTTTGCACTGATTATCTTGTTATACACCAAACTACCTTGTTTTGTTTTATTTTGTTTTTAAAACCATTCAGTAAATGTGAACACCTATAAGATTTTAAAAGTCACCTTCTGCCCTGGCCAGTTTTCTCTCACTCTTCATTCTTCAGCTTTCAAAATTACTTGTTTACTGTCACCTGCTGCATTACTTCCATTATATGTAATCTGATGACTTGAGTAGGTTTATCTCTCAGGTGCTTTTGAATTTGGTTTTTGTAACTTTAAAGATCACTTATTATTCCAGTATTAAAACGTAGTAAATCCTATTCGTATCTGAGATTAACAAACATAGCTTACTGTATTGAAGTGATTAATAAAAATCTCTTCTGCCTAGATGGAAAAGCTTTCTTATATCCAGCAACTAAATATCCAGCAACTAAAAGAATGAGCCCAAGAAATCTACATTTTGTTTAACAAACACCTCAGATAATGCTGGGGCAGACTGTCCTAGGACCAAACTTTGAGAAACAGTTGTAAGACCACAGAGTCCCATAGAACTTACTCATTTATCAACAGTGTGTGTTGAATGGAGGCTACATGCTTTATTAAAGGAACAATTTACACTAGTTTAGAGCGTGGCACCCTGATAGTTTTTCATTTCCTGTATTATTATTACTTGAAGGCTTTGAATCTCTGTCATTATCTGGTATTTGGTTTCCTAGTGTTTCTATTTTTTCCTCCTTTCCATGAGGTTTGTCTTTTTGTTGTTGTTGTTCCCATGCAAATTAGTTTTCATTGTATCAGACTTATAATCTTTTATTGTTGGAACTCAGTCACATTAAGAAAGTTTTCCTGTTCCCAGATTAAGAGAGGCATTTACCCATGGTTTCATTTTGTTTTGACATTTAAATTTCTGATTCATGTGGATTTTGTTTTATGGTGAGATATGAACCCAATTTTTGACCTTTTCCCAAAGGATTGCCCGTTAATTAAAAAGTTTTCCACTACTGATTTGAAGTCCCACATTTTTCAATGTTGTATTTCCATATACACTTAAACTTATTTCTCAATTTTCTGTTCCCTCTACTAGTTTCTGTCTTCTTATGCCCCTCTATCTTTGTCTTATAGGGACTTTAGGGGCCATTTCTTGATGTCTTGGCATTCTTTTTTCCTGGTAATACATATAAAGGGAATCTTTGAGTCTCTTTTCTAATTGATTATCACTTGTATATATGAAGATTACTGATTTCTGTATGTTAATTACTAAACTTATTGTTTATACTATTTTCCAGATATATATTTATATATATATTTGAAAACCGGGCTATTTTTCCTCCTTTCTCTCCAATTCTTAGGCCTCTCACTGCTTTCTCTTATGTAACTGCATGGCTGCTACCTTATATTTAGTGTTAATAGCAGTGAGAATGGTGGATATCATTGTCTTGTTCCTGATTTTCATAGGAATGCCTCTGGCTTTACTGCATAAGTAAGATGCTGTGAAATGAGCTGTTTGTGTATGCTTATAATCACATTAAAGTATTACCTATCAATTATTATTTTATTTGGTGCTTTTTTAATAAATTATGAATGAGTGTCAGATGACTTTTGGTGTGGATGGAGACGGTATTAGACTAGTGGTGTATAATATAGGAAGTAACTATGGGAAGCACCCACCATCTCTGGGGCTGAGGGAATATAGAGAAAAGAATGGAATTATTGAAACTTAAAGACTTGGAGGAAGAGTTCCAGGACTCTAGGGGGAAGGTGTTCAACAGATAACCTACCTTAGAAAAAATTAAATGTGTACCTTTTTTAGGGTATACTCTAAAAACTGTAAAGACATCTTAAACTTTTATTCAGTAATCTTATTGCTGTCATAATATTGATGTGGTTGTTTTGAAATAGATCAGATCTAAGGACAAGGTAAAGCAATTATGTCAACGTTTTAGAATCATGATTTTTGGCATAAGCAAAAAAGAGATACAATTATAAAACCCAAGAAGTGAAAAAAATTGAATCTGAATTTAATCAAAGGCTTTAGACCCATAGACAAGATACTGGAAGTCAGGATGGAAGAAGAAAGAACACCAGGGAGAAGCAACCAGCCATATTAAATACAGCGTATTCGTTCCATAGGACAACTGACCTGGTTTCTTCTTCAGCATGTTCAGTTCAGTCGCTTAGTTGTATCCGATTTTTTGCGACCCCATGGACTGCAGCACACCAGGCTTCACTGTCCATCACCCACTCCTGGAGCTTGCTCAAACTCATGTCCATTCAATCGGTGATGCCATCCAACCATCTCATCCTCCATCGTTCCTTCTCCTCCTGCCTTCAATCTTTCCCAGCATCAGGGTCTTTTCCAGTGAGTCAGTTCTTCCCATCAGGGGGCCAAAGTATTGGAGCTTCAGCTTCAGCATCAGTCATTCCAATAAATATTTAAGACTAATTTCATTTAGGATGGACTGGTTGGATCTCCTTGCAGTCCAAGGGACTCTCAAGAGTCTTCTCCAACACCGAAGTTCAAAAGCATCGATTCTTTGGTGCTCAGCTTTCTTTATAGTCCAACTCTCATATCCATACATAAGACTACTGGAAAAAAAACTATAGCTTTAACTAGAGGGACGTTTGTAGGCAAAGTAACGTCTCTGCTTTTTAATATGCTGTCTAGGTTGGTCATAGTGTTTCTTCCAAGGAGCAACCCATCTTTTAATTTCGTGGCTGCAGTCACCATCTGCAGTGATTTTGGAACCCAAGAAAATAACACGTTAATAGCATTAAAAAGGAGCAGTGGGTGAGGAGACTATTTTAGATTTAAAAATGTTAAAGAGACAACAAGGACATCAAATGGGAAAAGGCATTTTTTTTAAGACCCTGGTAAATTTAAAGATGTTAAAATATTCATTTTGTTATATGTTGGCATTTTGGCTTTTAAGAAAAAACATTTTAATGCATATTGGAGTATTTAGAGGTAAATAATGTGTTTGAAATTGGGCTTTAAAATATTTCAGAAAAAATGTGGGAGTGTGGCAAAACGAATGTTTTCAAAGCTCAGTGAGTCAGGTGTATGGGGATGCTAGTTGTATTCTTTTATGTACAAAATTTTAGAAATTTTCACAATAAAATGTATATGTTTACATAAATGAGATAGCAAAATGTTCTAGGTATGTTAAAGAGAAGTCTGGGAAAGAGTTTGAATCCATTTGAATTTTTAAAAGGTGTTATAGTGCAGATTTCAAAAATGTAAAAATAGACCAGAAAGTTAAATTCTGTTGTGGACACGGGTGACTTTTATTTTTATGCATTTCAGTATTTTCCAACTTTTACTTTAAAGTCTTCGAGATGGTTTACATCACTATTGACACTTACCAAATAAACGTTATGGTTATTTACTGGGGAAATTAAGAATAATGATAAAACTTTAAAAATAGTTTATATCAAGGTAGCTCTTGATATTAAAAAAAAAACCCCGCAATAATTATATCTTAAAGTGTGAGAGAAAGTTATAAAACCCTCTGTTGTCCTTAAGTACCTCTCTTGCAAAGCGGTGTCGACTGTGATAGTTGCAGTTCAGTTCAGTCGCTCAGTCATGTCAGACTCTTTGCGACCCCATGAATCGCAGCACGCCAGGCCTCCCTGTCCATCACCAACTCCCGGAGTTCACTCAGACTCACGTCCATCGAGTCAGTGATGCCATCCAGCCATCTCATCCTCTGTTGTCCCCTTCTCCTCCTGCCCCCAATCTCTCCCAGCATCAGAGTCTTTTCCAATGAGTCAACTCAGCATGAGGTGGCCAAAGTACTGGAGTTTCAGCTTTAGCATCATTCCTTCCAAAGAACACCCAGAACTGATCTCCTTTAGAATGGACTGGTTGGATCTGCTTGCAGTCCAAGGGACTCTCAAGAGTCTTCTCCAACACCACAGTTCAAAAGCATAAATTCTTTGGTGCTCAGCTTTCTTCACAGTCCAACTCTCACATCCATACATGACCACTAGAAAAACCATAGCCTTGACTAGACGGACCTTTGTTGGCAAAATAATGTCTCTGCTTTTCAATATGCTATCTAGGTTGGTATCAACTATTAAAAGTACAGACTGCGGCAGGCATGGTGGGAGCGGAGATACAAAAAAACTCCTACTGTTCCCGGACTTCAAATCTAGCTGGAAAGCCATTAAAATGTACTAACATACGACGACGACTGAAGCGACGTCACAGGACCTGCAGTACCCGCTAAGAGGCGGGGGAAGGCAGCACAGAAGCCTGGCGCCTTGGGGGAGGAATTCAGGACCGCCTCCAAAGATCCCAGCCAATGGTCTCAGCGCGGAGGGAGCCGGGCGATGACGTTCTGGGATCCGCGGAGAGTTTTCCTCGCAGGGCGCTCCCGGAACTTTGCATCTAAAGTGGGACTTGAGCCCTCGAGAGTGGTTGCACTTTAGGCTCCTTCGACCCCTTCTGCGTGTCGGGGCCCCGGTGCCGGCGACTCCTCCTGGGGAACCTTCGGACCCTCGGACCCCACCACCATGGAAGGGGGCGCCGAGCTGCTCTTCTACGTGAACGGCCGCAAGGTGAGCGCGCTGCCCATCCTGTCCCGCCGGGTCTCCCGGTGCTGGGGCGCCGGGCCCTGGGCTGCACGCGGGTTTGCCTGCGCGTCCCACCTGCACCGTAGGAGCAGGGAAGAGAAGCGTTTTCTAGGTCTGCCTGGATCTTTGGGCCCCCGCCTTCCTGATGTTCCTTTCCCCTCTCCTTCCTAGACGGAGGGCTGATTCCCAAGCCCACCACACCCCATCAACAGGAAGAGAAATGATTGTTCTTATTCAGCAGAGTCAGTACTCCCGAATCTTCCCCTTGTCAAACCCATCAGTAGACGGGAACGTCTTTCGTTAGGCCTCGGCTCTTGGGTGCGTTTGGGTGAGCGGAGAGCAGTCTGGAGTCAGGACAGGGCCGCAGAGATGGATTCACCAAGACTTATTCCCATCGTCTCCAAAGTTACAGCACCTGGAAGCGCTGAGCCCATGTCCGGCTCTGGGGACTCCAGGGTCCTCTCGGAAGCCAAGCTCGCTCCGTAGATCCCCTGGGGCAATTCCAGCCGTTGCCCGAGGTTTGGAGGCAGCAAAGCCCCCAGAGAATCCTTTAAAACACGCCCACGCAGGAAGCCACAGACCGCTTACTCTTCATGTTGTCCCAGCACTTTGCAAGGGGGATACCTCAGCAAGAAGGTCAAAGTGAAGTGAAGTGAAAGAGGCTCAGTCGTGTCCGACTCTTTGCGACCCCATGGACTATACAGTCCATGGAATTCTCCAGGCCAGAATACTGGAGTGGTAGCCTTTCCCTTCTCCAGGGGATCTTCCCAACCCAGGAATTGAACCGGGGTCTCCTGCAGGTGGATTCTTTACCAACAGAGCTCTCAGGGAAGCCCAAGAAGGTGAAAAGGCTTCCTTAAAAGCAAACAATGGGGCAAGGGCTGTGTTACCCGGCCTTCAGAGCCCTAGTGATCCCTGTGTCTGAGTCAGGGAGAGCCTGACTTTCCCTGACTGGCCCTGAGACTCACCAGGAAACTAAGGAAAGTCAAATATCACGGCCTCTCACTTGTGAGGCCTCTTCTAAAGCCCTGAGCTTAATTTCGAATTTGGATTTTGTATCATTTTTCTTAAAGAGGATTCCCCCCCCCCAAAAAAAAAGGATTTCCCCAAATCATGTAAATTCTAGGTCCTGTATAAAACTTTCCTCTGTACCTGTTGCCTGAGTTTCACACTGGATAAGATGAGTTTGTTTTTCCTGAACTTTGCTGAAGGCGGGCCATTAGGATCCCCTCACAGGACTGCTGTGAGAGTGAACCATGATAAGGATTGGGGTGGGGGGTGAGTTTGAAGTGGTCTTATGGTATCATTTTTTCTTCTTTTGCATAACCAAATGGTGCAGTAGACACAACTGTGGCCTTTTTATTTGGGCAAACAAGGATTCAATTCCAGCTCTAACTCCTAGGGAGACAATATAACCTACCCTCAGTTCCTCTGATAAAAGGAGATAGTACTACTTACTTCACAAAGAATGGTAGTGAGTTTTTAATCCACTGATTTAAGGGCCTGCTCTAGGCCAGTATGGCCTTCCCAGGTGGCTCAGTGGTAAAGACTCCGCCTGCTAATGCAGGAGATGGGGATTCAGTTCCTGGGGAGGGGGAGATCCCCTGGAGGAGGAGATGGCAACCCACTCCAGTATTCTTGCCTGGGAAATCCCATGGACAGAGGAGCCTGGCAGGCTCCAGTCCCTAGGGTCGCAAAGAGTCAGACATGACTGAGCGACTGAGCATGTACATGCATGTGCGAGTGCTCAGTGTCCTCAGGGGACTCAACCGAGCTCAGAAATGACCACGTCCCTTTGGGGAGGCAGACAACAAGCATATAAATAAATGGAAATGTATCATGTCAGGCAGTGATAAATGCCAGGATGCAAAACAAAGCATAGTGAGGGGACAGAAAATGGATGCGAGCTAGTGCTTCAGGCAGGATGGATGTTTAAGACCGGATGAGAGGCTGACATTTGGGTGGTCACCAGTATGAAGTAAGGAGCAGGCATCTGAGGGAAAGGCACTCTACACCAAGGAAATAAGTTATATTGTCTCCCTAGGAGTTAGAGCTGGAATTGAATCCTTGTTTGTCCAAAGAAAAAGGTGCAAAAATCCTCAGAGACAAGGCTTTCTTCATGTTCAGGGGACAGCAAGGAGACTAGAGGGCCTGGAGATGTGGCCAGGGGCCAGATGACTAGGGCTTTTTAGGTGATGGTAAGGGTTTTGGTTAAAGGAGGAAATAGGTGTTTGAGTCTAGCTTCTTCTCCCCCTCCTCCCTCCCCTGCTCCCAAACAAACTGTAGTGGAATTTTTAACATAACAGCTAATAATAGTTTGTATTCTATTGATTTTTAAAAACAAATGAGCTGGTTCTTATCTGTGGGCTTGTTTCATCTATGGCCAAACATCCTATGATCGTTTGGAATGTGCATATTAGAAATACTGATTTTGTTTTTGCAGTTGCCCTGTTAACTTATGTCACCCTTTCTCTTTCCTGCCCCTCCCTTCCAAATTCTGTTAGGTATGTGCTTCAATCCTGGCAAGCAAACCTGATTGCCTCATGGATAGAATTAGAATAAAGTCCCTGAATCAGAGAGTGAGGGGATGTTGATAAAAGAGGAAAAAGCCACCAGGAACAGGGGTCATGAAGTCAAACATAACCTCTGGGATTAGAGTCTTGCCCTTGAAAAGAAGCTTTGAAGCCAGTTAGGAGACTGATGTGACTGCCCTCTGCTCTGTGCTTTTTGTAGTATCCCCCCAAGTCACTGGGTTTCCCTGGGCTCAGAAGGTAAAGAATCTGCCTGCAACGCGGGAGACCCAGGTTTGTTCTCTGGGTCGGAAAGATCTCCTGGAGAAAGGAATGGCAACCCACTCCAGTATTCTTTCTTGGAGAATTCCATGGACAGAGGAGCCTGGTGGGCTATAGTCTGTGGGGTCCCAAAGAGTCAGACACTACTGAGTGACTAACACTTTCACTTTTCATTCCCAAGTCACCAAAATGTGTCATTGGGCAGGGGCTTAGGCCGAATACGTTGATCAGAGACCTAGTTGCAGAGAGATTTCTGAAATCTTCACCTGTAGCCTCCAGAGTAGATAACCCAGTTCACTCACCTGGAGTTGAAGGAGGAAGAGCCCATGAATAAATTATGCCCTAGATGCCACATCACAACGTATCTCAGGAACTGGAACAAGTTGTTCTATGAGGCAGTGAAGTGTAGAGATCGAAGATATGGGCTTTGGAACTAGTTAGGCATGGATTTGAATCCTGTACTCTCTGCTCTGACACTCAGCAGTTTTGTGGCCTCGAGCAAATGTCCTCACTGGTCGTCCCCTCCAACCTCTTTCCCAATTCCAAAGCTATGATATCCCACAATATACACCATTTCTGCCCATTTTCCTCCTCTTGGCTTTCCTTATGTTCTGTTCTTTTCCCTTTTCTCTCTCCTCCTGATCTCCTTTTTCCTTCCTCTTTCTGCCTCTGTCTTGTATCTGGCAAGGCGCCCCCTTCACAAGTCATGAGCCCTGCACAGAGGAAGGCCATTTCTCAACTTTGTGTAATGTGAACTTGACATCTCCCAAAGGGCCAGTGGAGATACACAGGGACACATGCTCACCTTGTAACATGCAAGGTTTTGCTGAGACAAGAACCTGCAATGACCCTGACTTGAGAGCTGGTATCAGCTCTCTCAACCAGAGTCAGTAAGGAAAACTCCTTTCCTCATTGCCTCCCACTCCCCAGCCACCATCAGAATCCTGACCTCCCTGTTTCACTCCTGCCAAGACAGGGTGCATGCCAGATCCCTGCCCCACTTGCCTCCTCCAAATGTACCAATCACCAAATCAAGAAAAATAAACACATTTCAAGTCAGTAGTCCTTTAAGCCAGACTCCAATCTCTTGAGACATCTCTTGGAACAAATACCCAAACAAGCAAAATCTGCTTTTCCATTAATTCCACATGAAAACACAAATATCTCTCAAGCCTAAAATGCTCTTCCTTGTTACACAGATCCTATCTCTCCCTTAAAATTGGGCCTCTGTGGATTCACCATCATATGTATGAATTAAGATTAGTTTCAGCTGAAAATAACTCAAACTCAAAACTAAGTAGTTCAGATAAGGTACAAGTCATTTTTACTTTTACATAAAGGATAACTGGAGAGAGACATTGCATTCTGGGCTGGTTCAGAAGCTTCATAATGCCATCTAAGATCCAAGTTTCTTCTTTTTTCCCTGTTGCCATTAATGTGTTGCCTTAGGGTCTAAAGTAGCTGCTGGCATTCTAACCATTTCATCTTTATTCCAGGCATGAGGAAGAAAGAAAGCCTGCTAGGAGAGACAACTAAACGTTTCTGCCACCATTATTGGCTCTTCTCCATTTTATTATGTCCCAGCCTGTGAGATATCATCCCTCCCTCCTTAATGTCCTCATAGCAAATTATACATATCAAGTTATTCATTAAAATTAATTAACATGTGTTACATCCTTATCATATACCCCCAGCACCTAGTTCAGTGTTAGACATGAAGAATAGTGGATGGTGATTTCTCTCAGGATCAAGAGAGGCTGATGCATACACAAATAATTGTGATGTAGGGTAACAGGTTCTGTGAAAGATGTGTGGACACTGACCATGGGAGCACAGAGGAGGATGGTTGCTTGGAGCAGAGAGTGGAAGGCAAATATTAGATGCTTACACAGCCCACAGGAGAGAACATCTGAGCAGGGCTTCAAATGGCATCCAAGATTCTTACAAGTAGAGAAGAGAGGAAGGACTTTCAGGGCAGTGGTAATCCTATAAGCAAAAGATAAAAGTCCCTGCGCTACTAGGACCAGCCACTTCTGGTAACAGTACATGTGACCAGAGTTCAAGGTACATGGGTTGAGTGGCAGATGATGGAAAGTTTATCAAAGAAGTCTTATAGCTATGGGAAAGAGTTTGAATTTCTTCTCCTATTCCAGAAGCTGGTAGAAATTCACCTACTCAGTGTATTTCTTAAACATGCACGTTTTCTGGTTCTCTCTCCTGGAAATCCTGATCTGATAAAGGTTTCAATTTAGCAAGCACCCTGAATGATTCAGGAATTCCCAGCACAGCAGCGTGGCGGCCAGGAGTCAATGTTGGATTTAGGCAGACACAGAAGATGAGCAGATTTGGATTTTAGAGAAGTCATTCTGGTAGTGGTATAGAGGGTGGCATCCTGGGTGCCAAGAATGCGGACAGACCTGTTAGGCAGCTGTTATCATTGTTGGCTGGAGGTAATAAGAGTGGATTTCGGGGAGTGACAGGAGAAGTGAAGGGTGTTTAGAGAATTGTTCTGGAAGTGTAAATGGCCAGGACTTGGTGATGCTGATTGTGGTGGATTGAAGGAAGGGAAACATAGAACATAGCACAGGCTTTTTAAGCTTGGCTGACCTAGGAGATGGTGAATCTATTAAACAAGTTCAGGAAAAGTAGGGAAGAGGTAAGTTTGGGAAATAAAATGTAGAATTCCATCTGAGGGCCAATTAAGTTGGGGATACCTGAGGGCACTTCACAGTTTTCTTGTATTGCAGTATGTGTACACACACACACACACACACACAAATCATTTCATCCATATCATATTGCAGTTTCCTCTAGGGTACAGATCCAACCTTGGTAATTGGCACCTGCCTCACCTTGCCCAGTGAGCTTCTCTGGTGGCTCAGATGGTAAAGCATCTGCCTGCAATGCAGGAGACCCGGGTTTGATCCCTGGGTTGGAAAGATCTCCTGGAGAAGGAAATGGCAACCCACTCCAGTATTTTTGCCTGGAGAATCCCACGGATGGAGGAGCATGGTAGGCTACAGTCCATGGGGTCGCAAAAGTCAGACACAACTGAGCTTCACTTCACTTCACTTCACTTTGCCAAGCCTATGGCCACTTAGAATTGAGGGTTAGGATGCATCTATAGAATAAGCATATGTACCCTCTTCACCTACTCTCTAGTAGGGAAAATTGGTATAACATGGGTGAAGGATGAGCTCTAGTTCTGAAATTGTGAAGAAAACCATGCTTCTATTTATGAATTTAAAAGAAATCCAAGTTTGCAATTAAGAAAGGGAAAACATGATCACTTTGGAAAACATAACCAATCATGACATTTCAATCATGCCATCCATTAGGTGCTGCTGTTTTAACTGCCATGCTGCTAGACTGCCCGCACCAACTTGCTCCTTAAGTGTGTCTTTGCTTGCACATATTTGTATCAATTGGCATATGCATTTTATCTTCTCTTTTGTCTCTTAGATTTGGGAGGAATGGATGGTTATGATCTCTTTCTGGAAACTGTAATTCTTTGAATATGATAAACAAACAAGTCTTTAAAAAAAAAAAAACCTGTATCGACTTCTCAGAGGTCCAGAAGACCTCCCCTACCTCTCTGTCTGCTATTTTCAGTTCTGCTGTTATCTTTTCCCTCACTTGCTTCAGACTTTGTAGAAGTTGGAGAGAAGTCACTAGTGTTTTGTTACTAGAAACAACCACTGCCTTAGAGAACAGTGATAGTTCAGGACCACGAACAGTAGCAACGTAGTGGTGGGGCTCAAGATTTAGACTATACACTTAAGAGAGATGACTTGTATATCACGGGTGTTCCACAAACATTATGTCAAGTTGAGAACATAAGAGTTAGTTAATATGAATCTTCATGAAGTTAGCATGAGCCACCCATGTAAATATTCTAACTCTCCTAACTTTGTGTGTTAATCTCTTATTTTCTTTTGGTACAGGTGACAGAAAAAAATGTTGATCCTGAAACAATGCTATTGCCATATCTGAGGAAAAAGCGTATCCTTTGCTTTGAGTTGTGTATGTGTGTGTGTGTGTATCTGTGTATAACCCCGATATCTTCATCAAGTGATATTTTAAGTATCTTTTTAGAGCCACACTGAGTCATATCCCCTACTTTGAGAAAGTCCTACACCTGAGTTTTGTAGACACTGCACAGTTGCGCTTATCAGAGAATCAAGTTCTTTCTGATCTCTGTTTTGGCATTAAATATATTGGGTAAAATGGAGAATAGCAACAGGAATTAAAGCAACAGATGCTGACATAGCTTTATTTAGCATCCATTAGAATTAAGAGTCACAATATTGCTCTTCTAACTTCAAGGACTAATCATCATGCCCATTAGAAAAAGAGAGCACAGAAATCTCCCAAAATGGAAGTGAAAGAACGATGGAGAAATTAAACCTGAAAATGTTACCTTGAAAAAACTTCCTAAGTAAATAATCTAAGGAATGGATTCTTATTCTGCTGTTCATGAACTCCAGTGGGCTTCCAGCAGTCTGTGGACCCCACTACATTGTATGCAAACTTGTGAGACAATGGGAATTTGTACATTTTTCCCCAGAGAAAGTGAAATTCCCCAAACAGCACAAAACTCAAACAAAAACATAATAACAATTTTCTGGAAGTCATTCAAGGTTTTTGGGCATAAAAGTAATGAATACTAATTTCCTGGTTATCCATGGGACCAGTGTAATGTTTAAGATTTGTTTCATTTGTGAGTGACAGAAAATCCCAAAAGCAGTAAATAAGGTAGAAGTTTATTTCTTTCTCACTGTGTTATTTCAGGGTCTCTGGGAAGCAGACACCAAAAAATTAGATTATATATGCAAGAGTTTTATTAGGAAAAATGCCTGAGTGAAATAGAGGGGCAGTCAGAGAAGATTTAGACATGGAACAAAGAGAGAGAAGGCTGAGTGGAGGAGTCTCAGACTGCATATAATCCAAGGCAGATTCATCAAAGCCACTGAGGGTGGTTGACAAGGACTCCCACACATCTCCATAGCTCAGTGGGAAGCAGCCCATGGGAGTCATGACCTTGATGAAAAGTGGGGTGATGGATATCAAAGTGCAGCAGCTGGGTCTCTTGGTCAGTTTTCCTCTATGTTGGAGGAAGTCTCTATGTTGAGGCACATTCTCATGGCTATGATACTTACATAAAGGAATCCTGAAGGTAGGTCAATCCAGGCTAACAAAACAATGTCACAGCATTATCAGGGGCTAAGGTCTTTCTGTCTTGCTACTTCACCCTCCTCAGCATGAAGCTTTCTCCTCATGGTCATAGACGACTAACTGAGGTCCAGCCGTCATATCTGAATTCCAGCACAAAGGAAGAAGTCAGGGATGAGGGAGGGGCAACCCTCTCCCTTTGAGGGTATTTCCTTCCTGGCAGTTATACAGAGCATTATGCCTCTATCTCTGTGGTCAGCATTGTTAATGACCCCACCAAGCATCAGAAGAGGATGGGAAAATGTACCTTTTTTATTCCAGGCAACCACATGTGTAGCTCAAAATTTAGCATTTCTATTACCAAGAAAGAATAAGAGAAAAGATATGGGGAAACAACTAGCAGTTTCTGCCATGGAGAAACAGAGAAATATAGCAAATGCGGATGACATGACACAAATATTCTAAGAATTAATTACACTCTGACATTTTACTCTGTATGTCATCAAAGACACACATAAGGAAAGAACAGATATGCGAGGTACTCATACCTACAGATCCTCAGGGCCACTGATATGTCTAGACTCTTCCTTCTTTTAAGTTTGGCCCTCTTTTTGGCAATCTGAGGTCCAGTTGTTTTAAAGAGGAGGAAACTAGACGTAACACACAGGTGGGGGACTTTCCTGCCAGTCCAGTGGCTAAGACTCCACGCTTCCACTGCAGAGGGCACAGGCTCAGTCCCTGGTGGGGGAACTGAGATCCATGTGCCCTGTAGTCAGAAAAAAAAAAAAATCACATACACACAAATGAAAATCAAGGATTTATAAGATTATAAATAATAGCAGCTAAGATATACATATGTCATTTGATTAGTAAGTATCGAACTGAAGTGTACATTTAAGAAGGTTTGATGATGTTGTCTCCTAAGGTCAGAGCTGTTTTACAAAGAAAATTATGGAAGACACATTATCTTTAACTATGCTTTTCCAGTCCGACTCACAGGAACTAAATATGGCTGTGGAGGGGGAGGCTGTGGTGCCTGCACAGTGATGATATCACGATATAACCCCATTACTAAGAAGATAAGGTACCTTGCTGCATAGTCCACATATGGTTGAATTTTTGTAGCTTTCAACTTTGTTGTTTTCCTTCCTTTGGTAAATATGCATTGAGCACCTGCTGTGACAGGAACTGTGGTAGACACTGGGAATGCAATGATGGGCATCAAACCATTCAGGTTCCAGCAAAAACGTTGCTTTCTCAGCCCTCCCTGATCACCTCCCCCATACCCATGCCCCGTCTCACCTCTGCAGCTCCCTGCTCCCTTATTAATGTATTCATGGTACTTCTCATCGTGTGTGTGCTGTGGGTATGTATTGTCCAAGTACATATGTATTCTCCATCATCCCTCAGTGAGAAGATATACTCTGTTTGGCAGGGATTTTAATCTGTGTTGTCCACTAATCAATCCCACTGCCTGGTCACTCTGCCTAGCATACAGTAGGCACTCAATGTTTACATTTATTTATAAGTGAATAATATCCTTCTAAGGTCTTCCCTGTAGCTCAAACTTCGGTAAAGAATCTGCCTGCAATGCAGGAGACCTAGTTTCGATCCCTGGGTCAGGAAGATCCTCTGGAGAAGGGAATGGGAATACACTCCAGTATTCTTGCCTGGAGAATCCCGTGGACAGAGGAGCCTGGTGGGCTACAGTCCATGGGGTCGCAAAGAGTGGGACATGACTGAGTGACTAACACTGCCACTACTAATATCCTTCCAGTCTTTCTTTTGTGTATATATTTATGGAAGCATACTGCATGTACAGTTTAGAAACTTCCGTTGCTACACTTCTTATGAATATCTTTTCAAAATAATAAATATAATTTTAATGGCTGTATATGTGCTATCATATATATCACCATCACCAAAAGGTGCTGACTTAGATTATTGTTTGGTTTTCACTATTATAAAGGAGTGGATCAGTGAGCACTCATATGTCTATATATATTTATATTTATGTTTGTGATGATTTCTTGATGATAAATCCATAGAGGTGAAATTGGAGGGTAAAAGGATGAGTGCATCTTTAAATTTTTATGGCTTCCAGCAAGATTCTTCTCAGAACAGTTCTATCAATTTACATCCTTTTCAGCAGTCTATGAATTCCATTTTCCCAAACCTTTGCATTCTTAGCGCATTACAATTTTTAAAAATCTTTGTCATTTTCTTTGATAAAAATGGTTTCTCATTGCTTAATTTGAAACTCTCTTGATTGTTATTGAGGTTGAACCTTTGTTTCACATATTTGTTGGCCATCTGTAATTTTGTTTGGTAAAATGAGAACATTTTAGGAGTCCTTTTGACTTAGATATTTTCTAGCAGTACATTTGTGGGACTGAGGAGTTCTGTGTTCCACTCTCTGTTTCTTCTTCTGAGGCAAAATATCAAATTAACTTTATTGCCCAAGCAACCCCTGGCCTGGCATCTGCTTGGAAGACGGAATATGCTCCAGGTGATTGTCACATGTGACTAGAGAAATGAATGTCAGCCCCTCTGTCAACAGGAAAAAAAAAAAAAACCAGTTAGTGGAAACTATTCTGGAGTTAGAATTGGAGGCCTAATTTGAATCCCATGTGACACTCCAGCTGTGATCCTGAGCAACTCACTCTGACCCTCAGAGTCTTCTTCTACAAAATGGCCATGAGCTAAGGGCAAAATGTCTATGCAAAACTTGGAATATCTTATAAAACCTGCCATATTGGAGGTGCTGCTTTCCCACTAGATACAATGTCGTTTGTGCTTCTCTTTTTCATGTGAAGACATTATCCAGCCAACGCCTGTCTGACGCCCATCTGTTCTCTGTATGGGGCTGCCGTCACCACAGTAGAAGGCATAGGAAGCACCAAGACCAGGATTCATCCTGTTCAGGTGAGAGAGGGCCTCTTCTTCATAGGGTTTCTGTGCTTTGAAAATCATTAATCACACGATGAGTTTCTAAAATTAACACAGTAGAGCAGTGGGCCCTGCTGCCTGGGCATAGTCCACAGATGACACAAAGCGGGGGCAGAAGTGAAACTTGGGACATGTGACTGACTTGTTAGAAAAATACTTTTTAAGACTAGAGAACTCTTTCCTAAGGAAAAAAAAAAAAAACTTGACATCACTGGGTTGTTTTCTATATTCTAATTAAATGAGACCTATCCATTTTATATCTTCCAAACTTATGTAGAAAAGAGAGCCATCTATGCATTGGGGGATAAAATCTTGTTATTTTTTTTCTATAAAGGGAAGTGTAACATGATTTTAAAATTGAATGAAAATCTCAGCTACCAAAAAGATTTGTTGAATTTAGTTTATTTGGAAGCTATGTAATGGTAGCTGTCAATGAATTGTAAGGCTTTTCTCCTCAGGAGGCTCCTTGTTAGAACTTTGCCTGAAGTGAAAGGACACCTCAGATGCCTGACTCTTTCAATTATTTGTATGCTGCCCAGAAAGATGCTGTTGCTACTTGTCTTTGTCTATATGAGTACCACTTAAGAGGAGAGGAGAGGGGAAAGATAGTCACAGAGCAGAAAATGGACAAGCTTCATATTCTTCAGGCAATCTTGGCTTCAGTTTACTTGGCTTCGGTTTATTTTCCATGAAACCTTGTTACCTAGAGGGAGCAGATTCTGCCTGAATATGCTTGTGAGACTTGGCTGTTCGGAGGCATGAAAACACTCTGTCATTTAGTACCTGCTGCCGGTTCCTGGCAGCAAGGTAGCCAAACAACGGCTTCCAAAATGGGCTTGAACCATTGAAGTTAGATTCGAAAGAGAACAGGCTGGGGTGGGAGGCAGGGAGATTTGGAAGAAAAATCAAGGCAATCTTTCCTTCTTGATTGTTGTTTGGATTAATGATGGCACTTTGTAAACAAATTCCTGCATGCTAAATAATTAGGGCTATATGCTCAGTCACTCGGTCGTGTCTGACTCTTTGCAACCCCATGGACTGTAGCCCGCCATCCTTTTCTCTCCATGGGATTATCCCGGCAAGAATACTGGAGTGGGTTGCCATTCCATTCTCCAGTTAGGGCTTTACTGGGCAGATAAAGGCACTCAGGAAATACTGGAGGTTTTTTCAACTTGAAGATGATTGAGTTCATTTATCTGAAGGACTTCCTTTATCTCAGAAATTCCCCTTCTGGACTACAGGTTGAAATACTCAGGAATCTTTTAAAAATATGTGTCGTTGACCCACCCCCAGAGATTCTGTCAGATAGTTTGAGGTGCTGCTTGGACCTTGGAGATTTTAAAGCTTTCCCCTGCAATTCTGAAGGCTGAGAACGTTTAAATGAAGCTTAAAAAGCTGGTGAGAATCAGTCATCATGGCTACCCCAGTCCAAGAAAGGGAGAGATACTAAGGCTGAGAAGGATTTTCTGGGGCCTCTTCTCCAACTTTAATGTGCCTGTGAACCACCCAGGGATCTTGTTTGAATGCAGGTTCTGATTCAGTAGGTCCGGGGTCAGGCCCAGGGTTCTGCGTTTGAATGTTTCTGTGCCCGCAGGAGAGGATTGCCAAGTGTCACGGCACGCAGTGTGGCTTCTGCACCCCCGGGATGGTGATGTCCCTGTACACGCTGCTGAGGAACCATCCGGAGCCCACCCTGACTCAGCTAAATGATGCTCTTGGTGGTAGGTTGTATGTGTGTGTGCTTTAATTTCTGGTTTCTAAATGGTGATGCTGATAATAGCTATTAAACACTAACCAAGTGCCACACACTGCATTAAATGCTGTATAAACAGAACTTCATTTACTCTTTATGATAACTTTATAAGGTAGGCACTATTATTATCTCCCATTTCATAGATGGAGAAACTGAGGTTTAGAGAGTAATTTACTAAAAATTATACCACCAATAAGTGGAGGAGTTTGTTTGTTCAAATCAGGTTTCAGACAAGACCCACATACTGCACTTGGCTGACACATTTCTCAAGTCTCTTAATCTATAAGGGTCTCCTCCTTGTTTATGGTTTGCTTATTTTATTTTATTTTTTTATTTATTTTTTTTTCAGTTGAAATTTTCTTTTAATTAAAGACCCAAGGGACAAGAAGCTCCTTTGTGTTACAGTATATAACATATGGCTCTTATACAGAGTAAAACAGACACCAGGGAGTCGAGTGTTTATACCAGCGCTAGACTCTTCCTGTAGCAGGCAAATAGTGAGGCAGGATTCCCTTTACTGGCATGGAGATTGTAATATATCTTTACATGCAATAAGTTCTTTGGTAGACTTAATCATTTGGTGGAATTACAGAATTTGCAAAGGAAAGTAGCAGTAAAATATTTCATGTAAAATTATAATAATTACAACACCAGTTTATTCATTTACCCTCCAAGGAATTCAGTTATCTCCAGTTCTCTCCTACTGGGGTGGGTGCTCTCAGGACGGTATTATCAGAGGGCTCCTAATGAATGCAACATGAAATCAAAGAAACTGACATCTTCTGGTGATACTTATTTCAAAGAACTGCCTTTATATGGAGCTAGTTTATCAAATTCAGGAACTCAGTGTGTATGTGTGGAGCTGGTGCTGGGTCTTGGAGGAGTCTTCATTATCAAGATTCTGAACAATTCAGGGAAGCCTGGCGTACTACAGTCCATGGGGTCGCGAAGAGTCAGACATGACTGAACAACTGAACTGACTGAACAATTCTAAAGAATAAGAGCCTTCCAAATGCTATTTCAGGTGATATCCTCCATGGCTCTTTGTCTCCTGTCTCCCAGGGACTTTATTTCTTTGCTGTATTACATGGGCCTAAAGTTCATGTGCTCAATTCCTCTGCTGAAGTGTTCCAGGAAGACAGGACTAAACAGAAGTAAAAAGGGGAGATGGTGCATAAGACACAAACTGGACTTATTTGGCCTTTGGTCTTTGGCCTTATTAGGTCTTATGCATTTGATCTCATGGCCATTTATGATGTGAACAAGTGACAAGAAGTTCTCAAGTTTTAAGGTGCTTGAGACTTACACGGGAATTTGTTAAGAATGAAGATTCCTGGGATCCAGCCCCAGAGAGGTTGCTTCAGTGGCTTTGTTTTTTGAATGGATGCCAGATTTAGGGGTTGGAGGAGAACATGGGAAATGGACCACTGTAGAGAAATGCTGGCCTAAGGTTTTATTGCAAATAAATTGTGTACCCGTTGCTTCTAAAGCTTAAAAATTGCCTTTGCTTCTATACAATACCTTTGACCTTTCTAGCAACTGAAGCTTAGTTCTCTCTCTCTTTTTTAATATCAAAATTTAGGTTTTTTATGTTGTCTTTTACTGATATTGAAAACCAAAATTTTTAATTGAAGTACAGTCGATTTACAATATTGTGTTAGTTTCGGGTGTACAGCATAGTAATTGAGTATTTTTGCAGACTATATTCTCTCATAGGTTATTATAAGAAAATGGATAAAATTCCTTATGTTATACTGTAAGTCTTTATTGCTTCTGTATTTTATATATTATTGTTTGTCTTTGTTAATCCCATACTTGTAATTTATCCCTCCCACTTCCCTCTCCCTATTGTAATCACAAGTTTGTTTTCTATGTCCGTGAGTCTGTTTCTGCTTTGTAGATACATTCCTTTGTATTATTTTCAATTATTCCACATATAAGTTATATTGTATAGTGTTTGTCTTTGATTTATTTCACTAAGCATATTATTCTCTGGGTCCATCCACATTGCTACAAATGGCAGTATTTCATTCTTTTTATGACTCAGTAATAGTCCAACACACACACGCACACACCACATCTTCTTTTTAACACCACATCTTCTTAATCTAATTATCTGTTGATGACCATTTGGGATGTGAAAATTAACTCCCAAATATTGCTGTAGACCAAGAGTTTTTGGCTTGAAATCGTTGTGTTCTTTGAACAGCTATCACAACCAGAGTATATAATAACTGCAGAGAGAAAATACAAATATTTGAATTGTTAGACCCTGCCACAAGACTATCAGCCAAATATCCCAAGTTGTTGACAAAAATAAAAAATTTGACTTTGTGAATTTGGTGGACCAAAATGTCAAACAGCACTTCTTTCTTGGGTGGGGTCCTTATTTCCATCAATCTCTTGGCCAACTGTGCCTGTCTCTAGATTCCTTGATTAACAATACTGGGTTTTTCCCCTTCAGGTAACCTGTGTCGTTGCACTGGATACAGGCCCATAATCAATGCATGCAAGACTTTCTGTAAAGTGAGTAGAAAGGAACACATTATTAAGTATATTTTTTCCCTGGTTAAATAAAATGGTAGGGGGTAGCAGATGTGATTGGAGAAGGAAATGGCAACCCACTCCAGGGTTCTTGCCTGGAGAATCCCAGGGACGGGGGAGCCTGGTGGGCTGCCGTCTATGGGGTCGCACAGAGTCGGACACGACAGAAGTGACTTAGTAGCAGCAGCAGCAGCAGATGTGATTAGAAGAATAGCCCATTGTTACTAATGCAGGAAGACTTCTTATCTCAAGGTCTGTAATTGCTGTTTGTTACTTGATCTTGGGCAGGGCGCCTGCCCTGGTTCATTGAACTTGCCCTGGTAACCACATGATAAGCACCTGAGCACTTTGACATTGGCCATTGTTCATTGGTCACTGTTCATTGTTCTGAGGGGTCTTTCCTGACCTGTTTGTCTGGGTCAGGTACCCTATCCTGGTGCTCCTGTAGCCCTCTGAGCACACCCTACAGCAGCCTTGTCATATGTTGGTGTAATTGCCCATTTACTCTTTCGTCTTTTCACCAGGAGGTGGTCTGCTTGGTGCTTCACCAGTGTGTCAGTTGAGTAGGCACTTCAACGCTTGTTGAATGAACAGATGAATAAACAGCATTGAAATGAGGCACATAAGATTAGCTTTTGGAATTTAAATGATGAAATAGTGCATCATAACAGAATGATAATAATAATACTTGTTATTATTAATAAAATATTTTACCAACAAATAAATTATTAATACCAAGGTATTGATAAATTGCTAATAATAAATTATTTGTTGTTAATAAAATATTAAATCAACCATTGTTGTTATGTGCCAGATTTTGTTATAAGATCTTTACAGCATGGTGGCTATAGTAATAATACTGTGTTGTGTACCTGAAAGTTGTGAAGAAAATAGACACATACACACACACACAAATTTTAGCTATGTGAGGTGATGGATGTGTTAATTAACCTGGTTGTGATTCTCATTGAACAAAGTATACTTATAATGTAACGTCAAATAGTCACATTGTACACTTTAAATATATATAATTTTATTTGTTAATTATAGCTCAATAAAGCTGAAAAAATATTTAGTAGAATCAACAATAAATTCTTGGTTATTTGTTTGTCTCACCCACTAGACTTCTGGCTGCTGTCAAAGTAAAGAAAATGGGGTTTGCTGTTTGGATCAAGGAATAAATGGATTACCAGAATTTGAGGAAGGAAATGAGGTCAGTGAAACGTACATTTTTAAGATTTTCCCAGGATATCAGTAGAGACCAGCTTACTTTTAGGAAGAAAAATGGCTGTGCAAGCTTTTGAGGCGTGTCAGCACGTCCTCTCCCCCATTCACACTCCATCATCCATCTTAACAACTTCATCCCTCACTCCAGACGTTACTCTCAGTCACTTACCACTGTCTGTAGGAGGGAAAACACATTGATCTCTTAGTGTCTCTCAGTCAAAAAAAAATGTGCTTCAAGTCTTTTCTCTAGTGGGGATGTTAGGGAAAATGGAGGGTCAGGGAGTGCTAAGAGAGGTGGCAGGGCGTTCAGGGGAATGTTCTGGTTCTCGGTTGTGTCTGGCCTGCTGCCTCCTCTGCTTCCCCCAGACCCCAAGGAGCAGGTGCAGGGCTGGGGGCCCACCGGCAGCTGCACTCAGTCCCTAGCAGCCTGGTCTGTGTGAGAGCCCTTGGCTTAGAGCCCAGGTACCATGGCTGGTCAGCGGGCTTTTCTGTCTGTCTGTTCTGTGTCTATCTTCATCTGACCTCATTCCACAAAGGATTTAAAGCACGGAGAACTGCCTAATGACAATAACTTCTGGTACTTTCTCTTTTTAAGACAAGTCTGAAACTCTTCTCAGAAGAGGAGTTTCTGCCATTGGATCCAACTCAAGAGCTGATATTTCCTCCCGAGCTAATGGTAAGTAAGGCAAAGTTGAACTCATGCCAGAGGAATTCATGGTGAAATGTGAAGAAGGATATTTGCTATGGATCCTCTTGAAAGTTGATTGGCAAGTAGGTAATATCCATCTGCCATTCTCAGTCCAGTCTAAAGAGTGTGGGACCGAGGGAGGAACACTTGATTGTAATAATCAGCCCATAGTATCTATTACAAAATGCCCTGAAATGACATCACAGCATCTGGAGGTTTAGACATGTTTTCTTCTTCCAGTTTTGGGGAGTTTTGTTCTTCCATCAAGTGTTTTGATGAAATTAAATATGCAAAGTATTTTTAAACTTTGAAATAGATTCTTTTAAGATATAAAAGAACCAACAGGAGATATAGTCTCCAGAAGGAGTAAAATATTGTCACATTTTTGTCCCATACTCTGATTTCTAGTAAACACTACTTTTAGGTCACTGTTATTTTATTTTTTAAAGAGATCTCTCTTTCCTTTCCTTGTTCCTATAAAGACAGCAGAAGCAGGTGGAAATGTTATCATGAGATGATCTTGAATCTTTATTGCTTTTTCAATAGACAATGGCTGAGAAAAAAACACAGAAGACCAGGATTTTTGGTAGTGATAGAATGACCTGGATTTCCCCAGTGACCCTGAAGGAACTTCTAGAAGCCAAAGTCAAGTATCCCCAGGCCCCTGTTGTCATGGGGAACACCTCTGTGGGTACGTAGAAACCAGGGACTTCCTAGAATAAAACTGAGGAAAAGGGCTTCAGGGAGCAAAACCTCATATATGCATGTTCTTGGGAAAAACAGTCTGAAATAACATTTTAAATCATCTGTGCTTGACTTCCCTTGAGGATTGCTCAAGAGACTTTCACAACTTCCATTACATAAGTGAGTTCCTGTCACTCTAACCGGAGCAGTACACAGAGTTGAACCCCAGAGTCGTGCTCTGTAATAAGTCAGCACAGCTGTCCTGTCTTTCCATGTGGAGTCTAATCTGGGGCTGGGGTTTGCAATTACTGTTTCCTCTCTTAGTGGTGTCTCAATGGATATAGTAGGTTTTCTTAAATTGCAGTGGCAGGATCTTTCTGTTGTGTCCATTGTAAACTCAGTTTGACTACCTGCTTCTTGGAGGAGTCTCCCAGAATTCTTCCCAAGGAGAATTCTGAATATGCCCCAAGAGGACTTAGATGTGTCAGCCAAGTTTTAATGCTGAAAAGTCCAGATGGCTCCACAAGTTTAGTGAAATTCTGTCTGTCCTTTTTCTGTGTGTGTGATTTAGCAATGAACAGAGCTATAATAGAAAGATATGTCATTTTTATATGTCCTAAGGACATCAGTTTTAATCACAATTTCAAAAATTAAAAGGCAGTTAGGCCCCCCTTCATCCTAGTTTGCTATTTTTTTTTCTAATCCTCAGGCCCTGACATGAAATTTAAAGGCATCTTTCACCCAGTTATAATTTCTCCTGATAGAATTGAAGAACTGAGTGTTGTAAACTATACAGATAACGGTGAGTCCTCAGGGTCCCTACTTTCTTAGTTAAAATGCATTAATCAGTTTATTTGCTTTGCTCAGTAGACACGCAGAAGAAATCATTCATAATTATAATATACAGAGAGATTCCCTTGTAAGGTGATCACATCCTGGAGGAGGCTCAGGGAAGAATCCTCCATGATTAGAGGAGATACTGTCTGAATAGTTAGATTTTCACTGAAGAACTTTTATGTCTGCCATTCAGGGAACTGTAACAATTATTCAGTGAAGGGTACCATGCCAAGTGCTGGATAAACAATAAAGATGAGAGTCTTTGCTCTCCAGAAGCACAGTAGATAACCAAAGCAAGTTTATGTATTATGCAGCTTCCAAACTGGCTTTTCCATTTCAATAAAGGAAACTGATGTAATGACAATGATGAGAGGCAATGAAATGTGAGTTTGAAGTCTGGCTCTGGAGTCCAGTTCCTGACTGTCATATATTAACTGAAAGACCTTAGTCAAGATAACCTAACTGAACCTCAGTTTGTATGGGGCTATTACTATTTCAAAGCTTTGTTAGAATTCAAGAAGATTCTGTAAAGTATTCAGCATAGTGCTTGACACAGTGAGTGTTCAAAAAATTTAGCCTCCATCACCTCCACCACTATCACCCCCTCTGTCACCAACACCATCACCTCCTTCATCACCACCATTACAACCACTGTTAACTCCTCCTTTGTGTGTGTTCAGTGGATCAGTGGTATCCCACTGTTTGCGACCTGTCAGACTGTAGCCCACCAGGCTCCTCTATCCATGGGATTTTCTGGGCAAGAATACTGGAGTAGGTTGCCATTTCCTCCTGCAAGGGATCTTCCCAACCCAGGGATCAAACTAGCATCTTCTGCCTTGGCAGATGGATTCTTTACCACTGCACCACTTGGGAAGCCCACCTCCATTACCAAGCACTATTCCTGCCATCACCACCATGACCACCAGTAGCAGGGCAACATGTATCCAGCATAAAGATCCCATATCTGCAGTCTAAAATCTAATGGGCATTTCCAGGTCAGCAGTGATCACATTGCATTCTCTGCAAATGATTTCATTTCAGGGCTGACCTTAGGTGCCGCTGTCAGCCTTGCTGAGGTGAAAGACATCCTGGCTAATGTGACCCGGAAACTCCCTGAGGAGAAGACACAGATGTACCATGCTCTCCTGAAACATTTGGAAACTCTGGCTGGGCCCCAGATCAGGAATATGGCTGTATGTATTTGATGACAGTAATAGCTAGCGTGTGCCCCTTGAATGACCATTCCTATCAAATCGTGACATTTTCACTCTTTGAGAACAGACAAAAAGAATAGTTTTCCAAAGCTTTGATTCTTGTAATAAGCTTGATTCTTATTTTACCACTTGTGTCTTCATAATTTCACAACTGGAGTGAAAATAACCCATTATTTTTAAAAGTCTTTAGGGGGCCACATAGTGAGCAGGCATCCAGATTCAGATCTGAACCCTCTCCTGGCTGTGGGCAACTGTACCCTCAACCTGCTGTCAAAAGGTAAGTGACCCCTCCTTCCTGGGGCTTATTAAATCCTGTTCCTCCTCTCCTTTTGCCTCTCCAGGGTTATAGGAAGTCCAGTTTTGACAATTAGCATTCTTTCTAGTATTAATAATTCCACCTCCCTTTTCAGATGCTTGGAAAGTTAGTCAGTCTGGTCCTAATTGTGCATGCACCTAGCGTCTTCATCTCCTTCCTTTTGAAGACTTCTGGTAGATATTCTCCTATGCTGGCTGCCTGACCAGTGTTGGTTATTGTCCTGCTGTAATCTGAAGAGTGAAGAGAACTCTAGGCTCATACTTGAGCTGTCATTCATGGAAGCCTGCAAGTCTTTTTCATTGAACAGTGGTTGAGCTTCATCCTATACTTTTTTGAGTTTTGTTTTTGAAAACCAAGTCTAAGATTTTTTCATTTATTTCTTTTATTTCAATTTATTCAAAAATTATTAGAAAGATTCAATTGGTCCTCTATAAATCTGTATTTTTTTTATTTAAAAATACGTACTAACTTTCTCTTACCTGCATTGTTAAATGCCAACTCTTCATAGCATCTAAACCACAAAATTGTCTTAATGAAGAAGATATACGTTCTGTCCTAGGTTCATCAGTCCATATTTCTCAATTCCACATAAATGCATTAATATATGAAACTTGTTTTTCTCTTCTGACTTACTTTTTACCTCACTACAGTTGACTCAAGTTTGTTCCCTTTTATGGCTGAGTAATATTCCCTTATATAGATGTACCACAACTTCTTTATCCATTCATCTGTCAGTGGACGTATATACACTATCATGTGTAAAATAGTTAGTGGGAAGTTGCTAAATAACACAGGGAGACCAGCCTGGTGCTCTGTGAGGACCTAGAGGGATAGGATTGGGGGAGGGGAGGGAGGCTCAGGAGGAAAGGGATATGTATATAATCATGACTGATTCATGTTGTTGTACGGCAGAAACCAAAACAAAATTTTCCACCAATTAAAAAATAAAGTTCTAAAAAAGATGTATATTCAGTTATCAACTTAAGTAACATCCTTTAAAAAAATCATTCATGGAGAATTAGGTTTTGTGATATAAATATAAACATCAAAAGATTCTTAGTTTTTATCCCAAAGTCCTATTTCATTATACCTTTAAATAGTTCCTCCCTCCAATATATTGATTAAAGAACAGAAATTCTTTAGGTGCTGAGAAAAGATAGAAACAATTAAGACTACATCTCACTAGTGTAAAAATTCATTTAAGGCAATTTATTCACTATTGTACTGAGTAGAGTTCTTGATTATACACAATAAATGTTTGTTGAATGACTTGATTAGAATATCAAAAGATATTAATATCTTCTTTCTTCTCACAAATCTCAAAATGAATCGTATGGTTCAGGAAGTGATTCCTAAGGTCCATCTCTGCCTGACCTCTGGGCTACTCACCTAGATATTTTTATTTATAATCAAGAAAAAAGGCAAAATAAAAATAAAAAAGATGGGCCCTAGATGGGATGAAGCACTGCAGGACACTATTACATGGTGAAAGATTTTTTTTAATATAGGAAGAGCACTTCTTTTCCTGATCAGTTTCCTGTACTTGGTAGAATTATTTCCCAAATTTTGGGAATTTGATTCTTTAATAAAGAACAGATGCCAAGGAAAGTGTTCTTTCTTTCCACAGAAGGAAGACGACAGATTCCTTTAAATGAGCAGTTTCTCAGAAAGTGCCCAAGTGCCGATCTTAAGCCTGAAGAAATCTTGATCTCAGTGAACATCCCCTATTCAAGGAAGGTGAGACTGTCCTTTCAATTTCTTCATTTTACCTGCGAGCCTACAGCTTGTTAATTCCAACCTATAAGAGAGTTTAAAAAAAGGTGTTGAGTGGAGTAGTGGAGAATATGAGGATCTGCGAATATTTTTCACTTGTATTAAGTACTCTCCATCATTCTTAGAATCATGAGACCTTTGACTCTGCTTTTCTCTCCATCCTTCTCTCTCTCTCCCTCCCTACCTCCCCTTGTTGAAACCAAGCTCTAAAGTTACCTTCCTACAGATTTTTAAAAATTCTTTGTACTGTGAGGCTTTGTCACAAGTAAAACTGGAAACTATACCTCTACTTATACCTTGAGGTTTTGAAGAAGCTATAAATTTACAATAGAACTTAGTGGTAGGAAGAAGGGCTTTGGAGTCAGACTCAAGAATGAATCCTAGTTCAGACCTACTGAATCAGTCTGAGCCTTGGATTCTCACCTGTAAATGGGAATGATCGAGCCTGCCTTGGAAAGTGTATGATTTTGCTAGCTAGGGCTGCAAAGAACCACAGCCTCAGTGGCTTAACTACCCTCTCACTTCTGGAGGCCAGAAGTCTGATATCAAGGTGTTGGCAGTGTTGATTTTCTCTGAAGCTTCTCTCCTTGGCTAGTAGATAACTATCTTCTCTCTGTGTCTCCACATGGTTTTCCCTCTGTGTCTATGTCCAAATTTCCTCTTCTTATGAGGACACCACTGTGTTAGATTATTGCCCACCTCAATTATCTCATTTTTAACTTAATTGCCTCTTTAAAGACCCTAACTCCTAATACAGTCACATCCTGAGGTACTACTGGGAACTAAGACTTCAAGATGTCACTTTTGAGGGGGCACGGTTCAGCTCAAGAGAGTGTGGCGAGGACCCGGTGAGGCAGTGCATTCCAACTGCCTAGTGTATAGTTGTCACTCAGTGCGTTTCTACCAGTGCCACTTCACTTTTGCCTTTTTTTTAAATTTTATTTTATTTAACTTTACAATAATTTATTGGTTTTGCCATATATCAAAATGAATCTGCCACAGGTGTACATGTGTTCCCCATCCTGAACCCTCCTCCCTCCTCCCTCCCCATACCATCCCTCTGGGTCGTCCCAGTGCACCAGCCCCGAGCATCCAGTATCGTGCATCGAACCTGGACTGGCAACTCGTTTCATATATGATATTATACATATTTCAATGCCATTCTCCCAAATCATCCCACCCTCGCCCTCTCCCACAGAGTCCAAAAGACTGTTCTATACATCAGTGTCTCTTTTGCTGTCTCGTATACAGGGTTATTGTTACCATCTTTCTAAATTCCATATATATGCGTTAGTATACTGTATTGGTGTTTTTCTTTCTGGTTACTTCACTCTGTATAATAGGCTCCAGTTTCATCCACCTCATTAGAACTGATTCAAATGTATTCTTTTTAATGGCTGAGTAATACTCCATTGTGTATATGAACCACAGCTTTCTTATCCATTCATGTGCTGATGGACATCTAGGTTGCTTCCATGTCCTGGCTATTATAAACCGTGCTGCAATGAACATTGGGGTACACATGTCTCTTTCAATTCTGGTTTCCTCAGTGTGTATGCCCAGCAGTGGGACTGCTGGATCATAAGGCAGTTCTATTTCCAGTTTTTTAAGGAATCTCCACACTGTTCTCCATAGTGGCTGTACTAGTTTGCATTCCCACCAACAGTGTAAGAGGGTTCCCTTTTCTCCACACCCTCTCCAGCATTTATTGCTTGTAGACTTTTGGATCGCAGCCATTCTGACTGGCGTGAAATGGTACCTCATAGTGGTTTTGATTTGCATTTCTCTGATAATGAGTGATGTTGAGCATCTTTTCATGTGTTTGTTAGCCATCTGTATGTCTTCTTTGGAGAAATGTCTATTTAATTCTTTGGCCCATTTTTTGATTGGGTCATTTATTTTTCTGGAGTTGAGCTGTAGGAGTTGCTTGTATATTTTTGAGATTAGTTGTTTGTCAGTTGCTTCATTTGCTATTATTTTCTCCCATTCTGAAGGCTGTCTTTTCACCTTGCTTGTAGTTTCCTTTGTTGTGCAGAAGCTTTTAAGGTTAATTAGGTCCCATTTGTTTATTTTTGCTTTTATTTCCAATATTCTGGGAGGTGGGTCATAGAGGATCCTGCTGTGATGTATGTCGGAGAGTGTTTTGCCTATGTTCTCCATCACTTTTGCTTTTAGTGGGAGTTTGTGTCAGCCTTCCGACAAGCCCAGCGGCAACAGAATGCGCTTGCAATAGTTAATTCGGGAATGAGAGTGTGTTTTGGAAAAGGAGATGGCATCATCAGAGAGTTATCCATTGCATACGGAGGCGTTGGTCCAACCACCATCCTTGCAAATAATTCCTGCCAGAAACTCATTGGAAGGTATGGAATCACGGCCTGAGATTCCAGGGAACCAAGTGGCTCTTTCCATGGTGACATGTAATTACAAGAAGAAAAATACTTACCACCTTTCTGTTTAATGACTTGGAATTCTAACAGGATTTCTTGATTATTTCCATGTGTCTTAGTGAATCCTGAAGTGGGCACCATATAGTGTGAGTGTGTGTGTGTGTGTGTGTGTGTGTATCCATCTCCCAACAGTATTGATATAGAGACACAGTAAACAAAATGAGTAAATCTGCATTCTTTATTGTGAGAGAATAATTTATCATTATGAAAGATTCATTATGGGAGTTTGTTTTTCAATAACTTGCTAAGTGTATTGCATACCTGGCTGTTTATTTCTACAGGTAATAACTTGACTATAGATATAGCCATTATTTCTTAAGCCTTCACTAGGTATTGATTACCATTTCAGAAGTAATAAACTAATGGTTAAAACCATGATCTTGATCAAGCCACACTGCCTGGGTTAGAATCTCATTTCAACTCCTATAAATTATGTGATCTCAGTCAGCTTACTTAATCTTACAGTACCACAGTTTCCTTATCTGTCAAAGGGGAATAATCATATGTCATGCCTCATAGGGCATTTGAGAGGATTAAGTGGTTGAATACATTGTTGTTGTTCAGTACCTCTGACTCCAGGACCCCATGGACTGCAGCACGCCAGGCTTCCCTCTCCAGTCCTTCACTCTCTCCAGATATGAATACATATATATGAATACATGTCTCCCAGAATCAATACATGTAAGGTGCCTAAGTATGTAAGTGTTAGTCACTCAGTCATGTCTGACTCTTTGTGACTCCACAGAGTGTATAGGCTTCTATGTTGATTGAATTCTCCAGGCAAGGATACTGGAGTAAGTTGCCATTCCTGTCTCTAGGGGATCTTCCCAACCGAGGCATCAAACCCAAGTCTTCTGTACTGCAGGCAGACTCTTTACAGACTGAGCCAGCAGTAAGCCCCATAAAACAGAATTAAAACAACCTAGCATGCAGTCAACATTCTAGTGATATAAAGGGCAGTTACTCCTGGGTTGAGGACTTAACACAAGTTGTCATTTCTTTCTCATGACCATTGCATGAGGTAAATTCTATCATGATTGCGCTTTTACAGGTGATGAAGTGGTGTGCCCAGGTCAGACACCCTAAGAATGGTGGACTGTGATTTGAACTTGGATTGCCTGACTCTGGAGCTTGTACTCTTTTTTTTTTTTTTTCATTTAACTGTCACTCTTTGTCTTACCTGTTAGCTGAGCTTGTGGGGTAGTGAGTCCTGTTGGGCTAGGAATCCTCTTTTGAACCTCACAGGCCCTGGAATGAAGAGATGCTGGATGCAGCTTGCAGGCTGATTCTGGATGAAGTCTCCCTCCCAGGCTCAGCCCCAGGTGGGAGGGTGGAGTTCAAGAGGACCCTCATTGTCAGCTTCCTGTTCAAGTTCTACCTGGAAGTGTCACAGATTTTGAAGGGGATGGTAAGTGGAACTGACCACGTGTTCACTTTCCCAGGCCTGGGGGCCTCTGAGAATGCCCAAAGCAGAAAAGGCAACAACCCCTGCCAAAAAGCTATCGAATAGAGTAGAAAAGACAACCCACATCAGAAACTCACGGGCTTGCAGGGCATATGGCAGGCCATCTGTTGATGGGGTGTGTGCTTGGGGAAAAATTGCAAGTCAAGCACAGAGTTGTGTGGGATCTGATTTAGCACCACTCACTTATTTTTCTGACCTGTTGTGTGTCTCGATGGTGTTCAGAGAACTTGTTACTGGTTTGAACATATTTTCCCTCAGAAAAGCATTTTGGCTTTCTTCTCTGGGTTCAACTTTGTTTCTCTCACTTGTAAGATGGTGATGGAAGCCTCTCCATAAGGTTACTGAGAAATGGATTATCATAGGAAAAGGCTTCCTATGGTCCCTAATACTTCAGAGAACCATGGTGAAGACTGCCTAATAATCATAGTAGTAATCATCCGGGCATTCTTGCATCTGGTCTCCCTTATGACAAACAATTAAAGTTTACAAGACTGTTGACTAGGAAGGACACAACAAAAATATCTTTATTTCAGAATAAATTTGCTATACCCAAAGGGAACTTGAACCATGTTGATCACATTAATCCTAAACAAGCCCAGCTAACAAGTAAAACAAAGAGTGACAGTTTAATGAAAGATATGATCACTGTGCTTTTCCTTGAAATTATTAGCATTGTTCATGGCTTCTGATCTAGTTTGGTCTGGTGGCAAGACCAAACTAGATCAGAAGCCATGAACAATCCTCATGTGGTATAGAAATTAGTATGTATGATAAAAAAATAAGTATGTGTGATCATAAAAAAGTATGATCACTTTAAATTAGAGACATGGAGTTCTCTCTTATCATTGCTTCTGAAGGTATCTTCTCATTATACATGAGTAGAACAAAAAACCAGAACAGTCATATCAAAGTTTTCAGAATAGAAGCTTGAAATCATATATAAGTGACTTATTGTCACCAGGTTATCCAAAGAGAGAAAATAAAGCCAACTCCTTCAATTAATAGTAAACTAATATAATTTATTGGATGAATCAAATGATATAAATTACAACTTCCATCTTATAGTCTTTTACCTTCAATTCAATTTCCTCTGTTAATATTGCTCTACTATTCAAAATAATAGGCTTTGTTGGCTTTAATTTTCTCTTAAAAATTTTATATTGTAAAAAATAGCCATTAGGTGGTACAGATGAACTTACTTGCAAAACAGAAATGGAGATACACAAACTTATGGGTACAGAGAGGGGAAGGGAAAGTGAGATGAATTGGGAGATGGGGATTGACATATACCCACTACTATGTATAAAATGGATAACTAATGAGAACCCACTGTATAGCATAGAAAACACTACTCAGTGCTCTGTGATGACCTGTAAGGGAAGGAAAACCAAAAAAGACGAGATTTCTGAATATGCATAGATGATTCACTTTGCTGTACAATAGAAACTAACACAACATTATAAAGAAGTATACTCCCAAAAAATTAATTTAAAAAATAAAAGAAAAAAGAACCATTAGGTGCACTGTTTAAAATCGTGTGTAAGGATCAAATGACCCATGTTTACTCAACTCTAGGAATTGTTCCTCCTAGGGCCCTAGAATGCTTCCTGCTGGGAGACTGTGGCAGAGAGGCAGCCCCAGCATCTTCCCTCCTTCCTGGTTGCCCAGGGGATACAGAACAGAGTTTGATACTCATTAGCAATGGTGCACCTTTGCTCTGACCTTTTCCTGGTTTAAATCCTCTCTTCTTTTCCAATTATTTACTTAGCTTCTACCTTCCTGTTTTATTGGTTTGTAAGTCCTCAAATCATTTAGGAAGGCACGTGAAAGAATCCTAAGAAACATAAAGATATTGGGAGTAAGTGATCTACTGTACTCACTTAGCTCTTCATAAAACATTGTCCTATGAATGGATCTTCCAAAGGTGTGTCCTGGAGGTCAGGGAGAACCCTGCTTGTACTTCCAGGATTCTGAATTAGGCAAGTACTTAAAAAAGATTAAACTTCACAGCAGAGCTAAGAACCATGCTAGCCTCTCTCCCAAGACCATTCTGGCATATTTTAAATATCTACAATGGTTCTACTTTTCAGGACCCTGTTCACTATCCTGGCCTTGCAAGCAAGTATGAGAGTGCTTTAGAAGATCTTCATTCCAGACATTACTGGAGTACATTAAAGTACCAGGTTAGTGACTTTTTTTTTTCTTTTTTTTTTAAATTCAAAAGACCCAGGCTAAAACTTCTTCACGTGGACATCCCACTTACCTCTCAGTGATTCTCATGACTTTGTAGCCTGAACTCCCCTTCTGGTGAAACTACAGCCTACTTAGTGTTGATTAAAACTTCAAAATCAGTGAAGTATTGTGATTAATAATTAAGCTAGCAATGGTTATTTTTTTTAATGTCTGTTTTGAACTCGAAGAGTTCAAATGTGTTTTTGTTCTGTGGTTTTGTACCACTGGTATGAACAAGCTGCCTAGTCTGCCACATGCCCTTGCCCCTGGTGCTGTATCAGGGCCGTGGGCTGCTTTGATTTTATTCACAGAGCCCTTGGAGGCTGATGAAAATGCAGTAATGCTTTTCGAACGAGCTTCTGGTTTATTTTGTTTGAATGTGGTGATACTTTGTTCTCCCAGTCTCCCTTCTCCAAGTGTTTTCTCTGTGAATTAGAGTTTTAGAGCTGAATCAAGCATAAGTTCTAAGAGTTAATTTCAGGCTCCCCTAATGAATGCTTTTAGAACAGAATTTCTCATAACCTTCAAATGGAATTTTCAGCTACAATGTCATAAGAGTATCGCCTGAAGTCATCCTATTGGTCAGCTATTCTTTACCTATTGGTAAAGAAACTTTACCTTGAGGGTTTTATTAAGTGAAGAACATGAAAAGGCTTTTAAAAGATTCTTTTTAAATAGATTCAGTTCATTGGATCTATCATTGGACTTAGTTATAAAACTTGGCAGTATGTTGTAATGAACAATGAAGTTGATGTATACCTCTTCAGTTTTTAGGTTCAATATGTTCAAAAGTCAAATACACCAAACTCCATTGAAAGTGTTGAAAGTGATCATTTTGAAAGTCAAAAATAGCTTCCCTTTTCCCAGTGTAAAATACAGTTACTGCAATGTTTGGCTTATAAATACCTTAACATTGCCTTGACCATGGAATAAACGTCAACAACCACAGGAAAAACAACAAATAAATGGGCTTTTAAATCATTCAGAGAAAAGTGATAATCTTCACGTAGCTTGTTATTATAGATTGCAAGACCAAGTTTTGGAAGTAGTGTATTTCTCACACAGATGTTTTGATTTTGTTTTTGTTTTTTCTAGGTTTTCACACATACAAATACCCACTTTGCTAGAGAAACTTCAGCACTCATGACCAGCATTTTTTTTTCTCCAAATCAGAGATCACCTGTTAGAGGTGACAGTGTTCTTTGCTCCATGGTGTCTTTAGCTGTATAACAAGCACAAGCAAGTAATCAAATACATACTCTTTCATTAGTAGAGTCATTACAACTGGCTTTAAAAAAACTGTTACATCTTAACCAATTTCATATTTATATAATATGGTCATATTGCCTGAATATGTAAAATGTTCTCTCATTTTCCCCCTTCCTCTACATTTGTGACCTACTAGAGTCGGATATGACTGAGCGTCTTCACTTTCACTTTTCACTTTCATGCATTGGAGAAGGAAATGGCAACCCACTCCAGTGTTCTTGCCTGGAGAATCCCAGGGATGGGGGAGCCTCGTGGGCTGCCGTCTATGGGGTTGCACACGAGTCGGACACGACTGAAGTGACTTAGCAGCCACCTTTAGTTAATGGTACTTAGGCCAAGTTCTAAATTATTTTTATTCATAATCTTCTGCTTTCCAGTTTATATAAAGTCAGGATGAACACACACACACACACACAAAAGCTCAGCTAATACTAATTTTTTGTGCCTTGTATTGTAGTAACTACGAAATTGAAGTTTACATTTAAGTGAAACAAATATGGACTTTAAAACAATAAATGTTAATCAGTAAAAGTATATTTTGCTGTAAAACAGTACATTTTATATGAAATAGGAATAAGTTCAGAGCATCCAGGGCTTCCCATTCCAGGGCACTAGTGGAAAAGAATCCACCTGCCAATGAAGGAGACTCAGGAAATGTGAGTTTCAATCCCTGGGTAGGGAAGATCCCCTGGAGAAGGGAATAGCAACCCACTCCAGGATTCTTGCCTGGAAAATCCCATGGACAGAAGAGCTTGGAGAGCTACCATCCCTGGGGTCACAAAGAGTCAGACAAGACTGAGCACACACACACCACTCTAGGTGATAGCGAACATCTCATTTATTGTCAATATGCAACGTGTAAGCTTTCTCAACTGCACATTCTGGGACTCAAATACGAAAGTATATACTTTTAGAAAATTTCCCACGCGTGCGTGTGAGTTGCTTCAGTCATGTCTGCCTCTTTGGACCCTACAGACTATAGCCCTCCAGACTCCTCTGTCCATGGGATTCTCCAGGCAAGCGTACTGGAATGGGTTGCCATGCCCTTCTCCAGGGGATCTTCCCAACCCAGGGACTGAACCCTCATCCCTTCCGTCTCCTGCATTGGCAGGCAGGTTGTCTACCACTAGCGCCACCCGCCTTAAATGATACTGATTTAGAAACAGCTTCCATGGCTTCTTTTCCCCCCAGGAAAGGTCTTGACCAGTAGGTGTTCTGTTGGCGACTGTTCTGTCTTCCCTCCTGCCATGTGCTGCAATCACTGTGAGCCTCATCTCAGAGAGAGTCCCTGCCCCAACCAGGCTTGGGGTGACCCTGTGAACAGCAGTGTAGGGCAGCAGGTGGGATGGGGAAGAGAGGCCTTTAGTTCCTTTAGCTCTCTCTGGGCCTCACCTTGGCTGACCAACCTTGGGCCCAAGTCTTCTCGAGCAAAGGCTCTGGGCATCTGGCCTCAGCCCTGGTGCCGGATGAAAGACTGATCCAGTGAAGTGTGGATGGGACGGCTCAGCACTGCATCACAGGGCAAACTCCAGGCCTCAGAGCTGCCTTCTCCTTTCAGAGAGTAGCCTTTAGATGGTGGCTGCTTGACTGGCAATTTTCCTGGAATTTCCACCTCCCACAGTTCCATCAGCAACACCTGTGGCAACTTCAGCCTTGCCCCTAGTCTCTGAACTTGTTCTATTGTTGCTGTTGTTTAGTTGCTCAGTCGTGTCCGACTCTTTTCTGACCCCATGAACTGTAGCACTCCAGGCTTCTTCTGTCCATGGGATTTCCCAGGCAAGAATACTGGAGTGAATTGCCATTTTCTTTTCCAGGGCATCATCCCTACCCAGGGATCGAACCTAGGTCTCCTGCAATGCAGGTGGATTCTTTACCACTGAGCCACTAGGGAATGTCTCTTAATTCTTCTTTCTTCATACCTCCAATTTTCTTCTTCCAATAAGCAACCAAGAAAGCTAACAATTCTCTCATATTTGAAATACTGGAGGAGATGTTGTATTTCTTAATTTCATTTTGGTTAATGAAACTCATGTAAGGTATTTATAAAGTACAAGGTATTTATAAAGCCAGTGGCAAGACATTTTACTCCATGGATCTCTAAGAAATAGTAACATTAATGAATCATTACTCAAAATGCAGCTTTCTATGTCTTCATTCTTTATCAGGATTGTCTAAATGATGAGTCTTAGCATTGGTAAGACTTCCTCACTCAAAATAGAAAATAAGAAAAGCTCTTGTGATTGAATGCACTTGATATTTTCTACAACCATGGTAATTAGGCTTTTCTGCAAATAGTACACGTGACATGCCTAGCTACAAGAGTCAGATAATTTTGATAATGAAAGTTAAGGATATACATGATCGTTTGTAAAAAGATGTTATTTTATATAACCAAGAAGAAAGATTTACATTCATTTACTTACACAAATAGAACCTGTGTTAAAGATATTTGTGGTCTATATTCAAAATACTGGGGAAAAAAAATAAGAACAACACCATGGCCGCACATCCCAGTTTGCCTACTGAATGACTGAAAAAAGTTTACTGTCCTGGTGTTATTAATAGTGATGTTTTTATTTTCAGAAGTGTTCTGGCTTGAATGTAAATTATGTAGAGTTGTGCATAATATGATTATAAAAATGATGTGTTGGTTATCGATTAAACAGAATGCAGACCTAAAGCAGCTTTCTCAAGACCCAATTGGCCATCCCATCATGCACCTGTCTGGTATTAAGCATGCCACGGGCGAAGCCATCTACTGTGATGACATGCCTGTGGTGGACCGGGAACTGTTCTTGACTTTTGTAACAAGTTCAAGAGCTCATGCTAAGATTGTGTAAGTGATAAAGTTTTTATCCAACAAACAATAATGATTGCTTTTGGGGGATAAGTCATGTTAGTGAAAAGTAACTGTCTGAAGAGGATAAGCTATTTGTTGGCAATGTCCAATGTAGATTTGAAGTGAAATGGGGTTGAAGTGTAGGATTTACTACAATTTGTCCCTCCATAGAAAAACTTCATTGTCCCAGAAATTCTTTCTCGATTGTGTGGCATAGAACTATTTTAAGGTTTGGGGGCATATCTTCCCTCTCTTGTATCTTATTCTCTGATGGCACATTCTCCATGGCCTGCAGGCTGTGGGGCTCCTCTGAGTAGCTCTGTTCTGTGTGTTCTTGTCTAGGTCTATCGATGTCTCTGCAGCTCTCAGCCTGCCTGGGGTGGTAGACATCCTGACTGGGGAACATCTTCCAAGCATCACCACCACCTTTGACTTTTTAACTGACGCTGATCAACTTCTGTCAACAGATGAGGTACTGCATTTTTGCTTTCTGTTTTAAAGGTAACTTCCTCAGGGACTTCCCTACTGGTCCGGTGATTAAAACTCCAAGCCTCCATTGTAGCGCGTGTGAGTTCAGCCCCTTACCGGGAACCTAAGATTCCACTTGCCTCTCGGTGTGGCCAAAAAAAAAAAAAAGTAACTTCCTCAGTTATTGGCACTTCATATTTTCTTAAAGATAGCATTGAATTTGGCACATCGTAAAGGATTCCAATATTCTTTGAATGCTTATTATAAATCACTATACTTTAATAGTGAATTAGTTCAAAAACATTCATATTCCACATAAATAAGGAAGTTGGCTAGTTATATAAAAGACACTTGAGTGTTTTATATTTTTTCCTAATGGTGGTAAGATCATGTGCTGCTTTCATACTCAGGAAAGGATAAATGAGAGGAGAATAATGAGAACTTTTACTTGCTGATCCTTTCCCTGAGAATCCTTGCTATGGTTCCAGTCTCGGTGTGTCCAGCATCCAAGTTCAAGTGATATCCCCACTATGAAGCCTTTCCTATCCTTTAACCCAGGAGTTCTCTCCCTGTCTGAACTCACCCTGACTCATTCATTCATACACTGTGTATTCAACAGGCATCTTTTAAGTGAGCACCTGATGCAGGTGAGCAAGACCCGTGTGGTCCTTGTCCTCGCAGAACTTAAGGAGAAGGCAAAGTGAACCTATATTTACACTTTCTACCCTGTACTGAGCTTATTTATTTCAATGTCTTATCTATTTCCCCTGGTAAATGTCTGGAGTGAGAGCCCACGTCTGATTCATCTGTAGATTTCACGCTGCTTCCTGCAAAGCAGGGTAAATAAGCAGAGGAACAGTGATAGCACTATTACCACCTGAAAGTTTCAAAGGATAAAAAACATTGACTACTGTATCTGAAGTCATGAGGAAATGCAGCCAGGGCAGTGTCCAGAAGGTTTTCTGCTTGACTTCCATTCAGTGTTCACCCAAAAGAGCTTCATCATTTGAAAGAGTCTCTGCCGCTGGCTCTCGCTAGGAGGCTTAGTTGATAAAAATGAAAGTTTGGTGACTGAGTGTCTGAAGTCAAGGTTGCACTCTCCCAAGGCAGGGCTGTGTGGTCCTGGAAGACGATGAGAACTATGGCTTTGCATAAATGTTAACTAGACAAGCAAAGCCATCTTGGGCCACACGATAGCACAACTCCCTGAGGTGTGGGGACACTGACTTTGAGCATCTCAGGGGCGTGCTTGTGTACCAGGTCATGCGGCAAACCCCATGTATATGGAGAGCAGAGAGCAGAGCCATTGTGAATGATTGTCTCTGTTAGTTTCATCCCGATTTTAACATTTGTCCTTATCATGCTATATCTTTAAAAAATCATTTCATGGCAGAAATGTTAAACACACACAAAAATAGAGGAGAGTACAATGAATCCCCATAAACCCATCATCCAGCTTCAACAATGATTAACATCTGCAATTCTTGTTTCATTCATCTACCCACTGACCCCACCCACCTACACCCAACAAATACATGTGTGTGTGTGTGTGTGTGTGCACGCGCCTGTGCCTGGATTTAACTCTTTTTTACCACCATTTTTATCTGGTGATAAAACTACTATATGCTTACTGTAGAAAAGTCCTAATAATCTAATGTCAATCTGAAAAATGAGTGATTATGTTTTGATTTGGATCACAATAAAAGGTGGGAAAGAGAGTCCAGTGGTCCTATGACTTCTTCCAGTCCTGACTATTTCACTTTTCTAGAGCCTTGGTTTTGTGTTTCCCCATTGACTTTCTGCCCTGGTCCCTGGGTGAACTCCTTAGGCCATCTGTGTACCCCACCTGCAGGTGAAATGGTGACTGCTCCCAACTCACTCGTGGCTCCTACAATCATGTGTCTCCCTGAAAAAGCCTGTGCTCCCCAGTTCAGGGCAGAGACCACTGTCCCCTCCCTCCTTCCTCTCTGGCTGAGATGGTCTTGACCTTCTGGTCCTTCCTGTCATGAAGGCAGAAGCCTCCTCTCAGAATGGTCCCATTTGCAGTGTGGCAGCCCCAGGTCAAGCCGTGGGACTGACTCTCCTAGGCCAGATCCTCAGATCCTCAAAGCTGAGTCTGCTCTACGTGAGGCAGCATCACACCAGTCCCTCTTCAGCCACCGCTGCCAATGATGGAGCAAGAAGTCCTCACTCTCCCAGTGCAGAGACTTCCCAGAGATCAGCAGGCCAACTCTGACAAATTGACTTCTCTACAGAAGCCTTCCTTAACCACGGCACTGCGGTGAAGTCCACTGTGTGTCTAGCTCTGTGCTGGCAGGAGGAGGAAGATGAACAGAAGGAAAGGACCTGCTGCCTGCCCTCCTTGGAACTAGAAGTCTATTCTGTATTGCAGGTGTCTTGTGTGGGTCAGCTTGTCTGCGCCGTGATAGCCGATTCCGAGGTCCAGGCAAGGCGAGCTGCTCAGCAAGTGAAGATTGTCTACCAAGATTTGGAGCCAGTGATCCTAACCATTGAGGTAATGAGTTCAAGGGTGGGGCCAGAGGAGCACATTTAAGTGGTGTATCATTTAAAATGCCAGAAACAGGAAAAAAAATCTGACTCAAAGTGGCTTCCAAAACACAGGGGCTTTGTTTTTCCTCAAACTCTATCACTATTAGCAAGAAAGCTGGTCTTCCGAATCTCCTCCTTGCTCCCATGGTCCAGGCTTTATCTCCTGTGGTCATAGGATGGCAGAGAGAACACCACCAACTCAGCACCCCACGAGTCCTGGGACCCAGCATCATCAGGCATTTAGGTCACATGTCCCTCTCTGGATTCATGATAGGCAAAAGCTGTTGGTTACTGCTGGAGGGTCAGATTTCCTTGAGGTTCATGGGCTGTATGGGGAGTGATGGAGACCTCAACAGAAATCTGGGCACTGTTTGGAAGGGGCAGGTGGAAAGAATGCCACATGGGCACCCAGCAATGTCCAGGAGAGGGGGCACACCCAGGGCTCCATATCCACCTTCACCGGGACTCTTTTAGGTACATAGTGAAAACCAACAAGAAGCTCCATGAAGCGTATACTGTGACCCTAGTTTTAGATCTTTTAATGCATATCTTAAGTAAGTATGAGAAACAGATCCTATGATGCCTACAGCTATTTTGGCAACTTGAACAAATTGGGGAACTGCATTTCCTATCCTGTTTCTTAAAAAATTTTTTGAAATTTATAAAGGTTTTAAGACTCATCTCCATGAAATGATATGAGTATTCTTCTGCATATATTTCATTGGTTCTTATAATTTACGAAGTAATAAAAGCATGAAAGTTGGGAAAACAGCATGAGTAGATTAGATTCAGCACATAGAGACCGAATGTAATCTGGGAATACAATATTATCTCCACGACATAATGAATAAATTGTTCTCTAGGTGACTAGCATGCTCTGAGGCAGAAAATAAGGAAATGAGTTGGCCAAGATTAGTGTCTCCAGGGGAACTTGGCCTGGGGTATATTTCCTGTCATGCTGCTTTATGCCAAGGAACATAGAGTTTGTTTCTGGACAGTGTCCTCAGTGTTTTGAAATTTAAAAAGAATCGTGTCAAGGAAACAAAAATAAAAAAGTTTAGTTGGAGTCAAAGAGTGATTAGGCTTTCCAGATTTTCCTGGCTAGTTTCCAATTCATTCTGTTTCCATCTTAATTGCTGACTTTATACATTCCTTCCCCAACATTTTGTTTTAGAGTTTGAATTCTTAGTAAGAATTTATTTGTGCAATATTTTATCAAAAATTTTGTTTATAATTCTTTGCCAAATTCCAGTGACTAAGTATTTTCCCTGCCGCACACTCTGCTTTCCAGCCAAATAAAATTCCAAAAGCAAACAGACACCACTCTCTTCCCACCCCACCCCCACCCCCACCTCCACCCCTAACTTGGACCGGCATAGCTCGAATTGTCTGCCAAAGAATCTCAATATCAAATACCAAGCTTTGACATCGTGGAGAAGAAATACCTCATGTTTCTATCAAAGGTTAAGCTCTCCAAGATCAATCAACTAGATCAAGAAGAGTTAATCAAAGTGGATAGCAAGGAAATATGCCTTGTTCCTTGCATATTACAGTTCTTTTATCACTTTCCTGACCAAGAAATATTCAGGAAATTATCTCTGAGTTACTCAAAGAGCGAGCAGCAAAAGGCTAAACTCAAAGGAAAAAAAAAAAAAAACTGGATGTATGAAACTTAATTTCTGTTTTGAACCTGGAATATCTGAGTCTTAGATTAATAAGAGATCATAGGCTTTGTTATACAGCAGACACTAATACAACGTTGTAAAGCAATTATACTCCAATTAAAAAAAATAAAATCATATGAATTGACTCCAGTAGGAAATGTGTTATCAATTCAAATAGGATAAAAATAAATGGATCTCCATCACTATCACTCATGTGTAACCTAGCTTATGCTTTTTTGAATTTTTAATAGCTTAAGTGGGGAAATGCTATCAAAACTATTGGCCCCAAGAGTCAGGCTGATAACCATGGTGAGAAAGCTGTGCTCCCAACCAGAATCTCTTATCGATTGTCACAGTCAACAGCGTGACCATAGCTAACACCCAGAGCTCTCTGTGTGACTACCTGGTTCCAAACAGGTTTCCTACATAAGTCACTAAACGCTCACAACAATCCTGTGAGGTAAAAGCTGTTATTATCCCCATTCTGATGCAGAAACTGAAAGGCTGAGTTACCCAAAGTCACACAGTTAATCAACAGTAGAAGCAATCAACAAACACTCTATCAAAGACCCTGGGCCTCGTGGTAGTAGAAACAAACCAACCCACTTTTTGAATGGAGGAAATGGCAGGATCACAACAGCATATCCATAAGGTATATTAATAGGTCTAGACACTTACTGTTGGCCAAAGGGAACCAAAGTTTGGAGAATCCCTAGCTGCCACCAGGCTGGAATTTCATAGATGGACAATAATCTATTGTAGAAATGCTCCCAGGAGCTGACATGTCACATTTGCCAAGGACCAAGGGATTACAGCAAGACGAATTCCCAAAGACAGGTAGGAAAACCAACCTAGAGTTTTTAGCTACACCCCTGATAATGTGTACTTACTATTATAGTCCTTCACTAGGCACCCAAGGGAAGCCATTAGGAACCACTATATAAGTGATTTGTGGTACCCACTCTAGACTTGGAATCTTACTTCCAGGGCTGGAAGTCCCAAGTGCAAATGCTGGACTCATTCCCCCAAAGGAGAAGCTTGGGACCGGTAGTCAAGGCCATCATGTCCTTATCACTAGAGTGTCTTCAGATAGCATTAACAGAACATTTGTTATATACCATGTAAGCTCATTCATGCCTCATTTCATTTTATTCTTTTCACAACCCTATTGGAACTGTGTGTACAACTCTACCTTCATTTTACCAATGAGGCTCAAAGAGGTGAAGTGATAGACCCACAGTCAAATAGCTAGTACATCAGAAGATGGACACAACTCCAACTGGGTCCAGAGCCCAAGATCTGGGTCCCCGTGCCTTGTTACCCTGGCTGCATAACATGGGCTGTGGAATGAAGAGAATGATTGGCCTGGAAACAGTTCCACCACTTGGTGCTAGGTGTTTTCTAAGCAGTTTTTGTTTTTTGTTTTTTAATTCAATGAGGACATTTCCATTTGCTCCATGGAGAGTCTCTCTGCAGCATGGTTCTTAACCCAGCTCATGGGGTCCTGATGAGGGTGCATGTGATGCCAGAGCAAGAGAAGCACTGCCCAGACTCAGATGATCCAGCACCATATGTGGCTGCTGCTGTGGGGCTGATGGGGGGCTCACTTTTCTGTTCTTTTCTAGGAAGCTATACAAAACAAGTCCTTCTTTGAGCCAGAGAGGAAACTGGAGTATGGAAATGTGGATGAAGCATTTAAAATGGTGGATCAAATTCTTGAAGGTAAAACTATCTTTAACAAATGATGAGAGAGGAAGCAGTCCTGGATCTCCCTTGCCATGGCTCCAGGTGTTAGTTATACAGTTGGTGTCTGTTTTCCCAAAGGTCAGGAAACTGAGGCTCAGAGTGGTTAAGGAGCAGGACCACAGTCATGTTAGACAGCAGCCACTACTGCTGCTACTAGTCATGTTAGACAGCAGGCACCGTGAAGCATTGTGGATTGATAGCTTTTGTAAGGATTTCCAAAGTCCATGTTTCTTTCTCTGTCATCCTTTCTGATTTCTCCTTCACCCCTCTCCATCTCTGCTTTCTCCTTCCTTTCCTCTCTCCCTCCTTGTCTCCTTCCCCTACTTCCTTGCAGACTTCTTTCGTTACATACGCTGCTGCTAAGCTGCTTCAGTCGTGTCCGACTCTGTGCGACCCCATAGATGGCCTCCCACCAGGCTCCCCCGTTCCTGGGATTCTCCAGGCAAGAACACTGGAGTGGGTTGCCATTTCCTTCTCCAATGCATGAAAGTGAAAAGTGAAAGTGAAGTCGCTCAGTCATGTCCAACTCTTAGCAGCCTCATGGACTGCAGCCTACCAGGTTCCTCTGTCCATGGGATTTTCCGGGCAAGAGTACTGGAGTGGGGTGCCATTTCCTCTTGGAAAATAGTTGACTTGAGCTTTCCAACAAAATTCTTGTAACTTTTTGTTTTGAAATAGTTTTAAATTTCAGGAAAGTTGCAGAAACATTAGAGAAACTCCTAATTATCCTTTACTCAGATTCCCCAATAAACATTTCACTACGCCTGCTTCATTGTCCTGTATGTGTATGTATATCTCTCTGCCTCTGTCTCTGCCTGTCTGTCTCTGTATGTATGTATATTCCTGTGCCCCTTGGAATTCTGGAGTTGGAAGATCCAGGGCAGCCTAGGAATCTGTTTTTCACAAATTTTAACAGTGCTCTAGGTGATTCTTAGGATTAGTAATCTGGCAAACACTCAATGGTGAGTTTATTTTGTGGGAGAGAAGGAAGGAGCATTTCTGCACAGAGAGGCCATGGTGAGAGTATCTTAGAAATACTGATATTGACAGCAGTTCCTCCCCTTGCTCCGTAATATGTCCATGCACTATTTGTTCCATAATATGTTTCTGTGTGAGAATTCGATTATTGTGTTTGTCCTTGACATATTATTTAATTATTTCATTTAGTTAGGTAAGTTTTTCAATCTATCTCTTTCTTGAATTTTAAGTTGCCCATACCCTATAGAGCCCAGCAGTAAAGAATCCACCTTAATGCAGGATACATGGGTCTGATCCTTGGGTCGAAAAGATCCCCTAGAGAAGGAAATGGCAACCCACTCCAGTGTTCTTGCCTGGGAAATCCCATGGGCAGAGGAGCCTGGCAGGCCACAGACTATAGGGTCACAAAGAGTTGGACATGACTTAGCAACTGAATGACAGCACAATACCTTATTGATAAGTATAAAAGTGAACAGGAAGCTGTAAAATGGACTTAAGTTTTCATTCTCTTGATTCAGAGGGATTTTATTCTTACTCTCCAATTGTCGTTTTGATGAAGAATTTATGACTACTTGTTTCAGTGAGAGATAACTGGAGATACTAATCATGATGGTACTGAATCTGCCCCTTAGGAAAACAGATGCCCCCAGAAAAAAGAATATTTAAAAGATTAAATATGTTGAGCATCACATCAAGTCATGAACTGTGTTCTTGAAGGGAATGATACCATTGTTGACTTTTACCAACTGTGAAGATATATATCTCAGCCTTACACACTGGCTGTGTCATAGCCCTTGTTGTTGTTTAGTGGCTCAGTCGTGTCCGACTCTTGGCGACTCCGTGGACTGTAGCCCACCAGGCTCCTCTGTCCATGGGATTTCCCAGGCAAGAATGCTGAAGTGGGTTGCCATTTCCTTCTCCAAAGGATCTTCACAACCCAGGAATCAAACCCATATCCTAGAGGGACTTTAAAGAATTTGGTTTACAAATGAGCCCACTAAGGCTGGAGAGACATGATGTTGACCAGGAATCAAATGTATCTAAGTTTCTCACCTCTGAAGTTAGCGTTCTCTCCTCTACGTTATGCTGCTTCTCACTCATCTCTGTGAAACCCTATTAGCTGGGTTGGGCTTTACACTGAGAGAGTGGATAACAATCTCCATAGCAGGATTTGCAGGAGAACTCTGAAGCTAAAATGATCTTCCCCATACCCTGTCCTATTGGGCAGAGTACGGAGAGACTCCTTCATATCTTAACGGCTTTTCGTCTTTAAGGAACTCATTAAAATGTAAATACGCCTGAAGGAATCACTCCTAAGGCCATCCTGGGATAACATTTTATCTCAGGGATTAGCTGAACAAATTGGTTTTCAGCCTAAAGAGTTGTGAGCCACACTGTAGAGTGAGGAGAGGGCACCGTGGGTCCAGGGCTGTGGGGTGGGCAGCACAATGTAACAGGGTCTTAGAATATTGCCCACCTGATGGGTTTAAGCAGAAACAACTCTGTCTAATATTTTTTAGCTCTGTACTTTTTAAACTTAACCACATTCATTCTGTGTGGATAGGTGGAATCACTAATATTGTATACCATGGATTTGATCCTACTGACAAATGGGTTTTTGATGTACACTTTTGATAAAAACTTCAATTGAAACTGAGATCTGGGTTCTTGACCTTGTAACCTTTATATGTTATTAAAGAAGTAGAATCTACTTATTCTTCTGTACTCTCTTTACTCAGATTTCGGATAAGATAGGAAGTCCAGATTCTCATATAAAAGATTTTCTTGGGAATCCCTCTCAAATAATTTACAAATCACTCTTATTGCATACATTTTTAATTTGTAAAAGTTCTGCTTTCCACCTAACATGATGACCGACACAGTTGTATTGTTTTTTTTTTTTACTTCTGTTTTTTATTTTTTGCCCTGTTTTCCAATGGATTACACTTTTTAGAATTCTATTTTTATTTATGTATAGTGGTTTGAGTGTATCTCTTTGTGAATTTTTTTTAGTGGTAGTTCTAGATGTTAAATTTATAGTATATTTGGTAGTGACACTTCATAAGTTTTATTAAATTATAAAAACCCTACCTCCCTTTATCCCTTTACTGTCCCATATTTATAATATGCATGCATGCTAAGTCACTTCAATTGTGTCTGACTTGTGCCCTCCAGAATCGTCTGCTATTTCTTTTACTATGTATAATGTCCAGGATAGTTAGCTGCACTTACAAGAAAGAACAGAGAGAAGTACATCTACTCCATCTTGTCTTGGACTTCTCCTTGCCATAGTATTTTACTCTGGAAAGTCACACATTCATCCCTAGGACTTTGTGACTTACTGTATTGGCTGATTCTGGTGTATTTTCTTCCAACAGGTGAAATACACACGGGAGGTCAAGAACACTTTTATATGGAAACCCAGAGCATGCTGGTTGTTCCCAAAGGAGAAGATCAAGAAATCGATGTCTACGTGTCTGCTCAGTTTCCTAAATACATACAGGTAAGGTGGGGCCACATGGAGGGGATGTGGCCAAGTGGTTTCTGCCAACAAGATACAACAAGAACAATTAGAGGTTAAAATGTCATTTTAGAAACCAAAGGAGTTTAGAGTACGAATAGCCATATCCTTTTGGTGTTAAGATCCATACACCTGTACAACTTTTAAGGTATTATGAAAGCAGTGGTCTTCTGTTTGTGGACCTGTAACTTTACAACCAGCAGGTCTCTTTTGCTATTCTCTTGGCACTGTTAAGACTACAAAAGAAATGATGACACTAGTCAACACAGCTGTATTATATATGTGAAAGTTGTTAAGCGATAGATCCTAACAGCTCTTGTCACAATGAGAAATTTTTTTCTTTTAACTGTATCTATATGAGATGATGGATATTATCTAAACCTACCATGGTGATCAATATATGTAAATCAAGCCATCATGCTGTACACTTTAAACTTATACAGTGATGTATGTCAATTCATTTCAGTTGTGTCCAGCTCTTTGTGACCCCATGAACCACAGCACGCCAGGTGTCCCTGTCCATCACCAACTCCTGGAGTTTACCCAAACTCATGTCCATTAAGTCAGTGATGCCATCCAGCCATCTCATCCTCTGTCATCCCCTTTTCCTCCTGCCCTCAATCTTGCTTAATAAAACTAAAAAAAAAAAAAATTTGACAAAGAAAAGTCTGCCCTCCAAAACCTGTAGTCACCTAATTCACATGAAGCAATTAGGAAAGTATTGAGCAGAATACAGCCAAGTACTAAATCACCTAAGTCAGAATTTACAGAGGAGGGAGAATTAAGAGAATGGAGGTTTGTGAAGCCCTAGAATGATCTGGGAAATTCCATGAAGATGAAGTCTTAAGTCTGGATTTACAGTGAAGATGAAGTTTGTCTATAGGTGGTGTGGAAAGAGGCCGTTTCCAGGCAGTTCCACACCAAGATCAAATGCCACTCATTCGTTCATTCATCCATTCATTCATCCCTTTGGCAAACCCTTTTTGCCTGTGTCCTATAGACCAGGCAGTGTACGTGTAAAGAGGGAAGAATAGTACAGACTGCCTATGCTGGAATGGAAGATGTGCCTAGGGTGGCTAGTTTAAGCATCAGGGTGAAAGTAAGGGGAATTGACACTGGGGTCTTGATTCAGTAGGTCACAAGGAGCCAGTGTCATTACCAGAGCAAGTGGGAATGTGGAGAATGAGGCCTCTGAGAAGGGCTGGGTGAATTCCATTTCAGTCCTGTTCTGATCTTCACTCCTTGAGTGACCTTAGGCTTATCACCTCACTCTTCTTGGGCTCCCCGCCTACACCAGCCTGGCACTCTGTGACTACCAAGAGGGCTGGAATGGGGAGGTGGTGGGAAGGAGGCTCAGGAGGGAGGGGATATATATTTATATTCTTATATATATATATATATATATATATGTATGTATGACCAATTTGCACTGTACGGCAAAAACCAACACAATATTGTAAAGCAATTATCCTCCAATTAAAAAAAAAAGTAAAATGAAAAAGACTTAATGACCTCAGACATTAGCATGGCAAGGAAGAACAAGACCTAGATCCAGGGAAGACCTGCTAGCCAACTTCATCCAAATGAGAAGTGAGGGATGCTCATTCTCCAGTAGAGACAGTGATGTGCAGGGAAAAGACCCAGTCTGAGAAAGGCTTGGAAGACCATAAAATCTCACTGCTGCAGGAAACATATCTCTAGGAGTCAGTCTGAAAAGGATACCTTACATGTAGTTCATGAAGGAAAAAAAATTTTTTTACTTTTATCATCACAAAAATATCTCATTGATATTGAAAGGACTTTTTTTTTTCTTTGCTGAGTGCATGCTCAGTCGTGTCTGACTCTTTGTGACCCGTGACCCCTTGGACTCTAGTCCCCTAGGCTCCTCTGTCCAAGGGATTTTCCAGGCAAGAATACTGGAGTGGCTTGCCATTTCTTACTCCAGGGGATCTACCGGGCCCAAGGGTCGAACCAGCATCTTTTGCAATTCCTACATTTGGCAGACAGTCTCTATACTGCTGTGCCATCTGAGAATTCCGTTGAAAGGACTATGTAATATAAATGATAATTTTGGCACTGTCATTACAGCCAAATACTACTGAGATCAGCCTGGATGCATGCTTAGGTTTTTGGAAATCATCCCATTATTTAGTACAGCCACAGAGTTTGTGTATCACATACATTAAGCAATCAAAACGTGTAAGACTGACCCACTCCCTTGCTGCATAGGAGTTAGATTAATGAAAACTGTTATCATTCACAGGACATAACTGCTTCAATCTTGAAGGTCTCAGCTAACAAAGTCATGTGTCACGTAAAGCGTATTGGTGGAGCCTTTGGGGGAAAGGTGACAAAAACTGGCGTGCTGGTAGCCATCACCGCATTTGCTGCAAACAAGTAAGTGGAGAGAATCTGTTCGAGAGACTAAAAATCAAATGAGGTCATGTTGAATATTCTCAACATTGTGGAATCTCAACACTTAGGAAGAATCTGAGTCAAGGTTATTTAAAATAACATATAATATACGAATGCACAAATTGCTGGCTTATTATGACTTCTTTATTTTATATTCTCAAGCTACATAGTATAAAAACAAAAATGAGGATAAGTTACTGAAAAGAATAAAAACCACAGTTAAAAAATGTGCCTGGAGAGTAGACAGAAGCAGATCCTGAAAAAATGAGATTACTTCTCCTTAGCACCTGTATATATATATAAATGTATAACTTATGCAGGTCAGTTCAACCTTTTGCAATAGATATTTGTATTGATCTGTGTATCTATATATATTGATATATAGATATATCTCAAAAGGTTCATATACACATATAATTAGATATAAAATGCATCTCAAAATGTGTGTATATATATTCCCTTAATTTAAATGAGTGTTCTGCTTTTTTTATGCTTTCATGTTTGCTCGTCACTTCAGTCGTGTCCAGCTCTTTGCAACTCCATGAACTGTAGCCCTCCAGGCTCCTCTGTCCATGGCATTCTCCAGGCAAGAATACTGGAGTGGGATCTTCCCCACCCAGGGATGGAAGCCTCATCTCCCTTGGCTCCTGCATTGCAGGCAGATTCTTTACTGCTGAGCCACCAAGGAAGCCCCTTTGTTATGCTTACATTTATTTATAGTACCGTTTTCCCTTAAGGGTGTCAACACATAACCAGAGAAAATTGTCTTTGGACCAGGCACATGAAGAAGGCTGAATTTCTTTGCTAAGTAATATAGGTCAATTCTTCTGTCCCATGACACACGAAGACTTTGATTCCAGACCTGCCCTGTCAGGGAGTACTTGGCAGTCAGACACCTCCTGAATTCCTCCATTTGTTCAGTTCAGTTCAGTCTCTCAGTTGTGTCCGACTCTGCGACTCTATGGACTGCACCACACGAGGCTTCCCTGTCCATCACCAAATCCCGGAGCCTACTCAAACTCATGTCCATTGCGTCGGTGATGTCATCCAACCATCTTATCCTCTGTCGTCCCCTTCCCCTCCTGCCTTCAATCCTTCCCAGCATCAGGGTCTTTTCCACTGAGTTAGTTCTTTGCATCAGGTGACCAAAGTATTGAAGTTTCAGCTTCAGCATCAGTCCTTCCAATGAATATTCAGGACTGATCTCCTTTAGGATGGACTGGGTGGATCTCCTTGCAGTCCAAGGAACTCTCAAGAGTCTTCTCCAACACCACAGTTCAGAAGCATCAATTCTTTGGTGCTCAGATTTCTTTATAGTCCAACTCTCACAACCATACATGATTACTGGAAAAACCATAGCTTTGACTAGACGGACTTCGTTGGCAAAGTAATATTTCTGCTTTTTAATATGCTGTCTAGGTTGGTCATAGTTTTTCTTCCAAGGAGCAAGCATCTTTCAATTTCATGGCTGCAGTCACCATCTGCTGTGATTTTGGAGGCCAAAAAAATAGTCTGTCACTGTTTCCATTGTTTCCCCATCTATTTGCCAAGAAGTGATGGGACCCAGATGCCATGCCTCCATTTGTAACCATCTCTAATGTGGCCCTGGGACTGTTTGCCCATCATGGAGGTTGTCGTCACAGTGGGAAACCACTCCAAAGCAATACCCTAGAGCCCCTCCCATGAGTAGTGATTGCCAGGCGCCGTTCCCTGACCCAGAGGAGAGGAAGCCATGGTGTCTGCCTGAGAATCACACAGCTGGGCTCAGGGGGGTCACTCTGTTTTCTGTGATGTGTGTGGCTTGCACTCGGGCTCCCATTAGGAGTTCCATAAACACTGGATAATTCCAATTTGGTAAAAGAGTTTGCTTCTCCTGATTCTTTTTCTTCTGTGTTAGGCATGGTCGTCCAGTCCGCTGCATTCTGGAACGAGGAGAAGACATATTAATAACTGGAGGCCGCCACCCTTACCTTGGAAAGTATAAAGTGAGTTGAGGTGGGGGTGGGGGGCTTTATGTTGAAATATAACATTGCAGAAAGGCAGAGGGCAGCATCTGGCTACTCTCTAATGGGGATTAACAAGGAGCAAATCAACAAACTGTGCTTCAACTTTCTCTTCCTCGTGCTCACTATTACTGGCTGGTTCAGTGAAGCTTTTCTGCTTTGCCCAAAGATGTCAGTTTGTAAAAAAATTACTAGCTGGTAATTGACTGCTACAGAGTGCAAAACTGGAAACATAGGAGTATGTACATGCTTCCATGAAAGTAACTGATAATCACACTATTCCCACATTTTTATATGTGGGAGGTAAAAATAGAGTAATTTCCATAACAGTAATGTTATGGTAAAGAATGGTAAAGATTCTGCCTGCAACGCAGGAGACCCGGGTTCAATCCCTTGGAGAAGGGAATGGCTACGCACTCCCATATTCTTGTCTGGAGAATTCCGTGGACAGAGGAGCCTGGCAGGCTACAGTCCATGGGTTCTTAATGAGCCGAACACAACTGAACGACTAACACACTTTTCATTTTGGTTAAACTCTGTCCCAGAAATTCCTAATTCTTAGAAAAATTTCCATAGCAGAAAATAAGTATTCTTTTGCTTCATAAAAATAAGTTTACTTGTCAGAGTGGGCTAACTGAAAACTCCTAGGGACTTAGACCTTTTTTGTGTTAATTATTGCTCAAGTAACAGCCCAGTGCAATCATTGGAGGGTGGGAGTAAGGGGAGAAGAGAGAACTCTGCTGCTCATTCACAGACTCAATTATTTTTTATCTAACAACACCACCATCATCCCCTCAGATTTAAATCTACTAAATTAAATAAAATTTAAAATTCAGTTCCACAGTTGCATTAACTGTATTTCAAGTGCTCAGAAACCACCTATGGCTAGTGGCCGCCATATTGGACACATAGATAGAGAACACTGCCATCGTCACAGGAAGTTCCATCAGGTAGCACTGCTCCAAATACTCTTTGTCTTCCCCTGGCTTTTCGGCAAAGGATGGAAGACAAGGGAAAGGAAGAGAGGGGGAACAGAAGCATCATATGGGAGATGTTTTAAGCACCAGGCCTGGAAGAGTTGGTCCTTTCCTTAATCAACACATTAATGGCCAGAACTTTGCCACCTACCTGCAAGGGAGGATGGGAAATGTAGTCTTCCAATGTGCCCAGGATGAAAGACAGCAGGATTTGTTAAACACATTGCATCATTTCTATCACAACTAGTACCTGTTAGAAGGTAATGAATGGATCTTTTTCAACTTATATTCACCCTAAGCTATATTTTGAATTTGGTTTAGTTCAATTGAAATTAATTGAGGAAAACTTTGTCCTAAAGGAGATATCATTTTAGTAGTTGAGGGAGAAATAAGACTTATACATATGAAATCATTATGAAAGCATAATAATCTCATGTTAAAACTATGGGGAGAGATGAGTATGGGCTGGAGTGTATACAGGATACTTCTTAGAGAAGGTGAAATATAAATGACCTTTAAGAATGGGTGGGCAGAAAGAAGTTGTACCAGGTGGTGGGACAGTAGCAGCATAAAAGCAGAGGTGAGTTACATGTGGCATGATTATTAGGAACAGGAGTAAGGGGAGAAGGGGAATCAGAACCCCAGAGTGCTTACTGAAAAGTAGTAGAAAGTAAGATGAGTTGGGTTAGGAGATAACAGTTTCAGAGTGACCTGAGAATCCCAGGATGCAGGTTTAAACTTGATCTCATAAAGATTGAGACTGAGTAGATCCTTGACCAGTCAAGTGTCATAGCCAAACATGAGCGTTTTGGGGGGGAAATATGATGGCACTGGGCAGGATGGCTTAGGGAGGCAAGAGGATGAAGGCAGGCAGACCACCAGGAGGCAACTGATGTGTTCAGACATGAAGCAGTTGGGGTCTGAGCTGTGACAGTAAGATGTGGAAAGAGATGGGTCCCAGAGCTATTAGGGTATAAAATAAAATAGAATTTGGTGACAGACTTAGCAAAATATAATGGAGAAAAACATGCATGACTCAGAGGTTTCTAGAAGAAAGAGCCAAGTTGGAGGAGGAAACAGTCTAGAGGGACAGTGATGAGTTTATTTGTAATATTTCAGAAAGAAGTGACCATGGGATATTGTTGTGGGAATGTCCTTCATCGATATGGGACTCTATTGAAAAGACTGGATTATAATTACAGAAACTGTCAGCATAGTGATGATTAAGACCATGAGAAAATGGTCTAATGGAGGGTGGTGTGAGGATAGGAGATGATATTAATAGTATTTATAATAATATTAGTAGTCATTTATATTTAGGAATGGAGAAGGCAATGGCACCCCACTCGAGTACTCTTGCCTGGAAAATCCCATGGATGGAGGAGCCTGGTAGGCTGCAGTCCATGGGGTCGCTAGGAGTTGGGCACGACTGAGTGAATTCACTTTCACTTTTCACTTTCATGCATTGGAGAAGGAAATGGCAACCCACTCCAGTGTTCTTGCTTGGAGAATCCCAGGGACAGAGGGGCTTAATGGGCTGCTGTCTATGGGGTCGCACAGAGTCGGACACGATTGAAGTGACTTAGCAGCAACAGCATATTTAGGAAACTTGCTAGGTTTCAGTCACTTACCTGTGATTTTCTGCATTATCTTATTTACTGCCATGTCACAGATAGTCAGAGAGGTTATATAACTTGCTTGAGATCATAGAGTGGGTTTTGTGGCAGAACCAGGACTCAAGCTTAAACTGCTAAATTCATAGTTCATGCCCTTGACTTTGGTTTGAATTTGGTCCCATTCAACAAAAATCATTAAAATGAACTTTACTAAGTTCAGAAACATTGAATACATTTTAAAAGCAAGGAAGATATTTATTTAAAAGACCTCTAGCAGCACCAAATACTGCTGAGAGTTGTGATGAAATTGGGCCCTATATGAGAAAAATGTGTGGAGTATTAAAACATTATGTGCAGGACACCACATTTGGAGATTACAAGATCACTGACTCTGGGGGAGAAGGTTTTGGTGGAAATATGAGGATGGAAGCTAGAATACCAAGAACTAATGGCGAAAATGAGAGGTCAAGAAATATGCAGTTGATTTGGAGAAGACTGAACGGTAGTGACGGGTTAAACGAGGGGTTTTTCTTTTGCTTTTATATCTTTGTCTACCCTTTCTTTTTATTATTATTACTTTTACTTTTTACTATCTTAACCATTTTTATGTGGTTTTGATTTGCATTTCCCTAGTTATTTGTGATGCTGAACATGTTTCCATGTGCTTATTACACATTTTGTATATATTCTTTGGAGAAATGTCTATTCAAGTTGTTTGTCTACTTTGTAAACAAGTTGTTTGGGATTTCTTGTTGTTGAGTTGTAAGAGTTCTTTATACATCCCAGATATTAACCCCTTATCATATCCATGGCTTGCAAATATTTTCTTCCATTCTCTGGATTGCCTTTTCACTCTGTTGACTGTGTCCTTTGATATGTGGAAGTTTTGAATTTTGATGTAGTCCAATGTATCTCTTTTTCTTTTGTTGCCTATACACTTTTGGTGTCTTATCCAAGAAAATGTCAAATCCAATGTCATAAAAAATGTTCATCGATATGTAGAGGGTTCACCAGTGACAAAGTACACTTTAGAGAGACTTTGCACCCAGGATCAAAGGTCCATTCTCTTTCCCCAGGCTGGATTCATGAATGATGGCAGAATCTTGGCCCTGGATGTGGAGCATTATAACAATGCAGGTGCCTTCCTGGATGAGTCATTATTTGTAAGTGTTTTAATGAGCAAATGCACATTCTGGAAAGTTTTACGTAAAATGATTTAATTAAGAAAAATGTTCAATGGTTAAATGATATTTAATTATAAAAGCCTAAATATTCTCATTGCCAGGAGCAAGTAGCCACATGTTACTTACTGGTGCCCCCACTGTGACCCCAGAGATACTGGCTAAATCTACATCTGTGTGTTATCTCCGTGTTTCCCAAATTCTGGAGCTCTTTTCCCAAATGCAAGTGTTAGACCTTAACCTTGACCCTATTGATATTTTAAACTGGATAATTCTTTGTAGTAGGGGCTGCCCTGTGCATTATAAGATATCTAGCAATATCATTGACCTCCACCTAGTACGTGTCAGTGGCTCAGCTACCCTCCAGACTTAACAAGCAGAAATATTCTGAACATTGGCGAATGTCCCAGGGAGGAAGACGGAGAAATTGCCCCTGGTTGAGAACCAATGCATTAGATCAAATATCATTTTTTTTCCATTTTTCAAGGTATCTTATTCACTACATTCTGTAGACTGAGTCAATGAATGCTTCAAAGGCTTTGGAAAGTTTTAAAACCTGGCCGGTGGGGGAGATGCATTAGCTCTAATATGAAAATTTAAAAATAACTTTAAAAGAAAAATTATTCAAATCCTTAAAAATCATTTTACAGCAAAAATGCATTTAATTTGAGACATGGGTCAAGGTTAGTGTGTTTGATATGATACAGAGAAGGTCGTTCATTTCTGGCTTGGTTTTGGTCTGAGGTCTCAGGATGGTAAAACAGGCCCAGAAGGTTGAGGATCTCATGTCAACTCTGGATTTCCACAGGTAATAGAGACGGGACTTCTGAAACTGGAAAATGCCTACAAGTTTCCCAACCTGCGCTGCCGGGGGTGGGTGTGCAGAACCAACCTTCCATCCAACACAGCTTTGCGAGGGTTTGGCTTTCCCCAGGCAGGGCTGATCACCGAAGCCTGTATCACAGAAGTGGCAGCCAAATGTGGGTTGCCCCCTGAGAAGGTAATGCTAAATTTGTCTCACAAAGGATAGTGAATTTTAGAGGTGGGAGGGCCATTGGAGGTCTTCATGTTGAGGAATTTGAGGTCCACGGGGGCTACATGATTTGCTGGAGTTAACCCAGCTGACTGGTTAATACAGAGCAGGACTCTAGAGTTCAGGGGTCCTTGTCTTACTCAGGTTCCTCCTCAGAAGTCATGGGAGAAGGTACTGAGGCATGAACACTGGATTCATTGGTAGTGAGAAGTCTCTATTGGTTGGGGGTATAATTGCTACCAACAAGTTCTGTCAAAGCCTTCTTTCCTCGCTTCCTTAACATCTCAGGCAGCTGTCATTTGAGTCATTTCAATTACTTAAATGGTCTTCTTTAGGTTCTGTAAGTCTTGGGCCAATATTCATTCATGTGCAAGCTCAGTTCCGTTTCCAGGATCCTGGCGTGGCGTTAGGGTGGGAAGATGGTGCGCTCTCTGCCCCCTTCACCTCCCCTGTGCCTTCTGCTCAGGTGTTGGGTAGGGAGGAGGAGGAGAACCAGGGCAAACAGACAGCATTTCTGCCACTGGCTTCTCCCAGTAAGCTCTCTGTCCTCTTCTTGGTTAGTTGAGGCCACTCTTTGAGTATATCTTTGAGCCCATCTCTGGGCTCCCTTTCTGCCAGCTCTCTTAGAAATGGACAGTTCCCTGTGAGGATTAAATTTCCAACTGATCCTCAGCTGACACCTCACCTCATCCCTGAAGCCCCTGCCTCCTTGCCCGCTGCTGCATGGAAAGCCCAGGTCTCCAGTGCATCCGTCTCCTCCTACCCTCCCCCAGCCCAGCACTAGAGTCTGGGTCCATAGGCAGGAGCCATCATCTTTCTGTTTTGAACTTGTGGGGAGCCCTCAACCCTCCCTTCCTGGCCATCTCACCACAGCCTCTTTGCCAGATATTCTGGCACATTGGTAGCCCTCAGAGGAGGATCAGCAAATGACCTCCCTTCATCCCCAGGGAATATCAAGGGGTGAGGAGCCATCCTTGAAAACATCACCTCCTCTCAACAGCTCACTAACATCCAGTTCTCCTTTTATAATGATCTGGGAATTTGGGGAGGGGAAGATGGGAAGAAGGTAGGTCTGTAATGGCTCCTGTCAGCTTGGAGAGTGACCAGCCCTAATTGCTGAGAATGTTGTCAGCGGGGAATGTGAGGCACTTGACCTTTTGTTCTCAAAAACTGGTGACTAACGGCCTTGGTTGCCAGTTCAGATCTGGGAATTCAGAAAGAATTCTACTCAGTGCTTCAGACATCCTGAGATAGAATTTTTTTTTATTTGATTTTCATCCTAATTATAAGTTTTAGTTAAACAAACTTTATATTTTCATGTTTGAAAGTGTATGGTCTTCTCTTGCCAAAGCATCTGGAAAATACAAATCATGTAGATCATGTAGGCTGTAAATTAAACTCAGCATTGCCTTTCAACAGATACTCACATGTACACCTAGAATTAAAGAGTCTACAGCATGTCTAGACTGTATTGAGTTATATAAGAAGCATAAAGAAAGGAGTCCTTCCTTTGAACTTACACAAGAGCAGCTTCAAAAGCATTTAAGTGCCTACACATTAGGTAGAAGGTCTGAGTAGAGGAAGAAGGGAATTTTGAGCTCAGTTTGGGTTTTCTAGAATGAGCAGAATTTGATTAGAAGGACAATGGGTGGAAGAGACTATGTCAGCTGAGTGCCTCCTCAACCCTTTTAATTCCCTTCTCTTTTGTAGGTCCGAATGATAAACATGTATAAGGAAATTGATCAAACACCCTACAAACAGGAGATTAATACCAAGAACCTGACCCAGTGTTGGAAAGAATGCATGGCCACGTCTTCCTACACCCTAAGGAAAGCAGCGGTGGAGAAATTCAACTCGGAGAATTACTGGAAGAAGAAGGGGCTGGCAATGGTCCCCCTGAAGTATCCTGTTGGCCTTGGATCAGTTGCTGCTTGTCAGGTCAGTTCTTCAAACAGACAAATCCAAAAGCGTTGAGGAAACTGTCCATGAAGGTGGATATGGTTGTACTCTGTAGTTGTTAAACTTCTCCAGAGTGGTACTCTGTCCAATAGGTTTTTCTCTAGAGGAGATAAGAGCTGCTTTGCCTACTGCACTAGGATGGTGACAAGCATTCTTGCTAGGAAATTGGAAGACCTGGCATCTGCTCTAGGCCCTGGCTTTAAACAGGTGAATCAGCTCACCCCAGATCACTTAATATAAAACAAGCATGGGGACCACCCACTTCCTAGGTGGCACTAGTGGTAAAGAATCCACCTGCCAATGGAGGAGCTGCAGGAGACTCCGGTTTGACCCCTGGGTCAGGAGGATCCCCTGGAGAAGGGCACAGCAACACACTCTGGTATTCTTGCCTGAAGAATCCCATGGACAGGGGAGCCTGGTGGGCTAGAGTCCATAGGGTCACAAAGAGTTGGACACCAGTAACCCCTAAGACTCCTCTTCAGTACTCTGATTCTGTGAGGTAGAAACAGGAAGTGAAGTAAAAACAGGAAACTGCAGGGCACTCAGTTCCCCTCCCCTTTTTGGTGGTGCTCAGTCGCTAAGTCATGTCTGACTCTTTTCGACCCCATGGACTAAAGCACACCAGGCTTCCCTGTTTGAGCAAACTCCCTATCTCCTGTAGTTTGTTCAAATTCATGTCCATTGATGATGGTGATGCCATCCAACCGTCTCATCCTCTGTCGCCACCTTCTCCTCTTGCCCTTAATCTTTCCCAGCATCAGGGTCTTTTCCAGTGAGTCAACTTTTCCCATCAGGTGGCCAAAATATTGGAGTTTCAGCTTCAGCATCAGTCCTTCCAATGAATATTCAGGGTTGATTTCCTTTAGGATTGACTGGTTTGATCTCCTTGTTTTCCAAGGGACTCTCAGTCTTCTCCATCACCACAGTTTGAAAACACCAATTCTTTGGCACTCAGCCTTCCAACTCTCACATCTGTACATGACTACTGGAAAAACCATAGCTTTGATAGATGGACCCTTGTTGGCAAAGTGATGTCTCTGCTTTTTAATACACTGTCTACATTTGTCATAGCTTTCCTTCCAAGGCACAAGTGTCTTTTAATTTCGTGACTGTAGTCACAATCAGCAGTGATTTTGGCTGCCATTACTTAATATCTGCCCTCCATAGGAGGTTAGGTCTGTCTCATTTCCCTTATCAGAAATTTCTAAAAAAAAAAAAAGATTTAAAAAATAACAATTACTGAGCACCTACTATGTTGTAAGTTTTTAGATTTTTATTTCATTCAGCCTTAAGGGAAACCTATAAGATTTGTAGCTTTACTTTAATGATGAGAAGCTGAGGCTCCGAGAGCTTCAATAACTTACCCAAAGTCCCACAGCTGATGAGAAAGGTGGAATCTGGGCTAGAACTCAGGTCTCAGAGGCCCCATAAGCTGTGCTTTGTCAGCTACATCAAGCTCTCCACCGTCACACCGCCACCCCCTCCCATCCACATTCCCATTAGCACCTTCTGATGGGAACTGAAGTGGGATTCAGCTCAGTTGGGAAAAAATCAGACAACTGCCAGCAGTACAGTTGCATCCTCAAAGGCTTCTGAGAAGCTCCACTGGCCTCCCCCATTCCCTCCCATCCTTCCCTGAAAACCAGCTTATGTGCTTAAAACATTAAATCAGCTGAATCATGGAGGTGCACTGAGGAGTTTGGGATCAGACAGGCTGCTTCCTGGAAGCTGTACACTGAAAGCCTCTGTTCTGAAGAAAACCAAACAGAAGAGGGAACTAGAGCCCCTTCGTATATGCGGCCCTTGGTGGAGTGATTTGCAATTTCCCACTTGATTTAACCGCTGTCTCCTTTCTGTTGGCTGGTGTGGTTTTGTTTCATAGAAGGCAGAGCTGAAGCCCACGAGGTTCACCATCTTGCCCAAGGACATCCAACTAGCGAGTGGTAGAACCAAGACTTGACTTCAGGACTGTGCTCCCAACAGCTGAGGGTATCCAACACCCCTCACCTACATTTATTTATTTCCTAGATGGGGGCACTGAAGCACACACAGTATCTAATGAACCTCTGTATTCCCAGTGCCTATATATGGCACCTGACACAGAAACGGGGACTGTTTGTTCGCTCAGTCGTGTCTGACTCTTTCCGACCCCATGGACTGTAGCCCGGCAGGCTTCTCTGCCCATGGCATTCTCCAGGCAAGAATACTGGAGTGGGTTGCCATTCCCTCCTCCAGGGGATCTTCCCAACCCAGGGATCAAGCCCAGGTCTCCTGCATCTCCAGGCAGATTCTTTCCCACTGAGCCACCAGGGAAGCCCACCTGGCACAGAGGCAGAACTCAAATGTTTGAAAGGCTGAGACACTTTGGGAACCTGTGGGATTACCTGAGTACACGTCTTACCAGCACGAGCGGTCCTTGGTGGATGGCTTAAGTTTCACAGACTAGGTTCCCAGCTGATATTGGACAGCCATCTGTTCCCGTACGCCAGTTGTGCTGGTTTCATAGATATAGCTTGGCGGAATTATCTTTGTGGCCCTCACAATGAACCAGCTGGTGGTGCTGCTCAGCTGAACCAACTTTGATATTTTAAGTGGCCCAAGAAGACTACAGCAGCACATGGGACAAATTACTCAGCCATCTCAGATAGAAAGGCTGCCCTGCCCACGGGGTCACACAGGGAAGAAATGCAGAGTCCTCTGTAATTGTTGCTCAGTCACATGTACAGCTACAAATGTCACCCACGAGCAACTTCTGAATTGCTTGCAGAGCCAAGGAGGCCAAAGAGAGAATTTACAAGCTTGAGGAACAGCTTGAATGGCCATACCGTTGCCAACTCATTCATCAAACTTTAATGGAGGTTCTATGTTACTCTGCACGGGTGCCTTAGGACATGGGGCTTTCCTTTCAGGGGTTTTTACATTCCATCAGAGTACAGAGAAGTGTCACAGAGTGGAGTCCAGGAGCAGCCACTGCAGCTGGCAACCCTGTCTAGTGCTCAAGCCCCCAGGGAAGCCTGCGCTGGCCACTCTATAGAGGATATCATTCCTTATCTTTATTGTTTTGAGAATAAATGGCCAGGAGCCCAAGACAGTGTTTCCAGGACTGACCCGTCAACAGACAGTAAAACCTGCTCTGTTGTGTCTCCCCATGATTATTATGACAATGATGCCTTTCCTAAGGTTCTAAGTTTCTCCCTTGGGCAGTGAGTGTATGTGCCTTTGTCCTCAGAGAAGGTGCTCCTGTGTCCCCATTTCCTGTGTACATCCCTCGGCTGCTGACCAGGTGGACAGAGCACACGTTCACCGTCAAAGTGCCTGACTTGGAATAATGGTGGTTTCTGAGCATTGTTCACTGGAGTAGTGTGAACCTTCAGATGCCAACAAAGAGGCAGTTCTCCAGGTGGCCCATGGCCCACAGTTGGCTATAAAAGTCCTTCTGGTGGGCAAAGAATCCATCTAGGAATACAGGCCTTTCCTTGGGCATATCCGGTGATTGACATGCAATTTGTCAACTTTCACTTTTGACCAGGCTTGTTTAGAGTGGTAGAGGACCCACCTGCCAGTACAGGAGACATAAGAGATGTGGGTTCAATCCCTGGGTCAGGAAGATTCCCTGGAAGAGGGCATGGCAACCCACTCCAGTATTCTTGCCTGGAGAATCCCCATAAACAGAGGAGCCTGGTGGGCTACAGTCCATGGGGTCGCAAAGAGTTGGACATGACTGAAGCGAATTAGCACACACCCATGAGTAATGCAAGGTTTACTAAAATTTTAGCTTCATTAAATGGAAATTAGCTTGTTACCAGAATTTTCTGAAGACTTGCCTTTACAAAGCCCAGATCATTATACCACTCTGCTTAGAAGCTTAGATATTAAGAAATCTAGCAGGTAGCTTTTAGTGACACCTCCCCCGCCGCCAGCCCCCGCCTCCCCAGCTGACCCTGGAAGCAGCTGCAAAGGTGTGCCTTGTAGGCCTCCTGAACCACAATGGAACCACAAGAAGCATTTTCTCTAGGACCTGTGGCTGTGAGTATTGCTGTTATCACTGGAGACTCAGAGAAAAGAAGCCTTTCACATTTTTTGCAGTCTCTTGGGATTTCTCAGTCTCCCAAGCCATCTCCATAGCCCCTAGTGTAGCACAAGCAGACTTGGCAAGACGGCACATTCCTATTGATTGTAAAATATGCTTAGCTTAGAGCCTGGGTGTTCTGATTCTGTGTTAGCTGTTGGTTTCCTTCTGTATCCCTGTGGGCAGCTCTGCAGTTAGATAATATTACTTCCAAGTTCTTTTCCAGCTCTAAAGCCCTGTAATTCTGAGCCAAGATGATTGCAGGCAGGCTCAGCACATTTTGTAGCAAAAAAAGTAATATCTATCTGCCCCATCTTATTTGGATTTTTATTTTTGCTTCTCTATTACACACCTACAACTGTAGGGATATGTGTTCACGTAAACAAGTCTTTCCCTTCTCCCCCAAACAATCTATATATGATTTTGCATTTAAAACAGATGGCCTCTCCCTCAAAACCCCCAAACTTAGATTATTGTTCCACCTTGGGTCAGAGGGATCTTTGAAGGTACCAGGGCCTCAATTGCCCTCCAGAGGAAATAGTAGCGTAAGCAGCATAAACCTGCCCCAGAGTCACAGCCATCCAGCGACAGGCTGGCCCTGCCCTGCACGGCTTGCCCTGGCTCTGCTCAGCGCGATGGGGGAGGTGCCTGTGTGTATTGCGGCAGAGATGGAAAGGAGGGGTTACTTCCCAGGGGAAATATCTTCTATTTTATAAGATATATGATAATATCAATCAAAAAGATCTTGACAATTGTTTTTTTTTTTTTTTTTGCTTAGGCTGCTGCCCTGGTTCACATTTATCTGGATGGGTCTGTGCTGGTGACTCACGGTGGAATTGAAATGGGGCAGGGGGTCCACACTAAAATGATTCAGGTAAGAATGCAAGTCATTGGATGAAGCTAGATGTGTGCTTGTGGATATGTGTATAAGGGAGAAGCAAGGGGTGTACATTTTCTATTCCAAAATAAAAAGGATAGGAGACTTTAACTTTGATTGCTTCAACTACTGAGCTCTTCACAGAAACTGGGTAAGCAAGCCAGTTCTGTAACTGACCCTACTAAAAGAATGTGGCAGAATAGGCTGTGGTTGTCTTATTGCTAAAGAAGGTTGTAGATCATTTGCTGCTTTCCTTTGAATGTATTAACAAATGTGTTGGGGTTTCTTTTCTTTTTTTTTTGAGACTTTGCTGAGAAATAAAAAGATGTGTAAATTCTGATGCATTGCATTATTTTTCGCCATTTTTATAGTAGGACTCTGAACAACTGGTGATATAAAGCACATTTGATAATTTTAACCAAACTATCACTTTTCTTTTGGCTCAATTATTTTAGAATAAGTTTTAGCTGTTTCTATTTTGATAATCATTATAATATTACAGATTATAAAACATTTGAAAAGCAAACTTTTTTTTTAAACCCTGCACACTTTAACCACTTAGCAGTAATCACTGTTATGTGGTTTTTCAAGACTTTTTTTCTTTTTCAATGACTTTGACTTTTCTTTTTCAAAAAACCACAAGCACTCTGTTTGCATAATTTTGTATCTTGGTTTTTTTCCACCTATCTTGATACAGAACAAGCATTTCCTCCTGTCATTAAGAATTTTTTGCAATCATAATTTTTAATGTTGCATGTGGATGTATGTATAATTCACTTAACCATCCCCAACTGTTAAACACTCTAGTGGACACTTTTGTCCATAAGCCTATGATCAAATCAATGACTGTTTTTTAAAATAAGTTCTCAGGAGTGGAATTACTGGGTCACAGAATAAGCCTTAAATCATTTGGCACTTATTACCAAATCGTTTTCCAGAAAGTATCCATCATATTACACCACTAGCCAACATTCTATGTTATGGACTGTTTAAAAAAAAAAAAAAAAACCTAGATAATGTGATAGATGAAATTACCTCATTATTGCTTTAATTTGCACTTTTCTGATTATAGGGGTGCTGATTATATATTTTCTTTCATGTTATCACTTGCTTGAGAATTTTCTGGTCATTGCTTTTTCCCTCTCTGAGGTGAGACTTAAGTGTTTTCCGTACTGAGCCACCAGAAACCTGTCTGTTCTAAGCCTATACGCTTTGTGCAGGCAGTCTTCTGAGAGCCAGTGGCGGGGAGGGCTCTGTATACTTACGCCGTTGCCCTAGTTGTTGGCAAACTCTACTAAGCCATACTGCTAGTGGGAAAGACAATCTGGGACCAGCTGAGACTAGTAGTATGATTTTCGCTCCATCACTGAACACAAAGGAAGAACGTAACAGCCAGCAAAGTCCTTATGTTGGCCAATGGCACTGGCACCATTTACTCCTGGGATCTCGAGTGGGCACTGTTGCTTTAACAAGGCCATTGTCCTTTCTCTTTCTGGAGCATCTCCAGAAATCTGGATAAAGCATCTCCTCTCTGATGAAGTCAGCTTTGCTAGAACTGTGCAGCGTGCAGAGGTGTAAAAGAGGCCTCAAAGGTGTTGATTTCATGATGATGGAGATATAAAGCATTTCCTCCTGCCTTAACTTTGGAGGGCTCACCTCCTCTATAGGGTGCTTTTGTGCTAAAGAAAGTCAGCGAAGAAGAAAGTGTGTTCAGGGCTGCAGGGGCCAGACCAGCTGCAGGGTTTTAGACAAGAGGGACTTCTTGTGGCTGGAGGGACTCATGGTCCTGTCACTGGTCTCTGCTGGGTGTGGAGGGCTTCACATACATGCTACCATGGGGTATATGCACAGGTCTATGCCTAACCAAAGAAAAGTGAAAGATCTCTTCCAAAATCCAGGTGGTGAGTCGTGAGTTAAGGATGCCACTGTCCAGTATCCACCTCCGGGGAACAAGCACAGAAACCATCCCTAATACAAATGCCTCTGGAGGTTCCGTAGTGGCTGATCTCAACGGGTTGGCAGTAAAGGTAAAAATCATTCAGCGGGGCCTAGATCATAAATTCCGTCAAGGCTGGAGCTCAGGAGATGTTGAGAATCCATCCAGTTCTTGTCTCCTTCCCACCCCCTCTTGGGGAAAACAGCCTTCCCCCAGGTTGGGGGCTCAATCAGTGTTCAGCACTGGCCACTCTCCCGAGTGGAAGATGCCACCCCCTTTCCCCCTCACTCCTGACAACTCACTGCTCCCCACATCCTAATCCATTCTGCTTAGAAATCTCCCTTTCTGGTTCCAGGTAGCAGTATCATGGCTGCTTTGGTTCAAACTCATGCCTCTTGCCAGATAGCAAGGCTCTGTCTGTCCACCCCAGTTTCATTGCCTTTCACTCGCTTCCCGCAGGCAGAGAAAGCTTCCCCACAGAATAAATCTGCCCACTCTGTGCTTACAAATGGTGGCCGGTAGTTTGCCAACAGTTTTTCTATTAAGTTCTGAGCTCTCAACAGGGCTGTACAAGGCTCCCATCCTAGGTGGTCTGTCTTTAAGACTAGCTCGTGCTTCACCCCTACCCCCATGAGACTTTTCTCATCACCTCTTACAGGTTGGTCTCTTCCTTCTCCATGTTCCATGGGCCTCTTAAATAAGCCTATGTAAGGTCACTTTTCATGTGGTTTTGTAGTTGGTGTTTATGATCATAATTTTAACTGAAAAATATCCCTAGGATGCTTGTCAGACTCTTCTGAAACGCCTTAAACCCATCATCAGCAAGAATCCCAAAGGCACTTGGAAAGATTGGGTAAGAATTACTGTTTCTGTGTGTAATGTTAGAAAAAAAGTAGAGAGAGTGAGAGAGAAATATGTGAGTCAAATATCAGTGGAAAGGGCACACTAAAAGGTATTACACTTATATGATGATCGAGGCCTTTGGCTTTTGGCTCACAGCATGTGGAAATATTATCATAGGATGATGGCAGAACTCCTGCTTCTGAGACAATTCTCTGTTAGAGAACAGAAAGTTCCTCTTGTTTTAAGCGAGAATTAATATTTCTTCCTAAGGAATCTAGGTATTTTCTTGATAATAGCTATCAATCTATCTGTTCTCTTTTGCTGCTGCTGCTGCTAAGTCGCTTCAGTCGTGTCTGACTCTGTGCGACCTCATAGATGGCAGCACATCAGGCTCCACTGTCCCTGGGATTCTCCAGGCAAGAACACTGGAGTGGGTTGCCATTTCCTTCTCCAATGCATGAAAGTGAAAAGTGAAAGTAAAGTCGCTCAGTCGTGTCCGACTCTTTGTGACCCCATGGACTGCAGCCTACCAGGCTCCTCCGTCCATGGGATTTTCCAGGCAAGAGTACTGGAGTGGGGTGCCATCGCCTTCTCTGCTGTTCTCTTTTGGGGGGGTTCTATTGTTCCTAAAATTGGAAGATAATACCACAGTCACTCTGTAAAAGTAAAAGTCATATAAGCACTCATTTAGAAAGAGAAAGCCAAGCCATTTGGGTATATATTCAACTGCTCCCTTTGATCTACTTACAATCTAGTTGGACAGGAAGACACATCCTAAAATCAACTAGGAAACTATTCAGAATAATGGGTTTTAAAGTACCAGATGGTGTGGAATGGATACCCACTGAAGACTGGGTGTATTTGTCATACCGACAGTTCTAGGATGTTAAGTCACATTAAAGCACTGGTCTGGAGGAAATCACACTGGGAAATCTTACTTAGAAATGGTCCTGCTATTGCATAGAGTTAGGACTCATTCTGTAATTCATATTTATGAGCGCTCTCAATCCTTTCTGGGCATCTTTATTTCTGCCCTCTGCCCAGTGCTGCCTGAGAGAGTCTGACTGGAGAAAGATGGAGTGCAAGCAAGTCGCTCTTCCACCATAATGGAATGCTGCCCTCCATCCCATTTTCTTCTGTGATGCTTACACTTCTCACCTTTTTCTTTCTCAGACCTAAATTGCATCGTTTTGTATCTTAGTCAGCTGTGTACACTGCAGAGTCAGGAGAACTTCAGGTGTAAATGGTACGATTTAGCAAGATTGTGCCCATCTCTAAGTCTACCATGGACAGTGAAAATGACAGTCGCTCCGTTGCTTCTGACTCTTTGAGGCCCCGTGGGCTACACCATCCATGGAATTCTGCAGGCCAGAACACTGGAGTGGGTAACTGTTCCTTCTCCAGGGCATCTTCCCAGCCCAGGGATTGAACCCAGGGCTCCTGCACTGCAGGCAGATTCTTTACCAGCTGAGCCACCAGAGAAGCCCAAATGGATACTTGATATTAAAATTAAACATCTGACCACCTTTGGTTTCCTGATACGTTCCATGTTAATAGGCTAAGTCTTTCCAGGTGACTGGATGAAATTCTTCACAAACAGAACATGTGTTGGCAACAGTAGTCCAGTCTATAAGTGTAAAATACCGTAAGAGTCATTTATTATTGTGATATGCATTGAACAAATGCCATTCCTATAAGCACTGAACCACAAATGACCTATAGAAGGTGGAAAATGCTGAAAGGAATAAATTAATGTTGGTCCTTCTGTGTTTTTACTCCTGATCGCTTTATTTAACACAAAGTAAAATTAAAATGTGAGTCTTGAGTGACTCTTACTTTAAACATCTTTACTGTATCACATTGTACTCTTTTTTTTCCAGGCACAGGCTGCCTTTAATGAAAGCATTAGTCTCTCAGCTACTGGATACTTCAGGTAAATAGTCCTTTTGATCATATGCTATGGAAAACAGCAGTAGTATTTTAAAGGAGAGTTTCATTTCTGTTTGTACTTTTGGCAAAAAATGATTTTGTACTTTCTGTTAACCCACTGTCATAAATAACTTTTAGCTGCTACTTAATCCAGATGTCAGAAAGCCTGGGGAAAAATAGACATACAAATAAAATACAGTTGAATCAATGATTCAAATCATTCAGTTCAGTTCAGTCGTTCAGTCGTGTCCGACTCTTTGCGACCCCGTGAACCGTACCACGCCAGGCCTCCCTGTCCATTACCAACTCCCTGAGTCCACCCAAACCCATGTCCATTGTGTCGGTGATGCCATCCAACCATCTCATCCTCTGTTGTCCCCTTCTCCTCCTGCCCTCAATCTCTCCCAGGGTCTTTTCAAATGAGTCAGCTCTCCGCATCAGGTGGCCAAAGTTTTGGAGTTTCAGCTTCAACATCAGTCCCTCCAATGAACACCCAGGACTGATCTCCTTTAGGATGGACTGGCTGGATCTCCTTGCAGTCAAGGGGCTCTCATGAGTCTTCTCCAACACCACAGTTCAAAAGCATCAATTCTTTGGTGCTCAGCTTTCTTTATGGTCCAACTCTTACATCCATACATGACCACTGGAAAAACCATAGCTTTGACTAGACGGACCTTTGTTGGCAAAGTGATGTCTCTGCTTTTTAATATGTTGTCTAGGTTGGTCATAACTTTCCTTCCAAAGAGCAAGCGTCTTTTAATTTCATGGCTGCAGTCACCATCCACAGTGATTTTGGAGCCCAGAAAAATAAAGTCAGCCACTGTTTCCACTGTTTCCCCATCTATTTGCCATGAAGTGATGGGACTGGATGCCATGATCTTAGTTTTCTGAATGTTGGGAAAGCCAACTTTTTCACTCTCCTCTTTCACTTTCATCAAGAGGCTCTTTAGTTCTTCTTCACTTTCTGCCATAAGGGTGGTGTCATCTGCATATCTGAGGTTATTGATACTTCTCCCGGCAATCTTGTTTCTAGCTTGTGCTTCTTCCAGCCCAGCATTTCTCATGATGTACTCTGCATAGAAGTTAAATAAGCAGGGTGACAATATACAGCCTTGACCTACTCCTTTTCCTATTTGAAACCAGTTTGTTGTTCCATGTCCAGTTCTGACTGTTGTTTCCTGACCTGCATACAGGTTTCTCAAGAAGCAGGTCAGGTGGTCTGGAATTCCCATCTCTTCCAGAATTTTCCACAGTTTATTGTGATCCACACAGCCAAAGGCTTTGGCATAGTCAATAAAGCAGAAATAGATGTTTTTTGGAACTCTCCTGCTTTTTCAATGATTCAGCGGACGTTGGCAATTTGATCTCTGGTTCCTCTGCCTTTTTTAAAACCAGCTTGAATATCTGGAAGTTCATGGTTCATGTATTGCTGAACCCTAGCTTGGAGAATTTTGAGTTTTTTTACTTTACTAGTGTGTGAGATGAGTGCAATTGTGTGGTAGTTTGAGCATTCTTTGGCATTGCCTTTCTTTGGGATTGGAATGAAAATTGACCTTTTCCAGTCCTGTGGCCACTGCTGAGTTTTCCAAATTTGCTGACATATGGAGTGCAGCACTTTCACAACATCATCTTTTAGGATTTGAAATAGCTCAACTGGAAAATCATCACCTCCACTAGCGTTGTTCATAGTGATGCTTCCTAAGGCCCATCTGACTTCACATTCTAAGATGTCCAGCTCTAGGTGAGTGCGAGTGATCACACCTTCATCATTATCTGGGTCGTGAAGATCTTTTTTGTACAGTTTTTCTGTGTATTCTTGCCCCCTCTTCTTAATATCTTCTGCTTCTATTAGGTCCATATCATTTCTGTCCTTTATTGAGCCCATCTTTGCATGAAATGTTCCCTTGGTATCTCTAATTTTCTTGAAGAGATCTCTAGTCTTTCCCATTCTATTGTTTTCCTTTAATTCTTTGCATAGAACACTGAGGAAGGCTTTCTTATCTCTCCTTGCTATTCTTTGGAACTCTGCATTCAAATCGGTATATCTTTCCTTTTCTTTTTTTGCCTTTCACCTCTCTTCTTTTCACAGCTATTTCTTACAAATAGGCATTACGCCTCCTCAGACAGCCATTTTGCTTTTTTGCATTTCTTTTTCTTCATAGTGGGACGTATGAAGAGTTCCCTGGGGGTTACCAAGGAAGGAGTGGTTGACATTGTGTTGAAAACTCACTGTGTCCCTTAAGAAATGAAGGAAAAGAGATGCAAATGCAATCTATAGTAAGATAAATACCGTTGTCTAGATTGGCAAAAAAATAAGAAATTTAACAGTATCTATGTGTTTGCTGTCAAGATGTGGAACAACTAGAGCTCAGAAACTTTGGAAAGCAATCTATCAAATTATTTAATGGAGAGTGAAAGCCATCAGGAGGCAGAGAGATGTAGAGAGTCGCACCTGATTGTCTCTCTTTGCCAGTTCTTGTGGGAGTCTGAGGGCGCTGGCAGGGATAAGCCCCTCCAGGCTGGGAGGAGAGGAGGAGAGAAGAGTAGAAAGTACTGGTCAGCTGCTGGCCTATGCTTCTCTTCTACCATGACATTCATTTGGTGTCCTTAAAGAAGAGTTGGGAACAGAGCAGTCCTTGGAGCCTGATGGAGAGACCAGAGTGCTGGCAAAGAATGAGAGCCAGGGGGCCTGACCCCACCTACAGAAGGCTGAATCCTCAGGCCAGAAAGAGACACCGAAAAGGGTGCACCTTTGATGTAGTATTTGGTGTAAAATCCAGCTGGAATTCCCCAAGCCTGATTACAACAGGATTACATGACCCTATATTAACCAAAAACAACAGGATGAATATCCAAATGATCAGCAGTTAACTGCCAAGCCTAGGGAGTTAGTGGTAGGGAGTGGTTTCCTGTTTTTCTCAGACAAAGCAAGTTTAATAAGAAAGAAGTAAATATTTATTCATTCCACAGCTTTACTCCTTATATTATGTGCTGCACATCTTTGAATCACAAGTGTACTCCTCTCGTTTTTGCCAGGCGTGCAAATTGGGCACAGCTCCTCATGGGTCTGTTTAATTACTGTGGTCTGCAATGAAGCGGCTTGATCGTTTAACAACACTCCTCAAAAATTCTGTTTCCTCCAGGGGTTATGAGTCGAACATAAACTGGGAGACAGGCGAAGGCCACCCTTTCGAATACTTTGTTTATGGAGCAGTCTGTTCCGAGGTTGAGATAGACTGCCTGACAGGTGCTCATAAGGTCAGTACCAATTTGGGAAGGTCTTTGAGCTGAACTCTAGATCCATTTATTTTCCACATATTCCATCTGTCTGAGCACTAGAGAGGCACCACATAATTGGCTAAGGATAGTTTCTCTATATTACCAAAGGAAATAGGAGCTCAGCAATCACCTTGGTGCAACGGTTAGAAAGCAACTGGCAGCCTCTCTTCTTTATGTCCCTGCCCTCTTAAATGGGCACAGGTGTTCCCGCCAGCCTGGCTGGGCCTGCTATCCTCTCCTCCTCTGTAGGTTATCAGAGAACTTTTGGTTACCAAGCTGTAATGTTAGATTTAGTCTCTCCTCTGCTCTAAAAATTCATAACCTAAAATGGCAATTTTTGCTGATGAACCCTGAGTTCTTGATTCAGAAACTATCACCCAGCCAGCTGGACTGTTGAGGGCAGAGTGTGGTGGTGGCCAGGAAGTTTTGCAACAAGGATCAGGAGGGCCATAAACATTTCCTGTTTTCTGTGGGATGTGTTCTATTTGTTGTAGTGGATTCAACCGAATACGTTACATCCCTCAGCTGGAATCAAAGCCAAGTAAATATTTTCCTCTCCTGTTGTTTGCAAGAAAGAAAAAAAAAGACTACTTAAGCTGCATGAGTCTTTATATAACTTTGAAGTTATACATAATAAACTGTGTTGCTTCTTTTTCCTGAAATATGTGTCTCAACTTTGTCTTCCCAAGTTGTATTCATCAAACTAAACATTTTTACTTGTTTTTAATTACTAGAACATCAGAACAGACATTGTCATGGATATTGGGTACAGTATAAATCCAGCCCTTGATGTAGGCCAGGTATGTGGAACTAATGTTCCTCTCTCCTTGTTTGTAAAAGTCAACACTGCTGGGGGGTCTGCAAGGAAAACATTCCACTGGCTTACTCATCTTCTTTTTAAAAAATATGTATTTATTTGTTTTCAATATTTTTGTGTGTGTTTATTTTTTAATATTTATTATTTGGCTGTTCCAGGTCTTAGTTGTAGCATGTAGGATCTTTAGTTGCAGCATGCACGGTCTAGTTCCCTGACCAGGGAACAAACCTGGGTCCCCTGCATTGTGGAATCTCAGCTACTGGCCCAACCTAGAAGTCCCGATTCATCATCTTCTTGTGTGTGTGTGTGTGTGTGTGTGTGTGTGTGTGAATCACTCAGTAACGTCTGACTCTTTGCAACCCCATGGACTGTAGCCCGCCAGGCTCCTCTGTCCATGGGATTTCCCAGGCAAGAATACTGGAGTGGATCGCATCTCCCTCTCCAGGGGATCTTCCTGACCCAGGGATCAAACCCGGGTCTCCTGGACTGCAGGTGGTCTCCTGCATTGCAGGTGGACTCTTTACCAGCTGAGCTACTGGGGAAGCCCACCCATCATATTCTTATTCTCTCCGTTTAGTCAGAATCTTTGTGTTCAGGACAGCCATAGCACTCAAACCTCTTATTGTTTAAAAAGAGGAAGAAAACAAAGGTGTTGTAGGTAGTTTTTGAAAAAATGTGCACTCTGTGACTGGGGAGCTTGAAAGAGCAGGACTGAGCCTAGAGGTAGCAGCATGAACCCCACGCCTGTGGGCTAGAAGTAGGATCCAGGACTTTGTGCTGAGTCCAGAGAAGGTGATGGGCTCTGGCTTCAGGGTTGAGATAGCAAACATCAGATAGTTACAGCACAGCTGCTGATGGGTAGCCTATTTTGCCCACAGATATTTTACAATTTAAATTTGAAATAATTAACAAGATTGAAAAATTACAAGCTGTTTTACATGAATTTTCACATGTCTAGCATCTCTTGGATACACAGAAAATTTGCCAACACTGGAGCTATCTTTCCATGAGGAAAAGTCTATTGGCTGCCTCTTGAGAGAGTCACATGCTCTCTGGAAGCTTCTCTCACTTTATCTACCTGCCTTGGCACCAGTGGGCTGTTCAGCTTCCTATTTCCAATAGAGAACGTAGTCTGAGGGACCCTCTGATTAGGACCTTGACAGGAAAGTGGGAAAAACTTATGGATTGGAGAAGTCAAAGCAGGCAAAGAATGAGCAGGAAGAGGTGTTCTGGGTAGGAGGAAAATGGAGGGAATTAACCTAAAGAAAGAGCTGAGATTCCACACACCTTGCGTTCAGGGCTGGCAGTGAGGATAAGCTGATGGCAGCAGTCACCTGTGTCACAGGGGCTGGATGCGAGGCTGGAGGTAGGGAGTGAAAGAGGATTATGTTGGTAGAAACCTCCCGAGCCAGGCATTTCACTTAGCAGGTGGAAGGGACTTGGCCCGGGGAGCAGTCTGGAGTGTTAGGAAGACTGTTCTAACATTGTGGTAGAGAAGAACGTCTCTGCTAGTAGACAGAAGTGAGGATGGAGAAAATGTGGCTGCAGGAAGGAAGGGAAGAGAAGACCCAGAAATCAGAAACCTGCATGGAATGGTAATTTCATCCATGTGCTGACATCTAAGAGCTGGAGCCTTTTAAAGCTGTAAAGGAAGCTCAGGGAGCACACAGTTCAAACCCTTCATGTTACGATCGAAGAGACAGTCCAGAGATGTGAGGCCAGCCAGCTGATGAGTGAGGGGTAGGGGGTGAGCCGCCAGGGTTCCAGAGCTTTGAGAATCTCTCCTGGGGTGCTGAGGTCTATGGGCAAACTGTCAGAGAGGGTTTCACCTGCCTCATAGGCAGAAAAAAAATCAAGATGTTTGGGCTACGGGCTCTCTGAGGGCTCTTCTGGAGCTGCAGCTTTAATGCCAGGCTGAGATTCAAACTCACATTCTTTGACTGAACTTAGCACTCAGAGAGATGTTCAGACATGCTCTAAAGTGAACTTGAAAGTAAGCTTTCAGAGACAGGCTCCAAAATATGCAAAGAACCCTCTTAAACTACATTTTTAAAATTCAGGCAAACAGCATGAAGTTGAAATGCTGCTATTGGCTGTATTTTCTCATATATGGAATTTTTCTTTTTTGCCTCAGATTGAAGGTGCGTTTATTCAAGGCATGGGACTTTATACAATAGAGGAACTGAATTATTCTCCTCAAGGTGTCCTGTACACCCGGGGCCCGAACCAGTATAAAATCCCTGCCATCTGTGACATCCCCATGGAGCTGCACATTTCTTTGTTGCCTCCCTCTGAAAACTCGAATACCCTGTATTCGTCTAAGGTAAGCTGTGCTCCATGAATAAATGAGTGTTTATGTGATACCTGTGCCGGGAGGGAGGGGCTACATTAATCTCTTGGTTGATTGGTTTTTGTTTTTTTTTTTCCTCGGAGTATAGGGGCAAAAGCCTGATTAAACATTTTAATTTTAAAGTAATTAAACATTATAAATTTCTTTAAAAATACTCCAAATTGTGGACACAAGCTACTATTATCATCAGGTTGCATCTGATTTTTCATCTTCATGCCAGTAATCAGCATCATGCCTCTATCTGCTCTCTCCCTTTGGGGTCATTTCCTTCCACTGGAATCCTCAGAATATAAATACTGAGCTAAAAGAATGGATTAGTTTTTTAAAGGAAAAAGTTGCATATATAATATTTAATGTATACATACATGCACATGTGTATTCATAGATGTGCACGTACATGAGATACATACATTCATATATATATACACACATACAGAGAAAGAGAGAGAGAGTCATAATCTAGTTGACTTGTCTCCCTACCAGGGTCTGGGAGAGTCTGGGGTATTCCTGGGGTGCTCAGTGTTTTTCGCCATCCACGATGCAATAAGGGCAGCACGACAGGAGAGAGGCCTGCCTGGACCACTGAGGCTCAACAGCCCACTGACTCCAGAGAAGATTAGAATGGCCTGTGAAGACAAGTTCACAAAAATGGTACGTTCTGCTCCAACAAGTCTGAATTTTTTCCCCTGTCCTTGTAACTAAGTTTCGTTAGTCCACCACGGTGGTTTTCCATGGAAGAAAAGTTGACATGAATCTGAAGACAATTGAGTGAGACAGCAGCCTGCCTGCAGTGGGGTCATTTCTACACCATTTAAAAAGAAAAGTTCAGTCTTCATTCAGCAATTGTATGCTCCTCCTTAGTTTTGTTCCCTTCCCAGGACACATTAGTCAGAAGTTCGGGAACTATGCTCTGATCCCAAGAAACCCAGGCCAAGAATATGGGCCACCCCAACATTCTTAACTTCCTCTACCCAAGCCATGGGAGTCTGTGCAGTTCCTGATCAGAACCCCAGAGAGGGAGGGATCCTTTCCCTCCCGCCAGTAGCAGGAATGCCTCCTGCAACACCCTGGTCAAGCAAACATCTCCACTCTCCGTGGGCATTTTCAGTGATGGGATTTTTAACTGTGGCAGGTCATGCCATTCAGAGTGACCCCTCTGACTATAAACACGTTATTCCTTAAATTGAGGGGAGAGCCCTGTACTATACAACCTCTCGTGATGGCTCTTCACGGTACCCCTTAAAGCTCTTCCAAAGCCCCGGGAATCACCTCTTCACTGTGGAGAAGCACAGACGCTGACTCCTCCTGTCCTCTTTTCCGCTTCAAGCCTGAGATGACTCTCCTGGCTGCCCTGCCCAGTCCGACCCTTGGTCCTCTCCTTGACTCCTCCATGTTTCTCATGCTGTGATGGTTGGCTCTCTCACTGTCCTGGTCACCCTCTGGGTGGTTTTTATCCTGTTTTATAATCTGCTCTTTTTCACATGTCATAAACATCTTCCAAGTTGCAAACATCCAAATTTGTCTTTTTATTCCAGATTCCAAGAGATGAACCTGGATCGTATGTTCCTTGGAGCGTACCCATATGAATCAAATACAAACCTCTGGTGAAGATGCGGGGATTCTTGCAACAAAGCAATCTATCCAGGCTCAGTGCTCTAGGGTGATAGGTCTGAAAGACAAATTTTCACAGTTCAGAAATCATTTCACAGAGTATTGCTTTTATAGGATGCTGATTTTAAATGTTCTAGTTAGAATCTGATAGATATGCTTAAGCAATTTAGAAACCATATTTTAAATGGCATAAATGCTAACTGATTTCCTCTACAATGATATTCTTTATTATTCTGTCCCTTACTTAGACCCATCCAGCTAAATAGAATGGAAGATGATGATTTGTATGTGATTCATAGTTGCCTTGCATCCACCAACAGAAATTATACTGTCTAGTAAAAGGCAATTTTCTAAATAATTTTATTAGTGTGAAATGTAAAGTTGTCATTTTCTTGTCCCCATTTGCTTTCCCCATCTGTTGTCAGAATGGATAGCAGGTACTATATGGAACCAAAAATAAAAACAGATAAATTGAACTTCATCAAAACTAAAAGCTTTGGTGCTTCAGAAGACACTTTGAGAAACTGAAAAGACGAACCACAGAATATGGGGAAATATTTGCAAATAATATGTCTGATAAAGATCTAGTGTGCAGAATATCAGAATATATTTTAAAACACTTGCAACACAACAATAAAAAGATAAATAACTCAAATTTTAAATGAGCAAAGGAATTAAATAGACATTTCTCTAAAGATATCTAAATGGCCAATAAGCACATGAAAAGATGCTCAAACTCATCAGTCATGAAGAAAAAGGAAGTAAAAATCACAATGAGGTATCATTTTACGCCCAGTAGGATGGCTGTAACCAACATGATGGATAATAGTATGTGTTGGCAAGGATGTGAAGCAACTGCAACTCTTATCCCTTGGCAGGAAGAATGAAAATGTACAGATCCTCTGGAAAATAGTTTGGCATTTCCTCAAAGAGTTAAACATGTAGTTGTCATATGACCACTCTTACATATATACCCAGGAGAATTGAAAACATATATTCAGAAAAAAACTTACGCACAAATATTCATAGCATTATTCATAATAATCAATGTGGAAACAATCTAACTCTATTAACTGATAACAAAATGTGATAAACAAAATAGCCACACAAGGGAATGTTACTGAGCCATACAAAAGAATGAAATTCTGATACATGCTACAATGTGGATGAACCTTGAAAACATTGTCTAAGCGAAAGTAGCCAGACACGAAAGGCCACATATTGTATGATTCCACCTATATGAAATGTCCAGAACAGGCAAATTCATAGAGACAAGAAATAGTTGCCAGGCCCTAAGGGGACATGGGGGATGGGGCAGTAAAGAGTGAATTTTACGGTATGTGAATTACATCTCAAAAAAAAGCACATATGAAGGGAAAGAGAAAAATGTGGAAAGGATGGAGAAGTTGTGAGAATCACAAGAAACTTATCCCAATGGCCTTTAGTGACAGGAAACCTCAAAGGGGGCTGAGCAGCAGCAAGACACTATCATTGAAAAACCCCGTTTCCATTAATGGCAGACAGAAGCATCTGCAGTGACGTATGGACTAGAGGCTGGAGTGTAATACCTTCTCCCTGTCACACTCTCAACTCTTGACTCTTGTCTCAGGGCCAGGTAAGATGGCAAAGCTTCTTCAGTGGCTTCAGACTAAGGACTAAGGTCATTCTTGCTATGGTGACACTTAGTTACATTATATCCCTTTAAAGAGCGGATTTTCTCATTTGTACCACAAATGATTATGGAGCACCAATTATGTGCCAGGCACTGTTCTAGTCACTTAGAACATAGCAGTAAATGTAGTCAACAAAGATCTTGCCCTTGTGAAGATTATAATCTAGTCAAGGGAGACAAACAGAAAACAGTGCATATAATTAAATTACGGAGTGTGAGCGATGGAGAAGAGTGTGGAGGGTGTACTGAAAGTAGAGCAGGTTAAGGCTGACGGATGGTGAGGGTGGCCTGGAGCAGGCTGAGCTGGATGCATCCGGAGGTGAGAATGGCGAGGGCCTGAGCCAAGCAGGTACCTGGAGGAAGCGAATGTCAGCATTTGTGGGCAAAGTGTCACCCCCATGGGGAGTGGCGGGGGGAGGGTGCCTGCCTACCTGTGGACCACCATGGCGCCTGCAAGCCTGGAACAGGCCTGGGGAGGGGCAGACATCCAGAGCCTTGAGACCATTGTGAGGACGTGGGCTTTTCATCTGAAAGAAGAGAAGTAACCTAAACTGACACATTTAAAGGCTCGTCCTGGATAATATCATGACACAGATCATATGAGGGCGCATTCTTAGGACTCACAGCTTCTCAGTCTTCCCCGAGTTTTCTCTTTCTTCTGCTTTCTCCTCTTCTCCTGTTGTACCTTCACCAACCCCTCCTCCAGCCCATCTATAGACACTGGGATTCCCCAGGGAGCCTCGTCTCTCATGCCCTCTCCCTTGCTGGCGCCTTCACTCCTGTGGTTTCTCTCACTCAGGGTCCAGCTCTGAAAACCCAACTTGCCTGTCCCTGCCATTTGCAAGTCACACAATCACCTCCAACTTAATGGTTCCCAAACAGATCTCTTCATCGCAGCCATCCACAAGATGCTAAGCCAGAGGCAGGGATGGGGTCGGGGTAGGTGAGGGGAGTGATGCAAGATGCTCTGTTCCCTCCGTGCAAGAGTCCGTCAAGCCCACCTGGGAGAAATACCTTACATCTTTCCCTCACTCTCTTTATTCCCATGGCAACTATGTTGTTCCAAGTCACCGTTATTTTCAAGCTGACTATTGCAGTAGTCTCCTCAGCTTTGCCCTGCATTCATTTTGCTTCCCTTCCAAACCATTCTGCAGATTAAAGCCAAAGTCAAAAGTTATATGTTAGAGTTTGGATACACAGACACATACACACAATATGAGCATGTTACATCCTTGCCTGAAACTCTGCCATGGCTGCCACCACTGCTCCAGATCCCTAGGGTGGCAAGCCTGCCCTTGGTGACCTGTTGTTCCCTGCCTATCTCTCCAGCAGTATCTCATGACTTCTCTCTTTTGCTACGAGCATTTCCTGTTCTCTTTCGCACTTGGGAGACTGTCCGTGATCTCTGCCTGGAAGGTGCTATCACCCATCCTTTGGTCTGTCTGCTACTAAGCAGTGCTTCTCTGATTTTAAAATGCACACCAATAACTTAAGGATCTTGTTCAAATGCAATCCAGCAAGCCCAGAAGCAATCAGGTAAGCTGAGAGTAGTACATCCAGAATCAAGCACAAGCAGGAATGGCAGGAACGAGCCAGCTGCAGGGAACCCAGACCACCTAACCCACTACTGTTGTGTCAGCATGTCTCCCAGAAATCCCTGTGGCTACATGGTGAAGTGAGAGACCCCTTATGACAGACTGACGGAAAAGGGAGAGTCTGAGCTTGGTTCATGAGTGGGTGGGCTCGGGCTGTGCCTCCAAGGTAGATATGGTGCTGTTTTCACTACAGCCTGCATCAGACACGGTGGGGGAAGAGCTCGGTGGTGCACTTGAGCATCCACTTGGTGGGGAGAGCAGAGGGGCTACATGGGCTCATGTGTAGTAGGGAATTGTTTGGCCAGCTGGGTAGAACATGGAAGGGGAAAGATTGGAGGACTAGGGATGAGAGGCTTATGAAGGAGTAGAAGGGAATGGGTGCAGCATGTGGAGGTTTTCATATCACATGTTCAAAACATGAACTGTCTTCTAAAGAAATCTAAAAATAACAGTGTAGAGAACATAACCTTTCTTCCATTCACAAACAAAACAAGTTCATCTGACTCCTTAGGATGAGACATTACACCAGGAATAATTGGCCAAGTGTTGTGGAGTTGTACACAAAGCATACCTTTTCTGTGTCTGCGTGAAAGAGCAGCCAGACTGATCCCATGGAGGATGACCAGCAGACAGAGAGCAGCCCTGAGGGGTGATTCCGGTCTGCTCTCTGTGTGTTCCTCTCATCAAAGCATGTAACATGGGATCCACTGTTCGTGTTGCATCTGAACCACTCAGAAGTGGCTGGTCTAACAGGACGATAGAACTGCCTAGAGAAGGTCCAGGTGAAACGCCAACTGGGAGGCTTGTGAGGTTAGAGCTGCATCCTCGTGGATGCGGCATACTCGAAATTAAAGGGCTACATATGATGTCCCCAGCGAACAATCAACAAACTGACATAAAATATCTGGACATTTATAGCATATTATGTGTCCATCGTTTATAATCTTGCACGCATGCATGCACAGTCATGTCCAACTTTTTGTGACCCCATGGACTGTAGCCTGCCAGGCTTCTCTGTCCATGGAATTTTCCAGGCGAGAATATTGGAGTGGGTAGCCATTTCCTCCTCCTCCAAGGGATCTTCCCAACCTAGGGATCGAACCCTCATCTCCAGCGTTTCCTGCATTGGCAGGTGGGTTTTTTACCTCTAGAGCCACCTGGGAGGCCATCATATATAATAATACTCTTCAAATTGATAGAGTCAAAAACCTAATAGGAGAAAATAGTCAAAGGACAGAAGAATAAATACAATACTAAATGTATAGCAAGACAAAAAATCTCATAACAGAAGAAATGCCTCTTCTGGACTGAAATTTCCCCCAATATTTGAAAAATGGTGAGTGTGGATAATACTCAGTGCTGAGGAAGGATATGGGGAAACTGACACCCTCTCACATATGATTCATTTTATTAGTGCACTTTTTGGAAGCCAAGTAAGTTGGACCTAGAAGCATGCATCTCCTTTAACCCAGGAATTCCAGTTCTTAGACTTTATGCAACAAAAATACTTGCTCAAATGTGCAAAGACAAAACCCAAGGTTTTTTATTGCGGCATTATTTTTAACAGTCAAAAGTGGAAAATAATGCAAACTAATAGGACATTTTAATAAATCATGGCAATAAGCTTTACAAGTTAACATTTATTGAGAACTTACTAGGTGCCAGGTGCTGTTCTAAGTACTTTACATGTATTAGCTGCTCAAATCTTCATAGAAATCCCCAGAGAGATACTGCTACTATTTTGTCCATTTTATAGGTGAGGCAACTGAGGCATAGAACACCTACATAACTTGAAAAAAAGCAAATGTTGAAATAATAGGAATAATTTTATTTCACTTTTTAAATTCATGTATGTACATATAGTTCACATATGCATGTGAAAATTCTATGTGAATACAGAGAAATCTGGTAATAGTCAACTCTGAAAAGTGAAAATTGGAAAGGAGAATTTTCACACTTACTTTATACAATCTTGTGGTTTTGATTTTTTTTTAAATAAGCATTAGATTTATAATTTTAGAACAAGTACATTAACATCTCTGAAGTAGGAAATGGCAACTCACTCCATTATTCTTGCCTGCAAAATCTGATGGACAGAGGAGCCTGGCAGACCAAAGTCCATGGCATTGCAAAGAGTTAGACACAACTGGGCTTGCACATGCACACACACACATTAACACCTAAGACACACCTTAAGACATTACATCTACATGATTTAGTTGCATTTCACTGAGGAACGAAGGTTCCTGTTGCTGGCTGTAAGAAGACATTTTTCTTCCTGTAGGTCAGCCTTATGAAAGAGTCAGTTCCTAGGTAGGTTGATAACAAGTCTGGGGTCTCTGAAGAGAAGAGAGGGTTCTGGGGCTCTCAAGGAGGAGATAGGGGTCTGAAGTTCTCAAGGAGGAGAAAAGGACAAACTTTTTTTCCCTGCATTCCTTAGTCTTCAGTTCAGTTCAGTCGCTTAGTTATGTCTGACTCTTTGAGACCCAATGGACTGCAGCACACCAGGTTTCCCTGTCCATCACCAACTCCCAGAGTTTGCTCAAACTCATGTCCACTGAGTCGGTGATGCCATCCAACCATCTCATTCTCTGTTGTCCCCGTCTCCTCCTGCCTTCAATCTTTCCCAGCATCAGGGTCTTTTCCACTGAGTAAGTTCTTTGCATCAGGTGGCCAAAGTATTGGAGTTTCAGCTTCAGCATCAGTCCTTCCAATGAACACCCAGGACTGATCTCCTTTAAGATGGACTGGTTGGATCTCCTTGCAGTCAAGGGACTCTCAAGAGTCTTCTCCAACACCACAGTTCAAAAGCATCAATTCTTTAGCCCTCAGCTTTCTTTATGGTCCAGCTATCAACATCCATACGTGACTACTGGAAAAACCGTAGCTTTGACTAGATGGACCTTTGGTGGCAAAGTAATGTCTCTGCTTTTTAATATGGTGTCTAGGTTGGTCATATCTTTTCTTCCAAGGAGTAAGAGTTTTTTAATTTCATGGCTGCAGTCACCATCTGCAGTGATTTTGAAGCCCCCAGACTTAATTAAGTCTGTCACTGTTTCCCCATCTATTTGCCATGAAGTGATGGGACCAGATGCCATAATCTTAGTTTTCTGAGTGTTGAGTTTTATGCCAGATTTTTCACTCTCCTCTTTCACTTTCATCAAGAGGCTCTTTAGTTCTTCTTTGCTTTCTGCCATAAAGGAGGTATCATCTGCATATCAGAAGTTATTGATATTTCTTCTGGCAATCTTGATTCCAGCTTGTGCTTCATCCAGCCCTTGTGTGCATGGGACCTTCTTCTGAAGGAGGTCTCCATTATCTTCATTACCTCCAACACTGTGCTCCCAACAGCTGAGGGTATCCAACACCCCTCACCTACATTTATTTATTTCCTAGATGGGGGCACTGAAGCACACACAGTATCTAATGAACCTCTGTATTCCCAGTGCCTATATATGGCACCTGACACAGAAACGGGGACTGTTTGTTCGCTCAGTCGTGTCTGACTCTTTCCGACCCCATGGACTGTAGCCCGGCAGGCTTCTCTGCCCATGGCATTCTCCAGGCAAGAATACTGGAGTGGGTTGCCATTCCCTCCTCCAGGGGATCTTCCCAACCCAGGGATCAAGCCCAGGTCTCCTGCATCTCCAGGCAGATTCTTTCCCACTGAGCCACCAGGGAAGCCCACCTGGCACAGAGGCAGAACTCAAATGTTTGAAAGGCTGAGACACTTTGGGAACCTGTGGGATTACCTGAGTACACGTCTTACCAGCACGAGCGGTCCTTGGTGGATGGCTTAAGTTTCACAGACTAGGTTCCCAGCTGATATTGGACAGCCATCTGTTCCCATACGCCAGTTGTGCTGGTTTCATAGATATAGCTTGGCGGAATTATCTTTGTGGCCCTCACAATGAACCAGCTGGTGGTGCTGCTCAGCTGAACCAAATTTGATATTTTAAGTGGCCCAAGAAGACTACAGCAGCACATGGGACAAATTACTCAGCCATCTCAGATAGAAAGGCTGCCCTGCCCACGGGGTCACACAGGGAAGAAATGCAGAGTCCTCTGTAATTGTTGCTCAGTCACATGTACCAGCTACAAATGTCACCCACGAGCAACTTCTGAATTGCTTGCAGAGCCAAGGAGGCCAAAGAGAGAATTTACAAGCTTGAGGAACAGCTTGAATGGCCATACCGTTGCCAACTCATTCATCAAACTTCAATGGAGGTTCTATGTTACTCTGCATGGGTGCCTTAGGACATGGGGCTTTCCTTTCAGGGGTTTTTACATTCCATCAGAGTACAGAGAAGTGTCACAGAGTGGAGTCCAGGAGCAGCCACTGCAGCTGGCAACCCTGTCTAGTGCTCAAGCCCCCAGGGAAGCCTGCGCTGGCCACTCTATAGAGGATATCATTCCTTATCTTTATTGTTTTGAGAATAAATGGCCAGGAGCCCAAGACAGTGTTTCCAGGACTGACCCGTCAACAGACAGTAAAACCTGCTCTGTTGTGTCTCCCCATGATTATTATGACAATGATGCCTTTCCTAAGGTTCTAAGTTTCTCCCTTGGGCAGTGAGTGTATGTGCCTTTGTCCTCAGAGAAGGTGCTCCTGTGTCCCCATTTCCTGTGTACATCCCTCGGCTGCTGACCAGGTGGACAGAGCACACGTTCACCGTCAAAGTGCCTGACTTGGAATAATGGTGGTTTCTGAGCATTGTTCACTGGAGTAGTGTGAACCTTCAGATGCCAACAAAGAGGCAGTTCTCCAGGTGGCCCATGGCCCACAGTTGGCTATAAAAGTCCTTCTGGTGGGCAAAGAATCCATCTAGGAATACAGGCCTTTCCTTGGGCATATCCGGTGATTGACATGCAATTTGTCAACTTTCACTTTTGACCAGGCTTGTTTAGAGTGGTAGAGGACCCACCTGCCAGTGCAGGAGACATAAGAGATGTGGGTTCAATCCCTGGGTCAGGAAGATTCCCTGGAAGAGGGCATGGCAACCCACTCCAGTATTCTTGCCTGGAGAATCCCCATAAACAGAGGAGCCTGGTGGGCTACAGTCCATGGGGTCGCAAAGAGTTGGACATGACTGAAGCGAATTAGCACACACCCATGAGTAAGGCAAGGTTTACTAAAATTTTAGTTTCATTAAATGGAAATTAGCTTGTTACCAGAATTTTCTGAAGACTTGCCTTTACAAAGCCCAGATCATTATACCACTCTGCTTAGAAGCTTAGATATTAAGAAATCTAGCTGGTAGCTTTTAGTGACACCTCCCGCCTCCGCCGCCCCCCGCCTCCCCAGCTGACCCTGGAAGCAGCTGCAAAGGTGTGCCTTGTAGGCCTCCTGAACCACAATGGAACCACAAGAAGCATTTTCTCTAGGACCTGTGGCTGTGAGTATTGCTGTTATCACTGGAGACTCAGAGAAAAGAAGCCTTTCACATTTTTTGCAGTCTCTTGGGATTTCTCAGTCTCCCAAGCCATCTCCACAGCCCCTAGTGTAGCACAAGCAGACTTGGCAAGACGGCACATTCCTATTGATTGTAAAATATGCTTAGCTTAGAGCCTGGGTGTTCTGATTCTGTGTTAGCTGTTGGTTTCCTTCTGTATCCCTGTGGGCAGCTCTGCAGTTAGATAATATTACTTCCAAGTTCTTTTCCAGCTCTAAAGCCCTGTAATTCTGAGCCAAGATGATTGCAGGCAGGCTCAGCACATTTTGTAGCAAAAAAAGTAATATCTATCTGCCCCATCTTATTTGGATTTTTATTTTTGCTTCTCTATTACACACCTACAACTGTAGGGATATGTGTTCACGTAAACAAGTCTTTCCCTTCTCCCCCAAACAATCTATATATGATTTTGCATTTAAAACAGATGGCCTCTCCCTCAAAACCCCCAAACTTAGATTATTGTTCCACCTTGGGTCAGAGGGATCTTTGAAGGTACCAGGGCCTCAATTGCCCTCCAGAGGAAATAGTAGCGTAAGCAGCATAAACCTGCCCCAGAGTCACAGCCATCCAGCGACAGGCTGGCCCTGCCCTGCACGGCTTGCCCTGGCTCTGCTCAGCGCGATGGGGGAGGTGCCTGTGTGTATTGCGGCAGAGATGGAAAGGAGGGGTTACTTCCCAGGGGAAATATCTTCTATTTTATAAGATATATGATAATATCAATCAAAAAGATCTTGACAATTGTTTTTTTTTTTTTTTTTTGCTTAGGCTGCTGCCCTGGTTCACATTTATCTGGATGGGTCTGTGCTGGTGACTCACGGTGGAATTGAAATGGGGCAGGGGGTCCACACTAAAATGATTCAGGTAAGAATGCAAGTCATTGGATGAAGCTAGATGTGTGCTTGTGGATATGTGTATAAGGGAGAAGCAAGGGGTGTACATTTTCTATTCCAAAATAAAAAGGATAGGAGACTTTAACTTTGATTGCTTCAACTACTAAGCTCTTCACAGAAACTGGGTAAGAAAGCCAGTTCTGTAACTGACCCTACTAAAAGAATGTGGCAGAATAGGCTGTGGTTGTCTTATTGCTAAAGAAGGTTGTAGATCATTTGCTGCTTTCCTTTGAATGTATTAACAAATGTGTTGGGGTTTCTTTTCTTTTTTTTTTGAGACTTTGCTGAGAAATAAAAAGATGTGTAAATTCTGATGCATTGCATTATTTTTCGCCATTTTTATAGTAGGACTCTGAACAACTGGTGATATAAAGCACATTTGATAATTTTAACCAAACTATCACTTTTCTTTTGGCTCAATTATTTTAGAATAAGTTTTAGCTGTTTCTATTTTGATAATCATTATAATATTACAGATTATAAAACATTTGAAAAGCAAACTTTTTTTTTAAACCCTGCACACTTTAACCACTTAGCAGTAATCACTGTTATGTGGTTTTTCAAGACTTTTTTTCTTTTTCAATGACTTTGACTTTTCTTTTTCAAAAAACCACAAGCACTCTGTTTGCATAATTTTGTATCTTGGTTTTTTCCCACCTATCTTGATACAGAACAAGCATTTCCTCCTGTCATTAAGAATTTTTTGCAATCATAATTTTTAATGTTGCATGTGGATGTATGTATAATTCACTTAACCATCCCCAACTGTTAAACACTCTAGTGGACACTTTTGTCCATAAGCCTATGATCAAATCAATGACTGTTTTTTAAAATAAGTTCTCAGGAGTGGAATTACTGGGTCACAGAATAAGCCTTAAATCATTTGGCACTTATTACCAAATCGTTTTCCAGAAAGTATCCATCATATTACACCACTAGCCAACATTCTATGTTATGGACTGTTTAAAAAAAAAAAAAAAAAACCTAGATAATGTGATAGATGAAATTACCTCATTATTGCTTTAATTTGCACTTTTCTGATTATAGGGGTGCTGATTATATATTTTCTTTCATGTTATCACTTGCTTGAGAATTTTCTGGTCATTGCTTTTTCCCTCTCTGAGGTGAGACTTAAGTGTTTTCCGTACTGAGCCACCAGAAACCTGTCTGTTCTAAGCCTATACGCTTTGTGCAGGCAGTCTTCTGAGAGCCAGTGGCGGGGAGGGCTCTGTATACTTACGCCGTTGCCCTAGTTGTTGGCAAACTCTACTAAGCCATACTGCTAGTGGGAAAGACAATCTGGGACCAGCTGAGACTAGTAGTATGATTTTCGCTCCATCACTGAACACAAAGGAAGAACGTAACAGCCAGCAAAGTCCTTATGTTGGCCAATGGCACTGGCACCATTTACTCCTGGGATCTCGAGTGGGCACTGTTGCTTTAACAAGGCCATTGTCCTTTCTCTTTCTGGAGCATCTCCAGAAATCTGGATAAAGCATCTCCTCTCTGATGAAGTCAGCTTTGCTAGAACTGTGCAGCGTGCAGAGGTGTAAAAGAGGCCTCAAAGGTGTTGATTTCATGATGATGGAGATATAAAGCATTTCCTCCTGCCTTAACTTTGGAGGGCTCACCTCCTCTATAGGGTGCTTTTGTGCTAAAGAAAGTCAGCGAAGAAGAAAGTGTGTTCAGGGTTGCAGGGGCCAGACCAGCTGCAGGGTTTTAGACAAGAGGGACTTCTTGTGGCTGGAGGGACTCATGGTCCTGTCACTGGTCTCTGCTGGGTGTGGAGGGCTTCACATACATGCTACCATGGGGTATATGCACAGGTCTATGCCTAACCAAAGAAAAGTGAAAGATCTCTTCCAAAATCCAGGTGGTGAGTCGTGAGTTAAGGATGCCACTGTCCAGTATCCACCTCCGGGGAACAAGCACAGAAACCATCCCTAATACAAATGCCTCTGGAGGTTCCGTAGTGGCTGATCTCAACGGGTTGGCAGTAAAGGTAAAAATCATTCAGCGGGGCCTAGATCATAAATTCCGTCAAGGCTGGAGCTCAGGAGATGTTGAGAATCCATCCAGTTCTTGTCTCCTTCCCACCCCCTCTTGGGGAAAACAGCCTTCCCCCAGGTTGGGGGCTCAATCAGTGTTCAGCACTGGCCACTCTCCCGAGTGGAAGATGCCACCCCCTTTCCCCCTCACTCCTGACAACTCACTGCTCCCCACGTCCTAATCCATTCTGCTTAGAAATCTCCCTTTCTGGTTCCAGGTAGCAGTATCATGGCTGCTTTGGTTCAAACTCATGCCTCTTGCCAGATAGCAAGGCTCTGTCTGTCCACCCCAGTTTCATTGCCTTTCACTCGCTTCCCGCAGGCAGAGAAAGCTTCCCCACAGAATAAATCTGCCCACTCTGTGCTTACAAATGGTGGCCGGTAGTTTGCCAACAGTTTTTCTATTAAGTTCTGAGCTCTCAACAGGGCTGTACAAGGCTCCCATCCTAGGTGGTCTGTCTTTAAGACTAGCTCGTGCTTCACCCCTACCCCCATGAGACTTTTCTCATCACCTCTTACAGGTTGGTCTCTTCCTTCTCCATGTTCCATGGGCCTCTTAAATAAGCCTATGTAAGGTCACTTTTCATGTGGTTTTGTAGTTGGTGTTTATGATCATAATTTTAACTGAAAAATATCCCTAGGATGCTTGTCAGACTCTTCTGAAACGCCTTAAACCCATCATCAGCAAGAATCCCAAAGGCACTTGGAAAGATTGGGTAAGAATTACTGTTTCTGTGTGTAATGTTAGAAAAAAAAGTAGAGAGAGTGAGAGAGAAATATGTGAGTCAAATATCAGTGGAAAGGGCACACTAAAAGGTATTACACTTATATGATGATCGAGGCCTTTGGCTTTTGGCTCACAGCATGTGGAAATATTATCATAGGATGATGGCAGAACTCCTGCTTCTGAGACAATTCTCTGTTAGAGAACAGAAAGTTCCTCTTGTTTTAAGCGAGAATTAATATTTCTTCCTAAGGAATCTAGGTATTTTCTTGATAATAGCTATCAATCTATCTGTTCTCTTTTGCTGCTGCTGCTGCTAAGTCGCTTCAGTCGTGTCTGACTCTGTGCGACCTCATAGATGGCAGCACATCAGGCTCCACTGTCCCTGGGATTCTCCAGGCAAGAACACTGGAGTGGGTTGCCATTTCCTTCTCCAATGCATGAAAGTGAAAAGTGAAAGTAAAGTCGCTCAGTCGTGTCCGACTCTTTGTGACCCCATGGACTGCAGCCTACCAGGCTCCTCCGTCCATGGGATTTTCCAGGCAAGAGTACTGGAGTGGGGTGCCATCGCCTTCTCTGCTGTTCTCTTTTGGGGGGTTCTATTGTTCCTAAAATTGGAAGATAATACCACAGTCACTCTGTAAAAGTAAAAGTCATATAAGCACTCATTTAGAAAGAGAAAGCCAAGCCATTTGGGTATATATTCAACTGCTCCCTTTGATCTACTTACAATCTAGTTGGACAGGAAGACACATCCTAAAATCAACTAGGAAACTATTCAGAATAATGGGTTTTAAAGTACCAGATGGTGTGGAATGGATACCCACTGAAGACTGGGTGTATTTGTCATACCGACAGTTCTAGGATGTTAAGTCACATTAAAGCACTGGTCTGGAGGAAATCACACTGGGAAATCTTACTTAGAAATGGTCCTGCTATTGCATAGAGTTAGGACTCATTCTGTAATTCATATTTATGAGCGCTCTCAATCCTTTCTGGGCATCTTTATTTCTGCCCTCTGCCCAGTGCTGCCTGAGAGAGTCTGACTGGAGAAAGATGGAGTGCAAGCAAGTCGCTCTTCCACCATAATGGAATGCTGCCCTCCATCCCATTTTCTTCTGTGATGCTTACACTTCTCACCTTTTTCTTTCTCAGACCTAAATTGCATCGTTTTGTATCTTAGTCAGCTGTGTACACTGCAGAGTCAGGAGAACTTCAGGTGTAAATGGTACGATTTAGCAAGATTGTGCCCATCTCTAAGTCTACCATGGACAGTGAAAATGACAGTCGCTCCGTTGCTTCTGACTCTTTGAGGCCCCGTGGGCTACACCATCCATGGAATTCTGCAGGCCAGAACACTGGAGTGGGTAACTGTTCCTTCTCCAGGGCATCTTCCCAGCCCAGGGATTGAACCCAGGGCTCCTGCACTGCAGGCAGATTCTTTACCAGCTGAGCCACCAGAGAAGCCCAAATGGATACTTGATATTAAAATTAAACATCTGACCACCTTTGGTTTCCTGATACGTTCCATGTTAATAGGCTAAGTCTTTCCAGGTGACTGGATGAAATTCTTCACAAACAGAACATGTGTTGGCAACAGTAGTCCAGTCTATAAGTGTAAAATACCGTAAGAGTCATTTATTATTGTGATATGCATTGAACAAATGCCATTCCTATAAGCACTGAACCACAAATGACCTATAGAAGGTGGAAAATGCTGAAAGGAATAAATTAATGTTGGTCCTTCTGTGTTTTTACTCCTGATCGCTTTATTTAACACAAAGTAAAATTAAAATGTGAGTCTTGAGTGACTCTTACTTTAAACATCTTTACTGTATCACATTGTACTCTTTTTTTTTCCAGGCACAGGCTGCCTTTAATGAAAGCATTAGTCTCTCAGCTACTGGATACTTCAGGTAAATAGTCCTTTTGATCATATGCTATGGAAAACAGCAGTAGTATTTTAAAGGAGAGTTTCATTTCTGTTTGTACTTTTGGCAAAAAATGATTTTGTACTTTCTGTTAACCCACTGTCATAAATAACTTTTAGCTGCTACTTAATCCAGATGTCAGAAAGCCTGGGGAAAAATAGACATACAAATAAAATACAGTTGAATCAATGATTCAAATCATTCAGTTCAGTTCAGTCGTTCAGTCGTGTCCGACTCTTTGCGACCCCGTGAACCGTACCACGCCAGGCCTCCCTGTCCATTACCAACTCCCTGAGTCCACCCAAACCCATGTCCATTGTGTCGGTGATGCCATCCAACCATCTCATCCTCTGTTGTCCCCTTCTCCTCCTGCCCTCAATCTCTCCCAGGGTCTTTTCAAATGAGTCAGCTCTCCGCATCAGGTGGCCAAAGTTTTGGAGTTTCAGCTTCAACATCAGTCCCTCCAATGAACACCCAGGACTGATCTCCTTTAGGATGGACTGGCTGGATCTCCTTGCAGTCAAGGGGCTCTCATGAGTCTTCTCCAACACCACAGTTCAAAAGCATCAATTCTTTGGTGCTCAGCTTTCTTTATGGTCCAACTCTTACATCCATACATGACCACTGGAAAAACCATAGCTTTGACTAGACGGACCTTTGTTGGCAAAGTGATGTCTCTGCTTTTTAATATGTTGTCTAGGTTGGTCATAACTTTCCTTCCAAAGAGCAAGCGTCTTTTAATTTCATGGCTGCAGTCACCATCCACAGTGATTTTGGAGCCCAGAAAAATAAAGTCAGCCACTGTTTCCACTGTTTCCCCATCTATTTGCCATGAAGTGATGGGACTGGATGCCATGATCTTAGTTTTCTGAATGTTGGGAAAGCCAACTTTTTCACTCTCCTCTTTCACTTTCATCAAGAGGCTCTTTAGTTCTTCTTCACTTTCTGCCATAAGGGTGGTGTCATCTGCATATCTGAGGTTATTGATACTTCTCCCGGCAATCTTGTTTCTAGCTTGTGCTTCTTCCAGCCCAGCATTTCTCATGATGTACTCTGCATAGAAGTTAAATAAGCAGGGTGACAATATACAGCCTTGACCTACTCCTTTTCCTATTTGAAACCAGTTTGTTGTTCCATGTCCAGTTCTGACTGTTGTTTCCTGACCTGCATACAGGTTTCTCAAGAAGCAGGTCAGGTGGTCTGGAATTCCCATCTCTTCCAGAATTTTCCACAGTTTATTGTGATCCACACAGCCAAAGGCTTTGGCATAGTCAATAAAGCAGAAATAGATGTTTTTTGGAACTCTCCTGCTTTTTCAATGATTCAGCGGACGTTGGCAATTTGATCTCTGGTTCCTCTGCCTTTTTTAAAACCAGCTTGAATATCTGGAAGTTCATGGTTCATGTATTGCTGAACCCTAGCTTGGAGAATTTTGAGTTTTTTTACTTTACTAGTGTGTGAGATGAGTGCAATTGTGTGGTAGTTTGAGCATTCTTTGGCATTGCCTTTCTTTGGGATTGGAATGAAAATTGACCTTTTCCAGTCCTGTGGCCACTGCTGAGTTTTCCAAATTTGCTGACATATGGAGTGCAGCACTTTCACAACATCATCTTTTAGGATTTGAAATAGCTCAACTGGAAAATCATCACTTCCACTAGCGTTGTTCATAGTGATGCTTCCTAAGGCCCATCTGACCTCACATTCTAAGATGTCCAGCTCTAGGTGAGTGCGAGTGATCACACCTTCATCATTATCTGGGTCGTGAAGATCTTTTTTGTACAGTTTTTCTGTGTATTCTTGCCCCCTCTTCTTAATATCTTCTGCTTCTATTAGGTCCATATCATTTCTGTCCTTTATTGAGCCCATCTTTGCATGAAATGTTCCCTTGGTATCTCTAATTTTCTTGAAGAGATCTCTAGTCTTTCCCATTCTATTGTTTTCCTTTAATTCTTTGCATAGAACACTGAGGAAGGCTTTCTTATCTCTCCTTGCTATTCTTTGGAACTCTGCATTCAAATCGGTATATCTTTCCTTTTCTTTTTTGCCTTTCACCTCTCTTCTTTTCACAGCTATTTCTTACAAATAGGCATTACGCCTCCTCAGACAGCCATTTTGCTTTTTTGCATTTCTTTTTCTTCATAGTGGGACGTATGAAGAGTTCCCTGGGGGTTACCAAGGAAGGAGTGGTTGACATTGTGTTGAAAACTCACTGTGTCCCTTAAGAAATGAAGGAAAAGAGATGCAAATGCAATCTATAGTAAGATAAATACCGTTGTCTAGATTGGCAAAAAAATAAGAAATTTAACAGTATCTATGTGTTTGCTGTCAAGATGTGGAACAACTAGAGCTCAGAAACTTTGGAAAGCAATCTATCAAATTATTTAATGGAGAGTGAAAGCCATCAGGAGGCAGAGAGATGTAGAGAGTCGCACCTGATTGTCTCTCTTTGCCAGTTCTTGTGGGAGTCTGAGGGCACTGGCAGGGATAAGCCCCTCCAGGCTGGGAGGAGAGGAGGAGAGAAGAGTAGAAAGTACTGGTCAGCTGCTGGCCTATGCTTCTCTTCTACCATGACATTCATTTGGTGTCCTTAAAGAAGAATTGGGAACAGAGCAGTCCTTGGAGCCTGATGGAGAGACCAGAGTGCTGGCAAAGAATGAGAGCCAGGGGGCCTGACCCCACCTACAGAAGGCTGAATCTTCGGGCCAGAAAGAGACACCGAAAAGGGTGCACCTTTGATGTAGTATTTGGTGTAAAATCCAGCTGGAATTCCCCAAGCCTGATTACAACAGGATTACATGACCCTATATTAACCAAAAACAATAGGATGAATATCCAAATGATCAGCAGTTAACTGCCAAGCCTAGGGAGTTAGTGGTAGGGAGTGGTTTCCTGTTTTTCTCAGACAAAGCAAGTTTAATAAGAAAGAAGTAAATATTTATTCATTCCACAGCTTTACTCCTTATATTATGTGCTGCACATCTTTGAATCACAAGTGTACTCCTCTCGTTTTTGCCAGGCGTGCAAATTGGGCACAGCTCCTCATGGGTCTGTTTAATTACTGTGGTCTGCAATGAAGCGGCTTGATCGTTTAACAACACTCCTCAAAAATTCTGTTTCCTCCAGGGGTTATGAGTCGAACATAAACTGGGAGACAGGCGAAGGCCACCCTTTCGAATACTTTGTTTATGGAGCAGCCTGTTCCGAGGTTGAGATAGACTGCCTGACAGGTGCTCATAAGGTCAGTACCAATTTGGGAAGGTCTTTGAGCTGAACTCTAGATCCATTTATTTTCCACATATTCCATCTGTCTGAGCACTAGAGGGGCACCACATAATTGGCTGAGGATAGTTTCTCTATATTACCAAAGGAAATAGGAGCTCAGCAATCACCTTGGTGCAACGGTTAGAAAGCAACTGGCAGCCTCTCTTCTTTATGTCCCTGCCCTCTTAAATGGGCACAGGTGTTCCCACCAGCCTGGCTGGGCCTGCTATCCTCTCCTCCTCTGTAGGTTATCAGAGAACTTTTGGTTACCAAGCTGTAATGTTAGATTTAGTCTCTCCTCTGCTCTAAAAATTCATAACCTAAAATGGCAATTTTTGCTGATGAACCCTGAGTTCTTGATTCAGAAACTATCACCCAGCCAGCTGGACTGTTGAGGGCAGAGTGTGGTGGTGGCCAGGAAGTTTTGCAACAAGGATCAGGAGGGCCATAAACATTTCCTGTTTTCTGTGGGATGTGTTCTATTTGTTGTAGTGGATTCAACCGAATACGTTACATCCCTCAGCTGGAATCAAAGCCAAGTAAATATTTTCCTCTCCTGTTGTTTGCAAGAAAAAAAAAAAAAAAAGACTACTTAAGCTGCATGAGTCTTTATATAACTTTGAAGTTATACATAATAAACTGTGTTGCTTCTTTTTCCTGAAATATGTGTCTCAACTTTGTCTTCCCAAGTTATATTCATCAAACTAAACATTTTTACTTGTTTTTAATTACTAGAACATCAGAACAGACATTGTCATGGATGTTGGCTACAGTATAAATCCAGCCCTTGACGTAGGCCAGGTATGTGGAACTAATGTTCCTCTCTCCTTGTTTGTAAAAGTCAACACTGCTGGAGGGTCTGCCAGGAAAACATTCCACTGGCTTACTCATCTTCTTTTTAAAAAATATATATTTATTTGTTTTCAATATTTTTGTGTGTGTTTATTTTTTAATATTTATTATTTGGCTGTTCCAGGTCTTAGTTGTAGCATGTAGGATCTTTAGTTGCAGCATGCACGGTCTAGTTCCCTGACCAGGGAACAAACCTGGGTCCCCTGCATTGGGAGGGTGGAATCTCAGCTACTGGCCCAACCTAGAAGTCCCGATTCATCATCTTCTTGTGTGTGTGTGAATCACTCAGTAACGTCTGACTCTTTGCAACCCCATGGACTGTAGCCCGCCAGGCTCCTCTGTCCATGGGATTTCCCAGGCAAGAATACTGGAGTGGATTGCATTTCCCTCTCTAGGGGATCTTCCTGACCCAGGGATCAAACCCGGGTCTCCTGGACTGCAGGTGGTCTCCTGCATTGCAGGTGGATTCTTTACCAACTGAGCTACTAGGGAAGCCCACCCATCATTTTCTTATTCTCTCCGTTTAGTCAGAATCTTTCTGTTCAGGACAGCCATAGCACTCAAACCTCTTATTGTTTAAAAAGAGGAAGAAAACAAAGGTGTTGTAGGTAGTTTTTGAAAAAATGTGCACTCTGTGACTGGGGAGCTTGAAAGAGCAGGACTGAGCCTAGAGGTAGCAGCATGAACCCCACGCCTGTGGGCTAGAAGTAGGATCCAGGACTTTGTGTTGAGTCCAGAGAAGGTGATGGGCTCTGGCTTCAGGGTTGAGATAGCAAACATCAGATAGTTACAGCACAGCTGCTAATGGGTAGCCTATTTTGCCCACAGATATTTTACAATTTAAATTTGAAATAATTAACAAGATTGAAAAATTACAAGCTGTTTTACATGAATTTTCACATGTCTAGCATCTCTTGGATACACAGAAAATTTGCCAACACTGGAGCTATCTTTCCATGAGGAAAAGTCTATTGGCTGCCTCTTGAGAGAGTCACATGCTCTCTGGAAGCTTCTCTCACTTTATCTACCTGCCTTGGCACCAGTGGGCTGTTCAGCTTCCTATTTCCAATAGAGAACGTAGTCTGAGGGACCCTCTGATTAGGACCTTGACAGGAAAGTGGGAAAAACTTATGGATTGGAGAAGTCAAAGCAGGCAAAGAATGAGCAGGAAGAGGTGTTCTGGGTAGGAGGAAAATGGAGGGAATTAACCTAAAGAAAGAGCTGAGATTCCACACACCTTGCGTTCAGGGCTGGCAGTGAGGATAAGCTGATGGCAGCAGTCACCTGTGTCACAGGGGCTGGATGCGAGGCTGGAGGTAGGGAGTGAAAGAGGATTATGTTGGTAGAAACCTCCCGAGCCAGGCATTTCACTTAGCAGGTGGAAGGGACTTGGCCCGGGGAGCAGTCTGGAGTGTTAGGAAGACTGTTCTAACATTGTGGTAGAGAAGAACGTCTCTGCTAGTAGACAGAAGTGAGGATGGAGAAAATGTGGCTGCAGGAAGGAAGGGAAGAGAAGACCCAGAAATCAGAAACCTGCATGGAATGGTAATTTCATCCATGTGCTGACATCTAAGAGCTGGAGCCTTTTAAAGCTGTAAAGGAAGCTCAGGGAGCACACAGTTCAAACCCTTCATGTTACGATCGAAGAGACAGTCCAGAGATGTGAGGCCAGCCAGCTGATGAGTGAGGGGTAGGGGGTGAGCCGCCAGGGTTCCAGAGCTTTGAGAATCTCTCCTGGGGTGCTGAGGTCTATGGGCAAACTGTCAGAGAGGGTTTCACCTGCCTCATAGGCAGAAAAAAAATCAAGATGTTTGGGCTACGGGCTCTCTGAGGGCTCTTCTGGAGCTGCAGCTTTAATGCCAGGCTGAGATTCAAACTCACATTCTTTGACTGAACTTAGCACTCAGAGAGATGTTCAGACATGCTCTAAAGTGAACTTGAAAGTAAGCTTTCAGAGACAGGCTCCAAAATATGCAAAGAACCCTCTTAAACTACATTTTTAAAATTCAGGCAAACAGCATGAAGTTGAAATGCTGCTATTGGCTGTATTTTCTCATATATGGAATTTTTCTTTTTGCCTCAGATTGAAGGTGCGTTTATTCAAGGCATGGGACTTTATACAATAGAGGAACTGAATTATTCTCCTCAAGGTGTCCTGTACACCCGGGGCCCGAACCAGTATAAAATCCCTGCCATCTGTGACATCCCCATGGAGCTGCACATTTCTTTGTTGCCTCCCTCTGAAAACTCGAATACCCTGTATTCGTCTAAGGTAAGCTGTGCTCCATGAATAAATGAGTGTTTATGTGATACCTGTGCCGGGAGGGAGGGGCTACATTAATCTCTTGGTTGATTGGTTTTTGTTTTTTTTTTTCCTCGGAGTATAGGGGCAAAAGCCTGATTAAACATTTTAATTTTAAAGTAATTAAACATTATAAATTTCTTTAAAAATACTCCAAATTGTGGACACAAGCTACTATTATCATCAGGTTGCATCTGATTTTTCATCTTCATGCCAGTAATCAGCATCATGCCTCTATCTGCTCTCTCCCTTTGGGGTCATTTCCTTCCACTGGAATCCTCAGAATATAAATACTGAGCTAAAAGAATGGATTAGTTTTTTAAAGGAAAAAGTTGCATATATAATATTTAATGTATACATACATGCACATGTGTATTCATAGATGTGCACGTACATGAGATACATACATTCATATATATATACACACATACAGAGAAAGAGAGAGAGAGTCATAATCTAGTTGACTTGTCTCCCTACCAGGGTCTGGGAGAGTCTGGGGTATTCCTGGGGTGCTCAGTGTTTTTCGCCATCCACGATGCAATAAGGGCAGCACGACAGGAGAGAGGCCTGCCTGGACCACTGAGGCTCAACAGCCCACTGACTCCAGAGAAGATTAGAATGGCCTGTGAAGACAAGTTCACAAAAATGGTACGTTCTGCTCCAACAAGTCTGAATTTTTTCCCCTGTCCTTGTAACTAAGTTTCGTTAGTCCACCACGGTGGTTTTCCATGGAAGAAAAGTTGACATGAATCTGAAGACAATTGAGTGAGACAGCAGCCTGCCTGCAGTGGGGTCATTTCTACACCATTTAAAAAGAAAAGTTCAGTCTTCATTCAGCAATTGTATGCTCCTCCTTAGTTTTGTTCCCTTCCCAGGACACATTAGTCAGAAGTTCGGGAACTATGCTCTGATCCCAAGAAACCCAGGCCAAGAATATGGGCCACCCCAACATTCTTAACTTCCTCTACCCAAGCCATGGGAGTCTGTGCAGTTCCTGATCAGAACCCCAGAGAGGGAGGGATCCTTTCCCTCCCGCCAGTAGCAGGAATGCCTCCTGCAACACCCTGGTCAAGCAAACATCTCCACTCTCCGTGGGCATTTTCAGTGATGGGATTTTTAACTGTGGCAGGTCATGCCATTCAGAGTGACCCCTCTGACTATAAACACGTTATTCCTTAAATTGAGGGGAGAGCCCTGTACTATACAACCTCTCGTGATGGCTCTTCACGGTACCCCTTAAAGCTCTTCCAAAGCCCCGGGAATCACCTCTTCACTGTGGAGAAGCACAGACGCTGACTCCTCCTGTCCTCTTTTCCGCTTCAAGCCTGAGATGACTCTCCTGGCTGCCCTGCCCAGTCCGACCCTTGGTCCTCTCCTTGACTCCTCCATGTTTCTCATGCTGTGATGGTTGGCTCTCTCACTGTCCTGGTCACCCTCTGGGTGGTTTTTATCCTGTTTTATAATCTGCTCTTTTTCACATGTCATAAACATCTTCCAAGTTGCAAACATCCAAATTTGTCTTTTTATTCCAGATTCCAAGAGATGAACCTGGATCGTATGTTCCTTGGAGCGTACCCATATGAATCAAATACAAACCTCTGGTGAAGATGCGGGGATTCTTGCAACAAAGCAATCTATCCAGGCTCAGTGCTCTAGGGTGATAGGTCTGAAAGACAAATTTTCACAGTTCAGAAATCATTTCACAGAGTATTGCTTTTATAGGATGCTGATTTTAAATGTTCTAGTTAGAATCTGATAGATATGCTTAAGCAATTTAGAAACCATATTTTAAATGGCATAAATGCTAACTGATTTCCTCTACAATGATATTCTTTATTATTCTGTCCCTTACTTAGACCCATCCAGCTAAATAGAATGGAAGATGATGATTTGTATGTGATTCATAGTTGCCTTGCATCCACCAACAGAAATTATACTGTCTAGTAAAAGGCAATTTTCTAAATAATTTTATTAGTGTGAAATGTAAAGTTGTCATTTTCTTGTCCCCATTTGCTTTCCCCATCTGTTGTCAGAATGGATAGCAGGTACTATATGGAACCAAAAATAAAAACAGATAAATTGAACTTCATCAAAACTAAAAGCTTTGGTGCTTCAGAAGACACTTTGAGAAACTGAAAAGACGAACCACAGAATATGGGGAAATATTTGCAAATAATATGTCTGATAAAGATCTAGTGTGCAGAATATCAGAATATATTTTAAAACACTTGCAACACAACAATAAAAAGATAAATAACTCAAATTTTAAATGAGCAAAGGAATTAAATAGACATTTCTCTAAAGATATCTAAATGGCCAATAAGCACATGAAAAGATGCTCAAACTCATCAGTCATGAAGAAAAAGGAAGTAAAAATCACAGTGAGGTATCATTTTACACCCAGTAGGATGGCTGTAACCAACATGATGGATAATAGTATGTGTTGGCAAGGATGTGAAGCAACTGCAACTCTTATCCCTTGGCAGGAAGAATGAAAATGTACAGATCCTCTGGAAAATAGTTTGGCATTTCCTCAAAGAGTTAAACATGTAGTTGTCATATGACCACTCTTACATATATACCCAGGAGAATTGAAAACATATATTCAGAAAAAAACTTACGCACAAATATTCATAGCATTATTCATAATAATCAATGTGGAAACAATCTAACTCTATTAACTGATAACAAAATGTGATAAACAAAATAGCCACACAAGGGAATGTTACTGAGCCATACAAAAGAATGAAATTCTGATACATGCTACAATGTGGATGAACCTTGAAAACATTGTCTAAGCGAAAGTAGCCAGACACGAAAGGCCACATATTGTATGATTCCACCTATATGAAATGTCCAGAACAGGCAAATTCATAGAGACAAGAAATAGTTGCCAGGCCCTAAGGGGACATGGGGGATGGGGCAGTAAAGAGTGAATTTTACGGTATGTGAATTACATCTCAAAAAAAAGCACATATGAAGGGAAAGAGAAAAATGTGGAAAGGATGGAGAAGTTGTGAGAATCACAAGAAACTTATCCCAATGGCCTTTAGTGACAGGAAACCTCAAAGGGGGCTGAGCAGCAGCAAGACACTATCATTGAAAAACCCCGTTTCCATTAATGGCAGACAGAAGCATCTGCAGTGACGTATGGACTAGAGGCTGGAGTGTAATACCTTCTCCCTGTCACACTCTCAACTCTTGACTCTTGTCTCAGGGCCAGGTAAGATGGCAAAGCTTCTTCAGTGGCTTCAGACTAAGGACTAAGGTCATTCTTGCTATGGTGACACTTAGTTACATTATATCCCTTTAAAGAGCGGATTTTCTCATTTGTACCACAAATGATTATGGAGCACCAATTATGTGCCAGGCACTGTTCTAGTCACTTAGAACATAGCAGTAAATGTAGTCAACAAAGATCTTGCCCTTGTGAAGATTATAATCTAGTCAAGGGAGACAAACAGAAAACAGTGCATATAATTAAATTACGGAGTGTGAGCGATGGAGAAGAGTGTGGAGGGTGTACTGAAAGTAGAGCAGGTTAAGGCTGACGGATGGTGAGGGTGGCCTGGAGCAGGCTGAGCTGGATGCATCCGGAGGTGAGAATGGCGAGGGCCTGAGCCAAGCAGGTACCTGGAGGAAGCGAATGTCAGCATTTGTGGGCAAAGTGTCACCCCCATGGGGAGTGGCGGGGGGAGGGTGCCTGCCTACCTGTGGACCACCATGGCGCCTGCAAGCCTGGAACAGGCCTGGGGAGGGGCAGACATCCAGAGCCTTGAGACCATTGTGAGGACGTGGGCTTTTCATCTGAATGAAGAGAAGTAACCTAAACTGACACATTTAAAGGCTCGTCCTGGATAATATCATGACACAGATCATATGAGGGCGCATTCTTAGGACTCACAGCTTCTCAGTCTTCCCCGAGTTTTCTCTTTCTTCTGCTTTCTCCTCTTCTCCTGTTGTACCTTCACCAACCCCTCCTCCAGCCCATCTATAGACACTGGGATTCCCCAGGGAGCCTCGTCTCTCATGCCCTCTCCCTTGCTGGCGCCTTCACTCCTGTGGTTTCTCTCACTCAGGGTCCAGCTCTGAAAACCCAACTTGCCTGTCCCTGCCATTTGCAAGTCACACAATCACCTCCAACTTAATGGTTCCCAAACAGATCTCTTCATCGCAGCCATCCACAAGATGCTAAGCCAGAGGCAGGGATGGGGTCGGGGTAGGTGGTGGGAGTGATGCAAGATGCTCTGTTCCCTCTGTGCAAGAGTCCGTCAAGCCCACCTGGGAGAAATACCTTACATCTTTCCCTCACTCTCTTTATTCCCATGGCAACTATGTTGTTCCAAGTCACCGTTATTTTCAAGCTGACTATTGCAGTAGTCTCCTCAGCTTTGCCCTGCATTCATTTTGCTTCCCTTCCAAACCATTCTGCAGATTAAAGCCAAAGTCAAAAGTTATATGTTAGAGTTTGGATACACAGACACATACACACAATATGAGCATGTTACATCCTTGCCTGAAACTCTGCCATGGCTGCCACCACTGCTCCAGATCCCTAGGGTGGCAAGCCTGCCCTTGGTGACCTGTTGTTCCCTGCCTATCTCTCCAGCAGTATCTCATGACTTCTCTCTTTTGCTACGAGCATTTCCTGTTCTCTTTCGCACTTGGGAGACTGTCCGTGATCTCTGCCTGGAAGGTGCTATCACCCATCCTTTGGTCTGTCTGCTACTAAGCAGTGCTTCTCTGATTTTAAAATGCACACCAATAACTTAAGGATCTTGTTCAAATGCAATCCAGCAAGCCCAGAAGCAATCAGGTAAGCTGAGAGTAGTACATCCAGAATCAAGCACAAGCAGGAATGGCAGGAACGAGCCAGCTGCAGGGAACCCAGACCACCTAACCCACTACTGTTGTGTCAGCATGTCTCCCAGAAATCCCTGTGGCTACATGGTGAAGTGAGAGACCCCTTATGACAGACTGACGGAAAAGGGAGAGTCTGAGCTTGGTTCATGAGTGGGTGGGCTCGGGCTGTGCCTCCAAGGTAGATATGGTGCTGTCTTCAGTACAGCCTGCATCAGACATGGCGGGGGCAGAGCTCAGTGGCGCACTTGAGCATCCACTTGGTGGGGAGAGCAGAGGGGCTACATGGGCTCATGGGTGGTAGGGAATTGTTTGGCCAGCTGGGTAGAACATGGAAGGGGAAAGATTGGAGGACTAGGGATGAGAGGCTTATGAAGGAGTAGAAGGGAATGGGTGCAGCATGTGGAGGTTTTCATATCACATATTCAAAACATGAACTGTCTCCTAAAGAAATCTAAAAATAACAGTGTAGAGAACATAACCTTTCTTCCATTCACAAACAAAACAAGTTCATCTGACTCCTTAGGATGAGACATTACACCAGGAATAATTGGCCAAGTGTTGTGGACTTGTACACAAAGCATACCTTTACTGTGTCTGCGTGAAAGAGCAGCCAGACTGATCCCATGGAGGATGACCAGCAGACAGAGAGCAGCCCTGAGGGGTGATTCCAGTCTGCTCTCTGTGTGTTCCTCTCATCAAAGCATGTAACATGGGATCCACTGTTCGTATCGCATCCGAACCACTCAGAAGTGGCTGGTCTAATAGGACGATAGAACTGCCTAGAGAAGGTCCAGGTGAAACGCCAGCTGGGAGGCTTGTGAGGTTAGAGCTGCATCCTCGTGGATGCGGCATACTCAAAATTAGAGGGCTACATATGATGTCCCCAGCGAACAATCAACAAACTGACATAAAATATCTGGACATTTATAGCATATTATGTGTCCATCGTTTATAATCTTGCACGCATGCATGCACAGTCATGTCCAACTTTTTGTGACCCCATGGACTGTAGCCTGCCAGGCTTCTCTGTCCATGGAATTTTCCAGGTGAGAATATTGGAGTGGGTAGCCATTTCCTCCTCCTCCAAGGGATCTTCCCAACCTAGGGATCGAACCCTCATCTCCAGCGTTTCCTGCATTGGCAGATGGGTTTTTTACCTCTAGAGCCACCTGGGAGGCCATCATATATAATAATACTCTTCAAATACCTAATAGGAGAAAATAGTCAAAGGACAGAAGAATAAATACAATACTAAATGTATAGCAAGACAAAAAAAATCTCATAACAGAAGAAATGCCTCTTCTGGACTGAAATTTCCCCCAGATATTTGAAAAATGGTGAGTGTGGATAATACTCAGTGCTGAGGAAGGATATGGGGAAACTGACACCCTCTCACATATGATTCATTTTATTAGTGCACTTTTTGGAAGCCAAGTAAGTTGGACCTAGAAGCATGCATCTCCTTTAACCCAGGAATTCCAGTTCTTAGACTTTATGCAACAAAAATACTTGCTCAAATGTGCAAAGACAAAACCCAAGGTTTTTTATTGCAGCATTATTTTTAACAGTCAAAAGTGGAAAATAATGCAAACTAATAGGAATTTTAATAAATCATGGCAATAAGCTTTACAAGTTAACATTTATTGAGAACTTACTAGGTGCCAGGTGCTGTTCTAAGTACTTTACATGTATTAGCTGATCAAATCTTCATAGAAATCCCCAGAGAGATATTGCTACTATTTTGTCCATTTTATAGGTGAGGCAACTGAGGCATAGAACACCTACATAACTTGAAAAAAAGCAAATGTTGAAATAATAGGAATAATTTTATTTCACTTTCTAAATTCATGTATGTATATATATTTCACATATGCATGTGAAAATTCTATGTGAATACAGAGAAATCTGGTAATAGTCAATTCTGAAAAGTGAAAATTGGAAAGAAGAATTTTCACACTTACTTTATACAATCTTGTGGTTTTGATTTTTTTTTAAATAAGCATTAGATTTATAATTTTAGAACAAGTACATTAACATCTCTGAAGTAGGAAATGGCAACTCACTCCATTATTCTTGCCTGCAAAATCTGATGGACAGAGGAGCCTGGCAGACCAAAGTCCATGGCATTGCAAAGAGTTAGACACAACTGGGCTTGCACATGCACACACACACATTAACACCTAAGACACACCTTAAGACATTACATCTACATGATTTAGTTGCATTTCACTGAGGAACGAAGGTTCCTGTTGCTGGCTGTAAGAAGACATTTTTCTTCCTGTAGGTCAGCCTTATGAAAGAGTCAGTTCCTAGGTAGGTTGATAACAAGTCTGGGGTCTCTGAAGAGAAGAGAGGGTTCTGGGGCTCTCAAGGAGGAGATAGGGGTCTGGAGTTCTCAAGGAGGAGAAAAGGACAAACTTTTTTTCCTGCATTCCTTAGTCTTCAGTTCAGTTCAGTCGCTTAGTTATGTCTGACTCTTTGAGACCCAATGGACTGCAGCACACCAGGTTTCCCTGTCCATCACCAACTCCCAGAGTTTGCTCAAACTCATGTCCACTGAGTCGGTGATGCCATCCAACCATCTCATTCTCTGTTGTCCCCGTCTCCTCCTGCCTTCAATCTTTCCCAGCATCAGGGTCTTTTCCACTGAGTCAGTTCTTTGCATCAGGTGGCCAAAGTATTGGAGTTTCAACTTCAGCATCAGTCCTTCCAATGAACACCCAGGACTGATCTCCTTTAAGATGGACTGGTTGGATCTCCTTGCAGTCCAAGGGACTCTCAAGAGTCTTCTCCAACACCACAGTTCAAAAGCATCAATTCTTCAGCCCTCAGCTTTCTTTATGGTCCAGCTATCAACATCCATACGTGACTACTGGAAAAACCGTAGCTTTGACTAGATGGACCTTTGGTGGCAAAGTAATGTCTCTGCTTTTTAATATGGTGTCTAGGTTGGTCATATCTTTTCTTCCAAGGAGTAAGAGTTTTTTAATTTCATGGCTGCAGTCACCATCTGCAGTGATTTTGAAGCCCCCAGACTTAATTAAGTCTGTCACTGTTTCCCCATCTATTTGCCATGAAGTGATGGGACCAGATGCCATAATCTTAGTTTTCTGAGTGTTGAGTTTTATGCCAGATTTTTCACTCTCCTCTTTCACTTTCATCAAGAGGCTCTTTAGTTCTTCTTTGCTTTCTGCCATAAAGGAGGTATCATCTGCATATCAGAAGTTACTGATATTTCTTCTGGCAATCTTGATTTCAGCTTGTGCTTCATCCAGCCCTTGTGTGCATGGGACCTTCTTCTGAAGGAGGTCTCCATTATCTTCATTACCTCCAGGTAGTTTGGTCTCAGGTCAAATAACAGGGAGGGAACAAAGCCCCACCCATCAACAGAAACTTGGATTAAAGATTTACTGAGCATGGCCCCGCCCATAAGAACAAGACCCAGTTTTCCAATCAGTCTCTCCCATCAGGAGCTTCCATAAGCCTCTTACCCTTATCCATCAAAGGGCAGACAGAATGAAAACCACAATCACAGAAAACTAATCAAACTGATTACACTGACCACAGCCTTGTTTAACTCAATGAAACTATGAGCCATGCTGTGTAGGGCCACCCGAGATAGACGGGTCATGGTGGAGAGTTCTGACAAAACATGGTCCACTGGAGAACGGAATAGCAAACCATTTCAGTATTCTTGCCTTGAGAACTGTTGGGGGCCAGAGTGAGGTACTCCGCCCGTGACAAAGGTCATGAGGAAGGAGGCTCGACATACGCAAAGGTGGGATCGAGCCTCAGGAGTCCCCCTGGAACTCCTCGAGCATCTACCCCCATAACCAGAGCCTGCCTACTTTACTACTTTGTGCTCTCACCTACACCTCTGACTTTACAGGGGGCTGTCCCCCACCACCTCTTTCGGAGAAGGAGTTAACCTAGAGCTCCAGTTAATAAAAACTCCTGGGCGTGACAAGAGTGTTTTAACCTACAAACTCCTCTGAAGGTTCTCTGGCCTGCCTGACAGGCTTGTCTGGCCACATGTGATTGCTCACAGTCTCCCAACCCTGACGAGATGCTTTAAACCTTCTAAAAACAGGTTCCTTAGAAAAGTTAGAAAACTATTAGTATAAGTATAATGGGCTGATTAGAAATTGTATTGGTGAAGGGTTTTTCATATGTTGAGCCAATGTTTGTTGCTAAGTTTCCATATCCCCTGCCCTTACACACATTAATGAATATACAGAAGAAATAAGTATTAACCTTTGATATTAATCATATTAGACCTTAGGCTAAGTAAATTCTTTCCTTAACTAAAACCCACTACACCCTCACCCTATAGGAATGTAACTTTATTTGGGTGGTGTCTGTTTTAAGAATAATCACCCCTGGAGAAATAAGTGTCCTGGTTGACTGACCGCTGTCACAAGGAGAGGGTCATAAATTGTCAGCAGGCCCCCTGGCCAGAAGATGATGTAACACCCCTAAGACCTCTGTATACATTTATGTGAAGCACCTGACTTTAATAAAAGTCAGGACTGCTGTCCCCACGTGACTTTTGTATAACATCTCAGTGTATAAAAACAGACTCTGGAAAATAAAGAATTGGGATCAGTTTCTCGAAATACTGGTCTCCCCGTGTCGCTCTCTCTCTCACTCGAGCTGAGTCTCCATCTGGAGCGCAGAACCCGCCATGCTTACTAATTATGCCTGGGCTTCTAAGATCCGACCGGGGAGGCCTCAGTGTCTCCTCTCCTTCGGGAGAACAGAAGGACGCCTGCGGCCTACGTAAGTGGTGCAAACTTCTTGTCTTGAAGTTTTATTGGTCTCCCGCGTAAACCAAGCTACTCAGCCTCTTTTCTCCACTGAATTTTCCTACTGAGCTATCCTCATCCTATTACTCTTTATATCTTTGATAAAATATTTAAATAAATAGGTCGCCTACGCCGTCCCCACTTCAAATACCCTGGATCAGCCGGGGCTGGTCCCTGGCAGAGAACCCCATGAACAGTTCGAAAAAGCAAAAAGATATGATACTGAAAGATCATATCCAGGTCGGTAGGGGCCCAATATGCTACTGGAGATCAGTGGAGAAATAATTCCAGAAGAATGAAGAGACGGAGCCAAAGCAAAAACAACGCCCAGTTGTGGATGTGACTGGTGATGGAAGTAAAGTCCGATGCTATAAAGAGCAATATTGCATAGGAACCTGGAATGTTAGGTCCATGAATCAAGGCAAATTGGAAGTGGTCAAACAGGAGATGACAAGAGTGAACATCGACATTTTAGTGAACTAAATGGACTGGAATGGGCAAATTTAATTCAGATGACCATTGTATCTACTATTGTGGGCAAGAATCCCTTAGAAGAAATGGAGTAGCCCTCATAGTCAACAAAAGAGTCTGAAATGCAGTACTGAGGTGCAATCTCAAAAATGACAGAATGATCTCTGTTTGTTTCCAAGGCAAACCATTCACTAACACAGTAATCCAAGTCTATGCCCTAACCAGTAATGCTGAAGGAGCTGAAACTGAATGGTTCTATGAAGACCTACAAAACCTAGAACTAACACCTGAAAAAAGATGTCCTTAGTCTTAGTCACATAAAACATTTTTGTTTCTCTTTAAGCCCAGGGCTGATGATTACACAACAGAACAACTCAGCTTAAACTCTGTACTAAGGATTATATAATAATAATGTGTCCTGCTTGAGGACAGTATTTGTCCTTGAGAACCTTCTGACTAATCCTGTTTTCTTAACATGTATATTATGGATGTAGGTCTAGTAAGATCTTTCTGTGGTGAGTTCTAATCCTGTCATCTTAAAGTGTAAAATGTGGGAGGGGAGTCTAGTAAGACCTTTACAACCTTGAGACATTCTTTTGATTTATTGTAATAATTAATTTAAAAAGTATATAGCTCCCTTGCTAAGACAAGTGAGGGGGCACACTCTGCCCACTTCCGATGTCTAAGTCAGAAGAAGTGTCTCTCCCTTTTCACTGTAATAAAACTTCTGTCACACAACAGCTCTGAGTGGTTGACATGGTCTCCAACCCCGAAGCTAATTCATCTTCTTTGGAGATCATGAATCCAACATCTCACCATAAGCTATCCCTTATGGCAGAGAGAAGTATGCAATGTGTAAGAACTGGAATGAGACGGGCATTCCAGAGGGGCTTAAGGTGGGAGGGAGGAACTGAGGGTAGCAAAGGAAGCGGGTGATAAGATGGTTGAGAGCACAGGCAGACAGGACTTGATGGGAAGAACACACTCAGAGAGCAGACCAATTTCACCCCTCGGGGCTGCCCTCCAGCCAGTTGGTCATCCTCCATGGACCCACCTCCGCCCTTCTCTAGGTGGACACCTCAGCAGGTGCTTTCTGTGTAACTCCACAACATTCAGCCAATTCTTCTGGTGTAATGTTTCATTCTAAGAAGTCAGATGAATGTGTTTTCCTTGTGAATGGAAGAAAAGTAAGGTTTTTTTTAATATAAATTTATTTATTTTAATTGGAGGCTAATTACTTTACAATATTGTCTTGGTTTTGCCATACATTGACATGAATCCACCACGGGTGTACATGTGTTCCCCATCCTGAACCCCCCTCCCACCTCCCTCCCCATACCATCCCTCTGGGTCATCCCAGTGCACCAGCCCCAAGCACCCTGTCTCATGCATCGAACCTGGACTGGTGATTCGTTTCATATATGATAATATACAAGTTTCAATGCCATTCTCCCAAATCATCCCACCCTTGCCCTCTCCCACAGAGTCCAAAAGACTGTTATATACATCTGTATCTCTTTTGCTGTCTCGCATACAGGGTTGTCATTACCATCTTTCTAAATTCCATATATATGTGTTATTATACTGTATTGGTGTTTTTCTTTCTGGCTTACTTCACTCTGTAAAATAGGCTCCAGTTTCATCCAGAAAGTAAATTTATCACATTGAAGTTTCTAAATTTGTGAAGAGAAATGAGCTATAGTAGAAGGAAGGCTTAGGTGACCCTCATGTGAATGGGTGATTGACTCAGTGTCCATAACAAACCTTAATCACTCTGTAGTTCTCTTGGAGCAGTGGGTGGAACCTACTTGTAAAATGTTTTGGGTTGGCCAAAAATTTGTTCAAGTTTTCCATAACATCTTATAGAAAAACCCAAGTGAACTGTTGGCCAACCTAATATTAAGCTTACTAGAGGAAAAGCACTTGGTTATATTGAGTTCTTCTGACTACATTTGGTAACTGTGCTTGTGTTCATCTAAGTGTTAGGCATCAGTTTCTTTTTGTGACAATCTTCTGCATCTCTCTCTTCCTCCCCTGTCTCCTTAAGCCACCCCACTGCCACTCACAAACACACACAAATTAAGAATGTAAAATCTTCAGATCATTTACAACTAACTAAACTTTTGACAAGCAGGACTAGAAGAGAAGTCATCCTGGAAAGCTATGGATAAATTCTACAGTTAGTTTTGTAGACTATAAATGATTCACAACTTGAGACTTGCAAGTTAAGTTTTATCTGGGGCAAAATGAGGACTGCAGCCTGGGCGGCAGCATCTCAGATAGCCCTGAGAGACTGCTCCAAAGAGGCAGTGGGGGAAGGTCAATATATAAGGTTTTGGTGAAGGGGAGGTTCAATACCATGAAGCACTCATTTTACAAAAGCTTTTTTGTTAGTCATGAGCATCTGATGTCACCATGAAGGGATCTTTCTTCCCTGGTGGCTTAGCTGTTAAAGCGTCTGCCTCCAATGCAGGAGACCTGGGTTCGATCCCTGGGTAGGGAAGATCCCCTGGAAAAGGAAATGGCAACCCACTCTGGAATTCTTGCCTGGAGAATCCCATGGATGGAGGAGCCTGGTGGGCTACAGTCCATGGGGTCACAAAGAGTTGGACACAACTGAGCGACTTCACTTCACTTTGAATATGAGGAGATGCAAGGATTGAAATCATAAAAACATCCAACTATCTAAAGACCTGTCCCCCCAGATTCCCTGGAGCACAGGGTGCCTCACTCCACCCTGAACTCCCTCAGAGGTTGTTGAAGGTCAAAAGCTATAGCAGCTTGGGGTACAATTTCCATAGAAAGTGAAGTTGCTTATTAGTTTCTGACTCTTTGTGACCCCATGGACTGTAACCTATCATGTTCCTCTGACCATGGGATTTTCCAGGCAAGAATTCCAGAGTTGGTTGCCATTTCCTTCTGCAGGGGATCTTCCCTACCCAGGGATCGAACACGAGTCTCCCGCACTGCAGGCAGACGCTTTACCATTTGAGCCACCAGGGAAGCCACAAATCTCCACAGAGGCAGATGGCAAAAGCCTTTGCTTTTCGGTCTTTGGCAATGCTCTTGGTAAGTGCCAATTTGTAGTTGACAGCTTATATTTCAGTCTGTAACTTCTTTCAGTTCAGTTCAGTCTCTCAGTTGTGTCTGACTCATTGCGACCCCATGAACTGCAGCACGCCAGGCCTCCCTGTCCATCACCAACTCCCGGAGTTCACTCAAACTCACGTCCATCGAGTCGGTGATGCCATCCAACCATCTCATCCTCTGTTGTCCCCATCTCCTCCTGCCCTTAATCTCTGCCCGCATCAGGGTCTTTTCAAATGAGTCAGCTCTTTGCATCAGGTGGCCAAAGTATTGGAGTTTCAGCTTCAACATGCAGTTCTTCCAATGAACAGCTAGGACTGATCTCCTTTAGGATGGACTGTTTGGATATCCTTGCAGTCCAAGGGACTCTCAAGAGTCTTCTCCAACACCACAGTTCAAAAGCATCAATTCTTCAGCACTCAGCTTTCTTTATAGTCCAACTATCACATCTATATAGGACTACTGGAAAAACCATACCCTTGACTAGATGGGCCTTTGTTGCAAAATGTATCTGCACTTTAATATGTTGTCTAGGTTGGTCATAACTTTCCTTCCAAGGAGTAAGTGTCTTTTATAAAAATTTCATGGCTGCAGTCAACATCTGCAGTGATTTTGGAGCCCCCAAAATTAAAGTCAGCCACTGTTTCCACTGTTTCCCCATCTATTTGCCATGAAGTGACAGGACCGGATGCCATAATCTTTGTTTTCTGAATGTTGCGCTTTAAGCCAACTTTTTCACTCTCCTCTTTAACTCTCATCAAGAGGCTTTTTAGTTCCCCTTCACTTTCGGCCATAAGGGTGGTGTCATATGCATATCTGAGGTTATTGATATTTCTTCCGGCAATCTTGATTCCAGCTTGTGCTTCTTCCAGCCCAGCATTTCTCATGATGTACTCTGCATAGAAGTTAAATACGCAAGGTGACAATATACAGCCTTGACGTACTCCTTTTCCTATTTGGAACCAGTCTGTTGTTCATGTCCAGTTCTAACTGTTGCTTCCTGACCTGCACACAGATTTCTCAAGAGGCAGGTCAGGTGGTCTGGTATTCCCCTCTCTTCCAGAATTTTCCCCAGTTTATTGTGATCCACATGGTCAAAGGCTTTGGCATAGTCAATAAAGCAGAAATAGATGTTTTTCTGGAACTCCCTTGCTTTTACGATCTTGGCAATTTGATCTCTGGTTCCTCTGCCTTTTCTAAATCCAGTTTGAACATCTGGAAGTTCACAGTTTACATATTGCTGAAGCCTGGCTTGGAGAATTTTGAGCATTACTTTACTAGTGTGTGAGATGAGTGCAATTGTGCAGTAGTTTGAGCATTCTTTGGCATTGCCTTTCTTTGGGATTGGCATGAAAACTGACCTTTTCCAGTCCTGTGGCCACTGCTGAGTTTTCCAAATTTGCTGGCATATTGAGTGCAGCACTTTCACAGCATCATCTTTCAGGATTTGAAATAGTTTAGCTGGGATTCCATCACCTCCATTAGCTTTGTTCATAGTGATGCTTCCTAAGACCCACCTGACTTCACATTCCAGGATGTCTGACTGTAGATGAGTGATCACACCATCGTGATTATCTGGGTCATGAAGATCTTTTTTGTACAGTTCTTCTGTGTATTCTTGCCACCTCTTCTTAATATCTTCTGCTTCTGCTAGGTCCATACCATTTCTGTCCTTTATCGAGTTCATCTTTGCATGAAATGTTCCTTTGGTATCTCTGATTTTCTTGAAGAGATCCCTAGTCTTTCCCATTCTGTTGTTTTCCTCTATTTCTTTGCATTGATCGCTGAGGAAGGCTTTCTTATCTCTCCTTGCTATTCTTTGGAACTCTGCATTCAAATTCAAATGTGTATATCTTTCCTTTTCTCCTTTGCTTTTCACTTCTCTTCTTTTCACAGCTATTTGTAAGGCCTCCCCAGACAGCCATTTTGCTTTTTTGCATTCCTTTTTCTTGGGGATGGTCTTGCTCCCTGTCTCCTGTACAATTTCATGAACCTCTGTCCATAGTTCATCAGGCACTCTGCCTATCAGATCTAGTCCCTTAAATTTATTTCTCACTTCTAGTATATAGTCATAAGGGATTTGATTTAGGTCATACCTGAATGGTCTAGTGGTTTTCTCTACTTTCTTCAATTTAAGTCTGAATTTGGCAATAAGGAGTTCATGATCTGAGCCACAGTCAGCTCCTGGTCTTGTTTTTGCTGACTGTATAGAGCTTCTCCATCTTTGGCTGCAAAGAATATAATCAATCTGATTTTGGTGTTGACCATCTGGTGATGTCCAAGTGTAGAGTCTTCTCTTGTGTTGTTGGAAGAGGGTGTTTGCTATGACCAGTACATTCTCTTGGCAAAACTCTATTAGCCTTTGCCCTGCTTCATTCTGTATGCCAAGGCCACATTCTGTCAGACCTCTCCACCATGTCCCATCTGTCTTGGGTGGCCCGACATGGCACGGCTTAGTTTCACTGAGTTAGACGAGGCTGTGGTCCATGTGACCAGATTGGCTAGTTTTCTGTGATTGTGGTTTCAGTCTGTCTGCCCTCTGATGCCCTCTTCTGGCGCCTACTGTCTTACTTGGGTTTCTCTTATCTTGGACGTGGGATATCTCTTTATGGCTGCTCCAGCAAAGTGCAGCCATCGCGCCTTACCTTGAACATGGAATATCTCCTCACAGCTGCCACTCCTGACTTTGGACATAGTGTATCTCCTCTTGGCTGCTGCTCCTGACCTTGGATGTGGGGTATCTCCTCTCTGCTGCTCCTGTGCCACACAGCCTTAAATCACTTAAGACAACGGGCAAAATCTTTTTCTGGGCCCATTTTTGTTTTGAGCACTTGAGAATTAGCTAAGACACAAGCCATGAATTTGGAATGTGTGCTTTGCTTTTCACTGTCTGTAACGTTGGACGTGAAAGGCAAGTCAGTACATCGCTGTTCTCAGCCGCACTGGCAGAGAGGAAGACGCAGTCGAGGTCGAAACTGAGCATACAGTCCCGTGTGCACCCACTCCGCATAGGGCTATAGGAATGGAGGCTCAGGGCAGCTATGTAATATGCCCCAGATCACTCAGCTAACAGGCATCAGAAGGACTTTGCTTCTTATCTTCCTGCTTCCAGAGTTTGTGTTTTTCCCCCTGTGCCATATGATATTTTCATGATATTTCTTACCATATCAGTAAACAAAGGATGTCACAGTCATCAGTGATTGCAGCCACCATGAATGGTGAGCTGATGAGCCCTGAGGGAACTCAGGAAGGAAAGAATACCTGCCATCTGGCAGCCATCAGATGGCAACCACTATGGTGAGCCCTGAGGAAGCTCAGGATGTGAAAACACAGCATGCTGGCCCCAGATAGCTGAGGTGCATATCAAAGGGGTGATTTCAGTGAGTCCAGATTCTTGCATTTTCCCATACCCAAGTGAAAGAAAGTGAAGTCACTCAGTTGTGCCCGACTCTTTGCAACCCAATGGACTGCAGTACGCCAAGCCTCCCTGTCCTTCACCAATTCCCAGAGCTGACTCAAACTCATGTCCATCGAGTCAGTGATGCCATTCAACCATTTCATCCTCTGTCATCCCCTTCTCCTCCTGCCTTCAATCTTTCCTAGCATCAGGGTCTTTTCCACTGAGTCAGTTCTTTGCATCAGGTGGCCAAAGTATTGGAGTTTCAGCTTCAGCATCAGTCCTTCCAATGAATATTCAGGACTGATCTCCATTAGGATGGACTGGTTGGATCTCCTTGCAATCCAAGGGACTCTCAAGAGTCTTCTCCAACACCACAGTTCAAAAGCATCAGTTCTTCAGCCCTCAGCTTTCTTTATGGTCCAGCTCTCACATCCATACATGACTACTGGAAAAACCATAGCTTTGACTAGATGGACCTTTGTTGGCAAAGTAACGTCTCTGCTTTTGAATACTCTGTCTAGGTTGGTCGTAGCTTTTCTTCCAAGGAGCAAGTGTCTTTTAATTTCATGGCTGCAGTCAACATCTGCAGTGATTTTAGAGCCCCCCAAAAATAAAGTCTGTCACTGTTTCCACTGTTTCCCCATCTATTTGCTGTGAAATGATTTGACCAGATGCCATGATCTTAGTTTTCTGAATGTTGCGTTTTAAGCCAGATTTTTCACTCTCCTCTTTCACTTTCATCAAGAGGGTCTTTATTTCCTCTTCGCTTTCTGCCATAAGGATGGTGTCATCTGCATATCTGAGGTTATTGATATTTCTCCCAGCCATCTTGATTCCAGCTTGTGTTTCATAGTCCGGCATTTTGCACTATGTACTCTGCATATAAGTTAAACAAGCAGGGTGACAATATACAACCTTGGCGTTCTCCTTTCCCAATTTGGAATCAATCTGTTGTTCCATGTCCAGTTTTAACTGTTGCTTCTTGACCTGCATACAGATTTCTCAGGAGGCAGGTCAGGTGGTCTGATATTCCCATCTCTTTAAGAATTTTCTACAGTTTGTTGTGATCCACACAGTCAAAGGCTTTGGTGTAGTCAATAAAGCAGAAGTAGATCTTTTTCTGGAACTCTCTTGCTTTTTCGATGATCCAGCAAATGTTGACAATATCCCTTTATCTTGGGATATCTGTTCTTTATGTTGAGCCACCAGTAGCCTCTGGAATACCTGGTTTTCTTTCATTAATAATCTCTTGATGTTCAGACTACCTGTCCTCTATTGCAAAACTTCTACATAACCTGGCTCCTTCCCTCACCTCTTTGGAGTAGTTCCCTCAGGTTATTTGAGATACTCTCTCCCGGGCTTGAAGTCCTAAAAATTTGCTCCAAATAAAGCATAATTCTCAGAGGACTATAGTCCACTGGATTGCAAAAGGATCAGACACAACTTAGCAACTACACAACAATAACTTAACTTTTAGGCTGTGAATATTTTTTACATCTACAGCCATGTTCCTTCTCCTAAGGTGGTGGCAAGCCTTCTAGAATCTCTTGACCAACGGGAAGTGGTAGGAGTTGTGCAAATGTTTTCCTGTAGGTGTTGAAATAATCCTATATGTCCCCTGCTGCCAAGGTCTTATTTTCTTGAACTTTTCAAATATGAGTGAAGAACAAAGAAAGAATATGGTTTGTAGGTAGTGATGAGAGTTCAATTCAGTTCACTCAGTCATGTCCGACTCTTTGCAACCCCATGAATTGCAACACGCCAGGCCTCCCTGTCCATCACCAACTCCTGGAGCTCACTCAAACTCACATTCATCGAGTCAGTGATGCCATCCAGCCATCTCATCCTCTGTCGTCCCCTTCTCCTCCTGCCCCCAATCCCTCCCAGCTTCAGAGTCTTTTCCAATGAGTCAACTCTTCACATGAGGTGGCCAAAGTACTGGAGTTTCAGCTTTAGCATCATTCCTTCCAAAGAACACATAGGGCTGATCTCCTTCAGAATGGACTGGTTGGATCTGCTTGCAGTCCAAGGGACTCTCAAGAGTCTTCTCCAACACCACAGTTCAAAATCATCAATTCTTTGGCGCTCAGCTTTCTTCACAGTCCAACTCTCACACTCATACATGACTTTAAAACCCTTTTATTCGACTCTGTGAACTCAAGAATTTTAAAAGTGTATATTCCATATTTCATAATCTTTTATTATTTCCCTGAAACCAGTGTTGTTTTCAAATGCAAATCCTTCTTGGTTAGCCTCTGAAACAAAAGCAAATATGTGTCTTGCCAAAATAAAGCCAAATGCAATACAGTGTTACGTAATTTCATAATTGCCAACAGTGATGTTTGATCAACTCAGGCAAACAAGATTCACAAACATATTCTTATTATTCAGAAACAATGAGCTACAGGGAAACTGCCTCAATCTTTAGAATCATTTCCTCTGCCGTGGTCACTGAAAGTACTTCAGACCCTGAAGCAAATATATTATTCTACCTGAGCGGGGAAAAAAACAAATCATTTTGTTTTTTTGAGAAATTAAAGCAAATAAGAAAGTGAAAACTCTGCAGTCTCTCTTGCATTTATGTAACGGAACAAGATCCTATGGGGCCTTCCCCCATAGTCTCTGCTTTAGCTCCTCTCTGAAGATAGCTAATAGTATTTAATGCAAATTTTCTGAGTTATTTTGCAGATGTGAAACCACCCCCACCCCCTCCCCCGCCCCCAACAAATGGAAGAACTACTTGAGCCATGAGGTCATAGCCCCAGGCCTCCTGGTGCCTAAGGACTGATCATGTTAACCCCAGTGACACCACCCTGCTGCCCCACTGTCGGCCAATCAGAGAACTGTGCCCACACTGATCACAGACCTTGTGACTGCCCCCTCACCTGCCTTTAAAAATGCTTTGCTGAAATCCTTTGAGGAGGCTCAAGTCTTTTCAGGGCATTTCCTTACATGATGATGGTGGTTTAGTTGCTCAGTCACGTCCAACTCTTTGCGACCCCATGGACTGCAGCACGCCAGGTTTTCCTGTCCTTCACCATCTCCAAGAGCTTGCTCAAACTCATGTCAGTTGAGTCAGGGATGCCATCCAACCATCTCATCCTCTGTCTGAAGTGGGTGGCCATTTCCTTGTCCAGGGGATCTTCCTACTCCAGGGATCGAACCCAGGCCTCCTGCCTTACAGGCAGTCTCCAGCACTGCAGGCAGATTCTGATGGTTCTGTTTGACTTCACTGTGTGTTGGGTGTACGAACTTGCATTAACATTTATGTTTCTTCCTATCATGCCTCATTAAAAACATTTACATCATAGATAGTATAAAGGTAAGTGGCTTGTCTAACAAATGGAATGGTATAAGACAATGGTTCCTAAATTTGAGCAAGGATAATGACCTGAAGATACTGTTTAAAACATGGAATTTTTTAACTCCACTCCCAGACACCTGATTCACTCTGAGAAACTTATGTTTATAGGGACCCTCAGCCTCTTGGTCAGTATCACATGTAGCTGAGGATCATAACTTGGTCTCCATGGCCAGCCTCCTGGCCGGCTGTGAGCACGTGATCACTGCCTACACAGGCCCTCTTTGAAACTGAGAGTTGACCGATGGGAGCTCTGGAGAGCCAGAGATAGCCTCAATTCACCAAAGTAGAGCCCCAAATTGTGGCTGACAGTCAGCCTCCTGGAGGTTCTGATTCCTAAACTTCAATCACAGTGTACAGACAGGCGCCCCCTGTAGACTGGTTCTGGGGCAGATTTGGAGACCAAAAAAACACATACATCTATGCCTGCAACCAGGCAAGAAATGAAAGAGAGCATCCAGAGAAGGACCCTGGAAGACATAGGGCTCTGTTTTAATACAAAAAAATAAAAATAAAAAATGTGAAAAGTGCCCTTGGAAACTTAATGGGCAGTAGTACCTTGTTTGTGTGCATTCTTGCCACTTTGACATTTTTGCATTCATATAACTGGATAAAGGTGTCATGACAGCATTGGAGTGTGTCCCTGTCCCACATCTACCCAGAAAACCAGCTCTAGTTCACTACATCCTTTCTGCTCATTCCATCATCAGTTTATGAATGAAGTGAAAGTTCAGGCATTTGGTAAGGAACAGCTATAGATTTATAGATTTCTTTCTTTTTTTTTTGTCGGTCAGGCACCCAAAGTTGTCTTATTCTTTTCCAGTCATCATATGTTTCCTTGTTTAAAAGAAGTGGTCTTGGGAAGCTCCAGTTATATTTGAAAATCTCCATTTTCTGTGATTTGTGTGTCTTTTAGATACTTCACCCTTTCCCAACTTTGTGTGACTTAAAGTAAAAGAGAGACACCAGGAGAGGTCGTAAAGCTTCTCTTCCTTCTTCTTAATAACCCTCCGGCAGACAGGTGACCATGGTCAGGGTCAAACTCAAGTTCTCTCCTTCTCCTCTTGATAGGGACAATGAAGTTCATGTGAATTCAGCAGATTGAACATTTAGAGGAATGCCCAGTTATCCTCATTATTCATCCAACCAATATCTATCAAGCTTCCCCCATCCTAGGCACTGCCCTCATGGAGTTTACATCCTGCCAAAGTTATTGAATGACTTGGCTCCAAGGTGGTCTCTTTTTAACTTCTTCTTCGTATCCTCTGGGTCTTTATAAGATCACAGATAACCAGAGATTATTTGAAGGGTAATGAGTTTATTTGACCAGTCGTAGCAGCTGACAAACTGAAAAGAACCTGGGAATAAATAGAGGTCATTTCAACTCCAGAAATATTTTTCAGCAAGATAGTTTGGAGGGGGAAACAGCTTTTTTAGTTCCAAGTAATAGAATATTTAGGTCGTTATAGTCAAGTTCAGAATGACTTATATGATGTTCCAACTTTCATACATACTGAACTAATTATATGAATATATTAAAGTAATTACTATTATAATCATCCAAACACATTTTCCCTCTTCTCTTTTGGAAACTACTGCTTTCACTGTGTCAATTCTTCTCAGCCTCACCGTGCAAACTCCCAAGTCATTTCTCCACCACCACCCACGTGGTATCTATCTGCTCTCTCGATGGGGCTGCTGCCACCACCTTAAAAGTCACGGGAAGCACCAAAGCCAGGATTGATCTAGTTCAGGTAAGAGCGAATGTTAATGAATAAATGGGATAAATATGGACTTAGGTGCCTCCCTTGGCTGTCTGGGCCATGGCTTAGAGTTTTAGAGGACAAATATGGCAGGTCAAAGTACCTTTCATAGAAAGAAATGTTAGTATTTTATTAATTTCTTTTTTCTTCTGTGGCTTTCTTCATTACTATTTGGAACTTATTACACTTCCATAAAAATGTGAGGGAAGATGGTCCAGAGCAGTGATGCCCTGTCTGAGTCACTTCAGACCATCTAATTGCCTCACAGAGGAATCCTTCCTCCAGGAAAGATCTGAGTCCTGTGTACCAAGACATGGAAATGCACATTGATCTCATTTCCTATAGTGTAATGAAAAAGACAAGATTTCCTATTCTGTGCTTGTTCTGTGTAAACAGCCAACCTGCTAATTCTAGCCATAAAAAAAAAATGCTTTTTTGATTTAGATATTTGAATTTGGCATGCTATGTAATAGTCATTAGTCAAGACTATATATGTTGAGTCAGTATTAATAATAAACCCTTTGGGGGCAAAGATATGTCTCATGCTAGAAATACCTTCCCACACCATAAGAAACTCATGTGCTGTAAAGGTCACTGGCAGACCACTGAGCCAGAGGCTGGGGGCAGGAACGTCACCTACTTGTCCTTCTTCCTCCAAAGCCCCCCACACCATCAGAGGCACACAGCTGGGCATGTTAGTCTCAAGGTCAAGTTTGTATGGGAGTTTTAAACTCAAGTACTGAGCTGCATTATAAAAATGTCCAGAAGTGAATGAAACCCCAGATGACCCTCCAACATCAGAACAGGAAATGAGATGTAGAAAAGCTGGAGCTGTCTATATGGACAGAAGACTTCACAACAAATCTCTCCAATTCAGTTTTTTCCCCCAAGTGGGAGCAGAATAAGAAGGAGAACAAAATAATAAATAGCAAATAGTCTCGAGGTCTGTGGTCTTGGTTGAATCCAAACTGTGCTCTGAAGTCACGCCCTGGGTTAACTTTGAAGACTTCCTCCCCAGTGACCTCAGTGGGCTCTCTCCTCAGAAAGCCTCCTTCGGCATCTTACCTGTGAATAACCACAACACTTCCAGCCCATACCTGCCGGGCCTGTGCTGGCCTTTAGCTGTACCAGTCAGAGCCTCTGCCTCATTTCTGAGAGCTTCTGACCCTTCAGCTTTCAGGCTGTATCCTCTGCATTCTCTGCTTTAGAAGAGGATTGCTAAAGGCCACGGCACCCAGAGTGAGTTCTGTACTGCAGGTATTGCCTGTGTGCTCTAAGTCACTTCTTTCATGTCTGACTCTTTGTGACCTCATGGACTGTAGCCAGCCAGGCTCCTTTGTCCATGGGATTTCCCAGGCAAGAATACTGGAGTCGGCTGCCATTTCCTTCTCTGGATCTTCCTGACCCAGGGATAGAACCCTCATCTCTTGCACCCCTTCATTGGCAGGTGGATTCTTTACCACTAGCACCACCTGGGACCTGCTCAGGAATGGTGATGAGCATCTTCACCCTCCTAAGGGGGAAGCCTTAGGAGCCCTGCTACAGAGCAGTCAATGGGAAACTTGTCAGTGGTGAGTCCTGAACCTCTTACACAGTAGAAGGAGTACTGTCCTTGACAAGGTGAGCAGGATGCTGGAGCAAATTGGACTAAAGGACACGTCAAAAATTGACTCATTGATCTCACTGACCCATGCCACTCAAGCTGTGTTGGCCAGTATTCTTCATCCCTATTTAGCAGGAGGGGAAACTGAATCATCCAGCCAAGAAGTAAAGTGTATTTTCCACATGATTGTTACATTCTTGGCATCATATCAATTACTTCTGCTCACTTGCACGTAATGTATGTTTGCCTAGCACGTGCTTATAGAAACAGTCTTCGCGTGGGTGATTTTTGATGCAGTTGCAATGTTCCTGGAATGGTGTTTGGAAATATTAGGACTTTAAAAATCTTTTAATTATGTATTTAGAGCCAGCCAAAAGAAGCAATGACCTTTTGGTTTGTTTTTATGTTTTGCTGTGGCTGTTGCTGCCACAGTTGTTATTTAAGTATTGTTAATGCTTATGAAATCATAGCCTCTTAGACATTAGAAAAAATCACTTATGACTCTTAAACTTATACTCAATTGAAAAAAAGCCTTAAGATTTTTTAAACTGGTATTTCCCTTTTCTGTCATTTTGGAAATTTTTAAATTCTTATTATGCAACCCATATGCCTTCTATCCTGTCATGTTATTTTTTAAATTTTATTCTATTATTTGCAAATCAGATCAACATTGCCTTCTGTCTGTGTGTACGTCACTGATTAAAATATTGAACTGAATAAGCCGAGCAGAGAACTATGAGAAAATTAATCAACACTGTTGACACTGGACCGTTGTTCAGTCAAGTACAAACCCTTCTGGGGTGTCATGCACTTACGTCTCTGATCTGTTCCACTGAGGGAGCACAATCATGTCAAATACCTCATGAAACCCTCATGCACTGTGTCTACGGCATGGACCAGTTTCTTAGTCTAGAAGTCTTCCCTCAAAAGGCAAAGAGGGTAGTTTTCTTGAGTATTTCCTCTCCTCTTAGGGACCACTGCTCAAGGCCCTCTCATCAATAACCTATTCCAGAACAGATGCAGGAAGATGCCAGAGAGCAAAGTTAACCTTGTTTTGAAAAAATATATTTTTTCCAAGAACGAGGATCAATGATTGCCTGTCATAAGTTCTGCTCTGGTTTCCTGTCATGTCTCCAAAGATTACTGATCTGGTTTCACAAGCCCATCTACAAGCTCAAGGTCATGGGTCAAAATTCACCTTGTTCGATCTGACCATTTGAACAAATTGAAAGAAAATAAGTGCTCTCTTAAAACCTCCACGTGTGGTGCAAATCACATCTCTCAAGTATACTTATCTGATGTTGGTTTATCACGTGTTCCTTTAGTGAGAAATAGGGAAGCAAAACTAGAAATTAAACAGTGTGCCTTCTCCCTAACATGTGTTAATATCACTTGATCTTCACTGGGCAGTATATTTGCTCTTTGATCCGTACATCTTATGGTTGAGAGTATTTTCCAGAAGTTCTGCCTGGCATTTGGCACTCCAAATTCACGTTTCTGCCTTTGGCATCATTTTGTCCCATTATTCCATAATTTGTTCACATCTTTTCTTTGTCTTTGCTGAGCAGAGAGCAATCTGGTTATAGCACCCCCTCTCCTCTTCTTCTTTCTCATTTCCAATTGGAAAAATGAAAGTGTGAATCGCTCAGTCACCTCCCACACTTTGCAACCCCAAGGACTATAGTCTGCCAGGCACCTCTGTCCATGGAATTCTCCAGGCAAGAATACTGGAGTGGGTAGCCATTCCCTTCTCCAGGGGGTCTTCTCAACCCAGAGGTAGAACTCGGGTCTCTTGCATTGCAGGCAGATTCTTTACCTACCGAGGCACAAGGGAAGCCCTATTTACATTTACAATTACCTACCTCCTCCAAATTTCATTTCTGAGTGCTTCCTGGGCATTTTATGCTGTATCTCCTTTTCAGTTTTTGGTAAATGGGAGAAGAGCCATCACTGCTCGGTACTTTCTGAAATGGATTATGAAAAGCCCACGGCCCTGAATAACAACACCTGGCACTCTTATCTTTCTCATGCTGTGAACCCAAAGATGCTCTCCCTAAAAATTCTGTCACTTTCCTATCAGAGACTTGTGGTTAGCTTAACAGATGTTTCCCTCATTTATTCTTCTCATTTTTGAGCCATTGAAGAATTTTTTTAGACTTTCTTCTTTAAAAGAGGTTGAGTTTTTCAAACTCGGGTAATCAAAGGATCTCTTCTCAGCTATATTCTGCCTCTGTTCCAGTTTTGTGATTGGCTTTGGGGAGGCCCCATCCATACTTTTTGCTGGACCAAGCAGCTTGTGTTGTCAGACCCCTCTGGGAGCAAGCTTTTGGTTCAACGAGTACAATGGTGTTGGAGGTGCACAGACATCTTACGTTGGGGCTGCAGAGGATCCTGAAACTACATGTTCAGATAAAGACAGCTCGATCCAGTAAGCCAGAAGTAGAAGTCTCAGCCCCAGACTGAGGGGCCAGAGGCCAATAAAAAAGCCAAGGAACACCAAGGAACAGATGGTCAGGTGTAAAAACAGTAAGTTAGGCAAGAAGAAGCAGTGAATCTGGACAGTTACCCTCAGCAAGCGCCATGACCCATACCGTGATGCATGAGAGTCATGGGCACATTTCTGTGTTTCTATTTGCACTCTTCCCCAGATGGGCTCTACTCCCTTCCCTCCTGTGAGGTTCCTGGATTTTCACTCAAGCTTACATCTTATGATCATACAGTCCTACCTCCTTTGTTAGTTTTCTGGTTTTTAACATTGCCAGATATCACCTGTGGGTCTAATCCCTCTAGATTTTGGTGGTGTCTATTTAGACCACAGCAGCATCATTGCACCAAGATTGCAAGTCTTCTTTCTTTATCACCCCTAGTCTTTGCTTTAATATTTAAACACCACCATAACAGCTAACCTTTACTGAGAACTTTCTATGTACTGGGCACTATTCTAAGGCAGGAGCATGCGTGTGTGCTAAGTCTCTTCAATCATGTCTGACTCTTTGTGAACCTCTGGCCTGCAGCCCACCAGGCTCCTCTCACCATGGGATTCTCCAAGCAAGAATACTGGAGTGGGTTGCCATGCCCTCCTCCAGGGGATCTTCCCAAACCAGGGATCAAACCTGCATATTTTATGTCTCCTTCAGTGGCAGGCGGTTCTTTACCACTAGTGCCAAGTCGTGATGGGAAGCCCTCTGAGGTAGGTACTATATGCCAACTGTGTAGATGATGAAAGTGAGGTACAGAGTGCTTAAGTCACTACCTGAGGTCACTTCACTAGCAAGTGGAAGAGTCAGGGTCGGAACCCAGGTAATCTATTGTAGAATCCATCTTCTTAACCATCTCATCTAAATCCGTTAATTTTCCTGATACCATTATTTTTTCTGGAGAATTACCAGGATCTCCTTTATTATTATTACTTTTTCCTCCTTCTATATCTAGTATCCTCTTTGGTTTCATATTTTTAGGTATCATCTAGACACGATTTTTAGTCTTATAATTTACTTAATTCTTTCTCACATTTATCCAAGCTCCTTGTTCTGAGCTGTATCTCTATGGCTCTTAAATTGAGTGAGAATCAGTCCAGATCAGAGGTTCTAATTTGGGGCCAGTTAATGTCTTTAGGGAGTCCATGAATGTGCAAAATGTTTGTATATTCACACATGATTTTGCAAATATATTCACAGAACTAGCATCAGATTCTCGGAGTCTATGACCCATTTCCACTGGTCAAGAGAGACACAGAAATAATTATAATACAGAGACATCTTGATCAGATCTAAGAGCCATCCCCCAAACATGCTTTTCCAAACTTTGCAAGAAATGCTCTTCTTTTGTCTGGGACAGTCCTTCCAATGTTAAGAGATGTTTTTATACCACCTAGTGACATCAAAGAACTGTAAAGGTCTGAGATTTTACCCAACTTATTGAATACAAATTAATAAGTTAGCCTGACAGAGTTTGATAGATGCTAGCAGAAGACACAAGACCCCTGGATAAGAGACAAGGGACTTCCTTCTTCATAGAAATAGCAGAGCTAGATTATTAGAATTTCTGCCCACATCCTACCCACAACTCCTTAGGCAATGTGAGGAGGGCCAGTTGACATGTGGATGTACAAGGGTTGCATTACACAAGAACTCTGACATTATGAAACTCCAATCTTTTATAATGGGTGGTAAACCTCCCAGAAGGTGACATATTTATTACACTGGACAGGGAGCATTTCTGGTAATTCCTCCACAGGGAGACACTGTCTTTATCTTCCAATACTGTCCATTCTACTACCATCCTTGAAAAGGAGCTCTGAAACCAGAAAACAGATCAGTGGTCTCGAGAGATAGGGAGTTGCTGGAATGTTGATTACAAAAAAGGAATGGGGAATTTGTGGGGGAGATGGAACTGGCCCACTGCTTGTTTGTAGTAGTGGATACACAGTTGTATGAGTTTGTCAAAACTTGCAGAACTGGACACAAAAAAGCGTGAATTTTACTCTTTATAAATAAAAACTAAATATCATCATTAAAAAAATAAGAGCAAAAGAAAAAAGAACAATAACGAAGAAAGCGAGACTGGAACAAAAGCAGGCAGAGCCTCTGCTCACGAGATGAGCACATCTCCAGCGTGTGACTTGTATGCTTGAGGTTTGCTCAGTCTTTCTGCCCTTTCTCTTCATGGATTCCCTGCTCTGCTCTCTTCCACAGAGTGCAGTCTGGAAGTGTGTCCTAAATGTCTTCTGGTGACACTAGTTCAATTTAGAAAAACTATTGGGATTGTGTATATGATCCTTTTGGAGGGGAGAAGAGTCCTCGTTATGAATGAGGGAGACAGGCCAAGGGCAGAAGAGTAACCTTTGGGTAGAAACTGTGCATTTCCTCCAACCCAGGTAATTTATGCCATTCTACTGGCTACAGACCCATCATGGAGAGTCAGAAAAGTTTCAGTCCGGTGAATATGAAACCACCGAGAGCTGCAGAGCCAGCATTTCTAGATTAAATGGCAAAACATTACACCCATCACGTGGAACTGGCTTTCAAGAAAAGTACAATATTGCACATTAGAGACTCAGAGGTTCACCATTTGGCCCTGTTCAGTGAGGGTAGCTGGATATTTTTTCTCAAAAATACAGACAGGTAGCACCTTAGTAGCTTTTTGGAAGGTGGAGGTTATAAAATAGCATATTCTAAGTGAAAACAGATTAGGCCATCTTCCACACATCTAGGTCTGTGAAAGGGAAATATAGAGAAGAATCTATTCCTCACACTGTCATTTCAGCAGCACATTTTGTGGAGTCATAGCCGTAGTGAAACATTTTTCTGAAATAAAAGCCTTAGTTCTCTCTGAATGTGATTCCATCTCTGATGAATACTAATGGTTTACGGGGAAGAGAGGAAAAGATGTTTCCATTTTTCATGCTGCAGGGAATCAATAGCCACTAAGCATATGTAACATCCATAGAGCTTCCATTTCAGACCCTCCTCTGCCCACTTCTTCCACATCCCTTCCCCTAAAAAACCTATGACAAGTAACTAAGAAAGACTATATAGTATTATTAATTTTAAAAACATAATCTTTTTCCTACAAAGATATAAACTTCAGAAGTTTATATATTCGGGGATGTTTGGATTTCCAGAGGAATGTGGAAAAGTGAGAGAGTTACGATGATGCCAAAAAAGGGGACATGTGAGGACATACATCTAAAGGAAAGGTTAAAGAGTGGATTCAAGTCCTTCACTGGTGTCATCATAGACTGGGAACTCATGTGTCCAAGCTCCTCCCAACCCCCAAAGAGCAGCTGTCAGCCACCGCCCAGGCCCGGGGGTGAGCTCCTGGCTGTACCCTTGCAGTCTGTGAAAGGAGGGACTAGAGCAGGGACCCGCATGGAGCTTTGCGGCAGGGAATTCTGAGGTTGTGCGTGCCCACAGCTTGCAGCTAGAAGGCAGGGTACTGGCTGGGAGTGGCATGTCCCTTTGATCCCAAGGATGCCTGCCCCTTGGGGAGGGGTGTGGCAAACAGAAGCCAGAATTGAGACCCAGAATGGAGTCCCAGCGATCTGAGCCTAAGGATGAGGTTGGGAATGGACTCCTTAAGCCACATTTAATGCTTCCAACCTTAACAGAAATATAAAGAAGAATGGGCTTGGGGATGATAATTCATATTCATAAAAAATAACGTTACAGAAAAATCTAATAACAGTACTGAATCTAACCACCCCTCTTTCTTCAGCTATAATTTTCCTTACATCACCTCCCTGCAAAGTGTCAACTAACTCATGCGAAGAGTTGACTCATTGGAAAAGACCTTGATACTGGGAGGGATTGGGGGCAGGAGGAGAAGGGGACGACAGAGGATGAGATGGCTGGATGGCATCACCAACTTGATGCACGTGAATTTGAGTGAACTTCGGGAGTTGGTGATGGACAGGAAGGCCTGATGTGCTGCAATTCATGGGGTCGCAGAGTCGGACACGACCGAGTGACTGAACTGAACTGAACTGAACCATGTTTAATCCCTGTTAGAATTGGTAAACTTCTCTGTTGTAAACATCCCTGGAACTATAATAGCCAACAGATAGAACTGGATTCAGTGATTCCCTAGGCCAGCTCTGATTTAGACAGCCATTTCCAATTTCGTCTGAGACCCGATTTCCTACAATGTCCACATGTTGGAACCATGTGGGCAAGTCTGTGCCTCATTTATGAGATAGCCTCTCCCATAGGTACAGATGGCTTTCATCTTCACTCTCCTTTTGCACTCACCCTCCTTGCCCCCGTTCTTTTTTTTTCTTCTTTTTTTCTCCATCCCCCATCCTGTTACCTCCTCATCTCCTTTCTAGCTGAGTTGTTTTCTTGCATTTTCTCACTTAATGTCTCATTCATTCCAGGATTCCAGGTAACACCTCCATAAATGATTCCTAAATCCCTTCCTACTTCTGCTCCCTCACATACGTAACCTTGAATTCATTGTGACCACCACTCTTCTTCTGCTAAACTGGTCTTTCTCCTGCCTTCCATACTTATGGGAAACGGTACCACAATATTTTGCTTTTTCTCACACAGAACCAAGGCCTGATGATTTTAATACATATTAGCCTTTAAGCTCACCTCCTGCTTTTCCTTTGCACTCATGTTACCCTGATCTAGCCCTTCTTCATTTACACCAAGATCATTACAAGTTCTGCACCTGGTCACCTTCCTTCCAACATCTCCCCAATACGACCCTACTCATGGCAGGGTCCCCAAATTTTCCACAATTCCTTAGGAAGCTTTTTAAAATGTGATGGGCTATTTCCCTCAGTTTTACTAGACTGGCACCTCAGGCTGTGGGGCTTAATAATAGCTCTGAATTTTTTTTTTTTTTTTACAATTTTGCTATCACTTTAAATGAATTTTTTTACAAAATTCACCAGGGGACAAATGCAACCCATCTGCAGGTCTGGAATTAGGAACCACTGCAAACTGTAAGTCAAAGAAGTCTTCCAGAAATATCTGCTCAGAGATGCCAAATGTCTCTCACTGGCCCCTGATGCCATCTTGAAACTAAAGCCTGCCTTTGAAGACTTTCTGCAGTTTGCCTGCTCTGACCTGACTCTCTTTCTCTCTCTTTTTTTTTTAAAGATGCATGCTTTTTTATTTTAAAAAATCTTTTATTTATTTGTTTACTTATTTATTTGACCACACAGCATGGCATTTGGGATTCTAATTCCCCAACCAGGTACCGAACCCACAACCCCTACAGTGAAAGTGCAGATTCTTAACCACTGGATTGCCAGGGAAGTCCCTCTGAGCTGACTCTTAACACCACCTTCTTCTAATCGCTCCTCTGTGGTCAAGGCCATCCATTTGGTTTTTTCTGAGGATGTCGTGAACAGCCTCCTATCTGAATCTGCATTGGCTCTGCCGCCCCTTCTTCCAGGAAGCCTCTGCAACCACTTGCTCCCTAACCTCCTGGGAAGCCTTGCCATCTGGACCCCACTTCTGAATTGTGGCTTCTGCTGGCCCTAATTGCAGTTCATCTTGCTCCAGCCGGGGCCCCATGTGTGGCACAGAACAACTGCTTAACAGCTGCTCCCGCTGCCTTCCCGCCAGAGGAAAACTGAGGGGCTGGTCTGTCCTCACCCCCTTGTGTCCCCAGAGCCCAGCCCAGGGCCTTTCAAACATGAGACACTCAGTCCTGGCTGTTAATGACCACGTGCTGTCGCTTCAGTCGTGTCTGACTCTTTGTGACCCCATGGACTATAGCCCACCAGGCTCCTCTGTCTATGGGATTTCCCAGGCAAAAATATTGGAGTGGGTTGCCATTTCCTTCTCCAGGGGATCTTTCTGACCCAGGGATGGAACATACATCTCCTGCAGCTCCTGCATTGCAGATGAATTCTTTACCACTGAGCCACTGGGAAGCCTGTTAATGATCGTGGTGCTTATCAAACGTCAACATTTTTTTTTTTAACCAAAAGACTAAAACACAATTTTTTTCCTTAAAGTTTGCACCAAATTGTATTCAGAAGAAGGATTGCAGCCCCTGGACCCAACCCAGGAACCTATATTTCCACCTAAACTAATGCTATGTTCTTTTTTCCTGATTTCTTTCGCTTTTTATGTCAACTATAAGGGAATAAACTGTCCATCAGTTCATCCTCAGGTGATACTTTCTAGTATCTTTAACTTGATGTCTTAACCTGAATGTCAAAAGGGAATAAAACATCTTCAAAGCAAAGCACTCTCTTCCTTATAACTCATTCTTTAGTTTTCCTCTCACTAAAAATAGAGCCAGAGTGAAAAAGAATCTAGTATCAAAGCAAATTTTAATTATTCAAAATATTGACTTAATATCCATTTGCCCCATGGGTACCTTTGCAGGAACCTATGCAAGGCTCCTGCCCTTCTGCCCTACCCTTGGGTGAACATACCTTGTCCATGACCTTTTTTATCTAGTACAACTCATTTCCTTGTGTCCAAAGCAGGACCGTCAGAGTCTGGTTTGGCATGTAGGATCTTTATTAAAATCCAAAGAAAACCAAGGGTACAAATTATAAGCAGGTGAGCTCCCTATGTCACTTACCTGACAGCTTGGCATAGGTTTAAAGCATTTAACTGCCTCCTTTCCTTTTCTTTTTAAAAACCTGTCTCATCAAGTGTCTGCTGGACTCATTTGGAATTGTTTCACAAACTTCTGTGGGGAGACTTCAAATGCTGGAGCAGAGCAAGGCCCTTGGATACAGAAGTGATCCAGGAGCTATCTCAGGAGCTCACAGTCAGATGGAGGGGTGGGATAGATGGGCCCATCACAATTAACAAAAGAAGGTGAGGGTTGTACAGGAAACCTGGGAACCGGTGTCTGGGAGTGGAGCAGAGAGCAAGAGGTGGAGAGGGTGGACATCCAGAGAGACTGCCAAAAAGCCAAGATTGAACTAAAACATGAATTATAAATAAAAGTTATCAAGAAGTAGGCAGGGGAAATGCATGGAACAAGGCAAGGGAATTCTAGCTTAAGTAAAAATCACATGCATTGGCTTGTGGCCTTGCAGAATGAAGAATTTTCAGAAAAGCAATTTTAGATGAGGTAGGCATGGCATGTTGGAGAGTTCACTGTAATACTTGCTCCTCCCCAAAGTGTGGGACTGGAAAGGGCAGAGGAGGGCAGGTCCTGACAGGACTTCAGTGCATATCTAAAGCATATAAATTGTTTGCGCAGGTAATGGAGTGTTATGAAAGGTATTCTGATAAGAATGTTTACCATTTTAAAATGTTACCACGCCTTGTGTACAAAGTAAAGATTGGAAGGGGTCACAGGTGTGTATCACACAGCCAAGGAAAGGGACAATGGGATTGAGGATTAGGGTGCTGGTGGTGGAGACAGAGCAAGAGGGCAGATGGGAGAGATGCCTAAGAGGCAAAATCAATAGGATGTGGTGGAGGACTGGGATTGAAGAGTTTGAGTTTTGTCTTCTTTATTTTTATTTATGTATTTTTGGCTATGCTGGGTCTGCATTGCTGTGTGGTCTTTCTCTCTAGTTGCAGAGAGTGGGGGCTACTCTAGTTGCAGGGCACGGGCTTCTCATTGCAGCAGCCTCTCGTTGCAGAGGACGGACTCTAGGGCACTTGGGCTTCAGAAGTTGTGGCTCCTGGGCTCTAGAGCACTGGCTCAGTAGTTGTGACCCACAGGCTTAGGTGCTCCCCGACATGTGGGATCCTCCTAGACCAGGGATCAAACCTGTGTGTGGGAGGCAGATTCTTTACCACTGAGCCACCAGGGAAGCCCTGTTTTCTTTATTAGTGGAAGAAGCTTGAATACAAGTGAACGGGAGAAGTTGAAAACTTCACAGACAGAAGGGGTAGCTCTAAAGCACCGACTGAGGGACACCTTCTCTATTTCTTTCCAAAATCTTTCACTAAAACATTCTTCTCAAGTCTGAGGAGGAATTCCCCCTGCGCTTCCTAGAGCTCTGTCCTTCCCCTCTGGAGTGTTTTCTGTGGGGCTGGGATCCCCTACATACTCGCTAGGTTGTGAGCACCAGCCCTCTGTAAGAGGAGTGTAGTGCTCAGCCCCGTGGTGTTCACCCCTGTGTCACCACTGCCCTGCAGGATGAGTCTCAATTTTTTGGTCTCCAGACTGATTATGGCCTTAAAAAAATGATTAAGGACCCTAAAAAGCTTTGGTTCATGTGGTGGTGGTTGGTTTAGTCCCTAAGTCGTGTCCGACTCTTACAACCCCATGAACTATAGCCCTCCAGGTTCCTCTGTCCATGGGATTCTCCAGGCAAGAATACTGGATTGGGTTGCCATTTTCTTCTCCAGGGGATCTTCCCAACTCAGGAATTGGACCTGGGTCTCCTGCATTGCAGGCAGATTCTTTACAGACTTAGCTAAGGGAATTAGTTCATGTGAGGTAGAGCTATGAACTTTCATAGTATTTGAAATTAAAACTGGGAAATATTTTACATATTTATTTATTTATTTGAAAATACCATGGGTGAACTCATTACACATGAACACGAATAACATGTGGTTGGTGAAGAATAACTCTGTTTTTACAAAGAGAAAATCAATGAGAAGGGTGGTGCTGTTTTACCACTTTTGCAAACCTCTTTAATACTGGCTTGAAAGAACACAGCTAGATTTGCATATTCAGCCTGTCATGGTACCAGACATGATGCAACCTTTGGAAAGTTCCAGTGCAACTTTTGAGAGAATGAGAAGGAAGAAGGTAAATATGACAGGTTTGACCTCAGAACCCTGAAAGGAATCCATGGACTATAAGAATCGCTAGCCAACCTGATGAGACAAACATTCAGATAGTTTCATTAACTGGAACTTTCAGTCAGTTCCCAGAAACTTCCAACTCTCTGTCATTCTTTCCAACAAAACACATGACTTAAGGCAAGATTTACAGAATTCTTCTGAAAAAGAAATTCTCATTTAGCCAATCTGCCTTTATTGTTCAATCCCCATCACTTTTTTCAAGTAAGCAACTTGCACCATAATTTTTGTCCCGTGTTGAAATTATTCAGTGTGAAACGATTTATGGAAACACAGAAACTCCACCTGAAGATCTGCCCTTTGGTGGCTCCCACAAAGAGCAAAATAAGTTTTCATAAAATATTTTTAATAAGGTTATAATCAAATTTAATTTCAAACAAATTAATTCAATTCCCTGGAGAAATGGTTTCCTTAGTTTTTTAACTAGAGGAAGTTGTTTAAACCTATTTTTCCAGATGTGTGGAACCATTTCAGCTTAGAGGACTCTGGGCAGGGAGCCTGGTTCCCGCCCTTGGGTTCATGGTCCAGTTCACATTAACCATCTGTGTCGCCTCGACCAAGTCACGTCGCCTCGACCAAGTCACGTCCCCTCTTTCAGCCTCATTGTTATTTCCTTCTATAAATCTAGGCCAGTGGGTCTCAGATTTACTTCTGTGAAGGAGCAATCAGAAGTCAAGGGCTTTTCCTTGAATATCATATTCTTTACCGAACATCATAAAATAGTGGCAAATTTAGTTAGGCTGAGTAGAACAGGAACAATTTTAGACTTAGAAAATATGACTGTATTATATGGTCCCTGAAAGTGAAAGTCACTCAGTCGTGTCCGACTCTTTGCGACCCCAAGGACTACAATCCACGGAATTCTCCAGGCCATAATACTGAAGTGGGCAGCCATTCCCTTCTCCAGGGGATCTTCCCAACCCAGGGATCGAACCCAGGTCTCCCACACTGCAGGCAAAGTCTTTACCAGCTGAGCCACCAAGGAAGCCCTGGTGGTCCCTGCACCAAGACAAAATGCAGAGCACAGAAGCCCATTAAAAAGAAGAGGAAAAAAAAGAAAGTGTCACCCAATTAAGCACAGTCTACTATTTGCAAATCACCCTCATAAATATTCACTTGTTCATTCCATCTTATTGTCACCTATCACGTGCGGAGCTGTAGGTTTTAGAGAACAAAATGGGAGGAAAACTTGAACAAAATTCTGCCCATTAACTACTTCTGCTAATTGAGAAAAGTTCAACTTTCAACTGTAACTATAAACTCCCCCTAATCTTGCTTTGGAAACAATGATGGTCAGTGAAAGGAAGGTTCCTATTGGCTTTAAAAAGTCTAACATTCTATGCTTTTTATCATATTTCAACCAACAGCCAGCCTTACCTCACAGAAGTATGGTCTATGAGACCCAAAAGAGCTTCTAGCCAAATCCCTAACTTGCAGATAAAGTCAGGCCTAGACAGGTGCTGTTGCTGTTGTTGTGTCCAACTCTTTGTGAGCCCCATGAACTGCAACACAATAGGCTTCCCTGTCCTTTGCCACCTTCCGGAGTTTGCACAGACTCATGTCCATTGAGTCAGTGATGCCATCTAACCATCTCATCCTCTGTCACCACTTCTCCTCTTGCCTACAATCTTTCCCAGCATCAGGGGCCTTTCCAATGAGTCAGTTCTTCGCATCAGGTGCCCAAAGTATTGGAGCTTCAGCTCCTGAGGTTTTCCTAAATTCACCTGGCTTGCTAGTGGCCAGGTCTTAGAACCTGGGTCTCCTGTTTCCTGGGGGACTTGGTGTTTTTGCACTTTGCAAGCTTTCCTGATAATAAATAGCACACACACTCCCAGTGCACATACAGTTAATCCTCTGTTGATGTTCCATCATCACATATAACTTAGCCAACAATTATTTCTTCAGTTGAGAACTTGACGTTAGAGAACTCATCCCTGACACATAAGATTCTTGCTTGTTTACAAGTTAAGATTTAATTAAAATCCACTTCGTTTTTTTTATAAACCAGAAGAGATGGAAAAATAAATATGCAAAGCAGTGAATTTAATTGTAAATTGATGAGGCCACTGTTTTGTGAGTATCTTTGTTTTATTATCCACAATGGGTTCCATTCAATCTTGCTCAGTTTATAAGCTCTAATGAAGTCCGTGTGTTTGTCGCTGACACCAGCATTAAAGTCTGCATTAGGCTGCATTAGGCTGTTGCGGAGAATGGTGAAACAGCCCAGAAGGAAATGTCTGACTTTCCCTGGATCACTCAAAGAACCGTAAATGACCTTCTGGGACTGAAAATAAAGGACCCCAAAGGTCTCCTTGTGATGGGGAACACTTGTAATGGTGACAGCAATGATCCCATAGTTACCACTTTGATTGAAAAGCAAAATTAGGGACTTCCCTGGTGGCACAGTGGACGGGAATCTGCCTGTCAATGCAGGGGACATGGGTTCAATCCCTGGTCTGGGAAGATCCCACATGCCACAGAGCAACTAAGCCCATGCGCAACTTCTAAAGCCCTCAAGCTCTGGAGCCTGCAAGTCACAACTACTGGGCCTGTGTGCTGCAACTGCTGAAGCCCACACACCTAGAGCCTGTGCTGTGCAACAAGAAAGCAACCAAAGTGAGAAGCCAGTGCAGTGCACCCAGAGAGTGGCCCCCCACTCTCCTCAACTAGAGAAAGCCCGCGCAGAGCAACGAAGACGCAGTGCAGCCAAAAATTAAAAAATGAATTAAAATTAATGAAAAAAGATCTGTCATGGCTGCTGCTGCTAAGTTGCTTCAGTCATGTCCAGCTCTGTGCGACCCCATAGATGGCAGCCCACCAGGCTCCGCCGTCCCTGGGATTCTCCAGGCAAGAACACTGGAGTGGATTGCCATTTCCTTCTCCAATGTGTGAAAGTGAAAAGTGAAAAGTGAAAGTGAAGTCGCTCAGTCATGTCCAACACTTTAAGACCCCATGGACTGCAGCCTACCAGGCTCCTTTGTCCATGGGATTTTCCAGGCAAGAGTACTGGAGTGGGTTGCCATTGGCACCTACTCACAAATCAAAATACACACCTGGTGATTCAAATTCACTCTTTTGTTCAACTAATAGCCAGGTTGTCACATAATTATCAGTTTGTGGGATCTTAGCTCCCTGACCAGGGGTCGAACCTGCACCTTCAAGAGTGGAAAGCACAGAGTCCTAGCCACTGGATCACCAGGGGATTCCCCAAAATAAATAAATACAAATTAATGAAAGAAGATGTTTCCGTGGTGGGAAGAGGGTTTCCCTGGTGGCTCAGATGGTAAAGAGTCTGCCTGCAGCGTGGGAGACCTGGGTTCCATACCTGGGCCGGGAAGATCCCCCAGAGAAGGAAATGGCAACCCACTCCACTATTCTTGCATGGAAAATCCCAAGGATGGAGGAACCTGGCAGGCTACAGTTTTGCTAAGTCACTTCAGTCGTGTCTGACTCTGTGCGACCCCATAGACAGTAGCCCACCAGGCTCTCCCATCCCTGGGATTCTCCAGGCAAGAACACTGGAGTGGGTTGCCATTTCCTTCTCCAATGCATGAAAGTGAAAAGTGAAAGGGAAGTCGCTCAGTCGTGTTCGACTCTTTGTGACCCCATGGACTGCAGCCTACCAGGCTGCCTCCATCCATGGGATTTTCCAGGCAAGAGTACTGGAGTGGGGTGCCATCGCCTTCTCTGAGGCTACAGTTTATGGGGTCTCAAAGAGTTGCACACAACTGAGCGACTTCACCTTCCATCCCAGTGAAAGAAAATGTGTCCTGGCATCTATCCACAAATCAAAATATTTGGTGATTCAAACTCACTCTTTTGCCCAACTGATAGACAGCTTGTTACATAATTAAAATCTCTAAAAAGTGCAATTTCGCCTCTAGAATGTGGTTGAAAGCAAGTCTCATTTTTCAGTGTTATTTCATTTCGCTCTTTAGGTCTATAATAATTGCTTCTAGGTCACGGTGTTATTTGTGACACGACATCTAACTGGCTTCTTTCCCACTAATGATAATTCTCCTACCTGTTAGGGCCTGATACAAAGCTTAAAGAAGTTTTCCACCCAATTATTATCTCTCTTGAAAGGATTTTGGAATTATTTATAGAGATTAACACAAAAGATGTGCTCTGTTTTTATTATAACAAGGTCCTTATGTTACAGATGGTTCTGCTAAAGAAAGCTGAGGCTACTTGCCACTAACCAAATCACAGGATCATGAAGATGGGAGAAATTATATTTTGTAGTGTAATGCTCAACTACATCTGATCTTTCAAAAATTCAGAAAATCCTGCTAAAGACTGTACCTCGTCTCTAGAGACTCAACTTTCTGCATAGCGCCGTGGCTCAACAGATGTCTGTTGATTCACCCAGAAATTCATCCAGCTGTCCTAACTACTTTCATTATTCAAGGAGTGCTCTGTCGGTGGTTTCTTCCCTCCAGCAGCAGATGAGAGCAGCCATGACATTCTCTGCTAAACAGCCCATGGCGTTTTCACAGTTCACAGTAGTCACCAGGCACGTCCTCAGTTTTCCTTTCTCCAAGCAGCCTGTCCCAAAGGTATCCAACAAGGAGAGGCTTTTTATTATTATTATTATTACTATTTAGAACTCAGTTCTTTTTTTAAGTGACAGAGCAATAAAGAATCTCCCAGCCATGATATGTGGCAGAAACTAACACAATTCTGTAAAGCAAGTATCTTTCAATTAAAAAATAAGTTAAAAAAAAAAAGAATCTGCCAGCCAATGCAAGAGACACAAGAGATGCAGGTTCAATCCCCAGGTCAGGAAGATCCCTAGAGAAGGAAATGGCAACCCACTCCAGTATTCTTGCCTGGAGAATCCCATGGACAGAGGAGCCTGGTGGGCTACAGTCCATGGGGTCACAAAGAGTTGGACACATCTGAACACAAAACAGAACTCAATTCTTTTTTTTTTTTTTTAGGACTCAATTCTTTAGACTGATATTACTCTGTAAAAAGTACAGGTAAATAAAATCATTTAAAACATTCATTAGTCTATCAATTTTATAGTTATTAAGCACTTACCATCTGTCAGGCATTGGGCTATATGCTGGTAAATCAAGTCTACTGAAAAAGACACGATTTCTTCTCTAGGATTCATCATATGGTGGGAAAGATAGATGGAGAAAAAAGTAATTACACAGTGATGTAGTAAGTATGATACCCTTTGGCTGCACCACGTAACTTGTGGGATCTTAGATCCTCCACCAGGGATTGAACCTGAGCTCTAGGCAGTGAAAGTGCAGAATCCTAATCACTGAACTGCCAGGGAATTCCCAACATTTTCTTTTTCATCAGTGGAATCTTCCTCTACAATCTAAGAAGTGCTTTGAAAATTGTTATGTTTCTGGATTAGTCCAGTTACGATGATTTTTAAATTTTAGTCAAGGAGAATTTGGGGATTTTTAAGTAAGGAAAAGAGAAGAATAAATATCATTTAAAACACTGCATGCATATGAAACAGAAACAGACCCAAGGACATAGAGAACAGACTGTAGTTGCCAAGGAGGAGTGGGGTGGAGATGGGATGGAGTGGGAAGTCAGGGTTAGCAAATGTAAGCTATTATGTATGGAATGGATAAACAACAAGGAACTACTGTACAGCACAGAGAGCTATATAAAGTATCCTGTGATAAACCACAATGGAAAAGAATATATATATATATATTCATTGTATATGTATGTATGAGTGAAAGTTGCTCAGTCATGTCTGACTCTTTGTGACCCCATGGGCTGTAGCCCACCAGGCTCCTCTGTCCCTGGAATTCTCCAAGCAAGAATACTGGAGTAGGTTGCCATTCCCTTCTCCAGGGAATCTTCCCTCCCCAGGGATGGAACCTGGGTCTCCCACATTGCAGGCAGATTCTTTACCATCTGAACCACCAGGGAAGCCCATGTATATGTATAACTGAATCAATCATTGCTGTACAGAAGAAAATAACACAACACTGGAAATCAACTACCTGTCAATTTTTAAAAAACAGAAAAAAACATCATATACATTAATTTTAAAGCTAGATACAGAGTTGCAAGCACTAGTTTAAAATAAACAGCCTGTGTTTTTTATGTTCTCAACATTTTTCTCTCAATTTCCTATAACAAATCTGTTTGACTTCGCTAATGCAAAAATAGAATGTTTTTAAGTGTTGTTTTCAATCTTGTAGAAATGAGATTAGAATGCAGAATTACTAATCAGACATGTATGATAAGGAAAATTCTGCTTCATATGCCTTTTCTGTCATTATTATTATTTTTTTGGGGGGGGGGATCAAACCATTTTATTGAGGGGCTTCGGGGGAAGATCGAAAAGCTGGGAGGACAATGACATCCGACGTCCTTCTCGAGCCATCCAGCTCTGATTCAGCAGCTGACTTCTGTCATTATTATAGTCTTCCGGAAAACAGAAAATTGTAGATCACATGCACAAAACCCCATCTGTTAGTGTTGCTGGGTTCACCTATGGCTTCAGAATTGCTGAGTCACCTTCATGGTTCTGGTTCTTCATCTAAGAGATTAGTTCATTCTCTCAACCTTTATTTATTCTGCTTTTGACCTTGGCTCATGTGGTAGTAAACATTCTTTGAAGTCTAAATAAATATCTGTTTCATAATTTCAAAGGGCAGAGACCTCAACAAGCATACATTCAGTGCCAAATCACAGTCATGTTCAGTTCAGTTCAGTTCAGTTCAGTTGCTCAATCGTGTCCGACTCTTTGTGACCCCATGAATTGCAGCATGCCAGGCCTCCCTGTCCATCACCAACTCCCAAAGTTTACTCAAACTTATGTCCATCAAGTCGGTGATGCCATCCAGCCATCTCATCCTCTGTCGTCCCCTTCTCTTCCTGCCCCCAATCCCTCCCAGCATCAGGGTCTTTTCCAATGAGTCAACTCTTCTCATGAGGTGGCCAAAGTATTCAGCATCAGTCCTTTCAATGAACACCCAGGACTGATCTCCTTTAGGATAGACTGGTTGGATCTCCTTGCTGTCCAAGGGACTCTCAAGAGTCTTCTCCAACACCACAGTTCAAAAGCATCAATTCTTCGGCGCTCCGCTATCTTCACAAGCCAACTCTCACATCCATACATGACCACAGGAAAAACCATAGCCTTGACTAGACGGACCTTTGTTGGCAAAGTAATGTCTCTGCTTTTGAAAATGCTATCTAGGTTGGTCATAACTCTCCTTCCAAGGAGTAAGCGTCTTTTAATTTCATGGCTGTGATCACCATCTGCAGTGATTTTGGAGCCCAGAAAAATAAAGTCTGACACTGTTTCCACTGTTTCCCCATCTATTTGCCATGAAGTGATGGGACTGGATGCCATGATCTTCGTTTTCTGAATGTTGAGCTTTAAGCCAACTTTTTCACTCTCCTCTTTCACTTTCATCAAGAGGCTTTTTAGTTCCTCTTCACTTGCTGCCATAAGGGTGGTGTCATCTGTATGTCTGAGATTATTGATATTTCTCCTGGCAATCTTGATTCCAGCTTGTGCTTCTTCCAGCCCAGCGTTTCTCATGATGTACTCTGCATATAAGTTAAATAAGCAGGGTGACAATATACAACCTTGACGTATTCCTTTTCCTATTTGGAACCAGTCTGTTGTTCCATGTCCAGTTCTAACTGTTGCTTCCTGACCTGCATGTAGGTTTCTCAAGAGGTAGATCAGGTGGTCTGGTATTCCATCTCTTCCAGAATTTTCCACAGTTTATTGTGATCCACACAGTCAAAGGCTTTGGCATAGTCAATAAAGCAGAACTAGATGTTTTTCTGGAACTCTCTTGCTTTTTGATGATTCAGCAGATGTTGGCAATTTGATCTCTGGTTCCTCTGCCTTTTCTAAAACCAGCTCTAACATCTGGAAGTTCACGGTTCATGTATTGCTGAAGCCTGGCTTGGAGAATTTTGAGCATTACTTTACTGGCGTGTGAGATGAGTGCAATTGTGTGGTAGTTTGAGCATTCTTTGTCATTGCCTTTGGGATTGGCATGAAAACTGACCTTTTCCAGTCCTGTGGCCACTGCTGAGTTTTCCAAATTTGCTGGCATATTGAGTGCATCACTTTCACAGCATCATCTTTCAGGATTTGAAATAGCTCAGCTGGAATTCCATCACCTCCACTAGCTTTGTTCATAGTGATGCTTTCTAAGGCCCACCGAGAGTGCCAGGCTGTAACGGCACAGGAGCGGCTGAGAGGAACTATCCCACGTCTGAGATCAGGGGCAGCGGCCAAGAGGAACTACCCCACAGTCATGTTAGAGCAAGTCAAATAAGTCCCTGCTCTTCAGAGTGCATTTTAGCACAAAGGTGGACTAGTGGACCACCGTCTTTTTTCTAGATGAATCCTTGGTCTGCTGACCTGGGAGACCTGTTCCAAGTTAGCCTATTTGACCTGGAAGATAGAACCTTATTAAAGAAAATTCTACCCCGAAATAAATTCATCAGTCACATCTATTTACGTATGTAATCAGATGGTCTTAGCTCCAAGAAGTACTCAAAGAAAATTAACTAGAGTTGCAGTGTTTACTTCTTTTTAAAGAAACTTATTTTTTAAAGAAACTTGCCAGTTTCCCAAAATTAAAGCATGAGCTCCCTCTGCTGAGTGAACGAATGTATGAGACAGAATCTAAAACTTTTGTGCCATGCCTGTGATGCCAGTAACTTCTTAGAAACATAAGCGATTATGAAGTGTAAAAAATATTTTACTTTTTAAAATCCATGACTATAATACGGGGTAGAATGGAAAGGTAGAGGAGAGTCATTTACAAGATTAGTTAGATTTTTCATTAGTTGAGATTTTACCCCTATGCCTGACTTCTGCATGATACTTTGTAACCACCACTGATGGGGGCACCAGGAAGTGTATATACACCCACCCTATTACCTGGCTTTGATCCTTCATAGCACTGATCATATCTGATTTTATTGTACTTATTTATTCATTGATCTGGTGATGACTGTCTGTCCCTGCTAAAATGTTGGCTTCCTATTAGAGAAGACCTTGTCTGCGCTCAGCCCCTAGAACAGTGCCAGGCACACAGTAGGTGCCCACAGTAGGAATATTTGTTTACTGGGTGGAGGAAGTAAGGGAGGCAGGGAGTCAGGTCAGCATTTGCTGAAAGTGTCCCCTAGGAATATGATTCCATTAGAGGACAATTCAGTGCCAGTCATGCAGGACTGGACACAAATTAGTAGGAAATGAGAGAAAGAGAGAATCACTGAAGGCATAGCGAAGTGGGGTAGATCTCAAGCTCCACCTTAAAGATGGGAAGGGTTTGGTCAAGTTAGACAAGGAAACAAGCACTGTGCAAAGCACTGGGATGCGATAGTCTTTACAAAAATGCATAGGCCCCACCCTAAGGAAATCTACAGTCTAAGAGTGCAGACAGATGTAAAACAAATAATCACACAAACTAAAATTTCAACCGGACAAGTGCTCCAAAGCAGAGGTGCACAATGCTAGAGGAGCAGACAGCAGGATGGTCAGTTTTATAGGGGAGTTAGGGAAGGCTTTTCTCAGCTGAATCGAAGGCTGTGTGCATGCATGCCAAGTTGCTTCAGCCGTGTCCAACTCTGTGACCCCATGGACCGTAGCCCACCAGGATCCTCTGTCCGTGGGAGTCTCCAAGCAAGAATACTGGAGCGGGTTGCCATGCCTTCCTCCAGGGGATCTTTCCAACCCAGGGATCGAACCTGCTCCTCTCCTATATTGGCAGATGCGTTCTTTACCACTAGCACCACCTGGGAAGCCCAATCAGAGGCTAAGTGGGGATAATCAGGAAATGCAGATGTGCTGTGTTTGCTAAGTCGCTTCAGTCATGTCCTACTCTTTTCGACCCCATGGACAGTAGCCCATCAGGCTATTTTGTCCATGGAATTCTCCAGGCAAGAATACTGGAGTGGGTTGTGATTTCCTTCTCCAGAGGATCTTTCTGATTCAGGAGTCTAACCTGCATCTCCGGCATTGGCAGGCGGTTCCTTACCACTGGCACCGCCTAGTGCCACACATTTCAAGGGGTGGAGATGGAAAACAGTGCCGCTGCAGGACCACGAGGGGAGAGGCTAGAGAGGGACACAGCACCGAGGAGGAAGGGCCCTCTTTGTCCAGAGAGAAGGAAGGGCTCTAATGGCTTCCATAGTTTTTCAGGGATTCTAAGCTATTTTGACTTTCTTTTTCTTATTTTATTTACAAGAGGATCCACAACAAGTGGGCTTCCCAGCTGGCTCAGTGGTAAAGAATCCGATGCCAATGCGGGAGACAGAAGAGATGCGGGTTCCGTCCCTGGGTCTGGAAGATCCCTTGTTGGAAGAAATGGCAACCTACTCCTGTATTCTTGCCTGGAAAATCCTATGGATAGAGGAGTCTGGCAGGTCACAGTCCGTGGAGTTGCAAAGAATTGGACACAACTGAGCACACACACACACATCACAACAAGTATGTGTTACTTTAATTTTTTTTTAAAAAAGGACATTAAAAAAAGGGGGGGGGACATTTATGAAAGAGAAAATGTCACCATATGCCCACTGGAGCTTCTTTTGCAACTTGCCTTCTTCCTCTCCAGGCCTACAGCAGCTGATGAAGAGATCTCGCTGTCAGGCAGGAGAGCCTGCCAGGGGCCACCACACAGTTCCCGGAGTGGGAGGTCGGGGGCAGGGAAGTGAGATGCAGGCGCCACCCACTTAAGGACCTGGACTGCATAGAAGATAATGGCTCTGTGCTCTCTTGGCCTCCCTTCCAAGTGTGGGTACCTTAGTGAGGAAAGGTTGTTTCATTCAGTATTGCTGCTCTTTCCCACTACATCCATCTACGCTTTCCACGTGGCCAGGCTTCTTAATTTCTGATCTTTGTGGCATAAGTCACTTAAATGACCAGGTTTTAAAGGGGGAGAGGGGCACGACCTTCATGGTCTCCCCATGCAGGCCCCAAATCTTCATCTGCCATTTTCTTGGGGGGGACGTCTATCCTGTTCTGAAAGTCAGTATCAACAGCCCCCAAAGGGGATTGGGAAGATCCCCTGGAGGAGGGCATGGCAACCCACTCCAGTATTTTTGCCTGCAGAATCCCCAGGGACAGAGGAGCCTGGTGGGCTGCAGTCCATGGGGTAGCAAAGAGTCAGACATGAGTGAGTGACTAAGCACACAAAGAGGATCTTTAACTTGTTGCCTTAAAAGGACAACTAGAGGGATTATTGAGATCTGGCAATAAATATCAGTGAGAATGACATAACTCATTCAAACTTTTAGGGTAATTCTATACTATAGTAACTACAATATATCATATATAGCTACAAAATATTAACTATGAAATATAATCTGCACGTGAATAACGTACTGCAGAATTATCCTTGTTACCCCTCCATGCCTCGGTAGGAAAGAATTATTGGGTTGTGTCTGCAGCCCAGTCTAAACCTTCCTCTTTGAATGCTGGGGCTTTGCATTTCTGTAGGCTCCCTCTGGAGCCTATTCTGTTCACATTCTACCTGCCTGAGTTAGACTGTCTCTGTGAGGGCCTTTAACTGCTGATGGTAATCTCAGTCTATCTGCAATCCACTGTTTAAAGTGAATTCCTCAAAGAAGGAATCCTCACCCCTGGCCTTCCCTGGGGTGCAGCTTCCCCAGAAGGAAAGTTGTGACTGTGTGTTGCTCACAGGCCATGATTTTCCACCCCCATTCACATCTGACCCCCTTAGTCGTTATTAGCTCTGTGCTGCCTGCATCTGCACTGCAGCCGCAGGGAGGGTTCACAGTGTCTTGCTGGGAAAAGTTTTACTATAGTAGAATCCCCAGAAAAGGATTCATGAGGATCACAAGACATCTTACCTGGTGTCAAGAGCCTTCTTGTTGTTGTTCAGTCACTAAGTTGTGTCCGACTCTTTGCAAATCCATGGACTGCAGCATGCCAGGCTCCTCTGTCCTCCACTGTCTCCCTCAGTGTGCTCAGATCTATGTCCATTGAGTCAGTAATGCTCTCTAACCATCTCATTCTCTGCCGTCTTTCTCCTTTTGTCTTCACTCTTTCCCATCACCAGGGTCTTTTCCAATGAGTCGTCTCTTCACAACAGGTGGCCAAAGTATTAGGAGCTTCAGGTTCAGCATCAGTCCTTCCAGTGAATATTCAGGGTTTTTTGTTTTTGTTTTTGGATTAGCCATTTTGATCTTGCAGTCCAACGGATTCTCAAGAGTCTTCTCCAGCACCACAATTCGAAAGCATTCTTCAGTGCTCAGCCTTATTTATAGTCCAACTTTCACATCTGTACTTGACTACCGGAAAAACCATAGCTTTGGCAATATGGACCTTTGTCAACAAAGTGATGTCTCTGCTTTTTAATACACTGTCTAGGTTTGTCATAGCTTTCCTTACATGGAGCAGCTATCTTTTAATTTCATGACTGCAGTAACTGTCTGCAGTTATTTTGGAGCCCAAGAAAATAAAATCTGTCACTGCTTTCACTTTTTCCCCATCTGTTTGCCATGAAGTGATGGGACTAGATGCCACGAGCTTAGTTCGTTTAATGTTAAGTTTCAAGCCAGCTTTGTCACTCTCCTCTTTCACCCTCATCAAGAGGCTCTTCCATTCCTTTTCACTTTCTGCCATTAAAGTGGTATCATCTGCATATCTGAGGTTGTTAATACTTCTCCTGGCAATCTTTATTCCACCTTGTGATTCATCCAGCCTGGCATTTCACATGAGGTACTCTGCATGTAAGTTAAATAAGCAGGGTGACAATATATAGGCTTGACGTACTCCTTTCCCAATCTTGAACCAGTCAGTTGTTCCATGTCCAGTTCTAACTGTTGCTTCTTGGCCCTCATCAGGTCTCTCAGGAGACAGGTAAAGTGGTCTGGTACTCCTATCTCTTGAAGAATTTTCCACAGTTTGTTGTGATCCACACAGTCAAAGGCTTTAGTGTAGTCATCAAAGCAGATGTTTTTCTGAAACTCCCCTGCTTTCTCGATGATCCAACAAATGTTGGCAATTTGGTCTCTGGTTCCTCTGCCTCTTTGAAACCCAGCTTGTACATCTGGAAGTTCTCGGGTCACTTACTGCTGAAGTCTAGCTTAAAGGATTTTGAGCATTACTTTGCTAGCTGAGAAATGAGCACTATTGTGTGGTAGTCTGAACATTCTTTGGCATTGCCCTTCCTTAAGATTGGAATGAAAAATGACCTCTTCCAGTCCTGTGGCCACTGCTGAGTTTTCCAGATCTGCAGGAGTCAAGAGCCTATTGAATATAAAATGGCTAGTTTTATACCAACTTTGTCAGGTAAATTAATTGGAAAAGAAAGTTCCCACAGAACCAGCCTGTGATGAAACTGAAGGCAAAACATAGCACATCTTGTTATAAACTACACAAGAAAAATTGGTCTCTTTTCACTTGACTTTTAACCAAAAAATGTTTTAGCCAATCTTATCCATCAAGCTGGCTTTTGAATGTCTTTTACCTCTTACCATAGATCAAACCCCCTTTGAAGGATAAAAATTTGTTGCCACAAAAGCCACAGGTTTTGAAAGAACATCCCCCACCAAGGTCTCCCCAAATGTCTTGAGGAGGACAGCACTGTTGAGATAAATGTGTGGTCTCTGCGTGGAGACTACTTCAGGGAACCTAACATTTAGTAGCCCATCTGTGGTTCAGGATTTCGGCTGAAAATAATCACTTGCCTTCATAACTGTCTTTCTCTGATTGATGCTATTTATCATCGTTATTGTATTTCCTTTGTTCTCATCACCGCTCTCATAAGTAACACACCTGTGTTTACCACTGACCCTCTTGAGATATTTCAACTCTTCCAGCTCACCCACATGCTCTCGCCCTCAACGTACCATCTGTCTGCCACGGTCGCGTTGCCTCTGTGACTCAGACTGTTCTGCCTGCTAACTCAGCCCCTGTGCCTCAGCAGAGTGCTTCTCCGAAGCTGGCTGAGTCCTGCTCTGTTAGCACAGGTGGAAGGCTGCTTTTCCAAGGCGGGCCCCAGGATACCTCTGGTGGCAACTGCATCAGTGGAGAGCCAGCATGCTAGGTGTGGTCATTTTCAATTCCATTTTCACTTCAGAATGCTTTTTTATCCTAAGATTACCACTGGTTAATAAGGTGTAAAGCTGTTTCAGTAGTAGACTCCTCTGTCCATGGGATTCTCCAGGCAAAAATCCTGAAGTGGGTTGCCATTTCCTTCTCCAGGGGATCTTCCCAACCCAGGGATGGAACCTGGGTCTCTTGGACTGCAGGCAGATTCTTTACTGTTTGAGCCACCAGGGAAGGCCTTTCAGTAGTATACGGTGCCTTTAAATGAATGCTTCTCCCTCAACCCCACCATGGAAGGAACACAGCAAATTCCTTTAAATAATCATTTTCTTGCTAGAGCAATACATGCAAGCCTTAAGCCAGGTCGAATCTAGTTCTGTTTTCATTCCTGTCTTTTACAAGGTGCGAGATTATTAGGTTTATCCATTTTCATCTGTCTTGGTTGCTTTATCTTGAACTGGATTCAACATAATAAAAATAGTGTTTGCAGTAGACATTTTATACATACTTAGGTGAAAACAGTAACAGATTAGATCTACATCATTCGAGAGTTCCAGATCATTGCACTATTTTCTTATATGTCTTCTTTCAAAGTTCCAAAAACGTAGAAGTCTTAGCATTACAAATCACATTATTGAAAGAGACTAATAAACCTATGATATAGGTGAAGAGAGTTAAGGTCCAAAGAAATGTAATTATTTCAACAAGCTCTCATAGTGAATGGGTGGCAGAGCCAAGACCAAAATTCTCAAATAATAAAAATATTGAAACCGAGTAGCATATTCTTAAATGTTTGAAATAAAATGTTTGGGGTTAGCAGAAGCCAACCAACAGAGGGCAGCAGAGACCTTCTCTCCCACCTCTGTGAATTTTATGCTCTAGTTTGAGAAAAGTGGCTTTTTCTCCAATGTGACTTTTGTGGTGACAGAACCAAAGTAGCAGATATGTTGTCAGTCCCTGCCTTAGTGACAATGAGGAATCAGGTGGTGGCTGGCGAGATGCTGTCTCCAAGTCAGAATGTCTTCTACCCATCAGAGCCCAGTGGATGACAGCACCTCAGCTCATAGGTGGTTGTTGAGGCGGGTAGCCGTCTAAGCAGGAAGACAGCATTTAAAGCACTGGTGCTTGAATCTGGAGTTTCTCACTAAGAATTCTTTTCAATAGGCAATAAATTAGAGCAAAGGAGAGCAATGAAACTAAGAAACTGCCCGAAATTCTTATTTGCATTTTCTAAGCAAATACTGGGGCCTCCCTGGTGGCTCTCACAGTAAAGAATCTGCCTGCAACGCAGGAGACCTGGGTTTGATCCCTTGGTCAGGAAGATCCCCTAGAGTAGGAAATGGCAACCCATTCCACTATTCTTGCCTGGACAATTCCATGGACAGAGGAGCCTGGCGGGCTATAGTCCATGGGGTCACAAAGAGTCAGATACCACTGAGCGACTAACACTTTCAAGCAAATACCAGCAACTAGAGCTACATCAGCTGCATGATTTAGGGGGTTGGAATGAAGTGAGACTGGGAGGGGAAGATAAAAGATAAATTCAGAAGGTAGAGGTAAAGGACTAGGCTAAATCAGCTCCCTTCCCAGCTTCCAGGGTTTCCACCAGCTCCCCCTCCAGTCAGCTGCCTCCAGTTCTTTCCCATGCTGGCTGCCTTTCCTCCTCGTGTCCTCTCTGCCCTCCCCTGGGTCTCCATTTCAGACCTTCATGTGCTTCCCAGTCCCTCACTCAGGACTCAGACTCCAGCTTCCATCAGTGAAGTAGGGGGGTGAGGGGACTGGAAGGTGGGGGGACTGTACATGTGCCTATTCAGACACTTGTCCTCAGCTCCCACTAAAGCAGTTAGTCCTACAACCAACTCAGCTGACAGTGGAGACAGATTTTATTAACCTACCTGTGCTTCCTCAGCAACACAGATTAGTTTTCTGGGAGCACTGTTGTTTATCTCAGTGCCTGTACACATGGCACTTCAAGTCATGTTCAACTCTTTTGAGACCCCGTGAACTGTAGCCCACCAGGCTCCTCTGTCCATGGAATTTCCCATGGCAAGAATACTGGAGTGGGTTGCCATTTCCTTCTCCAGGGGATCTTCCTGACCCAGGAATTGAAACCACATCTCCTGCATTGCAGGCAGATTCTTTTACCACTCAGCCACCGGGGAAGCCCCTTTAGGGGCATAATAATACCTTTCCTTATCCATCCCCTGGAGTCAGAAGCTGCTGTGTCAGTGGCTCAGACTGTAAAGAACCTGCCTGCAGTGCAGGAGACCCAGGTTCGATCCCTGGGTCAGGAAGATCCCCTGGAGAAGGGAATGGCAACCCACTCCAGTATTCTTGCCTGGAGAATTCCAAGGACAGAGGAGCCTGGTGGGTTACAGTCCATGGGGTTGCAAAGAGTCGGACACAACTGAGCAGCTAACAACTTCACTTTCAGATGCAAAACCACTTTAAAAATCCTCAGGGAGGTAGGCCCTTCCCTGGGTATAGGGCCAGGAAAACTATGGACTGAAAAATCAACTTAGAATGTATGTGTCTGCATATGCACATACATTTTGTGCTTTCTTTTTATAGAAGTAAGACATGCCCTTTCACATTTGACAAATATGAAAGGACATAAGGAAGAATACTGAAATCTCTTGTAAACCTACCACCTATATACAGCCACGGTCAAAGTATTTTGAAAATATTAAACTCTTAATTCTCTTACAGATCTAAACTAAGCACACAGGAAAAATGTATTTAACTCGTTACTGAGGGAACCAGCAAAATGATAAAACTGAATGAAAGTGAATTTGAGAGACCATGTGTACAGGCACTGAGATAACAAGGAAGGAAGACTGCTAGATACAAAGATGGTTCACATCTTGCACAGAATAAAATCGTAATCTTTAAGAGCAGATATAACTCGATTAGCTACTGGGGGAAAAATCCACATGTTGTCATGTAACTTCAGAGTTCAGGCTCTAATCAGTAGTAAATACAGTTGTTCTGCTTATCTGCAGTTTCACTTTTCCAGTTGCCCCTGCTCACCCACACTAGGGAAATATTACATGGAAGTTTCCAGAAATAAGCAATTTGTAGGTTTTAAAGTGCACCAATTTGAGGAGCATGATGAAATATCTTGGAGTCCCACTCCATCCTGGCAGGGACAGGAGTTAGCCCTCAGCTCAGCATTTCCTTCCTGTTAGTTACTTACTAGCTTTATCATAAGTACTTAAGTATTGGAAGAAAACAATATGCTATTATTCAGTACTATCCACAGTTTCAGGCAACCGCTGGGGTATCTTGGAACATATTCCCTTCAGATGAGAGAGAACAACTATATTAACTTAAACATGGGAATATTTCCCTAGAGAATCAGATAATCATTGGGCAAATCTGCTAGACTGTTCTGATGACATGGAAAGGACATACAGTCCTGCTTTTTTCCAAGTTTTGCATAGTTTTTCTTAATACATCATTATGATTTTAATAGATTTCCTCTAGTTTTAAAAGAGTTTTTATAGTGTATATAAATATGTGAATAAATAAAACACATTTTTTCCAAGTAATGATGTTGTGTATATAATCATACCTGTTTCTTATTCTCACTTTACAGTGTACCATGAACATTTTTCCATGTCACTAAATATTTTTCAAAAACAATTTTAATGGCTATGTTTTTTTATTCAGATGTGCTGCAATTTATATAACCAATCCCTTACTGTTGAGAACAAGTAGTATTTTAATGAATATTCTAGTACACAAATCCTTGCATTCATTCCCACTTATGTCCAATTCCAATTAGTTCCTAGAAGTGAAGTTTCTGTCCACTTTTTAGGTCCTTAATATTTATTGTCTTTAGAAAGATTATTTCCACTTACACTTTCAGCAACTGAGTATGATTACATTTATTTCATCACCCCTTACCAACATTGGGGACATATAATTTTGTTACCTCCCACAGGATATAATGCAACACAGGTCATTCATCAGGCCTGAAAAAAAAAAACAACAACAAGAGAACAAGGAAGCATGCAGGAGGCACTTCAGTCATTGATCAAGTCATTGAAGATCAATTCTTAAGTCCCTCTTCATCATGAAAGTTTTGAAGATACTGATGCTATTTTAACTGTTGATGCCACCTCTATAGAGCTTGGGTACAATCGACATCTTAATTCTTCTCATGCAAGTTTGTAAAGAGATGGACTACCCAGAACATCAGACTCAGAGAGGAGTGTGGAGTTTTATGAAGGACCTTGAGTCCTTGGTCAAAAATACTACTGGTTCCACAGACCATGGTAGACATTTGAGAGTCTGAATAGGAAGGTGATAGGATCAAAATTTCCCTTTAGTGAACCAGGCAGTGCAGTTTGGATTAAGTGTCCACTAGAAACAAGGTCAAAGGTCCTTATAATATGCCAAGTGAGAGATGGTGGCTGGTACCTTGGAGTAGAGGGGAGAATATAGGTACAAGTCACTGACTAAGAGTAAACAAGAATCAAAGAAAACCTTGAAATTAGAGGTTGGCAAGAGATGAGGGTTCAAGGGGCCAGTAAGGTATTTGGGGTACTGTCCCCCCAAATTAGAAGTCAGTTAGAAGGAAATTCTGGTGCTTTTGTTACCGAAAGGTATGGGGTCTGGGCGCTCCATGCTCAAAAGCCAATAAATATGCCAAATTCATGGAAAGGAAAGTTTGCTTTATTTCAGATGTTGGCAACTGGTGGGGTGGGTACTATATGCAGAAACAGCACAGTCATCTCTGAAAGTCATCTTCGAAGTGGTCATCAGTGGTCTGACCAGCGTCATCTTGGTTGTTTTAGGTACAGTTAATCTTCAGTTCCAGGATCCGTTTGTTTCCATTTCTTTGAGGCCAGTTCTTGGAATTGTAGCAGCTTATGTCATGGGTACAGTCTGGTCATCACGTAGTTAACTTCTCCACCTGGTGTTTTAGTATGTATAAGAGAGCTCACAGGATATGGCTCAGAATAATATCTATAGCCCTTGAGAAATAAACGTCCTTGACTATGCTTAATGAGTGCACTGATATTATTTGGTCTTCTTTATTTGGACTATTTTCCTTTTTTTATGCATTTCTCATTTCTCTGATTAAACTTATTTTTCAACTAAAGTTTTCCATAGACAAAAAGCAGGCAAAGGACATGGGGGGAGTGGGGGCAAGGACCATAGAGTCTTGCTCTGTTTCACTCTGAGAAATGCTAAGGGTGGAGATGTGGTTTTGGGAGAAGCCACATAAGTGAATGATGTCACCAAAGGAGAGACTAATATCTGAAAATCAATTTTTAAAACATATATCTCACCCCCCTCAGAAACTTTCAAGTAAAGAGACAAATACTTTAAGACCAGAATCTGAAGTAAAGGTGTGGGGAGAAAGGGAATTGGTCCTGTGATGATTAATGAAAATTATAGCCATCAAACTCATGGAGATGAGATGGAGAAAGAGAGAGAATGAGAGGCCTGAAGACAGAATCTTTGGCACCACTTTTCATTGGAGTTACTGTTAGAGTCACAGTCTTCTATCACAGGAAGAACTAAAATTGGAGAACCTAATAATTTTAGGGCTTCCCTGGTGGATCAGTGGTAAAGAATCTGCCTCCCAATGCAGGAGACACAAATTCAATCCCTGGGTCTGGAAGATACCCTGAAGGAGGAAATGGCGCCTTACTCCAGTATTCTTACCTGGGAAATCTCATGGACAGAAGAGCATGGTGGGCTACAGTCCATAGGGTCACAGAAGAGTTGGACACGACTGAATGACTAAAACAACAATAATGATAATCCCAGGATACCCATCCTAGACATTCTGGGGTATGAATTCAAAAGCTGCCCATTTATAAATATTTCTGATACCAGGTCAGTTTAAAGATCATGTTGATGAGTTGATCACTAAATGATTTTCCTATTGCCCTGATACTTTTCTGTACCATCTCCACCTTCTTGAAGGCAAAAAAAAATTTAAATTTCTAATATTTGTGATTAATTATAGATTCCTGAAGTTTTTACTTTCCACTTCAGTGAAATTTAGAAAAAAAAGATTTTATCCTCCACCCCTTCCCTCTCCCCTCCCTTCACATACCACATCTATTCTCAGAGCTGAGGCCCCTGTACATTTTAAAGAGGCCTCTTTCTTATTTTAAAATAGCTTTTATTTATTTTTTTACTTTTCACTGAAGTATAGTTGAATTACAATGTTGCATTAATTACTGCTGTACAGAAAAGTGACTCAGGTATACATATACATTCTTTTTCCTATTCTTTCCACTATGGTTTATCACAGGGTATTGAATATAATTCCCTGTGGTATAAAGTAGGACCTTGTTGTTTATCCATTCTGTATATACCAGTTTGCATCTGCTGACACCAAACTCCCAATCTAACCTACCGGGGTCCAGCCCCAGTTGGATCCAGGGATACCCTCAGGAGGACGGCGCTGGTGAAAGGATAGATAAAAGGAGAAAGAGATAAGGAAAGAATTTTGCAGTTAAGAAAATAGAGGAGAGAAAAGAGGCTGATATTCCTTGGTTTACGCAGAAAGCCAATAAAGCCCCAGCACTGGACTTGCTGTGTTCATGTAGGCCGCAGGCACCCTCTCGAATCACGGAAGGTGCCCCACCTTAGGCACCTTCTCGAGTGGGTCTTAGAAGCCCAGGCAGGAAAGTGAACGCAGAGAGCCCCTGTGCTCCATGGAATCAGCCTGAATAGGAAAAGGAAAGAGAAAGAACGACATGGGGAGACCAAGCTTCGGTGAGCAAGGCCTGCACTTTATTTTCCAAAGTAGTTTTTATACCTTAAATTGTGCATAGAGGATAATGGGGGAAGGGGTAGAGTCATGCAAGGTCAGCAGTCCTTGATCCTTATCGAAGCCAGGCTTTCTTTCTGCAAACTTATCGTATGCAAAAGCTCTAGGTGATTTACATCATCTTCTGGCCAGGAGGCCTGTTAACCTTTTATGACCCTTTCTTCAGAAAACTTATTTTTCTCTAAAGGTGATTATTCTAAAGTCAGGTGCCACCCTCCGAAAGCATTAGATAAAGTTGCTTTCCTATAGGGCAAAAGTGTGGTGGGCTATAACAAGAAAAGAATTAACTCAAGGGTCCAAGGTTACAAACATTAAAGCTACTACTTACATTTCTATACACCAACTATATTAATCAATACACTCCCAGGGACACAGCAGGTAAGAGATATGGAAACTTGGCAGCAAGCATTAGCTCAACAAAGAAATCCTCTACTAGTTCTATTCTAACAATTTTAACTCTGAGAAGCTCTGCATTGTTAGAATATCTTAAGCTTCTCGTGCCTCTTGTGGTTGGGAGGCTGTGAATCTGAACAAACCTGCCAGGCAAGCTAGAAAGTCATCAGAGGGGTTTGAATTGAAACACTCCTATTATGCCCAGGAGACTTATTAACTAGAGTTTTAAGTTGATTTTCTTACAGAGAAGGGTGGTCGGGGATAGCCCCCTGTTAAGGTCAGAAGAGTTGGTGAAAGTCGTAAAATAGTAAAACAGACAGATTTTGGTTTTGGGGTAGATGCTCGGGCAGGTCCAGGGGGGCCCCTTGAGCCCTGACTCGCCTTTGCATATCAGGCCTCTGCGAATGACCTTTGTCATGGGTGGGGACTCCCGTGCTGGCTCCCGGCACTAACCCTTCCCCACCACCCCCGCTTGGCAACCACTAGTCTATTTCCTGTGTCCCCGCTTCTATTCTGTTTCACAGATAGGTCCATCCATGTCATATTTTAGATTCCACATAGAAGTGATATCGTATGGTATTTGTCTTTCTCTGACTTCACTTAGTATGATTATCTCTAGGTCCATCTATGTTGTTGCACAAGATATTATTTCATGATTTTCTAAAGCTGAGTAGTGTTCCACTGTGTATATGCACCACATCTTCTTTATTCACTCATCTGTCAATGGACATTCAGGTTGCCTCCATATCTTGGCTATTGTGAATAGAGTCGCGTTGGTGATGGACAGGGAGGCCTGGCGTGCTGCGATTCATGGGGTCACAAGGAGTCAGACACGACTGAGCGACTGATCTGACCTGATCTGATGAACACAGGGTTACATGTATCTTTTTGAATTATAGTTTTGTCTGGGATATAGGCCTGGGGGTAGAATTGCTGGATCATGTGGTAATTCTAGTTTTAGTTTTCTAAGGAACCTCCATACTGTTTTCCACAGTGGCTATATCAACTTACCCTCCCACCAACAGTGTAGGAGGGCTCCCTTTTCTCCACACCTAAAAGGCCACACCCTTTCAATGGGAGCTGGTTGTGGTTTGGGGTGGGTTGAATCTTTCTAGTAAATGGATGGAAGATGAACAACTGGTAGGTGTGACTGCTAAAGTGCAAGTTTTTATGGGCTGGGTAAAGCCACACCTGCCTCCCTGACCGTTTCATTGTAGAAGTGGATTCATGCTTAGGCGAGAATTATTATTAGGTGAGAATTATTCTTATCTAATGACTAGTTATCTAGTTCTTGAGAACACACCAATGAAACCAGGTAGGGAAATGGAGCCAAATGTGTGGGTGTTTTTTCAACTGCACATAATTGCTCAGTTGTCACGTGTATAATAATAGCTGCCTGTGAGAACTTCATCAAATTAAAATGACTCTTTGTGATCAAAACAGGAAACCAAATGTTTCTCCCATGACCTAGAAGAAAACAATATTAACACTTAGGGCTTCCCAGGTGGTGCTAGTGGTAAAGAATCCACCTGCCAATACAGGAGATGTCAGAGACACGGGTTCGATCCCTGGGTCAGGAAGATCCCCTGGAGAAGGGCACAGCAACCCACTCCAGTGTTCTTGCCTGGAGAATCCCTTGGACAAGCGGAGCCTGGTGGGCGACAGTCCATAGGGTCACAGAGTTGGACACGGCTGATGCGACTTAGCATGCAAAATGTACTATATTCAGTTTTGAATATATTTAAATTAACTGTTTCTGAAAATAAGACCCTCTGGGAATTGCCTGGCCATCCAGTGGTTAGGACTCTGTGCTCTCACTGCCAAGGGCCAGAGTTGGATCCTTTGTTGGGAAACTAAGATCCCTCACGCCCCATGGCATGGCCAAAATCAAAAGACTGTTTTTAAATAAATAAATAAATAAAATAAAAGACTTTTTAATTTAAAAGTAAGACTCTCATCTGCTTGCTGTGTTTAGCAAGGGAAACACACTTTGGAGGATGGAAACATTTTTACATGGTGCTGAAGCAGAGGATAAAGAAGTGGACATACATCTGTCAAGCCAGCATGCAGCATTTACACAGGTGAGTACCTTGCTAGTCATGACTTTGAGGTCACAATGCATTTCTAAATGAGGTATTGTCATTTTCTGGATTTATAGCTGTGGAACCCAGGTATAAGAGCTAGTGGTTAGTCAAATGTTAAACATCAAAATAAAGGCAAAGCCCAGTCCCAATTTGTACTCATCTCTTCTAGTCTCCTTGAAAAGTCCTCCTCCCCTTCTTCCCTAGCTGCCTCTTCTTTAAAAAAAAAAAAAAAGTGATAATAATAATAATTGAGGTCATCAGATAAGAACTGCCCCAACCCTGTCTCCCCACCCCAACCCCCATCACGCACATGATCTTGGATGGTGAGGGGTCCTCCCTCCTTTCCAGGGTCGGTGTTGACACTGGCTCCTTGTCCCTCTCACTCTCCACAATTATCCCTTCAATGTTCCATACCTTTAACTTCTCTTCACTATCTCATTCTGATAATCTCAGGTCTGTCCCATCCTTAAAAGCGACCTCTCTTGATTCTGCTTCCTCCTCTAGCTATTGCTTCTTTCTCCTTCCCTTCAAAGACCAGTTTTTACAACAGTTTCCTACATTCTCTACTTCCTTACCTCACTGCTCTGCCAAGGCCACGAGTGGCTTACTAGTTCTCCAGTCTGAGACTCTTCAGCTCTTTCTGGGCATTCCTGCTGCCTTCTACACTGTGGACCATTTGGTCCTTGCAAATCTACTCTCCTGGCTTCTCTGACATTAATCTCTCAAGTTTCTCCTTATGCCTCTTTTCTCCTTCTCTGGCTCTTGCACCTCTGCCTAATCCTATTATCCTTCTGGAAACCCAGACCCCTTAGAGTATAAAGGTATAGACCTTTCTCCCAGATAAACTATGTCCTATATAAGTTTGAAGGTGGGAGGAGAAGGGGACGACAGAGGATGAGATGGTTGGATGGCATCGCCAACTAAATGGACATGAGTTTGAGTAAACTCCAAGAGTTGGTAATAAACAGGGAGGCCTGGTGTGCTGCAGTCCATGGGGTCACAGAGTCAGACATGACTGAGCAACTGAACTGAACTGAACCAACTTCAACAAACCCCAAATCTTCATGGATTAGCACAACCAAGGTTGATTTCTTGATTTGGGCAAGTCAATGTGAATGTTCTCCTAGGTAGCTCTCCTCCAAGTGTGATTCAAGGATCCATCCTCCAACATTATGTGGCTCAGCCATGTTGGAGTTTTAAGCTTCCAGTTGCACAGATGGGAAGTCAGGACAAGTGAAAGATGCATATGATTCTGCCCCCATTCCATTGATCAGAGCTGGGTCACATGATGTCACCTAGAAGCTAGGTGCTTCTAGGCAGGGGAAGCAGCCTGCCTCCATTCCAGGAGAACCTGAGAAAAGTAGCTAGCTGTACATATAGAAGGGGCCTCCATAGTGGTGCTAGTGCTAAAGAATCTGCCTGCCGATGCAACAGATGCAAGGGATGCAGGTTCGATCCCCGAGTCTGGAAGATCCCCTGGAGGCGGACACAGCAACCCACTCCAGTATTTTTGCCTGGAGAATCAGAGGAGCCTAGCAATCTACAGTTCATAGGGTCGCATAGAGTCAGACACGACTGAAGCAACTTAGCATGCATGCATACACATAGAAATGATGCAGACTGGATACTGGCAAACACCACAGAACTGTTTTAAATGTTAGGATTCCTCTGGATCCAACAGTTCATTGCTCTTCTCATTCTTTAAGGTCTCACTGATGCGCTCATTGTCTCTCATCATTTCTCCACCCTCTCCATGCTAGTAATTAAGCACTTCAGCTGAGCTTTCCCATGAAGATCTGACTTCTGTCTCCAACATATTTCATTTGGTTGGGTCATGGACACTTTAAAATCAACAAGATCAAAAGTCAACTAATTATCTCCCTCTTTAAACCAATCTCTTATTCTGTTTTGACCTTAAAGAATGACCTTATCATTTACCTACTCACCTAAGGCAGGAAGCTAAGTGGCATTCTCAATCTCTCACCTTCACTTTCTGCAGAAAATCCTCCCAATAACCTCTTACATGTTCTTTTAAGACTATTTAACATGCTTCTTGGAGAAGGCAATGGCACCCCACTCCAGTACTCTTGCCTGGAAAATCCCATGGACGGAGGAGCCTGGTAGGCTGCAGTCCATGGGTCGTTAAGAGTCAGACACGACTGAGCGACTTCACTTTCACTTTTCACTTTCATGCATTGGAGAAGGAAATGGCAACCCACTCCAGTGTTCTTGCCTGGAGAATCCCAGGGATGGGGGAGCCTGGTGGGCTGCCCTCTATGGGGTCGCACAGAGTTGGACACAACTGAAGTGACTTAGCAGCAGCAACATATTTCTATTAAGTTTGACTAAATTTTTTTTGAAAAATTTCAATCATTTGGGAAAATGAACACCTGTATGTTCCTTCCCTAGATTCACCAATGATTTAATATTATTATTTAGCTGTATTGGGATTTGCTCTCTCTCTCGCTCCCCTCTCCTCCCTCCACCCTATTCTATCAGTGTTTATTCTTCTGAATGGTTGAAAATTTTCAAACTAAAAAATTAATAGTAAAACATTAGAAGAAAATAAAATGTTAAATACACACATATATTCCTATGGTATTTTCCTTCATAATTACAACACAATCATTCTTGGGAAATTTAACATTATATAATACTATTTCTCTCATGAAAGTGAAAGTCACTCATTCATGTCCGACTCTTTGTGACCCCATGGACTATACAGTCCATGGAATTCTCCAGGCCAGAATGCTGGAGTGGGTAGCCTTTCCCTTCTCCAAATGATCTTCCCAACCCAGGGACTGAACCAAGGTCTCCTACATTGCAGGCAGATTCTTACCAGCTGAGCCACAAGAGAAGCCCATTTCTCTCATTTATAATTCATGATCAAATTTCTCCAGTTGACTCAATAATGTCCTGGGATTTTGTTTGTTTGTTTTTTCTGGTCTAGGATTGAATCCAGCATCATACATTGCATGTCTTTTTTATATCTTGTATTCTAAGACAATCTCACTTTTTTTTTTTAATGGCATGGATATTTGTGAAGAGCCAGGAGGGTTGTTCAGCAGAAGATCCCTTTGTTTGGATTTGATGGTTGTTCCCTCCTGACTGGATTCAGGGTAAACATTTTTGGGAGGAACATCAAGTATGTCTTTTGAGCACAACTAATCTGGAGTCATAAGACCATAATGTGGTCCATTACCAGTGATGTTAAATTTGATCATTTCATTAAAGTGGTACTTCCAAATTTACCTAGGCAAAGTAATGTTTTCCCTTTGTAATGAATAAGCTATTTGTGGAGTGACAGTTCAAGACTGAGTGAATATTTTGTTCCCTTCAAATCTTTCACCCATTTGTCTAATATCACTGATGACTCTTGCCTGGTGATTTACCTTTATTACATATTAGAGAAATGTATTTTTATATCAATATGGACTTAAAAAAATTAATATGTAAAAAAAAATTAATATGTGAAAATTCATTTCAATCATATGTTTTCTGATACTCAAACTGTCCCAGATTTGGCCAGTACAAGCTGCTTTTGGTAGACTTTTGACATAAATCCATCAGTTTTTGAGCACATTCTTACTTTCTAACTCAACAAGACTGAATGCCCCAAATCTGGAATTGACCTTTCTCCAAGGAACCCTGGTCACCTTTAGTGGGAAATGGTATTTAGAAACCAGATCTGCTGTTAGGTATGTTTGTTGCTACTGGAATGTCTTTATTCTTGGACTCTTTGAGTGGAAAACACAAATTTTTCAGCTAGGAAAAACACACTTTATGAAGAAAATATGTATTTGAAAATAAATTTTCAATCCAGCACTGCAGAATTCCTCCTGACTTTCTCCCATTCCATATTTTTATCCCCCTCATCCACAGTGAGAACTCTGGTTCCCAAAAATATACATGTATGTATTCATTTGCTCAGTCCTGCAAACACCCACACCAAATAGATTCAAAATCACTACACTCAACACTACAAACCACAAACTCACTAAGTTGAAGCTTTCTTTTTATCCTAACAATTGACCCCAGTGAGAATGTATAGCCTGAAAATCAAGTTCAAAATCTACTTGGATTAATGTTTTGTGGTAATAGTATCAGGTCTACATACAGTTAAATTATTTGCTTCGGCTTATATATTCAATTTTAGAGAATTTTTCCCATCTCCATTTATGTAATTTTTATTATACAAAACATCCTCATGACTATTAATGGCTGTATATAGTGCTTCAGTTGTTGATATTTCACTAACAAGGTGTTAGGGAAATTAAAATGGAGGAAGTCTTGTTCAGATTTCAGAAGCAGGAGAGCAGGTTTCTGACCTTGCCTCTGATCTGCCTGGATACTGTTGAGATTCCATGCCTGCCTGCCAGTGCAGCAGGTCAGGTGGCACTTTAGATAAGAAAGGAAGTGGGTCTTAGAATTCTTGAGTCCCTGGAGGTCTGGTCAACCATTCGGGGTATAATGAAATCCTATGATTCACAAGATAAAACAAACAGCATTGTAAAAAGGTTAAAGGAAAACGAGAGTTGAATTTTTGCATGCAACCGATGATGATATCAGTTTGTGGGCTAGGATTACAAGTGGGAAACCCTGAAACTGCAATCTGAAGTCTCACCCATATTTGGACACACCATTCAGGACCTTTTCCCAACTGGAAATTCAGATTGCTGTTAAAAAGGGACTTTACAGAATGTTGTTTAAGTCTGGATCTCGGTTGGTCCAATTTGGTGATGTATGTGTTGTGACTCCTTTATTGTTTTTATTTCTTTTCTTTTAATGATTGAATATTGAACTAAGTTAATTCTCTATTAAATATTGAAACTGTGTAACTACTGATTTGTTTTGTAAATGAATCTTTCAAATCTGAAACAAAAGTAATAAAACTTTTGGCAAAACACAAGGTATTTGGACTTAACTTCACCTAGAGCCAGACATCCTGGAACGTGAAGTTAAGTGGGCCTTAGGAAACATCATTACAAACAAAGCTAGTGGAGGTTATGGAATTCCAGTTGAGCTATTTCAAATCCTAAAAGATGATGCTGTGAAAGTGCTGTACTCCATATGTCAGCAAATTTGGAGGACTCAGCAGAGGCCACAGGACTGGAAAAGGTCAGTTTTCATGCCAATCCCAAAGAAAGGCAATGCCAAAGAATGCTCAAACTACCACACAATTGCACTCATCTCACACACTAGTAAAGTAATGCTCAAAATTCTCCAAGCCAGGCTTCAGCAATATGTGAACTGTGAACTTCCAGATGTTCAAGCTGGTTTTAGAAAAGGCAGAGGAACCAGAAATCAAATGGCCAACATCCACTGGATCATTGAAAAAGCAAGAGAGTTCCAGAAAAAATCTATTTCTGCTTTATTGACTATGCCAAAGCCTTTGACTGTGTGGATCACAATAAACTATGGAAAATTCCGGAAGAGATAGGAATACCAGACCACCTGACCTGCCTCTTGAGAAACCTGTATACAGGTCAGGAAGCAACAGTTAGAACTGGTCATGGAACAACAGACTTGTTCCAAATAGGAAAAGGAGTACATCAAGGCTGTATACTGTCACCCTGCTTATTTAACTTATATGCAGAGCACATCAGGAGAAACGCTGGGCTAGATGAAGCACAAGCTGGAATCAAGATGGCTGGGAGAAATATCAATAACCTCAGATATGCAAATGACACCACCCTTTTGGCAGAAAGTGAAGAAGAACTAAAGAGCCTCTTGATGAAAATGAAAGAGGAGAGTGGAAAAGTTGGCTTAAAACTCAACATTCAGAAAACGAAGATCATGGCATCCAGTCCCATCACTTCATGGCAAATAGATGGGGAAACAGTGGCTAACTTTATTTTTGGGGGCTCCAAAATCACTGCAGATGGTGATTGCAGCCATGAAATTAAAAGACGCTTATTCCTTGGAAGGAAAGTTATGACCAACCTAGATAGCATATTAAAAAGCAGAGACATTACTTTGTCAACAACAGTCCGTCTAGTCAAGGCTATGGTTTTTCCAGTGGTCATGTGTGGATGTGAGAGTTGGACTATAAAGAAAGCCGAGTGCTGAAGAATTGATGCTTTTGAACTGTGGTGTTGGAGAAGAGCCCCTTGTTGAGAGTCCCTTGGACTGCAAGGAGATCCAACCAGTCTATCCTAAAGGAGATCAGTCCTGGGTGTTCATTGGAAGGACTGATGTTGAAGCTGAAGCTCCAATACTTTGGCCACCTGATGCGAAGAGCAGACTCATTTGAAAAGACCCTGATGTTGGGAAAGATTGAAGACAGAAGGAGAAGGGGACGACAGAGGACGAGATGGTTACATGGCATCACCGACTCAATGGACGTGAGTTTGGGTAAACTCCAGGAGTTGGTGATGGACAGGGAGGCCTGGAGTGCTCCAGTTTATGGGGTCGCAAAGATCAGACACGACTGAGCGACTGAACTGAACTAACCATTACTTCTCAAAGTCTTCTCTAACCTGTAGTACCTGTCCTGCACCACACACTTTTGATTCTTACCTGATTACAGTCGCACAATGTCAAAATTATTATGTTCCCTTTAGCATTTCTCTCTCCAGGCTTATAAGCTCAGCCCTTATCTTAGTCATCTCTTTATCCCTTTGCTTAGCACAAGGCATTATTATTGTCTGAATAGAACTATATAGATGGTTGGATGAATGGATGATGGACGGTTAAATGCATTGTTACATAAATAAGGTGAAACACTGTTTGTGGGTATTAGGTCTTCTTTTGTAATTTTTTTGAAATTACTACTTCTAGAAAAATAAGATTGATTGTACAGTCCATCTTACAAAGACACAGTGGAATAATTAGAAAACTACAGAGAAGATACCAGCATTTCGATCAACAATTTGTTGCTGTTGTCTGTAGATTTCCCAAAGAATATATCCCATCTTGGCAGTGTGGAAGTTGAAGCTAATAATAAACCTTTTAAAATCAGTGCCATTGAAATCTAGGTAAGACAGATCCCTGAAAGGCAATGTTAACAGTGGGATTTTAGAACCATTTTAGATTTATAGTATTGCACTAAATTATTGGGGAAAAGATAAGGCTATATAAACATTTCTACAGGGAATGCCCATGGGCTCCCAGTTTAATACGTAAGACTCTATGAGACACTTACCATGCTTCCAGCAATGGCTTTCCCACAGCTGACCCTGGGAAAGGGAGCAACTCTGATAAGTTATATCACCCCAAACTGGGTCATGTGTTTATTTCAGCAATTCTCTTTTGCCACTGGATGATTTGGAAACATAATCTCTACTTTGTAAACAGAGACTTCTTTCAGTAATCTTGTGGTTGTAGGTCACCAGGGAAGACAATGACTAGGTTAATTGGCTTTTTTCTAAATTAATGTATATGTATATTTATTAACATGCCCAGATGCTGCCTAAGTCTGACCTGCTTTTTAATCACACCTGGTCTCCCAGAACTTTATTTACCCCTCACACAATCCACCTGACCAGGATTCTGCTTGCTTGAGAGAAAATAACCTAAGATTATAGATTTAAATATTACACTCACCTGCTAAAATCTGTATTTTAATGAGGGGTTTCTAGAGTAGTGCCTCCCTAAATCTCCATGTTTCCCTCAGTTTAGGGGCCTGTGACTCCATTCAAGGCCCCCCATTGAAAAATGCTTGAAGAGAGGATGTCAAGTATCTTTCACACCCAACCACACAGATGGGTGCTGAACATCACTTCTTCAAAGAAAAATTGTTAACATATATATATTTTGTGGGGATTCCTAAGTACCACTAGTGGTAAAGAAGAACCTGCCTGCCAATGCAGGTGACAGAAGAGATTCGGGTTCAATCCCTGGGTTGGAAAGATTCCCTGGAGGTGGACATGGCAACCTGCTCCAGCATTCCTACTTAGAGAATCCCCATGACAGAGGAGCCTGGAGGTCTACAGTCCATAGGGTCACACAGAGTCGGACATGACTGAAGCAACTTAGCACACACACACACATACATTTTAGTGGCCAAAATTTTTTCCTAATGAAAATAACTTTTATTGCATTTATTTGTAATTATATAATATGTGCTTATTATTATTATAAAACATTTTAATAAACAGTAATGTCCTCTCCTACATTTCTTTATGCATATTTACATGTCTATATACCCTTGGGATCACTTTGTACGTGCTGTGTTTAGTTGTAACACATTTTAAAAATGTTTTTCCTTTTTTGTTTTGCTATATTTGGTTGGGGGGTGGGAATGTTGCCTCCTCCAGCACCACTTCCCCCAGGTTCAGTTCAGTTCAGTTCAGTCGCTCAGTCGTGTCCGACTCTTTGCGACCCCATGAATCGCAGCATGCCAGGCCTCCCTGTCCATCACCAACTCCGGGAGTTCACTCAGACTCATGTCCATTGAGTCGGTGATACCATCCAGCCATCTCATCCTCTGTCATCCCCTTCTCCTCCTGCCCCCAATCCCTCCCAGCATCAGAGTCTTTTCCAATGAGTCAACTCTTTGCATGAGGTGGCCAAAGTACTGGAATTTCAGCTTTAGCATCATTCCTTCCAAAGAAATCCCAGGGCTGATATCCTTCAGAATGGACTGGTTAGATCTCCTTGAAGTCCAAAGGGCTCTCAAGAGTCTTCTCCAACACCACAGTTCAAAAGCATCAATTCTTCGGCACTCAGCCTTCTTCACAGTCCAACTCTCACATTCATACGTGACCACAGGAAAAACCGTAGCCTTGACTAGACGAACCTTTGTTGGTAACCAATGCTAATAGTCTTGTGTCCATCCTTCCATTTCTTTCTCCATGTTCATATAATAAGTAAACATTTATACACACATATGGAGTTTGGGGTGCAACATCTTAATGTCTTTACATGAAAATGTTCCTCTCATCTTCCATTTACTATCATTTCTCCTCCCCTAGAGAATAAGTTGAAATTTAGTGTTCACCTGAATGAAAAAGTAGTAGCCACAAGGGAACTTTCTTGATTCAGAAAAGATTGAGATGACTAGAGAGGCAACATACTAAATAGAATCCAAGGGAGGCAGAGAGTCTTTAGCACGCCAACCCCACCCCTCACCTCATTGTAGTTCCCTTGTAGCTACACCCCAAACTCCATCAGTTCAGTTCAGTTCAGTCGCTCAGTCGTGTCTGACTCTTTGCAACCCCATGAATCGCAGCACACCAGACCTCCCTGTCCATTACCAACTCCCAGAGTTCACTCATACTCATGTCCATCGAGTCGGTGATGCCATCCAGCCATCTCATCCTCTGTCATCCCCTTCTCCTCCTGCCCCCAATCCCTCCCAGCATCAGAGTCTTTTCCAATGAGTCAACTCTTCGCATGAGGTGGCCAAAGTACTGGAGTTTCAGCTTTACCATCATTCCTTCCAAAGAAATCCCAGGGCTGATCTCCTTCAGAATGGACTGGTTGGATCTCCTTGCAGTCCAAGGTACTCTCAAGAGTCTTCTCCAACTCCATATGTGTGTATAAATGTTTACTTATTATATGAACGTGGAGAAAGAAATGGAAAGATGGACACAAGACTATTGGCATTGGTTACCTTGAGGGAGTGGTGCTGGAGGAGGCAACATTCTCCCCTCCCCAAATATAGCAAAACAAAAAAGGAAAAACATTTTTTAAAATGTGTTACAACTAAATACAGCATGTACAAAGAGAGGATGAGAATGATTGGATGGCTTCACTGACTCAATGGACATGAGTTTGAGTAAGCTCAGGGAGTTGGTGATGGACAGGGAGGCCTGGCGTGCAGTCCATGGGGTCACAAAGAGTTGGACAGGACTGAGCGACTGAACTGAACTGAATGCCTATGCCACTGGACTGCATTCTAAGTAGCAAGAGCGGAGGCAGCACACCTATAACCATATCAGATACAGATCAGCAACACACCTCGCAACCAGCTTTTACAGAACAGAAATATCTGATTCATCTGATACCTTTTCACACCTGGAGAAGCAGTTCAGAGGTGTTAAATGCTGTTCTCATTGAAATGTACCTTAGTGGGTGTAAGGCGAGTGCAGAGAAGAGAGCAAGCTGGGCAGTCAGGCAAAAGGGAAGTTTAATAGAGGGAAATGAGAGGTGACTGGCCCTTAAGGAGAACCAGTGTCCTTCCTTTCTGACAGGATCTTTCTTATACCCTGACAATGAAAAATTCTCTGAAGGGATAGTTAATTTTTAGCCTGTAGTTGAGTCCTGTGGTACGTAGCCAGAGGTCTGGAATCTGGTGGTCTCATAGCTTTGAGAAGGTAGGCACCAGTGAGAAAAGAGAATGTTGTTTGGGCAATTTGGTCAGTCTCAAGGGTTACTGTGATTTTATTCTTTGTTTGCGAGGTCCACATAATGAGCCATTTCAGCCATAAGCCCCCATGTAACCCCTATCAGTATTCTCTTTGCCCACTTCCCTTTCCTTTTCTTTTCCCCAGTCACTGTGGTGTCTCCTGAGAGAGAACGTCTGGTCCCTCCAGCTCAGCGCATGGCCCAGCTCACTACCTTTACCTTCCACTCCCTCTGCTAGAAAAGTCATGCTGGCTCACAGCCTTTTCCTTCTTATTGGGAATATCATTTTGCTGAGTGAACAGAAAATAGAACAAGGAGACACTGAGTCAGTGAGTGAGGAGACAGAGTCACTGTTTCAGTGAACTGACTGAAAAACAATTGTTAAAGTACTGAAGGTCAAGGTCTCCAGTGGATGTTGAAATGCAGGAACCCCAAGCAAAATTGTCCTGTCCTCATTCCTGGGCCTAGGGTGGAGCTATAATTCTGGGCTAAGTTAGAAATATACATAGTATAATTCTAAATTCAAAGGATCACAGTGATAAAAAGGGGTAACTTCGGAAGATCACTTGTGTCGTTGCCAGTGTGTCCATCCATCCCTGCTCATGGGGCCCCATGTAGCCCCACGTATTTCCCCTATCAGGAAAAGCAATACTTTTCCCTGTAGATTCTTTTTTTTTGTTGTTAATTTATTCTTTAATTGGAGGATACAGGAAATTCTTGCATAGAGAAGCTACTAAGTTGGATCATGTTTTGAAAAACATCTTCAACTAATTAACAAATATGTGTTACTTTCCACATGGACGTTTTACACTTTCATGGGAAAACTGGATAGGTATTCCCTGGGTGGTAGTTCTTGCTCTTCTTTCAGGAATAAAATTTTCAAATTCCAAAATGACCCAGATTTGAAACTTGAGGGAGGCCGAGGTTCTGCAAAGCCACATGAGTGCTTAATTAGTGCTGTTTCAAAGTGACTCTGATGCTTCATGTGAGGCCCTCAGGGAGCAGGGATGGACAGACACACTGGCAACGACACAAGAGATCTTCCGAAGTTACCCCTTTTTATCACTGTGATCCTTTGAATTTAGAATTATACTATGTATATTTCTAACTATAGCCCAGAATTATAGCTCCACCCTAGGCCCAGGAATGAGGACAGGACAATTTTGCTTGCGGTTTCCTGCATTTCAACATCCACTGGAGACTTTGACCTTCAGCACTTAAACAATTGTTTTTCAGTCAGTTCACTGAAACAGTGACTCTGTCTCCTCACTCACTGACTCAGTGTCTCCTTGTTCTATTTTCTGTTCACTCAGCAAAATGATATTCCCAATAAGAAGGAAAAGGCTGTGAGCCAGCATGACTTTTCTAGCAGAGGGAGTGGAAGGTAAAGGTAGTGAGCTGGGCCATGCGCTGAGCTGGAGGGACCAGACGTTCTCTCTCAGGAGACACCACAGTGACTGGGGAAAAGAAAAGGAAAGGGAAGTGGGCAATGAGAACCGAAGAAAAACGTCTTCTGTTCGCTGCCCCAGGAGGCAAGAGGAGTCTGTCCAAGGACCCCTGGGACTCATCTACTGCAGGACCTGCCTACTGGGCATGGGGACACCCAGAGCCCCACATGCTAGGCTCTGCTGTCACCTTTGCCTTTTTTTTTTAAATATACTTTTCTATCTCAGCAATTAATTAGTTCTGGTAAGAGAAACCAAAAACTTGTGCTATACCATCACTTCTGGAAAACAGAAGGAAGGCCCTTAATTATCTATCAGATGGTTAAAGTCAAAATAATCAAATCCTTGCCTAAATGAGAAATTTACTACTTCAAATGCAGCGACAGAGGCACCTTGCATCAAACAGCATGAAAAATCGGGGTAATATGGTATCACAAAAAGAAAAAGGCAATTTTCTAGCAAGTGAACCAAAGACATGGAATACTGTCATCTAACTGATAATTTTAAGTAGCTGTTATGAAGAAATTCAATGAGCTACAAGAAAATTCAGGAAGATAATATGATGATCTCGGGAATAAGATTAGTGAACAGAAGAACTACTTTACCAAAGAAGTTGTAAATCTGAAAAAGAACCAAACAAAAATTTGGGAACCCAATAAATAAGTTGAAGAATGCATTATAATATGCTGGAGATAGAGCAGATCATATGGAAGAAAAGATTAGTGATCTCAAGACAGGAATATAGAAATGACTCAAGTGGAAGAGGAGAGAGAACTAAGATTTTTAAAAAGTGGAGAAACCTTATGAGAACAATCTGATTACATTAGAAAAACCAACATAAGAATAATTGGCCTCCAAGAAGGAGAAGAAAGAGACAAAGGAGCAAAAAACACATTTAAAGGAATAATAGCTGACAGCTTCTCAAACCTGGGGAAGGAATTGAATACAAATCTACAAAGCTAACAGAACACCTTATTATTGCAACACAAAAGACTTTCCCCAAGACACATTACATTAAAATTGTCAAAAGTCAGGTCAGTTCCCCCTGAGCCTCCGCCGCCGCCGCCCCTCTGCCAGCGCTCCGGCGCCACCTCGGGCCGGCGGTCCTCCGCGGGAGGGAGCGAGGCGGCGGGCGGCCTGGCGAGCGGCTGACGGGGGCGGCGGGGCGGCCGGCGGATCCTGCAGCGCTCGGCGGCGGCGCGTTGTTTCCATGGGGTTGGCCCGCCGCGCCCCTGTGCTCTGAGTTTGTTGTGTCTCAAAAAGACGTCAAGAAACCATGAACAGCTTTAGCAAAAAAATAAATAAATAAATAAAATTGTCAAAAGTCAATGACTTTCAAAGGCAGACAGGGGAAAAATGCATTACCCTATAAATGTATCTTGATTAAGCTATCAGCAGATTTCTCAGTAGAAATTCTATAGGCCAGAGACAATGGAATTAAATATTTTAAACAATGAAATATAGGGACATCTCTGGTGGTTCAGTGGTTAAGAATCTGCCTTCCAATGCAGGGGATGTGAGTTCAATCCCTGGTCAGGGAACTAAGATCATATATGCTGCAGGGCAACCAAGGCCCAGGGTCACAATAACTGAGCCCCTGCACTCTAGTGTCCATGCTCCACAACAAGAGAAGCCTGTGTGCCGCAAGTGGAGAAGCCCCCTGTGCTGCAATTAGATGCCTGCCTGCTGCAACAAGGAACCCAAGCACCACAACAAAGACCCAGAGCAGCCAAAAAAAACCTAGTGAAAGACAAAAAGTATCAGCCAAGAATACTTTTTGGCAGTTATCCTTCAGATATGAAGGAAAAGTAAAATCTTTCCCAGACAAACAAAAGCTAAGAGAGGTCACACGACTGAACCTGCCAAGAAATGTTGAAAGGAGCTATTCAAGCTGAAACAAGAAGTACCCAGAACTCTCATTAAGGTGATAAATAGAATTAGAGCACTGTAACTTGTTTTTAGAATACTATATTAGACTGTTACCTACAGCACAAAAGTTAAAAATCACTAAAGACAACTTATAGCTATTACATTTTGGTAGTGAAATTACAGCCTAAAAAGAGACAATTTGTGATATCAAGATATAAAAAGGGAAAAGTTAAAGGATGAAACTTTAATAGGAGCATGAAAGCAAAATTATATCAGAAGAAAAAGGACTACTATGAGATGTTTTCTGTAAACCTCATGATAACTACAAAACAAAAATCTAGAGTAGAGACATGAAATATTTTCTAAAAAGGAGACTGAGCAAATCATCATGGAAAACCACCAACTTCAAAGGTAAACAGAAACAGAAGGACAAGGAAACAGTGGAGAGACAGACTAATCATTCCCTGCCTATCCTGTCAATGCTGATGTTCCACAGGGGGGTGGCTGACAAATATTTGTAAATAGTGATGACATGGAATCCTAAACTCCCTGACCCCTGCCTTTAAAGTCCAAGACACTGATGTACACATAAGTTCATTTTCCTTTCAATCTTTATTCCCAAGCCCTGATGTAGAATGCTGGGAGCTACATTGGCATACACAAGGAAATTCCTTTGCACTAACTGGAGGTAAAAGTTTCTCCATAAAATCTAGAGTTTAATCCCCACCCCAGGCCTTCTGGCATTTGGAGAGCTCCCTCAAGGGCAATGCCCCCAGTTCTCATTCCTTTACCTAATGAGAGGAAAAGTCATGGGTGCAAAGAAGAACCAGAGAGGAAAAGAGAGCACACCTTCCCAGGAAAGGAGGGGATTAAGACCTGGGGCCCCTTTTTAATATGCATGGAGCTTAGGGGCTTCCAGCCCCTGGAGAATGTAGTCTTCCACTTGATTTTTCATTTTTTTCTAATTTTTAAAGACTGACATGGCAAGATCAACATCCTTATCCTGATCTCAGTTATGGCCCTGGATATAATTAGCCCAAAGAAGCTAGGTTTATCACCCTTTTAATAACAACACCTTTCAATCAAAGAATTGGTTATTGTTTGTGATGTGACATCAGCCCACACGTAGGGTGTTGAAATAGAAAATTTGATAGAGCCAAGGTGTTGTTTCTCAGAGCTTATCATTTCAACAGTCATCACCTCTGAGTAGCATTTCACTAAAACTGATTTATAGGCTTCCCTTGTGGCTCAACTGGTAAAGAATCCACCTGCAGTGTGCGAGACCTGTGTTTGATCCCTGGGTTGGGAAGATTCCCTGGAGAAGGGAAAGGCTACCCACACCAGTATTCTGGCCTGGAGAATTCCATGAACTGTATGGGTTCACAAAGAGTTGGACACGACTGAGAGACCCACTTTTCAACCCTATAATTTGGCCTCCACTCTCACCACACTACTAAAATAGCTTTCCCCAAATTCCCCAATATCCTCTGTGCTACTTTAGCGATTAATCTTGACCTCTTAGCAGATTCATCATGGTTGGCCCCTCCCACTCCCTCCTTCTTAAAACATTCTCCTGCCTTGGTTCCTGTGATGCTTCACCCTCCTGGTGTTCCTGTTCCTTCTCAGGCTCTTCCTTCTCTTTCACTTTTTGTCTGTTTTTGCACATTCCCATTTCTCTGCCCATCCTGTCAATGTTGATGTTCCTCAGGACTCCATCCTGGGCTTCTTCAGTTTCACTCTATGGGTGTTCCCTAGACTGGTTATCTACTAGTCAGTAGCTAGGGCATCTTAAGGTCAAGATCTATGTCACTCATCTATATCCTCAGTCCCAGACACTCTTCAGGCCTGTGAATATGACCCATGATTCTCAACTTCTACCTCCTCCAGAGGGTTTACGAGAGAAAAAACTAAGAATATATTACAGGTCCTAAAAATAAAAGTGGAGAAGAATCTCCTTTCCAATGGTGATGATCATCTGAAGTCCTGGAATAGATATATCTGGTACATTGGAACTGGTCATCTTGCGCAGTTTCAGAACCACAAATGGAAAAGGCCATAATGATGCATCACAATTCTCTTTCAGTGTGCTTTTTCAACCATGACATAAAGATTATGAGAAGCCTCTTAACCCAACACAACGAACACTGTTGTCTCCCAGTTTCCCCCTCCGCTCAACATCATACCCATCTAGGCCATATGTCAGACAGTAGGGAACCTCCCTGGAGAGCTGGGACTATCAACCTATTGTGAAGACCTTGCCTCCTGCCCTGGGGAGCATGTGCATCTCTTCCCTGAGAGATCTTGACCCCTTGCAACTTTTCATTCAGAGGTGCAGGTAGACTAGGCTTCATTACCTGTGTTAGGTGTTGAGTTTCTCCCCTAGTCCAGCACCCAGAGGGATAAACAACTAAATTACATAGCTGCCACATGACAATCAGGAGAAATGCAAAAGCCCTCTAAGGAAATAAGGAAAGCTCTGTGCAATAAGGGCAGTGGGCATCTGTAATATCATTTGATGCAGAGTGCCAGAAAATGAGATGGGGGAAATCCCCACATAACCTGGAAAACTCAGCCCTCTCAGCAAACATGACCACACTGCAGTTGAAATAGTATTCCCATATCAAAGAAGAGTGTGTCCATAGAAGAGGCGAGTTATGATCAACTAGAGCAAAAGAGTCTCTCAAAGGAAAGACTGTAGATGCAGTCTTATTGAGGGGAGAGTGAGGCTAGATCACAGCACTACACAGCAAAGGTTCTGAAGTGCGACTGAATTGAGTCCAGTCCTGGCTCCCTCACTTCCTAGCTCTGGGGCCTTGGGCAGTTAGTTACCTAACTGCTCTGAGTCCCAGTTTCCTCATCTAAAATGGGAACGATGGCACTGCCTGCCCCACAGAACTGTTGTGAGCATGAAGGGCTGCAACCCATGCAAAGTGCTGGGCAGGTGCCTGCAAAAGGTCAACTGACAATAAGAGTTAGCTGCAAGTGTTACTTCGGAGAAGGCGGTGGCACCCTACTCCAGTACTCTTGCCTGGAAAATCCCATGGACGGAGGAGCCTGGTAGGCTGCAGTCCATGGGGTCACTAAGAGTCGGACTTGACTGAGCGACTTCACTTTCACTTTTCACTTTCACGCATTGGAGAAGGAAATTGCAACCCACTCCAGTGTTCTTGCCTGGAGAATCCCAGGGACGGGGGAGCCTGGTGGGCTGCCCTCTATGGGGTCACACAGAGTCGGACATGACTGAAGTGACTTAGCAGCAGCAGCAGCAGCAGCAAGTGTTACTTATGTTATTGTTAATGCTAATAAGCCACTTGTCCTAGACAGGTGTTTAATCATATTTATTCATTCATATCAAGCACCTGTTTTATGGGAGTTCAGACCACAAACATGACCTGCACGGTCCCTGTTTTTGACTGAGATGGTGCATTGTTCATTAAGCTTCTCAATGGCTAGAGTGAAATATCACTCAAATATTTCTGCCCCATGTTAAGTCCACTCAAAGTTGTTTTGATCCAAGTTTGACTTCCCCTTTACATTTGCCTGCAGGAAGAGTGCACTGGTCCAACACTGTACAGAATGATTTCTCCTTGTAAATTAGTGTAATGAGTCTGCACTCTAAAGCAGTCCCTGGGGAGTCTGAGCTTACTTCTAGGGGCCACTCAACAGTCTGGAGCTCTGATTCAGTTAGGTGTCTGGTGGGTTAAGCAACCGACCCCAGGTTATAATGAATGTCACCCTCCAGCATCCTGTTTCCCCCCATGTCTTTTCACCCGATGAAACTTCCCAGCCCTGGACACTGCCCAGTGAGCTGGCATCTGCCTGTTTTCATGTTCAGACAGCTGAGGCATGGGGCAGCAAAAGCCCTAAGCTTGGACTCTGAAAGTCACTCAGTCATGTCCAACTCTTTGCAACCCCATGGACTGTAGTCTGCCAGGATCCTCTTTCTCCATGGAATTCTCCAGACAAGAATACTGGAGTGGGTAGCTTTTCCCTTCTCCAGGGGATTTTCCCAACCCAGGGATCGAACCCAGGTCTCCCTCATTGCAGGCAGATTCTTTACCATCTGAGCCATCAGGGAAGCCCAAGAATACTGATATGGGTAGCCTATCTCTTCTCCAGGGGATCTTCCCAACCCAGGAATTGAACTGGGGTCTCCTGCATTGCAGGCAGATTCTTTACCATCTGAGCCACCAGGGAAGCCCTGAGGAACTCCAACTGAGCCCCAACTCCACCACACCTAGCTGCCTGACTCTGGCAGGGCACTCAGATGCAGGGACCTCATTCCCCAGGGCAGTTGACAGGATTCGATAGTAGAATGTATGTGAAAAGGCACTGGTGGCATCATACAGAAGGCAGGTCACAACGATGGGATCCCTGCCACCTCCCTGGAGCACTCTCGCTTACCCAGACTGAGGGAGGGGAGACCTGAGTCCTTCCAGCTTCAGGGAAGAGCTGACCGCTGGTGAGGACAGAGCTGCTCCATGGTCATTGCCGCAGGCCCCGATTGAACCAGTATAGGTGGGGTAGTAAGCCACCTGTTGATGTCATATGAAGGCCCTTGAAGCTTTCTTGAGCAAAAAGAACTCCCTCACCTGCCTGTTAACTCCCAGGGTTAGTCACTCACTACTTGAGAGATATCTTAGGTGTATTATATGAATTAAGGTATAACTGATCTGTTAGGCCACAGATTAGCTATAGAATACATGAATAGAGAGAAAGCTGTGTAATTCACAGTGGAAACCCTTTGATGGTTTCTGCTGCTGCTGCTGCTGCTAAGTCGATTCAGTTGTGTCTGACTCTGTGCGACCCCAGAGACAGCAGCCCACCAGGCTCCCCCGTCCCTGGGATTCTCCAGGCAAGAAGACTGGAGTGGGTTGCCATTTCCTTCTCCAATGCATGAAAGTGAAAAGTGAAAGTGAAGTTGCTCAGTCGTGTCCGACTCTTCGCGACCCCATGGACTGCAGCCTACCAGGCTCCTCCGTCCATGGGATTTTCTAGGCAAGAGTACTGGAGTGGGGTGTCATCGCCTGATGGTTTCTATTGATAATAAATTACACAATTCTTAATGCGATTTCCAAAGCCTTGCATGGTCTGTCCTGCCAACCTTTCTCAAGGATCTTTGTGCCACAATTACTGCACTAGGACCACGTGGCCTTCAACTCCTTGAATGGACCCAGTTTTTCCTCCCTCAAAGCCTTTGCACATGCCATCAGCATCAGTCAGGGTGCATACACATGTGCGTGCTGTGCTAAGTCACTTCAGTCATGTCCGACTCTTTGTGACCCTATGGACTGTAGCTCGCCAGGCTTCTCTGTCCATTGGATTCTCCAGACCAGAATCCTGGAGTGGGTTGCCATTTCCTTCTCCAGGGATCTTTCCAACCCACAGATTGAAGCCAGGTCTCCTGCATTGTAGGTGGATTCTTTACCACTGCACCACATGGGAAGCCTACATGTGTATGTGTAGGTATGCATACACATACATACATAAACATGCATACACATACCTATATAGATATGCCTGTATACATATATTGGAGAAGGAAACGGCAACCCACTCCAGTACTCTTGCCTAGAGAATTTCATGGACAGAGGAGCCTGGTGGGCTGCTGTCCATGGGTTCGCACAGAGTTGGACATGACTGAAGCGACTTAGCAGCAGCAGCAGCGTATACATATACACATATACCTATATACACATATCCATACATACAAACATACACACATATATGCACAAAAAAATTCTTTTAAGAGACTGGCTCATTCAGTTGCGCAGGCTGTGAAAAGTCCAAACTCTGTAGGGGAGCAACCTAGAAAACAGGATTTCTGTTACAGTTTCGAGACAGAATAATTTCTTCCTCTTTAGGAAACCTCAGTTTCTGCTCTTAAAGCCTTCAGCTGATTTTGAGGCTCACACAGTGTCAAAGGCTCTCTCCTTTCCTTGAATTCAGCTGATGTTAACCACATGTACAAAATATCTTTACAGCAACACCTAGACTGGTGTTGGACTGAACAATGGGCGCATCACCTCGCCGAGCTGATACACATACGCAACCATCACACTGCCCCTCTGTATGGGATTTCACCTCCCTCCCTCACCTGACTGGCACCTTCTTGCCTCCTGGTGTCAATGTAAGTATCACTTCTTCAGGAAACCAATTCTTCCCATCACCGTATGTCACAGTTGTTCTGTCTCTTAACACTTTTCACTTTAGTCCTCTGTTGCCCTGATCCAGTTCTAAGTATACCTTTGAGTCTGCTTATTTCCTCACTGTATCTCCCCACCTGATCCTAGCTCCATTAAGGCAAGGCCACGTAGGTTCTGGTCGCCACTGAAGGCTGCTCTAGCCCATACAGCTTTGTCAGGTACCTTCAAAAAGGCTCCCTTCCTTCAGGTGGCTGTGCCCCTCACTGGTCAGGGCCTGGGGAGCAAACTGGGCTTCCACTGCCTGAAAGCCCCTATGCAGGAGTCAAGCCATGCAGCCAGGCAGAATGGAAGACAGTGCCTGCATGAGGAGATAGGATGAATGAGTGTCCCTGACACAGTTGAACAGGGCACATGTTCTGGGATGCTTAGTCTCAACTTGAGAAAAAGACATGTAAAATCATAAGGATCTTGGAGGTGAGGGAGCAGGATTTAGGGTTGTGTGTGGGAAGGGAGTTGGGATTCAGGCAGCAGGAGGGGCTTAGACTAAAGGATGAGAGAAATACATCAAAGAGGAGGACCACTAGGAGGAAGGAAGGACAGAGTGGGGGTGTCAGTGGCAACTGGCAATTGGAAAGGACACAGAAACATACCCCATCAAAATTAGAATAAATGCCAGGGGATACCTAATCCCAGAAACCCTCAATGGCAGGCACTGTCCAACAAGAGGACACACTAGAATCCCCAAGAAGGGGCATACTTACTTCATAAAAACACTGACTCGTTATCATAGTATTCCAAGTTATTCTTTGAGGAAAGCTTTTAAAAACTTATTTTCTGAATTCAAAATACAAAGCATAAATCTTTACATGGGCCTTAGGGGGAGTGTCACTTAAAGCCATGCTGACTTACTGGAAAAGGCTGCATGATATAGTGGCTTTAAAATCAGATTTTTGTTGTTCAGTCGCTTAGGTCATGTCTGATTCTTTGTGACCCCATGGGCTGTAGAATGCCAGGCTCCTTTGTCCATGGGGTTTTCCAGGTAAGAATACTGGAGTGGGTTGCCACTTCCTTCTCCATTAAAATCAGACAACTGGGATCAAATTCCAGCTCTGCCACTTAAACTAACTGTAACTGTTTGTTAGCCTTGGGCAAGCTTTTGACGTATCAATGCCTCTGCTTCGAATTTGTTATATAGAGAAAAAATGGTGGCTACCCAGGAGAGGCCCTGCATGAAATTAGCTGAGCTGTAAAAGTGTTTAACAGAGTCTGACACCTATTAACAGCTTAATAAGTGCTAGCGATGGATATTATCATGATGATTATAACTCCTACCCAACCAGTCCTTTGTTTCCAGCCTTATGTTTTCTGATTTCTCTAGCCCAAAACATCACAATGGAGATGTGAGCAAAGAAAGGTTTTTTTGACTAGGTCACAGAAGGGGAAGAATATTGATATCTGAGGTTTGGCAGGAGTGCTATAAATACTAACCCATTATTCCAACTTAGTGTCAGCTGAAATTTCCTTTACGCACCAGGGCATATCCAAACCTGACCTGATTAAACAACAATACATTTTTTAAATGCCTGTGAAAAAAATGTAGTATATTTTGAGAGGGTAACAGGCAGGAAGGCCAGGGGTCTCCAAACAGAGGAAATAGGCTGCAAGTGTCAGACATTTTTTAATCTCTCTAAGAGGCAGGAGGAAACAAACTAGTGATATATAGTTTCCCCTTCTCTATACAAACTTAAAAGGAGGTTCCTCTTAAAATACTGTGTTGCCGTAATGACACCTGGTTTCACCTGAAGTTAACTATTCTCAAACCTTGAGTTAACCAATGCATTTTTCTTACGGAAATGTTTGTCTTAAGCTACGTTAATGTACTGTGCATTTACCCCAGACTCTGTCTTCAAGTCGGTTCTGCCTAATGGCTCAGAACCGATTTGACAAACCAGTATGTTATACTCAGACATTGTTCCCCTAATCTATGTAAATGAAACTATTCGTATGGTAATGTGCCCTTCTACAGGATTCAAGTCAATCGTTTTATGGCCCAGGATGACTTGTCTGGTGCCAAGATTATCCCAAAATACATCTTATGGTTGAGGGGCCTGGTGCCATTCTCTGAGTTTTAAGACATTCCTTTCTTTCATTAACAGACTGCTAGTGACTATATCGGAGAAGGCAATGGCAACCCACTCCAGTACTCTTGCCTGGAAAATCCCATGAACAGAGGAGCCTGGTAGGCTGCAGTCCATGGGGTCGAGAAGAGTTGGACACGACTGAGCAACTTCACTTTCACTTTTCACTTTCATGCATTGGAGAAGGAAATAGCAACCCACTCCATGTTCTTGCCTGGAGAATCCCAGGGACAGGGGAGCCTGGTGGGCTGCCATCTGTGGGGTCACACAGAGTCGGATACGACTGAAGCGACTTAGTAGTAGTAGTAGTAGTGACTATATACCTGGCCTGCCTCTTGAGAAACCTGTATGCAGGTCAGGAAGCAACAGTTAGAACTGGACATGGAACAACAGACTGGTTCCAAATAGGAAAAGGAGTACGTCAAGGCTGTATATTGTCACTCTGCTTATTAAACTTCTATGCAGAGTACATCATGAGAAACACTGAGCTAGAAGAAGCACAAGCCGGAATCAAGATTGCCGGGAGAAAGATCAATAACCTCAGATATGCAGATGACACCACCCTTATGGCAGAAGGTAAAGAGGAACTCAAAAGCCTCTTGGTGAAAGTGAAAGTGGAGAGTGAAAAAGTTGGCTTAAAACTCAATATTCAGAAAATGAAGATCATGGCATCTGGTCCCATCACTTCATGGCAAATAGATGAGGAAACAGTGGAAACAGTGTCAGACTTTATTTTGGGGGGCCCCAAAATCACTGCAGATGGTGATCACAGCCATGAAATTAAAAGATGCTTACTCCTTGGAAGGAAAATTATGACCAACCTAGATAGCATATTCAAAAGCAGAGACATTACTTTGCCAACAAAGGTTCGTCTAGTCAAGGCTATGGTTTTTCCAGTGGTCATGTATGGATGAGAGAGTTGGACTGTGAAGAAAGCTGAGCACCGAAGAATTCATGCTTTTGAACTGTGGTGTTGGAGAAGACTCTTGAGAGTCCCTTGGACTGCAAGGAGATCCAACCAGTCCATTCTAAAGGAGATCAGCCCTGGGATTTCTTTGGAAGGAAAGACGCTAAAGCTGAAACTCCAGTACTTTGGCCACCTCATGCGAAGAGTTGACTCATTGGAAAAGACTCTGATGCTGGGAGGGATTGGGGGCAAGAGGAGAAGGGGACGACGGAGGATGAGATGGCTGGATGGCATCACTGACTCGATGTACATGAGTCTGAGTGAACTCCGGGAGTTGGTGATGGACAGGGAGGCCTGGCGTGCTGCGATTCATGGGGTCGCAAAGAGTCGGACACGACTGAGCAACTGAACTGACTGACTGAGTGACTATTATAACATCCAGCTAAAAACTAGCAGGGGGGTATTCTTTCTGCCCCCTTCTGATGTCTATGTCAGAAGCTTTCTCTTTCTCCATTATACTTTAATAAAACTTTATTACACAAAAGCTCTGAGCAATCAAGCCTCATCTCTAGACCAGGATTCAATTCTTCTCTTCCGGAGGCCAAGAATCCTGGCATCCTTTCATGGTTCAGCAACAACCTTTCAATTTCTGCATGCAAAAGGCATCCGGCAACCAGTCAATAATTGTATTGCAGTATTTGTGGCTGAAATTGTTAGGCTCACTCCTCTTCAGGAGCTAAAGCAAAAGAGGGAGCAGAGAGCAGGCTGAGATACATTACCATTCTTTTTACTTTTCAACAAATTTTTATGAAGCCCCTAAAAACTCATAGCCAAGCATGTCCAGAATGGAGAAAATAAATCAGAGATCTGACCTCTTGGAGTTTATAATTTAACTACATGTGAGTCTATGATGAAATTAACAAAATAGTAGAAAATATTATGCCAAATATGACCCAAATAAAGTTGCATGGTAAGGGAAGAGGAATGATATGAAGCTATTGTTGGTAAGATCTAGACAAGTGGCCTTAAAAGAAAAGGAATTCCAGCTGGAGAAAAATGCAAAAGCAAAAACATGAGGGTCAGAAAAGTATCAGGTACATATCAGGATACATAAAAATTGGTTTGACTGGAGGGAAATCTGGAGATAAACTTAGAAAACCAGTCTAGAACAAATCACAGAGATTCTAAATATAGGCTAAAAGTTCAGATTTTATTATGTCAACAGTGCAGACCTTTGAAGGTTTTATGAAAGAATAGTATAAGGCAGGTTTGCTCTGACAGATTGTGTAACATTAATTAGCCTGGAAGACAACAGCTAGAATGCTAAGACAAAGACGCTGATGCTGGGAAAGATTGAAGGCAAGAGGAGAAGGGGATGACAGAAGATGAGATTGTTTGATCTCATTGAGTCATCACTGACTCAATGCACATAAGTTTGAGCCAACTCAGAGAGATAGTGAAGGACAGGGAAGCCTGGGGTATTGCAGTTCATGGGGTTGCAGAGAGTTGGACATGACTTAGCAACTGAACAAGTTAGCCAAGGGATTTACCTAACAGGCAGTCAATTCAGGATTGGCAAGAGGTCTGGGCTGGGCTGCAGACAGATTTATGAGTCAGTGCAATTAGAAACTGGATCTGTTGCAGGAAAGGGGACCCATTCCAGGGCCTGAAACTGTTATAGGAAGGCGAACCCCTTCCAGGGCCCGAAACTGGGCTCTTGTCTAACACTTGGAAATGAACTGTCCAAGGAGACACATGTGCTGACAAAGCAAGAGATTTTATTGGGAAAGGGCACCCGGGTGGAGAGCAGTAGGGTAAGGGAACCCAGGAGAACTGCTCTGCCACCTGGCTTGCAGTCTTGGGTTTTATGGTGATGGGATTAGTCTCTGGGTGGTCTTTGACCAATCATTCTAATTCAGAGTCCTTCCTGGTGGCGCACGCATCGCTCAGCCAAGATGGATGCTAGCGAGAGGGATTCTGGGAAGTGGATGGACACACGGTGTCTCCTTTAGACCTTTCCCGAACTCTTCCTGTTGGTGGTGGCTTATTAGTTCTATATTCCTTATCAGGATCTCCTGTCATAAAACAACTCATGCAAATGGTTACTATGGTGCCTGGCCAGGGTGGCTGGTTTCAATCAGTGTGCTTCCCCTAACAAAACTGGGCTCTTGTCTAACACTCGGAAATGAATTGTCCGAGGAGACACATCTGCTGACAAAGCAAGAGATTTTATTGGGAAAGGGCACCCGGGTGGAGAGCAGTAGGGTAAGAGAACCCAGGAGAACTGCTCTGCCACGTGGCTCACAGTCTCGGGTTTTATGGTGATGGGATTAGTTTCTGGGTGGTCTTTGACCAATCATTCTGACTCAGAGTCTTTCCTGGTGGAGCAGGCCTTGTTCAGCCAAGATGGATGCCAGAGAGGATTCTGGGAGGTGGTCGGATATGTGGTGTCTCCTTTTGACCTTTCCTGAACTCTTCCGGTTGGTGGTGGCTTCTTAGTTCCGTGTTCCTTAGCAGGACCTCCTGTCATAAAACAACTCATGCAAATGCTTACTATGGTGCCTGGCCAGGATGGGTGGTTTCAATCAGTGTGCTTTCCCTAAACAGATACAGGAAACAGCACAAAACTCACTGGAAGGTGAAACTGCAGATGCGGAAGAAAGAAGAAACTGTAGAAGAGGAGGAGAGAGAGGGAAAAAGAAGTAAAACTGAAGGAGAAAGAGAAGAAAGGATAAACCAAGGATGGCTCCCATGGGAAAGGTAGATCTAAGAGGCAGAAGTAGAGGGCAGGAAGTGCTGAACCTCTTGAAAGAAGTGGGGCATGCTGGAGTCTGGGCACACACTGGGGGTGTTAGCAAATCACAACTCTGTGTGCCTGACACACAATGAGGCCAATCAATACTAAAACATCAGAGTTTGGAACAGAGAAAGGTTTATTACAGATTCATACAAGAAGTGTGGCTCATGCCCTAAGAACCCTAAAATTACTGAAAGCTTTCAGCAAAGGCTCTTTAAAAGCAAAAGGTGAGGGAGGGGCATGGTTAGTTGTTACAAACTTCTTAGTGTCAGATCCTCTGTTCTTAAGGTCAGGTCATGATCAGGTAGCAATGTTTCTATAAATCTCTACCATACAAATGTTATTCTGTCTTGACAAGAAAGGACAAGGTCCCAAGGCACAATTTTCACCCTTCAAGGTCCCAGTCTTGGCCCAGTGGAGGCAGATTTTGGTTGGCAGCTGTTTCAGGCCCAGATTCCAACACCCTGCCCAGCTGTCATCTCTGAAAGAGCCAGGCACTTCAACCCAAATGTGTTCTCAGGCCATAAAAATGGGGTAGACCAGATCTCACAGACTGCGACCCAGGCAGATGGCCACTGCTAATAGGATTCAGAGATAGGGAGGAGGGAGAGGTTCACCACTGCTTCAAGGACAGGGCCAAGGCTAATATAGGGCCTTAGTGAGGGCTCAGGAATCTTGTAGGACATAGTCCCCAGTCTGTTCCCAGGGCCCTCTATCTTACCTGCTGGCCCAAGGCTGGGTGAGCTGGAGGGTCTCCAGGAGAAGGCCTGAATCTGCCTCTTACCTCACTTTCCACCTGATGACCATCACATCACTGACACTTCCCTAATGGTCCCTCATTGACAGTTACTTGTGAGCAGGGCACACTGTGGTGCTGACCAATAGCTAAGCACAACAACGAAAGGTGGCTCATTGACAGTTAAATGCTTGTGGGCAGGGCCCACTGAGGCACCTGAGCAATGGCTGAGCAAGACCAGTTGGCCACCTGCTGTGCTCATCCTGCTCTGTTATGGAAGCAGGAGCATACCCTTGGATAGAGCCAGTGCCTGCCACCTGCCCAGGGGAGGAGGTGACCACCAGACAGCAAGACTTTAGAGGCCCTAAAAGTCCCCCACTTTATGCCCCCTACACACCTACACATCACAATAAACTGTGAAAAATTCTGAAAGAGATGGGAATACCAGACCACCTGACTTGCCTTTTGAGAAACCTGTATTCAGGTCAGGAAACAACAGTTAGAACTGGACATGGAACAACAGACTGGTTCCAAATAGGAAAAGGAGTATGTCAAGGCTGTATATTGTCACCCTGCTTATTTAACTTATATGCAGAGTACATCATGAGAAATGCTGGGCTGGAGGAAGCACAAGCTGGAATCAAGATTGCCGGGAGAAATATCAATAACCTCAGATATGCAGATACCACCCTTATGGCAGAAAGTGAAGAAGAACTAAAGAGCCTCTTAATGAAAGTGAAAGTGGAGAGTGAAAAAGTTGGCTTAAATCTCAACATTCAGAAAACTAAGATCATAGCATCCAGTCCCATCACTTCACGGCAAATAGATGAGGAAACGGTGTCAGACTTTATTTTGGGGGCTCCAAAATCACTGCAGATGGTGATCACAGCCATGAAATTGAAAGACGCTTGCTCCTTGGAAGGAAAGTTATGACCTACCTAGACAGCATATTAAAAAGCAGAGACATTACTTTGTCCACAAAGGTCCGTCCAGTCAAGACTATGGTTTTTCCAGTGGTCACATATGGATGAGAGAGTTGGACTGTGAAGAAAGCTGAGCACCGAAGAATTGATGCTTTTGAACTGTGGTGTTGGAGAAGACTCTTGAGAGTCCCTTGGACTGTAAGGAGATCCAACCAGTCCATACTAAAGGAGATCAGTCCTGGGTGTTCATTGGAAGGACTGATGTTGAAGCTGAAACTCCAATACTTTGCCCACCTGACGAGAAGAGCTGACTCATTTGAAAAGACCCTGATACTGGGAAGGACTGGGGGCAGGAGCAGAAGGGGATGACAGAGGATGAGATGGCTGGATGGCATCACCGACTGCATGGACATGCGTTTTGGTGGACTCCGGGAGTTGGTGATGGACAGGGAGGCCTGGCGTGCTGTGGTTCAGGGGTCGCAAAGAGTCAGACATGACTGAGCAACTGAACTGAACTGAACACACCTACTTAAAACAGAGTATTCTCCACTGGTCTGAAAAGCACAAGCTCATAACCCTGACATGGATGAAGGCAGCCTAAACCCCAGAAAGCCTCGATTAATGTGTCCCTAAATCCAGGGGGTGGGCTGTGAAGTTCTCAAGACTTGGGTAAAGAGCCATGGAGTCTGGTCTGCAGGCTTCTGGGAAAATATAATCTGGCAGTGGCATGGATGAGGCCACCCACGTGGGACCTCGTGCCGAAGTGTGACAGAGACTGCAGGGCAAGGTCTTTATGGGACATGAGGAAGGGGAGGTCACAGGAAATGACCCATGGGAACGTCTGGTGATTTGCAGGGAAAACATGCACAGACTCAGACCATTTACGGCCTAGGAGGCATTTGGTGATGTGCAGCTAACCCAGCCTGGGTCTGAATTCACTGGCCATTCTGACTAGCCGCTCCCGGTGCCCAAATACCCATGTCTCCATGAATCTGAGCCCTCAAAGGCCCGGGTACCTTACCTTGAAAGTTGTTCAGTTGTGTCCAACTCTTTGAGAACCCATAGACTGTAGCTCTCCAGGCTCCTCTGTCCGTGGAATTCTCCAGGCAAGAATACTGGAGTGGGTAGCCGTTCCCTTCTCCAGAGGATCTTCCCAACCCAGGAATCCAACCCAGGCCTCTCTCATTACAGGCAGATTATTTACTGTCTGAGCCACTAGGGAAGCCCACAGGCGTGGCAAGGGCCCCGCCAAAATGCGAAGCGCCTGGTGATGAGGGAGCGCTGAATGAAAGTTACCAATTCAACCTACAGTTTCCCGCTTCCCACCATCACGAATGCTTTGCTTTTCCAGATAAAAGTCAATGGAGAGCACGACCCTACCCTCCCATCAGGCCCCGCGCGGCCGAGCTTCTGGGATGCGGAGACCCCGGGCGGGGGGGGGGGCGGAGGGGTGGGGTTGAGCCATTGACCCCCAGGTGTGGGGAGGACCAGGACCTAGACAAGCCAGTGAGCACCACCAGAACCCCCCTCGCAGGGACCTAGGAACAGTGACCAAGCCAGCAGCTGCTGCTGCTAAGTCGCTTCAGCCGTGTCCAACTCTGTGCGACCCCACAGACGGCCGCCCACCAGGCTCCAGCCATCCTCAATTGTACATCCAGGACGTCCTTGTAAAAAGCACACCCGGTGTCTTGAGAACCCATGACCACAAGGCGACAGTGGTGGCTTTTATCGTCGTGCTCTGGAGCAAAGAGAATTTTAGGCAGAACAGTTTGTCTGTTTTCTGCAGTAGATTCAGTGGTTCTTGGAAAATACTTTGGTAAGAAACAGACTGAAAACCATACTTGACAAGAGCCAAAGGAAAACTGTTCTGGAAAGAGAAGTGCTTCAAATATTAATAGCTGCAGATACCTTGATGCTTCTGAAACCCACTTGTCAAGCTTTGCAAAAACTAGGAATAAATCTCACCAGACGATTCATCTCTGTTGTATCAACCCAAGTACAAATGGATGTATATTCTTTTTTTCAAGTGGATTTTTCTTCACCTAGTGCCTTCTGCATGCAGGGAAAAGAGTTTAATTGAAGCAGACACCTAGTTTCCCGAGTGTAGGGAAGATAAATTTCCTTCCTTAAAACAGCAAGGACAAAAACGTGCCAGCATTTATTTGAGGATTTTATCACCAGTATAATGGCCTCCCTGAGAATACTAGGCAAAGTATTTCATTATTGCAGGAGGGTTGTCCTCTTTTTCAGAGAGTGGGCTTACTATGCTCTGGAAAGAACCATGTAGTGGGCTGGACCTGGGAAATCGGTAAAGAACATGGAGGGAATAGCCTGAGATGTGGGAGGCCCAGGATGGTGAGTATAACTGGTGTACACTGACTGACCCAATTTGTTACTTAAATTGTTAGCATTATTGTTCTAGCTGGAGACACTAATGAGCCATTTGATTGATCTGTGTGCTTACTGCCCTGAAGAAGCAACATTCAGATTATATTGACTCTTTTTCCATAGCAGCGGGTATTGAACTTAGCAAAATTCTGATCTTTGTGTGTCTACTATAACTTCCTGTGTGTATAAGTCACCAGAAAAGAAAACTGCAAATGATTGTCAGCTACAAAATACAGAAAGCGGAGTCTCATCAGCTGGAAATTTACAAATTTGTTTTGCCTCCTTTATATTTTAAGGACTTCACTAAACTAATTAAGCTAAAGTTACTAATAGTGAAAAAGTTATGTTTGAATGTCTTCTCTTTATCATGCTCCTTTGCATATGTAAAGAGAAAAGATTTAAATCCAAGAAAATGTCTTTTAAAGTAGAGCACGTGTATACCTGTGGCAGATTCATTTTGATATTTGGCAAAACTAATACAATTTTGTAAAGTTTAAAAATAAAATAAAATTGTAGTTGGAAAAAAAAATAAAGTAATTGTGTTATAAAGACGGTATCTTGTGCTTTTGGTTTATCATTAACAAACAGGTACTGAAGAATTTGGGAAATAGTATACTGTGCAATAAATACTATACAAATTTTCATTTTAGATAAATTTTGACCCTACCAAATATTAGTGAATTCTAGTTATCTTTATGTAAATGTTCTCTTATTTAGATAAAATGTTGTTAAAGAAAGAATTTTATAGTCTAAATATAAAGTCTGTTTTACTTGGTGAGTTTAGCCTTTTGTTCTTACTACATACTGAATCTCCTCAGTTTTCCATATCCCTCCAGTAGGTTCTTGTTTTTAAAAATTACATAACTTCTTATGTAATTTTTTTACATAAGAAATGTTTTTAAAAATTACATAATTTCTTAAATTTTTATCAATTTAAGATAGTTTTATGCTTGTTTGACTTTTTATTTTAGCTTTAGATGGCATTTCATTCTTTTTATGACCGAGTATGTTTTATTGTATGTATATACACCACATCTCCTCAATCCAGTCATCTGTTGGTGGGCATTTGGGTTGCTTCTGTATCTTGACTATTGTAAATAGTGCTGTTGTGAACATTAGTTAGTTCAGTCACTCAGTCATGTCCGACTCTTTGCGACCCCATGAATCGCAGCACGCCAGGCCTCCCTGTCCATCACCAACTCCTGGAGTTTACCCAAACTCATGTCTGTTGAGTCGGTGATGCCATCCAGCCATCTCATCCTCTGTCATCGCCTTCTCCTCCTGCCCCCAATCCCTGCCAGCATCAGAGTCTTTTCCAATGAGTCAACTCTTCGCATGAGGTGGCCAAAGTACTGGAGTTTCAGCTTTACCATCATTCCTTCCAAAGAACACCCAGGGCTGATCTCCTTTAGAATGGACTGGTTGGATCTCCTTGCAGTCCAAGGGACTCTCATTGGGGTACGTATATCTTTTCAAATTAGTGCTTTCATTTTTCCTGGATATATGTCCAAGAGTAAAATTGCTAAATCATATGGTAGTTCTTATTTGTTGTTTTTTAAGGAACCTCCATACTGTTTTCCATAGTGGCTACACTAATTTACATTCCCACCAACAGTGTATGAAGGTTTCCTATTCTCCAACATTTGTTCTTGGTAGATTTTTTTGATGATAACCATCTGACAGATGTGATACCTCATTGTGGTTTTGATTCTCATTTCTCTAATAATTAGCGATGTTGAGCATCTTTTCATGTGCTTGTTATCCATCTATATATGTTCTAGAAGAATATTTTAAATAAGAACATTTGTCATTATTTGATATGTTGATTCCCTATGTTACTGCTCTATTGAAAAAGTTTTTTTTCTTTTTAGCTAGAGTAAAAATTGTGTACATTTAGTCTCTGCTCTGGTATGTGAAAGAATTAGGGATCCTTTCAGTTTATCCACAAAAATAATGAAAGAGAGAAAACAAGCTTATACAAGTTAAAAAATTCTTAAAGAATAAATTAAATGTTCAAAAAAGAAACTATTTTGCAGCAAATTATAGTTAGTAGTTTTAAATTTTCTTACTGTTTTTAAATCATATTCCTTGTCTGCTGAATTCTCCTTTTAGATTCCGTTTACTGATTCTAAATGCTGTTACCTAAAGTGTGGGGCTTGAGAACACAAGTTGATTTTCTGAATGATTTAAAGACTTGGCAGATCATTAGCATACACCTCTTCATCTAAAATACATAAGATGCTATCAGTTCAGTTCAATTGCCCAGTCATATCCAACTCTTTGCAACCCCATGGACTGCAGCACGCCAGGCCTCCCTGTCCATCACCAACTCCCGGAGTTCACTCAATCATGTCCATCGAGTCGCTGATGCCATCCAACCATCTCATCCTCTGTCGTCCCCTTTTCCTCCTGCCTTCAGTCTTTCCCAGCATCAAGGTCTTTTTCAGTGAGTCAGTTCTTCACATCAAGTGGCCAGAGTATTGGAGTTTCAGCTTTAGCATCAGCCCTTTCAATGAATATTCAAAACTGATTTCTTTTAGAATTGAATCATTTGATCTCCTTGCAGTCCAAGGGACTCTCAAGAGTCTTCTCCAACACCACAGTTCAAAAGCATCAATTCTTCAGTGCTCAGCTTTCTTTATAGTCCAACTCTCACATCCATACATGACTACTGGAAAAACCATAGCTTTGACTAGACAGACCTTTGTCGGCAAAGTAGTGTATTTGTTTTTTAATATGCTGTTTAGGGTGGTCATAGCTTTTCTTCCAAGGAGCAAGCATCTTTTAATTTCATGTCTGTAGTCACCATCTGCAGTGATTTTGGAGCCCAGAAAAATAGTCAGCCACCATTCCCAGTGTTTCCCCATCTATTTGCCATGAAGTGATGGAACTGAATGCCGTGATCTTAGTTTTTTCCCTTTCCTCTTTCACTTTCATCAAGAGGCTTTTTAGTTCCTCTTCACTTTCTGCCCTAAGGGTGGTGTCATCTGCATATCTGAGGTTATTGATGTTTCTCCCAGCAATCTTGATTCCAGCTTGTGCTTCATAGTCTGGCATTTCACATGATACTCTGCATATAAGTTAAATAAACAGGGTGACAATATACAACCTTGACATACTCCCTTCCCAGTTTGGAACCAGTCTGTTGCTACATGTCTGGTTCTAACTGTTGCTTCTTGACCTGCATACAGATTTCTCAGCAGGCAGGTCAGGTGATCTGGTATTCCCATCTCTTGAAGAATTCTCCAGTTTGTTGTGTTCCACACAGTCAAAGGCTTTGGCATATTCAAAAAAGCAGAAGTGGATGTTTTTCTGGAACTCTCTTGCTTTTTCAGTGATCCAACAGATGTTGGCAATTTGATCTCTGGTTCCTCTGCCTTTTCTAAATCCAGCTTGAACATCTGGAAGTTCTTGGTTCATGTACAAGATGCTATGCCTAAAAGTTATTTTTATTGAACTTTTATCAGTCTATATTAAACATGACAGTATGATAAATGATAGTCCATAATGATTGTGAAAGCAAATACTCATTTATTTTAATGCACAAGTTTGTTGGCAGCTTGCTTGACTTTCTAAGGCTCTCAGTTATCAAAGAATTATTAATTCACTCAATAAAATGTGAGGTAAAGCAGAGTCACCTTCTAAAATGAAAGGGAATTGTCACGCGAGTGTATGTTCCTTGGCTCTTTGTCTCTTCACAACAAAGATTTGGAGTGACAGACATTAAAGCCTCCTCAGCGTGTCACAGCTCTCAGGTCTTGGATAGACCGTGTTATAGCTCTCAGGTCTCAAATGGACCGTGTTATGGCTCTTAGACAAATCAGTGTTACAGCTCAGTGTTACAGCTCTGTTTTATTTAGAAGATAACAGGAAAATCCATCTTCGAGGCGTGAGGGCACGTCGATCCAAAGACACGAGAAGAGCACCCCAGCACGCGGGAGAGAGAGAGCTAGCTTTGGCTCCTCTATTTGTATGTTTATTTCTCCCTGGGCCTGTCCTATGTAAATTGGGCCAGCCAGGAGTGTTGTTTGTTTTACCTGAGGTCTTCACTCAGGTCCTCGGACCTTCCTTTGTTCTATTTTCGCGGGCTTTTCCCTTCTCTGTCTTTTAGCCACCACCATTTTGGACTCCTTTCCCCTATTCTACCTACCTAACAGGAATTTAAGAGAACTATAGAAATAATTCCATAAAATCTGTGGAAATATTTGCCACCATAACTTCAACAAAGTAATTCTATTCATTGACTCTTTTTCCCCTGTGTGTGTGCTCAAAAATGAATATTGGTTGTATTCACTACTAAAACAGATCTACTGTGTTAATATGAGAGTGACCAAAATACTTGCAGCCAGTATTCTTATAGGTAATGTTCAAAAGGCATAAACACTCAATATTTTTAATAACCAAAGCATATTTAAAAATTCTGCAGTCTGTAGTATTCTAACCTAAATGTTCAAATACTGAATAATGCCTAGTATCAAACATTATTCTGTAAAATTTTTGTAATTTATACAAACAAGCTGATTTTCCTCATGGCATCACCATAAATCCATTCAGCTCAATAAATCCTCTTTGAATTCTCACTCATTTCCTTTCACTTTTTTCTTTTGAGATTCACTCTTTTGCATCCATTTTCAAAAACTAGAGCTGCCATCTGAGGGTCATGTGAAGAGTGAAGAGGGTGGCAGGCTAAGCATGAGTTTGAAATTAGGGAGGCAATTTATATACAGTGCAGGTAGTCAGGAGTTTTGTTGAAACTATAGCAAAGAAAATAATAACTACAATAATTATAGCCAATATTTGCGTGTTACTGTCAAATTTACAGAGTGTTTTCATATGTCTCACCCACGTTAAGCCTTATAGTTTGCCTCTGGGTACTTAATAAGACTCACTTTGTAATTTTTACTGAATCATTCATTATATCCAGCTGTCACTTTGTGGGAAATGACTGTCTTATATTTCATGAAAATACACACACACCCTCTGAAAATATATGTTCTTAAGGTGATTAGCAAGTGCTTAAGAGCTTCATGTGGAAGATTTGCTGGATTTTGTGATGAAAGGGTGTTAAGGACATGAGTGACATCATCAGAGAGAACTAACTATAGGAAAATCTGTGGTGAGTGGGCCAAAGTAGGGAGATTGGACACAGGGAGGCCAGGAAGAGGAGAGAAGACTCCAGGAATTCTCCTTGGAAAGATTAATCCTGGACCAAAGTCCTTCATTATTTTTAATGGCTAAATTGTTTTCCATAATATCTATATTTCATAATCAACTATTTTTTCCATTGAAGTGCATTTGTCCTACTACATTGAGGAGCATGTGGACTAAATTTTTTATAACATAAGCAATGCAGATTTTTAGGCATGAAGCTGAATATAATGGTTATATCCTAGTTCTTATTCCTAATTCTGTTTATTTGAATCATCTCATTTTTTCCCTTGAGCAGACTTGTTAAATATTTAATTACTAGGTTTTCACAAAAAGTTTTTCATTTATCATTTCAACACTTTTCACATTTTCTAAATATTTTTTCTGCATTTATCTTTGTTATATCTTTCTTTTTTTTTTTGATTTATGTTTATTTTTCTACCTTTTTGAGTTGAAAGATTAGTGCTTTTATTTTCAATCATTCTAGGTTAAAAATAAAACATTTCAAGTTATAGAATTTCCCTCCAATACAGTTTTAGTCACATCTCATTGGTTTTGACATATAACTTTTTCATTGTCATGTATTGTTATGTCTTTATTTTCTGTTTTTAGTCCTTCTTTGAACCTAAGTATTAAGAATTTAATTTTAAAATTTATCTGTGGTTAGATGGTTTTTGTCTTTTTATCATTAATTTCCAATTTGATTGCATTGTGATCACTAATGACTGTTGACAGGGAAAATAAATAGAAAAGGAAATAAGAAACAAACTGAAATGGGGGGATGGGGAGCATATGCATGAGACATAGCATTAAAGAGTAAAAGAAAAATAATGAGAACAAAGCACAAATAGAAAGAGGAAGTAAAAGGGCCCAAATGACTGGACAGATTAGAGGACTGAGTCTGTCAGTTACTACCTTGGCAGGAGGTTTGGATTGTTGAACAGGGTACATGATTCAAGTCAGCGTTAGGAGAACAGAATGACATAGAGAGGGAGAGTAAATGCACAGGCAACACAGTCCTGCAAGAAAACCCAGCTACTCTTTGGTTGTGAAGGTTCTTTGAAGACTAGCAAGAAATGCCTTACTTGATCTGCTCTGATGATAATCTTTTCCTGCCATCATCCCTTGACATATTAGCTTCTTGGGTAGACTTACTATTTCTTTATCTTCCACTAAATTGGAAGATTTCAATATAGAAAACTGAGGAACCCATCCCACTCATACTATTTTCTTCATCCAACAGTCATTTTTCAGTTCCTATTATGACCAGTACTGTAAAGGATTATCCACTTCTAAACATCTAACATTTACAGCCCATGTATGCATTCCAGTTCTCTTTTTGCCAAGCCAAGAGAAGCTGCTCCTACTTGAGAAAGAGTGATTGGCCAAGGCTGCAGTTGTTTCACAGAAATTTTCAAAAGAAAATTCCATATACCCACTATCTACCTGCAAGACCCAGTCACTGGGGGAGTGGGAGAGGAGACAGATTCCCCAAGCCACTCCCTAATTATTTCTTTCAGTGAAGAAATAATGAAGCTGCCCAGAAATGTCATGGTATACACAAGTCGTTAGGGAGGAATTGGTGGTGAATACTCCTGCCTCAATTTTTCAGACCCGTAAGTGGGGATTATAATAATCCTTATCTTAATTGTTTTGAGAATTAAATGAGCTAATGCTTTAGAACAGTGTCTGACACATAGTGAGCACTCAATAAAATGAACTCTTATTGTTATCCCAGAATGCAGGTACCCTCACCAGTGCACAGTCATGAAGGCATTGCCAGTCCTGCAGAGAGAATGAACACAGAGAGAACACAGATAAAAGGATGCTGAAGTTAAACAAAGCCACAGCACCATGCAGGCCTTTTCAGTAAAGAATTAAACAGCCGTCCAGAAAGTTGTGAAGCAAACTGGAGAGAAGCCAAGACTTCAGCAGACATCACTGAAAGGGATTTTATACTTAAAGACATTTCTTTGGGCAACTTAGGACCTGTCTGTGATGAGCACTGAGAGCCCTGAAAAAAGACTTCTAGCAGGACAAGAACACCTTAGATCATCCAGAAAAAGGTCCAGAAAGAACTTAGATTATTCTTTGAGCCACACTGCATAGGCTTATTATCAGTTCTTTAGTAAGAAAGAACAGGATAGTAGTCCACTCTAAAATCTTTATCATAAAGCTCACCACAGTATGGATTTAGTCCTTCTTTTTACAAAAGTATCCTTTGTCTTTGTAAAGTCATAGATGAGTTGGGCTTTGTGCTAGACATTGGAAACACATGGTGAACAAGACAGACCCACATGAGTTTATGATTCAATAGGAGAGACTGACATTGACCAAGTAATCACACAAATGTCATTGCAGGCTTGATAAGTGCCCAGAAGAAATATAAAGTAGTCAATGAAGATAATATCTGGGAATTTGAGACTTGGGGGTCCGACAGTTTTCTGACAGTTTTCTTTCCCAGACAGTGCCCCCTTATCCTGAGGGTGTGGCAACAGCATTGCCACACCCTCAGGATAAGGGGGCACTGTCTGGGCAAGAACTGTAGCAGATGGTGCCAGGGAATAGAGAGTGTGCTTGAAGGCTCTGGGGTGGGGCTCTGGCTGTGGGCCAGCAACTGGAAGAAGGCTTGTGCAGGGAGCATGTCAGCAGGATAGAGAGCCTGCCAGGCAGGGCCAGGTTAGCATCTTTGCTTTCTTCCAAATACAGGGCAGGTCATTGAAGGGTTTAGGCACACACAGTTGATTGTGACATATTTAGATTTGTGTTTTTAATGGATCCTTCCAACTGCAGTGTGGAAAGGAGTTTGAGGGACTAAAATGGAAAAGAGAAGTCCATTTTGGGAGACTTTCAACCTGGCCATTAGAACCAAGATTATGGTGAGCACAACCAAACACAAAGACCCCTTTACTGAATCAGATCCCAAAAGGCTCATACCTGAATGGATGCTCCATGTGCTGGAGAGACACACAAACTGTAAGAGTCCAGGTGACCACAGTGAAACTGTTATTTGGGTAAATTTAGTTGAATCAGAAAGTGTCAAGAATAACACTTAGCCATATAGAAGTTCATGAAAATAATGGGCTTGACCCAGCAAAATAAGTAGCTGGGAATGTGAGACTGAAATGATTAGCCAACATACTGGGGTTTTGAACAGGCCACCTGGATTCAGAGCAGCTTAAAAACAAGAGAAATTAGACAGATGAAGATCAAATTACTCCACCAGTTTTATTAAAAGCAGAGTTGAAGAATTTGGCTTAGGTCTACAGGCAAGCCATGTTGCAAAAATTTCACTTCTAAATTCACACTCCGCCTCTCAGAGTGTGCCCTGTAACTGAGGGAGGAGGTGCAGGATAGAGCCTGTTTGGGGAACTTTTGCCTTTTGTGGGCTCCTTCCATAAGCAAACATTAGAAATTATATTTTACAGCTGCATTGGTACAGAACTATAAGCCAGGGTGGTTTATATTCACTTTCTCTTCTGATTTTAAAAGAAAAAAACTTTTTTTGTGGCCCTCTAAACCAGGATGCATCAGCCCAGCACAGGGCAGAATCCTGGTGTTGCAGGTACATTGGTCCTGAGATGCAGGAAAGGGGACTTAAGCTGAAAGTGCCCATGATGGACAGTGCTAACCTTCATGGGATCTGCCTATGGAACATGACTGGTTGTCCCGCCAACAAACTACACTAGGATCCAAAGACATGTTCTGGTCCTGGATGACCAAATTTCTGTACCAGCAGATTCTGGTTCCCTCAGTTCCACGTACCAAGTGGCATTAAATACAGTCTTGGGACTTCCCTGGCAGTCCAGTCATTAAGACCACACTTACAATGCAGGGGGCATAAGTTTGATCCCTGGTAGAGCAGAGACATTACTTTGCTAACAAAGGTCCATCTAGTCAAGGCTATGGTTTTTCCAGTGGTCATGTATGGATGTGAGAGATGGATGGTGAAGAAAGCTGAGCGCCGAAGAATTGATGCTTTTGAACTGTGGTGTTGGAGAAGACTCTTGAGAGTCCCTTGGCCTGCAAGGAGATCCAACCAGTCCATCCTAAAGGAGATCAGTCCTGGGTGTTCACTGGAAGGACTGATGCTGAAGCTGAAACTCCAATACTTTGGTCACCTCATGTGAAGAGTTGACTCATTTGAAAAGACCCTGATGCTGGGAAGGATTGGGGGCAGGAGGAGAAGGGGACAACAGAGGATGAGATGGCTGGATGGCATCACTGACTCGATGGACATGGGTTTGGGTAGACTCCGGGAGTTGGTGATGGGCAGGGGGGCCTGGCATGCTACAGTTCATGGGGTTGCAAAGAGTCGGACACAACTGAGCGACTGAACTGAACTGAAGAGGAGCTAAGATTCTACATGTCGTGTGCTGTGTGGACAAGAAATAAAAATAGTCTAGTAGCCAAAAATAATGTGTTTTCCAGTCTTTGTGTCTCTTGGAGCATGTTAATTAAAATCTGTAACTCGTCACAACACATCCAGAAAGACTGTTCCTTCCTAATTCCGTCAAGCCCTGCAACTGACTGCCCTTACAGCAAACCCACCTATCTGACCCTAGTCTGGCTTATCGGTTTCTGTCTGGGTGTTTGAGTTGTCACACTTGGACAAGTGGCACATGTGTGTTTCAACAGCTGGTGCTTTCAAACTCCAGAGAGGGGTTCCATGATGAAGTTTCCAGGCCTGTGATGCAGCCCAGCTGCCAACATGACCTGCATTTCCAGGGAGGATAAGTAAGCCATAGTCTTACATCTTTGACTAAACAAGATCCACGCCTTCTGATAAGGCAAGAGCTTAAGAAATAACTAACTCCAAAGTGTAACTGCCTGTTTTCACATGATGGGAGAAACCACATCTCTGTATTATTACAAGCTTAAGTAGGCTCTGGGAGTGACTCTGTGCTATTAAATCTTTAAGAACAGTTGGTGTTCTATATATGCAAATTTCTACTCACCAGGCAGACACTGCAGCTCCGTTTGCTTGAAAAAGATGGCAGAATAGCCTGGACCTAGACTTCCCAATACATCTCAGGAGGCTGAGTCTGGGTCTTCCTACCATGCTCCATCAGTGGTGAAACTAAGCCAAGCCAGCCAGGGGCTGGAATGCACCCGCAGTCAGATGCCCCTACAGTTCTTAAAATTTTGATGAATAAAAGCTAGGGGGTAAATTGCCCTGGCATTTAAAAGCTCCAGTAGTTTCTATTTCACAGGCAGTGAAAACTTTGTTACTTTGTTAGGGTAAAGTGGTACCAGCCTTCCAGGGAAACCAAAACTTGTTCTGCGTCTCACAGGAAGCTGAGGACACAAGCATGTGAAATTATAAGTAGGAATTTCACAGGGCACAGACTCACTTGTACAAAGCATGTTAACTGTCTTTCTTTGGGTGCCTCAGATCCTCATTTGTAAAATGGAGACTATTCCTACCTTAAAGTTTATCACAAAGATTAAATGAACTAATACAGGGAAGCTTTTCATTCAGCATATACTCGAATACTGAACAAAGGTTAGCTATTACACAACTGTAATATATTTTATATACTCACTTACTCAAAAAATACATATGTATATATATTTAAATTCTATCTCAAGCACTGTTCCAGCTGGCAGCAAAAACTCGGTCCCACAGAGAGGAAACCCAGCAGTACAAAGTCCCTGTAGAAGATTTGAGCCAGTGGCATTAGGAAAGGACACTTTCCTTGACATCCCTGTCTTTGTTCCTGGCATTTCTGCATTTGTCTTTGCTTCCTGATGTGAGAACCCCACTCGGAAGCCTGGGAGTGTGGCATGACCTCCCCAACACCTGAAAGTGGGAAAAGGAGTGGCAAGGGGGAAGCATGTCAGCTAATATTTCCTGCTGCAATAGAAATACTCTACAGTTCCCATGTAGCTTGTGTTTATCATCTATGAGCTGATAGTCTCCAGTCTGGATGAGTCCTCTGACTTCTAGATTTCTGTACCCAACGGACATGTGCACTTGCAAGTCAAATAAGCGGCTCACATTGAACAGACCCAAGAAAAGACTCTTGGCTCCCTTGCCCCCCTCCCCAGTGTTACAAACCCAGTCCTGCTATCTCAGCAAATGGCCCCATGGTTCACCCAGCTGCTCAAGCCAGAACCTAGGACTGATCTTTGAGACCTCTCTTTCCTTTACCCCCACCCATATCTCATCTATCCAGTAGATTCTGCCTCCGGAATTCATACCAATTCTGTCCTTGTCTGTCCATCTCTGATGCCACCACCCTACACCCTAGTCTGATCCTCCATCAGCCCCATCAATAGCTTCAGATATGGTCTCCATGCTGCCCTCTTAGCAGTAATAACTCATTTCTCTATACAGTGGAATGATCTAATATAAACTGTATTATATCCCAGCTCAAAACTCTCAATGGTATCCCTTCCCACATAGAAATGTACAAACTTCTCCCCCGGGCCATGTCATCTTTCTGACCTTCTCTTATGCCATCTTCCTTCTGCTCTCTGCACACACCCACGCTGGCCTTCTTTCTGCTTTTCAACATGACAAGTTCATTTCTTCCTTGAGGTCACATGGGACTCTTTTTCTTGTGCCTTCTCTCAGTGGGTTGGCTTTTTGGACTCAATTCAAGAAGGCACCCTAGTGCTAACTACCCAAAACTAAGTTAGTCTTTTAAGTCTGTTTGTATCACCACCCCTCCCATCTTTATCATATTGCTTACCATTCGTTGCTTGAAGTTAACTTATTTCTCTAGTTGTTTGTTATCCCATCATATTAGAAATACATGGCATTTTATCCATTACTTTACAGTTCACACACACATTTGAGATCCAGGAGAACAATGATCTTGTCAGGCACAGTAGTATTTTTTAATAAATGAATCATCTTATTTGATACTCATGTTCTTCTCACTCAATCTCATGCAATTCATACACAAGAATAAAATAAACTACTTGTAAATCTCTGAAACATAATAATTTCAAACTTCCTTGACTTTACACAGTGGTTCCCTCTGCTGAAATGTCCTTTATTTGTTCTTCTATTCATCCTTCAAATCCCTGTTTGATAAGCAGCATGCAGAGGGATGCGAATAGGAACCATGGAACTGATGAGGCAGGGAAATAGGTAGCCTGCTGCCAGTTGGTAAGGTAAGAACTTGGGGCTTGAAGGAAGACTGGAGTCTCTGTAGGGAAATTCTGCCCCAAACCTGGAGCCTTCCCTTTCCTCAAGACAGGAAGCTAGGGGGTGGGGGACTTTGAATATTCAACAGCCTACTCACCATCTCCATTTGTGTGTTTTTTTAGGTTCCCAAACTTTTACTATCCAAATAGAACTTGACATGTAAGATAGCCCCAGTCACCTGCTCAGCCTAAAAGCCGCAGAGAAATTTTTGACTCCACCCCCCACACATACAACACACACACACACACACACACACACACACACACCTCACATCCAATTTGTCAGCACATCTGGGCCCTTCTTAGCGCTGCCCCCCAACCCCCCACTGGCACCCTAGACCAAGCGTCATCATCCCTTGGCTGAGCCATTATCATAACCTCTAATTATCTCTCTTCTCTCTCCCCTTGTCCCGACCCTTCATTCTCTGCAAACAGCCTAGCAACCTTTTTAAAACCTAGACCCTGGTAGGTGGTCCTAAGATGGCAGAGGACTAGGACAGGGAGACCACTTTCTCCCCCACAAATTCATCAAAAGAACATTTAAACGCTGAGTAAATTCCACAAAACAACTTCTGAATGCTGGCAGAGGACATCAGGCACCCAGAAAAGCAGCCCATTGTCTTCGAAAGGAGGTAGGAAAAATATAAAAGACAAAAAAAGAGACAAAAGAGGTAGGGACAGAGCTCCATTCCGGGAAAGGAGTCTTAAAAAGAGAGAAGTTTCCAAACACCAGGAAACACTCTCACTGCCGAGTCTGTGGCAAGTCTTGGAAGCACAGAGAGCAACATAATAGGGAGAAAAATAAGTAAATAATTAAAACCCACAGAATACGAGCCCAACCATAACTCCCCCAGCGGAGAAGCAATGCAGACACCTGCACCCGCCACTAGCAAGTGGGAGCTGGGCAGGGAGGCGTGGGCTGCATTGCTTAGAGTAAGGATCGGGCCTGAATGCCCCGAGGGTAATCAGAGCGAACTAATTTGGCCTAGCAAACCAGACTGTGGGATAGCTACCACGCGAAAAGCCCTAAGACACCACCAGGCCTGCACACAGAACAAAGGGCTGAACAGAACTAGCCAGCTTCAGACAATCCCCCTCCAGTGACAGGCAGCCAGAGCTGGAAGGGGGCAATCGCAGCCCCAGAGAGACATTATCTACCTAACTGCAAGCAGGCTTCTTTGCTAACTAAGACTTCTTGGGGTTCTGGACAGTCATCATCCGCCTGAGAAGGTGCGCTGGTTGTACACCCAGAAAACCAAGCAGCAGGGACAGGAGAGGCAATAAGTCTCAGTGACTGCGCTCGCCAAACACCTCATCACCCAAGCTGCTCAGAGCTGGGAAGGGCACAAAACGCAGGCCCAACGGAGTCTGTGCCTCTAAAGACTGCCCGAGTGCCTGAATCTGAGTGGCTTAGACCTGGGAGGTGCATGCAGCCCAGGGCCCACCTCGGATGGTTCCCAGCGGAGCAACCTAGAGCCTGAGCTGTGTGGGTAGGGAGGGTGCACGCGCCATGAGCGGGGGCAGGCCCAGTGTGGCTGAGACACTGCAAGCACATGCCAGTGTTATTTGTTTGCAGCGTCCCTCACTCCCCACAGCGTGACTGAACAAGTGAGCACCGCCCCCCCCCCCAAAAAAAAGTGTCCACCACCGCCCCCCTTGTGTCAGGGTGGAAATCAGACACTGAAGAGACCAGCAAACATAAGAAGCTAAAACTGAGGGAACCGCCTTGAAAGTGACACTGCAATAGATTAAAACCCTGTAGTTAGTACCGACTACATAGGAAGGGGGCATATAGATCTTGAGAAATATAAGCTGGACCAAGGAACTATCCGAAAATGAACTGACCCCACACTGCCCACAACAACACCAGAGAAAGTCCTAGATATATTTTTACTATTTTTACGATCATTCTTTTTTTTTTCTTTAACTTTTTTTTAATTTTTAAGTCCTCTATTACTCCTTTAATTTTCATTTTTATAACCTACTATTACTTTTCAAAAAAAAGACTATTTTTTAAAAGCAAATTTCATATATATTTTTTAAAAATAATTTTTGTGACTTTGTTTTTTTCTTCTTCTTCTTTTCTTTAATATTGTATTTTGAAACTCCAACCTCTACTCTAGAATTTTAATCTTTGCTTTTTGATATTTGTTATCAATTTTGTACCTTTAAGAACCCAATCTTCAGTACCCATTTTTACTTGGGAGTGAGATTACTGGCCTGACTGCTCTCTCCCCCTTTGGACTCTCCTTTTTTCCACCAGGTCGCCTCTGTCTCCTCCCTCCCCCTTCTCTTCTCTACCCAACTCTCTGAATCTCTGTGTGTTCCAGACGGTGGAGAACACTTAGGGAACTGATTACTGTCTGGATCTGTCTCTCTCCTTTTGATTCCCCCCTTTTATCCTCCTGGCCACCTCTGTCTCCTTCCTCCCTCTTCTCTTCTTTGTATAACTCCATGAACATCTCTGAGCGGTCCAGACTGTGGAGTGCACATAAGGAAGTGATTACTGGCTAGCTTGCTCTCTCCTCTTTTGATTCCACCTCATCTCATTCGGGTCACCTCTAACTCCCCCCTCCCTCTGTTCTTCTCCATGTAACTCTGTGAACCTCTCTGGGTGTCCCTCACTGTGGAGAAACTTTTCATCTTTAACCTAGATGTTTTATCAAAGGCGCTGTATAGAAGGAGAAGTCTTGAGACTACTGTAAAAATAAAACTGAAAACCAGAAGCAGGAGGCTGAAGTCCAAATCCTGAGAACATCAGAGAACTCCTGACTCCAGGGAACATTAATTGATAGGAGCTCATCAAACGCCTCTATACCTACACTGAAACCAAGCACCACCCAAGGGCCAACAAGTTCCAGAGCAAGACATACCATGCAAATTCTCCAGCAACACAGGAACACAGCCCTGAGCTTCAATATACAGGCTGCCCAAAGTTACTCCAAAACCATTGACATCTCATACCTCGTTACTAGACACTTCATTGCACTCCAGAGAGAAGAAATCCAGCTCCACCCACCAGAACACCAACACAAGCTTCCTTAACCAAGAAACCTTGACAAGCCACTGATACAACCCCACCCACAGTGAGGAAACTCCATAATAAAGAGAACTCCACCAACTGCCAGAATACAGAAAGGCCACCCCAAACTCAGCAATATAAACAATATGAAGAGACAGAGGAATACCCAGCAGGTAAAGGAACAGGATAAATGCCCACCAAACCAAACAAAAGAGGAAGAGATAGGGAATCTACCTGATAAAGAATTCCAAATAATGATAGTGAAAATGATCCAAAATCTTGAAATAAAAATGGAATCACAAATAAATAGCCTGGAGACAAGGATTGAGAAAATGCAAGAAAGGTTTAACAAGGACCTAGAATAAATAAAAAAAGAGTCAATATATAACGAATAATGCAATAAATGAGATCAAAAACACTCCGGAGGCAACAAATAGTAGAATAGTGGAGGCAGAAGATAGGATTAGAAAAGTAGAAGATAGAATGGTAGAAATAAATGAATCAGAGAGGAAAAAAGAAAAATGAATTAAAAGAAATGAGGACAATCTCAGAGACCTCCAGGACAATATTAAATGCTCCAACATTCGAATCACAGGAGTCCCAGAAAAAGAAGACAAAAAGAAAGACCATGAGAAAATACTTAAGGAGATAATAGTTGAAAACTTCTCTAAAATGGGGAAGGAAATAATCACCCAAGTCCAAGAAACCCAGAGAGTCCCAAACGGGATAAACCCAAGGCAAAACACCCCAAGACACATATTAATCAAATTAACAAAGTTCAAACACAAAGAACAAATATTAAAAGCAGCAAGGAAAAAACAACAAATAACACACAAGGGGATTCCCATAAGGATAACAGCTGATCTTTCAAGAGAAACTCTTCAGGCCAGGAGGGAATGGCAAGACATATTTAAAGTGATGAAAGAAAATAACCTACAGCCCAGATTACGGTACCCAGCAAGGATCTCATTCAAATATGAGGGAGAAATCAAAAGCTTTACAGACAAGCAAAAGCTGAGAGAATTCAGCACCACTAAAGTAGCTCTCCAACAAATGCTAAAGGATATTCTCTAGACAGGAGACACAAAAACAGTGTATAAATTCGAATCCAAAACAATAAAGCAAATGGCAAAGGGATCATACTTATCAATAATTACCTTAAACGTAAATGGTTTGAATGCCCCAACCAAAAGACAAAGACTGGCTGAATGGATACAAAAACAAGACCCCTATATACGCTGTCTACAAGAGACCCATCTCAAAACAGGGGACACATACAGACTGAAAGTGAAGGGCTGGAAAAAGATATTCCATACAAATAGAGATCAAAAGAAAGCAGGAGTAGCAATACTCATATCAGATAAAATAGACTTTAAAACAAAGGCTGTGAAAAGAGACAAAGAAGGACACTACATAATGATCAAAGGATCAATTCAAGAAGAAGATATAACAATTATAAATATATTTGCACCCAACATAGGAGCACCACAATATGTAAGACAAATGCTAACACATATGAAAGGGGAAATTAACAATAACACAATAATAGTGGGAGACTTTAATACCCCACTCACACCTATGGATAGATCAATTAAACAGAAAATTAACAAGGAAACACAAACTTTAAATGATACAATAGACCAGTTAGACCTAATTGATATCTATAGGACATTTCACCCCAAAACAATGAATTTCACCTTTTTCTCAAGTGCGCACAGAACCTTCTCCAGGATAGATCACATCCTGGGCCATAAATCTAGCCTTGGAAAATTCAAAAAAATTGAAATCATTACAAGAACCTTTTCTGACCACAATGCAGTAAGATTAGATCTCAATTACAGGAGAAAAACTATTAAAAAATTCCAACATATGGAGGCTGAACAACACGCTGCTGAATAACCAATAAACCACAGAAGAAATCAAAAAAGAAATCAAAATATGCATAGAAACGAATGAAAATGAAAACACAACAACCCAAAACCTATGGGACACTGTAAAAGCAGTGCTAAGGGGAAAGTTCATAGCAATACAGGCATACCTCAAGAAACAAGAAAAAAGTCAAATAAATAACCTAACTCTACACCTAAAGCAACTAGAAAAGGAAGAAATGAAGAACCCCAGGGTTAAGGAAGAAATAGAAAATCTTAACAGACCCATCACAAGCACGGAAATTGAAACTGTAATCAAAAATCTTCCAGCAAACAAAGGCCCCGGTCCAGATGGCTTCACAGCTGAATTCTACCAAAAATTTAGAGAAGAGCTAACACCTATCCTGCTCAAACTCTTCCAAAAAATTGCAGAGGAAGGTAAACTTCCAAACTCATTCTATGAGGCCACCATCACCCTAATACCAAACCTGACAAGATCCCACAAAAAAAGAAAACTACAGGCCAATATCACTGATGAACATAGATGCAAAAATCCTTAACAAAATTCTAGCAATCAGAATCCAACAACACATTAAAAAGATCATACACCATGATCAAGTGGGCTTTATCCCAGGGATGCAAGGATTCTTCAATATCCTCAAATCAATCAATGTAATACACCACATTAACAAATTGAAAAATAAAAACCATATGATTACCTCAATAGATGCAGAGAAAGCCTTTGCCAAAATTCAACATCCATTTATGATAAAAACTCTCCAGAAAGCAGGAATAGAAGGAACATACCTCAACATAATAAAAGCTATATATGACAAACCCACAGCAAACATTATCCTCAATGGTGAAAAATTGAAAGCATTTCCTCTAAAGTCAGGAACAAGACAAGGGTGCCCACTTTCACCATTACTATTCAACATAGTTTTGGAAGTTCTGGCCACAGCAATCAGAGCAGAAAAAGAGATAAAAGGAATCCAAATTGGAAAAGAAGAAGTAAAACTCTCACTATTTGCAGATGACATGATCCTCTACATAGAAAACCCTAAAGATTCCACCAGAAAATTACTTGAAATAATCAATGACTATAGTAAAGTTGCAGGATATAAAATCAACACACAGAAATCCCTTGCATTCCTATACAATAATAATGAGAAAGCAGGAAGAGAAATTAAGGAAACAATTCCATTCACCATTGCAACGGAAAGAATAAAATACTTAGGAATATATCTACCTAAAGAAACTAAAGACCTATATATAGAAAACTATAAAACACTGGTGAAAGAAATCAAAGAGAACACTAATAGATGGAGAAACATACCATGTTCATGGATGGGAAGAATCAATATAGTGAAAATGAGTATACTACCCAAAGCAATCTATAGATTCAATGCAATCCCTATCAAGCTACCAACAGTATTCTTCACAGAGCTAGAAATGGAAATACAAAAAACCTCGAATAGCCAAAGCAATCTTGAGAAAGAAGAATGGAACTGGAGGAATCAACCTGCCTGACTTCAGGCTCTACTACAAAGCCACAGTTATCAAGACAGTATGGTACTGGCACAAAGACAGAAATATAGATCAATGGAATAAAATAGAAAGCCCAGAGATAAATCCACACACATATGGACACCTTATCTTTGACAAAGGAGGCAAGAATATACAATGGATTAAAGACAATCTCTTTAACAAGTGGTGCTGGGAAATCTGGTCAACCACTTGTAAAAGAATGAAACTAGACCACTTTCTAACACCATACACAAAAATAAACTCAAAATGAATTAAAGATCTAAACGTAAGACCAGAAACTATAAAACTCCTAGAGGAGAACATAGGCAAAACACTCTCTGACATACATCACAGCAGGATGCTCTATGACCCACCTCCCAGAATATTGGAAATAAAATCAAAAATAAACAAATGGGACCTAATTAACCTTAAAAGCTTCTGCACATCAAAGGAAACTATCAGCAAGGTGAAAAGACAGCCTTCAGAATGGGAGAAAATAATAGCAAATGAAGCAACTGACAAACAACTAATCTCAAAAATATACAAGCAACTCCTACAGCTCAACTCCAGAAAAATAAACGACCCAATCAAAAAATGGGCCAAAGAACTAAATAGACATTTCTCCAAAGAAGACATACAGATGGCTAACAAACACATGAAAAGATGCTCAACATCACTCATTATCAGAGAAATGCAAATCAAAACCACTATGAGGTATCATTTCACACCAGTCAGAATGGCTGAGATCCAAAAGTCTACAAATAATAAATGCTGGAGAGGGTGTAGAGAAAAGGGAACCCTCTTACATTGTTGGTGGGAATGCAAACTAGTACAGCCACTATGGAGAACAGTGTGGAGATTCCTTAAAAAACTGGAAATAGAACTGCCTTATGATCCAGCAATCCCACTGCTGGGCATACACACTGAGGAAACCAGAAGGGAAAGAGACACGTGTACCCCAATGTTCATCGCAGCACTGTTTATAATAGCCAGGGCATGGAAGCAACCTAGATGTCCATCAGCACATGAATGGATAAGAAAGCTGTGGTACGTATACACAATGGAGTATTACTCAGCCATTAAAAAGAATACATTTGAATCAGTTCTAATGAGGTGGATGAAACTGGAGCCTATTATACAGAGTGAAGTAAGCCAGAAGGAAAAACATAAATACAGTATACTAACGCATATATATGGAATTTAGAAAAATGGTAACAATAACCCGGTGTACGAGACAGCAAAAGAGACACTGATGTATAGAACAGTCTTATGGACTCTGTGGGAGAGGGAGAGGGAGAGGGTGGGAAGATTTGGGAGAATGACATTGAAACATGTAAAATATCATGTAAGAAATGAGTTGCCAGTCCAGGTTCGATGCACGATACTGGATGCTTGGGGCTAGTGCACTGGGACGACCCAGAGGGATGGTATGGGGAGGGAGGAGGGAGGAGGGTTCAGGATGAGGAACACATGTATACCTGTGGCAGATTCATTTTGATATTTGGCAAAACTAATACAATTATGTAAAGTTTAAAAATAAAATAAAATAAAAAAAAGAGAACCCCAGGGTTAGTAGAAGGAAAGACATCTTTAAAATTAAGGCAGAAATGAATGTAAAAGAAACAAAGGAGACCATAGCAAAAATCAACAGAGCCAAAAACTGGTTCTTTGAAAGGATAAATAAAATTGACAAACCATTAGCTAGACTCATCAAGAAACAAAGGGAGAAAAATCAAATCAATAAAATTAGAAATGAAAATGGAGAGATCACAACAGACAACACACAAATACAAAGGATCATAAGAGACTACTATCAGCAATTACATGCCAATAAAATGGACAAGGTGGAAGAAATGGACAAATTCTTAGAAAAGTACAACTTTCCAAAACTGAACCAGGAAGAAGTAGAAAATCTTAACAGACCCATCACAGGCACAGAAATTGAAACTGTAATCAGAAATCTTCCAGCAAACAAAAGCCCAGGTCCAGATGCCTTCACAACTGAATTCTACCAAAAATTTAGAGAAGAGCTAACACCTATACTACTCAAACCCTTCCAGAAAATTGCAGAGGAAGGTAAACCTCCAAACTTATCCTATGAGGCCACCATCACTCTAATACCAAAACTTGACAAACATGCCACAAAAAAAGAAAACTACAGGCCAATATCACTGATGAACATAGATGCAAAAATCCTTAACAAAATTCTAGCAATCAGAATCTAACAACACATTAAAAAGATCATACACCATGATCAAGTGGGCTTTATCCCAGGGATGCAAGGATTCTTCAATATCCACAAATCAATCAATGTAATACACCACATTAACAAATTGAAAAATAAAAACCATATGATTATCTCAATAGATGCAGAGAAAGCCTTTGACAAAATCCAACATCCATTTATGATAAAAAAAAACTCTCCAGAAAGCAGGAATAGAAGGAACATACCTCAACATAATAAAAGCTATATATGAAAAACCCACAGCAAACATTATCCTCAATGGTGAATAATTGAAAGCATTTCCCCTAAAGACAGGAACAAGACAAGGGTGCCCACTTTCACCACTACTATTCAACATAGTTTTGGCAGTTTGGGCCACAGCAATCAGAGCAGAAAAAGAGATAAAAGGAATCCAAATTGGAAAATAAGAAGTAAAACTCTCACTGTTTGCAGATGACATGATTGTCTACATAGAAAACCCTGAAGACTCCACCAGAAAATTACTAGAGCTAATCAATGAATATAGTAAAGTTGCAGGATATAAAATCAACACACAGAAATCCCTTGCATTCCTATACAATAATAATGAGAAAATAGAAAGAGAAATTAAGGAAACAATCCCATTTACCATTGTAACAAAAAGAATAAAATACTTAGGGATATATCTACCTAAAGAAACTAAAGACCTATATATAGAAAACTATAAAACACTGGTGAAAGAAATCAAAGAGGACACTAATAGATGGAGAAACATACCATGTTCATGGATGGGAAGAATCAATATAGTGAAAATGAGTATACTACCCAAAGCAATCTATAGATTCAATGCAATCCCTATCAAGCTACCAACGGTATTTTTCACAGAGCTAGAATAAATAATTTCACAATTTGTATGGAAATACAAAAAAACCTCGAATAGCCAAAGCAATCTTGAGAAAGAAGAATGGAACTGGAGGAATCAACCTGCCTGACTTCAGGCTCTACTACAAAGCCACAGTTATCAAGACAGTATGGTACTGGCACAAAGACAGAAATATTGATCAATGGAACAAAATAGAAAGCCCAGAGATAAATCCATGCACCTATGGACATCTTATCTTTGACAAAGGAGGCAAGAATATACAATGGATTAAAGACAATCTCTTTAACAAGTGGTGCTGGGAAATCTGGTCAACCACTTGTAAAAGAATGAAACTAGACCACTTTCTAACACCATACACAAAAATAAACTCAAAATGAATTAAAGATCTAAACGTAAGACCAGAAACTATAAAACTCCTAGAGGAGAACATAGGCAAAACACTCTCCGACATAAATCACAGTAGGATCCTCTATGACTCACCTCCCAGAATATTGGAAATAAAAACAAAAATAAACAAATGGGACCTAATTAAAATTAAAAAGCTTCTGCACAACAAAAGAAACTATAAGCAAGGTGAAAAGACAGCCTTCAGAATGGGAGAAAATAATAGCAAATGAAGCAACTGACAAACAACTAATCTCAAAAATATACAGCAACTCCTGCAGCTCAATTCCAGAAAAATGAATAACCCAATCAAAAAATGGGCCAAAGAACTAAACAGACATTTCTCCAAAGAAGACATACAGATGGCTAACAAACACATGAAAAGATGCTCAACATCACTCATTATCAGAGAAATGCAAATCAAAACCACTATGAGGTACCATCTCACACCGGTCAGAATGGCTGCTATCCAAAAGTCTACAAGTAATAAATGCTGGAAAGGATGTGGAGAAAAGGGAACCCTCTTACACTGTTGGTGGGAATGCAAACTAGTACAGCCACTATGGAGAACAGTGTGGAAATTCCTTTAAAAACTGGAAATAGAACTGCCATATAACCCAGCAATCCCACTGCTGGGCATACACACTGAGGAAATCAGAATTGAAAAAGACACGTGTACCCCAATGTTCATCAGCAGCACTGTTTATAATAGACAGGACATGGAAGCAACCTAGATGTCCATCAGCAGATGAATGGATAAGAAAGCTGTGGTACATATACACAATGGAGTATTACTCAGCCATTAAAAAGAATACATTTGAATCAGTTCTAATGAGGTGGATGAAACTGGAGCTGATTATACAGAGTGAAGTAAGCCAGAAAGAAAAACACCAATACAGTATACTAACACATATATATGGAATTTAGGAAGATGGTAACAATAACCCTGTATGCAAGACAGCAAAAGAGACACAGAGGCATAGAATAGTCTTTTGGACTCTGTGGGGAGGCGGGGGCGGGGGGCGGTGATTTGGGAGAATGGCATTGAAACATGTATAATATAATATAAGAAATGCATCGCCAGTCCAGGTTCAATGCAGAATACAGGATGCTTGGGGCTGGTGCACTGGAATGACCCAGAGGGATGGTATGCGGAGGGTGGTGGGAGGGGGGTTCAGGATTGGGAACACGTGTACACCCATGGCGGATTCATGTTGATGTATGGCAAAACCCATACAATATTGTAAAGTAATTAGCCTCTAATTAAAATAAATAAATTTAAATTTAAAAAATTAAAGAAAAAAAAAAAAAAACCTAGATCCTGTCACCCCTACTAAAAGCCTTCCAGTGGCTTCCCATCATATTTAGACAGTTCAGCAAAACCTTCATCATGCCTGCCAAGCCTCCCTCCATGCTCTGGCCCAGACTCTGGCCACTGGCCACCTCTCCAGCTTCATTTCCTTCCATCTAGAGCACAGAAAGAAGGTCAAAGACACGGACTCTGGAGCAACTCTTCCATCATTGCCTGTGTGACATTGGACAAATTGCCTGATGTCTCTGTGCTGCGGTTTCTACATCTCTAAAGAGAAGATGACAACACTTTATCAAGCTGCTGTAGGACTAAGGGAGTCCTGAAAAGGGTCTCCAGCCCATAGTAAGCTTCTGTACATGTTTCTGGTTTTAAGTAGTTTGATGTCTTAACCCTCAAATTCAGAGAAGAAAGTGAGTATGAAAAAAAAGATTAAGAGAATATACTTGCAGTTTGCTTAATGCAGTTAAGGACACATTTTTATGAAGTCTCTATAAAGAAGTTATGAAGGTATGTACATAGTGAAATCTCCTTTTGCCTTTTAACTGTAGAAAAACCTAAGAAAGTGTCATGAGTTTTAATAGCATTGAATTAATCAATGGTGTAGTTAGTTAAAAAAACAATAATAGTCTATTTAAAACTCTCTTTTATTTTTTTCATTCCTGATGTTAAACACCTTCCCCCAGTAAAACCAGTCTTGGATTCCAAAGGGGACTGGCAAAATCACTGATCTGACTGACATGGGAAGGGAGGAGAAGGGCACACCTGTGGGCTGGGCGGGCCGGGAGCTCTGGTTGGTGCTTCATGTCTGCCAGGATGGCTATAAATCACCTCTTCTCTTCCTGCTTTGGCAGCTCGGGCTTCCCCAAGGCTGATAAGCATCCAGGTTTTTGCCCTAACATATCTGCTCTCCAAGAAAAAAATAACCCTCTATCTTGGTGGAGGTATTTTTTCTGGCATAATGCCTTCTCTTTCCAATTCTGATGAGTTGATTTTTTTTGTGAATGGAAGAAAGGTAAGTTTATGATATGATTAATATGAATTTTCATATGTCAGAGATAAAAACCAAGCTGATTTTCTTTCACTAATACTGTTTCTTATTTATTTAAACTCTCTTTTCTGTCTTTTTCAAGTCATATGTAGTAGTATGAACTTGACCATGGGTCGTTAGTTTAGGCTTTAGTGCGAAATTATTAAAGCTTGGGAGTGTTTGTTCTTTTCTTTTGGAATCAATAAGGAACTCTCATTTTATTTGTTAAATTACAATGGTAGTGAATTCTGACCCAGGCATTAAAAACTATGTCATCCTCCCATTACATGGATGTTAGCTCTGCTTGAGTTTAGCAATACTATTTTATTTTATTTATGTTTTTACTTTGGAGGCTTGTGTTTTATTCATGGGCTATCAGCCTCCCTCCTGCCCACCGGGGCAGGTAGGAGGAGTGAGGGAAGGGAGGGCAACTGGGCTAGGAGGGGGCCGACTGCCACTGCCCTTTGTAGATGTACTTCAGCATGGTGGTGATGGTGCACATGTCCAGCTCGATTTTCTGAGCCCAGTTCTGCACATCCCTGATTTGTACCTGGTTGAAGTTCTCCACCATCCCAAGCCACTGACCTGTACGCTTGGCAGACTGGGCAGCCTGAATCTGTAGGGTCTTCACCTTGTTGTCCAGCTTTCTCTGGCTCCTGTTGGCCTGGGCCACACCCACATTGAGGTGATCCACAAAAACTTCTGTCAGGCAGGTGGCTGGAGTGATGGCCTCTCGCCTCTTCGGCCGCAGCTTTTTGCATTCGTTCTGCTTGGCCTGGTGGTCTTTCAGCAGGTGAGACAGCATGGTCATGGTGGGCTGGGGGCAGGGCACACCTGGCACCCTCCCAACAACACTGTTTTAATAGAAGGAGTATATGACATTGGGGATAATAATAGCAAAGGAGGATCTTATTTTGCCCTAATAAATACTTTCAGGCTGATCCATGAACCTTGAGGCTAAAGCATCCTGGCCTGCTACTTTGGGCTTGGAGCAGTATCGTGAATGAAGACAACACTAAATCAAGTGTAGCAATGATCCGGCAATTAGAATGGTTGAGAAACATTGACCTGGAATGTTGCATCAGGAACATCGATGTCTTTATAGCACAGAATAGTGTCAGCAGGCTGTGTCTCCTCAATGTAAGGGCACACAGGAGGAAGGGACAGTGGTCCTGGCTTGCAGGCCATCACTCCCGACCTTCATCTTGTTTCCACCTTGGAAATAATTTCTGTAGCCACACAGTTAAGGTGTTAAAGCAGTCTAGGTGTAATGCTTTGCTTCTGCGATGACATTTCACTCAGCCTGCTCTGCACGCTGAGATTCTGAATGGGGAGCACTGAGCTCATCTGTGGCTGAGTGAATCTTCTGAGGGCTCAAAAGGAGACTTGAAAATAGGAGGCAGTTATGAAAAACAATGTGGTTTGTTACTTTTTCTGGGGTGATCAAAAATACGTTTAGTGGAATAAGGTCCTGTGTCTCTAGTCTCAGTGTTGCACCTCTTCCTGATGGGTTCCGCTCCAATTCTCCTCTCTAATCTTGCCTGACTGTATCCAGCAGAGATCTGCCTGAGTCAGGGAGGACAGATAACTTTATCTCATGTGCAGGCTTCAGTCTATTGGGATTAGCAGCCTGGAGCGCCATGTGACAGGCAGAGGGGAGATTCCTGTTCCCTTAAGCTCTTCCTTCACCCAGGCACCTCCGTTTCAGTGGGCAAGGGGAGCTGGTGGGGACAGAAGAGGCTCCCTCATAACATACTCTCCTATGACTCCTTTAGAGAATCTTCTCTAGCTAAGCTATTTCATGACTTCATGTGGCTGAGTTATCCTGAGTCAATTTTGGAATCTGTTTCCCTATCTGGATCCTTTCCGAGTAACTCTAAGGAAAAAATAAGCCAGAACTTACAGTTGTCACATATATGAGAAAGTTCAGAGACAGTGAAACAGCCTTCCATTATTTCTCCAGAATTCTAGTTCCAGTGTTAGAAAAGGCTTCTTTTGTTGTTTTTGGTCCTTGCAAAGACAGCACCTTTCAAAACATGCCCCCAAAACAACAGATAGGATTGCCATAACATGCTGGTATTATCTTCCTAAAATCCCTTCTTATTTCACAATGTAGGTCATAGAGAAGAATGCTGATCCTGAAGTATATCTACTATTCTACTTGAGGAAAATCCGTATCCTTTTATTTTACTGTAATAAATCTGGCTTTGGTGGTAAAAAGAAAACATGCTAAGACTTCTAAAAGAAGTCATTCTTTCTTTTGTATTTGCTCTAGATAAATAACCTTGTATTCAATTTGCACAGTCTAGTTGGAGTTCAGAGAATGCATTTAAAAGTGACAGATATGTGCTATATTCATTGTATTTTTTGCCTGGGCAAAACCAAAATGATCATCCAGTGAACCATGAGTGTGCTAACGTTGGAAATAACTTTTTGACTTTTGAGCCCCCATGGTCACCTTGATGATGATTTTATATTCAGCAGTGTGAATGTGAAAATGTCGAGCCAGGAACTTCCCCAGTGGTCCAGTGATTAAGACTTCCATGTCTGGGGGCATGGGTTCAATCCCTGGTTGGGGAATTAAAATCCAACACGGCAAGCCAACCAAAAGGTTAAATATGTCCAGCCACTTGCTGTGTACATGTGGGTACAGTGGGTACATGCCACTGACAATGACAATGTGTGTACCTTCCCACAAGGGCATTTCATTGACTTGTCATCTATGCCTTTTAATAATCCTTATCAGAGAAAACAAGGTTTTATAAGCATATTTCAAAATCCCAATGTATAATTAATGCACTCCAGCTCTTCACTTCTGATCTGGACCCTTTTTCACATCTCACTCCTCCTGCACCTTCAGTAAATATTCAAAAAGAATTTCTTGGGCTTTAGTGTAACTGTAAAAGCACAAGAGAGTGACTGTGGCAGTGGTTACACAGATCTATGAGATACAGTTGCATAGAGCTGAGTATACCACATAGTATGACAGCATGCATAAGAGGCAAAATCTGAAGAAACTCTAGCCTCTGGTTATCCATCTTCAGTATGATACCTATGTCAGTTTCCCGGTTTTGGTGTTGCACTGTAGTTCTGCAGGATGTCAGCATTGGGGGAAACTAGGGAACAGGTCCATAGGGCAGTCTGTACTATTTTTGCAACTTCTTATGAGACTACAATTGTTTCAAAATAATTTGGAGATTTTTTGGGGGGAGTTTCCTAGTACCTAGTGGTTAGAATTCCAGGCTTTCACTGACATAGCTTGGGTTCAATCCCTTGTCACGGAACTGAGATCCTGCAAGCCACATGGCCAATAGATAAATCAACAAATTATAAGTTAAAAATAAGTATACTTAGTCAGTGTCTACTAAGAACAAGGCACTGTATTAAGCTCTGAGGAATCAGTGGTGTGCCAGACAATCCTCTCTCCAGAATCTTCGTTTCCTTCTGCTTCTGGCTCTTGGCCTCCCAACACACACATCTAAAAACATGAAGCATGACTTCCTTTCTCCCTGACCTTTCCTTGCCAGACTTATCTAATAACTGTGTGTACTTAATGTCTCATTTCTCTGCTGACTCCATCTCTCACTATTTAACATTTCAACCTGGTTTCCTACCCCCATTATTCTACTACTCTAGCCAGTATAGCCCCCCAGTGTCCCCATTGCACTCACTATTCAGGGAATTGGGATTACAGTTGAAACAAAACAAAAAAACCAAACAGGCCAAATCCTTCCTCCTTAGTTTTGCCACCTCCCATTTACCCAGCTTTAAAATCTGTGTTAGTCAGCATACCCTATCACTTCCCTTTTCTTACCTTTCTACATCTGTGCCACACTTTACCATGCTTTCTCTAGACTCCCAAAGTGAAGAAACTCTATATTAGGAACAAGCTGAAAATTCATGGGCTCCCAGGTAAGCAAGGCTGATAGAGCCCTAGACAGAATCATCCCCAGCCTCCCATTTCCCTGGTGGCTCACATGGTAAAGAGTCTGCTTGCAGTGCAGGAGACCTGGGTTTGATCCCTGGGTCGGGAAGATCCCCTGGAGAAAGAAATGGCAACTCACCTACGCTGCCCAGACCTGCTGGGGTGCAACCTCATGTTACCTCTCCTTCTACATGACAGATCCTGGCCTGCTGTTAAGCAATCTGACCTGTAAAAGCAAGATACTGCACCAGCAAGAGTTGATGTCCCACAGCTACATGGATTAAAGAGGATGTGCCGGGGTCCAGCCCCAGTTGGATCCAGGGATTCCCTTGGGAGGATGGCATTGGCGAAAAGGATAGAAATAGAGAAAGAGATAAGGAAAGAATTTTGCAGTTGAGAAAATAGAGGAGAGAAAAGAAGCTGGTATTCCTTGGTTTACGCAGAAAACCAATAAGGCCCCAGCACTGGACTTGCTCTGTTCACGTAGGCCACAGGCGCCCTCTCGAATCGCAGAAGGTGCCCCATCTTAGGCACCTTCTCGAGTGGGTCTTAGAAGCCCAGGCAGGAAAGTGAACGCAGAGAGCCCCTGTGCTCCATGGAATCAGCCTGAATAGGAAAAGGAAAGAGAAAGAACGACATGGGGAGACCAAGCCTCGGTGAGCAAGGCCCGCACTTTATTTTCCAAAGTAGTTTTTATACCTTAAGTTGTGCATAGAGGATAATGGGGGAAGGGGTAGAGTCATGCAAGGTCAGCAGTCCTTGATTCTTATCGAAGCCAGGCTTTCTTTCTGCAAACTTATCATATGCAAAAGCTCTAGGTGATTTACATCATCTTCTGGCCAGGAGGCTTGTTAACCTTCTATGACCCTTTCTTCAGAAAACTTATTTTTCTCTAAAGGTGATTATTCTAAAGTCAGGCGCCACCCTCTGAAAGAATTAGATAAAGTTGCTTTCCTATAGGGCAAAAGTGTGGTGGGCTATAACAAGAAAAGAATTAACTCAAGGGTCCAAGGTTACAAACATTAAAGCTACTACTTACATTTCTATACACCAACTATATTAATCAATACACTCCCAGGGACACAGCAGGTAAGGGATATGGAAACTTGGCAGCAAGCATTAGCTCAACAAAGAAATCCTCTACTAGTTCTTTTCTAACAATTTTAACTCTCTGAGAAGCTCTGCATTGTTAGAATATCTTAAGCTTCCCGTGCCTCACGTGGTTGGGAGGCTGTGAATCTGAACAAACCTGTCAGGCAAGCTAGAAAGTCATCAGAGGGGTTTGAATTGAAACACTCCTATTATGCCCAGAAGATTTATTAACTAGAGCTCTAAATTGATTTTCTTCAGAGAAAGGTGGTAAGGGATAGCCCCCCATTAACGTCAGAAGAGTTGGTGAAAGTCGTGAAATGGTAAAACAGACAGATTCTGGTTTTGGGGTAGACGCTCAGGCAGACCAGGGATGGAGCCCTTGAGCCCTGACTCGCCTTGCCCGTCAGGGCTCTCCCGCATGACCTTGTCATGGGTGGGAACTCCCGTGCTGGCTCCCGGCAAGGATGTGTCATTAGGGAGTTGCTTTGATGCAACTGTGAGATCCTGGCTCTAGGATAAAACTGGAAACGCTTATCCTCATTTTCCCTCACTCTTCACATACCCAGCCCTATCACTTCTTGCAGTTCTTGAAACAACTCTTCATTCAGTAGATGAATTTTACCAAGCACCACGTGTGCAGAAGTAAGCTAGAAGACACAGCCTCTGCCCTCAGTCTAGAGAATGAAGAGACAGATAGCGGGTGTGATGAGTGCCGTGTTATGGGAACATGGACAGGGCACTCCCACCAGGCTTGAAGAAGGAAGGGAGAGAGAAGGGTTGTGTAGGAGTTGCTGGGAAAGGGGAATTCTTGGGGAAAAGGGTATACTTGGTGGTGGTGTGGGGGGGATGGGGTGGTGCAGAGGCAAGAGAATATATTGCTTTAGAGGAACCCAAAGCAGTTTATTCCAATGGATGTACAGCTTTGGGGGGTGGGGGTGGGAGGTATAGCAAGAGATGAATGAGGAGTGAGATCCTTGAGGCAAAGAGTCAAGTTTGGCATGCAAGACACAATCACTCACTGATGAATGACCAGAGGTCAGTGGAAACTCCAGGGTCAACTGCACACGCTGGCCGTGAGCATTTAGTCTCAGGGTAACTTCTGTATATGCCCATAGTGTTGTGTATCTTGGTGCCCTGAGAAAGCTCTTTTCTTAAAGGACCAAAAAATAAACTTCTGATATATTATTGTTTGTATTTGACTTATGTGGGGTTGTCAGCTTTAGCATATAGAAATATAGTATGCCCAGGTAAATTTGAATTTGAATGCATGGGACATACTTACACTAAAATATAATTCATTTTTTATCTGAAATTCAGATTTAACTGGGTGTCCTATATTTTGTCTGGTCACCCTACCTAGCAAAGAGCTTTAGGATGAGTCAACAGAACATGGAAGAAACTGCCTGAATCAGGCACTTCTGGTGGGACTGGAGGAAGGAGGCATCAAACTACTTGTGTGGTAACCAGAGGGCAAAGCAGCTGGTTGAATCAACCTTTCACTTTTCACTCAAGGCAATGTTAACACAAGAAGCAGAGAGCTGCTTTAAGGTCTGACAGAGTGAACAGTCAAAATTTGACTCTTCTTTGAGTCAGACGGCTCCTGGATTCCTTTGCTTGAAAATATCAGGTCACCAAAGGCAAAGAGAAGGGGTTTCTCTGACTTTTCCATTCAGGTCAATGGAACACTCTAAGGCATCACCCACGAGACTCTGCCTGAAGAAAGCAAGCTTGACTTGCCTGAGTGGGCTCAGACGAGGGAACAGAGGAAGCGGGGTGCCACCCACTCTGAACTTCTGCAGAGAATCTCAGCTTCCTACTCTGCAGTGTCCTGACCTGTTATTACCTCTTCATGGGCAGAAATTTCTAAGATGAAATTATTCTCAGCTTCCACCCAAGCCAATTATAATCTGCACCCATGAAATCTTTCTTAAACCTCACCTGGAAAGGTCCCAAGCAAATTCTAGTAGACTCTAATAGCACCTGAAGCAAAAGAATCACATACATTATTTGTTCTTTCTTTGTGGAAACATGCCAGTATCTTACAGGGAAGAGGTACGAAAGAGTTTGTTGATATTACTGGTTCAGGAACCAAGTTATCAATTCATATTCTCTAATCTTGTAATCCTATAAGAAAATAAAAGCATTACATTGCTGAACCAGGAAAAGTTAAACTTCCTGGTGGGGGTTTCTAAGTTTTACATATGCACCACCTCCCAGCACCTCCACAACAACAATATGAGTGTAGAATCCATTGTCCCCAACTCTGAATTCAACAGGCTTTTCCCTATTCAAGTGGATGAAGACTATCATCTAACTGGCATGAGGCTCTTTGTAGTCTTCACGTGTCCCACTCAGTATGAATATCCAGAGAACTCACTTTAGAAGCATGAGCTTTTGATTATAAGGTGCTGCCCTCACCCCACTGGAGAGCTACCATACTGTCTTTCTAAAATCAAGAAAATGCCACATTCACAAATGCATCGGGGATTTCAGATAAAGCCCTGTGATGTAGGTGTGTAGGGATATCTTCTCACCTGTCATCAATTAGCTCACTTATGTGCAAAAAGTGGAACAGCTTTCTTAAGCAGGGAATCTTAGGAGAGTCCAGAAAATGACTCACTTGTTATCAGTATCTGAGGAAGAAAAGTATAGAAAGCATAGCAGCCTGGGTCCCTCTTTTCCTTGACTCCCTTCCTTCCAGTCCACCTCACCGGCACCAAATACAGCTGTGGGAGCGGAGGCTGCGGTGCCTGCACTGTCATGGTGTCCAGATACAACCCAAAGACCAAGAAGATCCAGTATCCTTTGCATTGGCCCAAGCACTTCTGAAAAGAATGCAGAACCTCCACTTCCTATCCCTGTGTCCCCTCTCCTCTCTCCAGGTGTCCATTGTACTCACATGGCCTCTGGACCTGCTCTCCTGTGACTTCCCAAGCTCCAGATCTTTCCTATGGACTTTCTTCCCATCAGGGTGTATCTGTGCTGGATTCCAGTCTCTCAGGGCCACTCTGTCTCTTGCTGTACAGATATTTACTTTGCTTTTGAGCAGATCTGACTGAGGGCCAGGCAAGAACGGGTTTACACACAAAGAAGTGATGCATTGTCCTGGGAGAAGGTTTAGGTCAACATACATTAGGAAAGTTATTCCTTTGAAGGGCTGAGACCTCCCATCATGCTGTGTGACTGAGCTAACGTCACCTTGACCTAAAGTGTAAATTTGCTCACTGATTGCATGCGGTAGCAGAGTTGTCAAGCATGATTCCGAAGTTTTTTGTCTTAAGTCTCTGGGTTATGCTGTTCACAAATTAGGAAGAGGAGAAGCAAAAGAAAGGAAAGGGGTGAGTTTAGCTTTGGATGAATAGCACAGCAATTACTATGGGACATGCGAGAGGAATTGTCCACAGGTATCTACATAGACAGGTCTACTACTCAGAGGAGAGGTCTCATCTGGAACTAATTTGTTGAAAGTTATCAACATAGATACTAACAATGACAATAGAAATAGCTAATGTTTATTGAATGCTAGGCAACTGTTCAAAATAGTTTACATCATGTTATCATATTTAGTCCCCAAAACAACTTTAAGACAGACTCGACTGTCACTCATATTGAAAAAAGAGGAAATGGAGGCAAAAAGGGTTAACTAACTTGTCAAGGTTATGAGGACCAGTTAGTGGTAAAAGCAGGTTTTCAACCATAGTCGTTTAGAATGTAGCGGGAATCACAGGAGTGCTTCCAAGCTCAGGACACTGCAGAACAAGAGACAGGGAGATGGGCAAAGAAAGACACCCCCCAAAGGAGACCAAGAGGGGTTAGCCAGGGATGAAGGAGGGGCATCCAGAAGAGAAAGTTCCAAGGTGGTAGAAGTGCAATAGTATGAAACACCAGGACATGGCTCAGAGCCATTAGATTGCTCCCAGAGCACTGTCAGCAGACTTGTGGGGCTGGAAGATGAGGTACAGATACGCAGGAGTGACTGGAGGGCCAGGAAGGCATAGATAGCTTTTGAAGAAACTTGACTAAGAAGAGGAGAAAGATGGGCTGGAGAGAGACATTGGCCTGGGGATTTATTGTTAGCACAAAAAAACACTTGAACTTCTAAATTCAAGGGAATTTAGAGAAATGAGACCCTAGAAAGGAAGAGGTTAGAAGGGCAATTGATAGTGAAGCAAGTCCTTGGGAAGACAAGAATAGAAAGGATTCAGGGCACAGGGGAGGAGGAGGGGTGGGGTGTCCTCACCCTCCAGGCTTGGACTGGGGGTGAGGCTGACTGCAGCTAGAGATGAGTAGGTGTGGGCTGGGCAGTGACAGGAGAATATGCCTCTATTTCCTGGATGAGGCATAAGGCTAAGACAGGAAAGCAATGAGCCCTGGGAAAATTGAGAGAAAAGGAAGAGGGAGATAACATTAAGAGAAACTAAACTTAATGGAGGAGGGCAGCTGGAGGACAAAAAAAAAAAAAAAAAATGCACAATAACCCAGGGTTCACTCTTGCTCTTATGGAGGGTGCCTTAAGTACTCTTCCGAGAAACTAAACTGGACTAATGAAGCCTGGACCCCATTCCCAACCAGTGGGATGAGAATCTGATGTAATCACATCTGCTGTGTCAATAATACAGACTCTAGTGTGAGAGAGATGGTCAAGACGGGGGCATGAACCCATGGCTTACATACTTGCCCATACACTGGAATCAGCTGAGGAGCTTTGAAAAGTGATGGAGTGATTGCATCCCAAAGATTCTGGTTTAATTAGGCTAACCTTGGACTTCCCTGGCAGTCCAGTGGTTAAGACTCTGTGCTTCCAATGTAGGGGACCAGGGTTTGATCCCTAGCCAGGAAACTAAGATCCCACATACTGTGTGGCATGACCAAAAGTTAATAATAATAATTAGGCTAGCATGCAACCAGAGTTTTTGTATGTTTAGAAACTTCCCACAGTTGAGAATCACTGGGGTAAATTATCCCATGATGGTTTACATGAGTCAGTATATCATTTTATGATGAGAAAAAGCCTTTTTTCTCTGAATGAGAAAAATAAACAGAGAATGAGGGTCTCTTGGAGGTTCTACACAAAACTCATTTTTCTTTTTTTCCATTTCTCTCTACCATTCTACTCCAGCCATATGTTAAGTCCTTTCTTGAACACTTCCAAAAAGTTATGGTTTTTTATCTAGTGTTCTCTGTGTTCTCAGGGAAATATAGTCTCAAGACCCTTTCTAGAAATAACTCCCTGAATTATGTTACCCCCTCCGTGTGATTCCAATGTGTTCTCTTTACAAAATCCCATCACAGCCATTATCCAGTTACAGCGTGCCTGGTGCCCATCTGCTCTCTGCATGGGGCTGCTGTCACCACTGTGGAAGGTGTAGGAAGCATCAAAACCAGGATTCACCCCGTGCAGGTAAGAGTACAATGTGGTGGGGACCCAGCGCTGGTATCGGCACCCTCTATAATCTAATGGACTCCAGTTAGGTCATCAATTTTGAGATTTTTTTGTGCTTTTAAATTCTCATTTTGTGGGATTTAGTGCTTCATAGCTAGGGATCTTTTCAGAGATTGGCGTATAGGGACTTCCATGGTGGGCCAGTGGTTAAGATTCTGTAGTCTTCCACTGCAGGGGGCACAGGTTCCATCCCTGATGGGGGAACTAAGATCCCAAAATAAGATGCCCAAAATAAAATAAAATTTTTTAAAAAGAGAGAGAGATTTGTGTATAAACCGAGATTTCTTCATCTTCATAATTTTAATATATCTTAACTTCTCAGTCTCATCCTTGCCCTAAACTAAAACAAGGACAACCCAGTCTGATAAGAGAAGAAAATGAGATAGGAAACTAGAAGTTTATAGAAGATACTACTTGTCTACCACATTTCAAAATTACTAAACTGTGAATAAGAAGCTAATCTTGTATACAAATACTCCCCAAATGTCTCATGAGAAGCTGAACACCATGCTACAATAAAGCAGAACTAAAATGACGAAGTATTTATTGATACTAATGTTCAGGGGACTTTTTAAAAGAAACTGCAATACTACTTTTATGTACTATTGAACAAGAGTTTCTTCGGAGGTTAAGTTTTAAAAGCAGGGTGTAGAAAGAAAATTATGGATTGCTGTAATCTCCTTGGAAATTTCTTCCCCTAGAAGGTTGTGTTAGAACATGGAGGCGCAGAGCTTCCTCTGTTGATATGTTGCATTTATGAGCACTTTTGGTAGTGCTTGTCTTTCAACTGTAAACTTAATGACTTTTTGACCTTATTAAGCTCTTACTCCACACTTGGCTCACCATCTTAACAGTTATGGAAACAACCTAATGCTGCAGCTTATCAGATTTCTTCCTCCCAAATTCTGACAATACTTGATAGTTCAGGAGTGTCCCAAACAGGCTTTTACTGGCATGTGAGAGCCGCTTCTCTTGTGTTGTTGGAAGAGGGTGATTGCTATGACCAGTGTGTTCTCTTGGCAAAACTCTATTAACCTTTGCCCTGCTTCATTCTGTACTCCAAGGCCAAATTTGCCTGTTACTCCAGGTGTTTCTTGACTTCCTACTTTTGCATTCCAGTCCCCTATAATGAAAAGGACAACTTTTTTGGGTGTTAGTTCTAAAAGGTCTTATAGGTCTTCATAGAACCGTTCAACTTCAGCTTCTTCAGTGTTACTGGTTGGGGCATAGACTTGGATTACTTCTGGGAAAGATTAAGGGCAGGAGGAGACGCCGACAACAGAGGATGAGATGGTTGGATGGCATCACCGACTCAATGGACATAAGTTTGGGTAATCTCCAGGAGTTGGTGATGGACAGGGAGACCTGGTGTGCTGCGGTTCATGGGGTCACAAAGAGTTGGACACGACTGAGCGACTGAACTGAACTGAACTGAGAGCCGCTTGGTAAATGTTAGGGATTTTGTGAGCCAGGCTTTAAGCACAGCTGTTACTAAAAACTAAACTATACAAACTTAAAAGTAGGTAAATGATATTAAAAACAACGTTAATAAATAGTAACTTTTACTGTATCCCAATCATTTTACTACATTTTTCTATCACCTATGCTTTTGAGGACATTTATGTCTATTGTAGCTACACAGTGGAAGTACCTTGTAAGTGTATCCACATTCAATGACATCACATCAGAAGTTTAACCTCAGCCTCCATGGAAATATTTATATTACCAAAAATAGTAGAAGCTACAAATAAGGACTGTCTTCCCAGAGATCCAGTTGTTAAATATTCACCAGCACATGTGCTGTGTCTGTCTATATGACACATCTGAAACAACTTGCCTTCTAGCAGTAAACCCAACACAGCCATATTTTCCTCTAGCACTACAGCAATGTCTTTCCTTTCAGTTGAACCACAGATGAAGTATTTGGCTTCCATCTTAAGGGTCATGCTGTTTGAAAAATGTTTATTTAAAAACATATGAATCACATTCAGGCCAGTGAACTGAAGTATCCTCAACTCATTGAGAAAGACATGGGACAGAGACATACAGTGGGACCCACAGAGTCATGTTTCCCATTCGTTCATGGATGGGGTCTTTGTATAGAATGGACAAAGTAAATTGTCATTTCGCATTCTGTTTCTGTTTTGCACTCTCTTTTTTTTATTGTTTTGTTGTATTTAAATGCATAAAGTTGAAAGTGCATAAATTAAGTATGTAAATGGTACAACACTACTAAATTATACTTCACAATTTTCAAAGCATGTATTTAGATTGTCATTTAATCCATAAAACATTATAGAATATAAATGAAGAAGATAAAACTTACTTGCCAGAGACTGTTAAATGATTGTATATACTCATTTATTTATTCTCAGTTATCTTGTGCCATAGATACCATTATTATTCTAATTTAAAAGATGGGAATAACTTGTGGACACAGGGTGGGAAGGAGAGGGTAGGATGAATTGAGAGAATATTATTGACATATATACACCGCCATGTGGAGCCTGCCAGGCTCCTCTGTCCATGGGATTACAAAAGAGTTGGACATGATTTAGCAACTAAAACGACAACAATGTGTAAAGTAGATAGCTAGTGGGAAGCTGCTGTATAACACAGGGAGCTCAGCTGGGTCTCTGTGGTGACCTAGAGTGATGGGATGTGGGGTGGGTTGGGAGAGAGGCATATGAGGGAGGGGACATATGTATACTGATTTACGTTGTTGCACAGCACAAACTATTAATAACACAACATTGTAAAGCAATATAATGTTGTTTAGTCACTAAACTGTGTCCAACTCTTTTGCTATCCTGTGGACTGCAGCGCCCCAGGATCCTCTGTCCATAGGATTTCCCAGCCAAGGATACTGGAGCAAGTTGCCATTTCCTTCTCCAGGGAATCTTCCTGACCCAAGGATCAAAATGCATCTCCTGCATTGACAGATTCTTTACCACTGAGCCACCAAGGAAGCCCCAAAAGCAATTATACTCCAATTAAAAAAAAAAAAAAAGTTTTTTTAAAAGGAAGTGAAAAAGATGAAGAAAGGAAGAAAGTAAAATAAATCATCCAGAGACCCACAATTAATGAATACAGGAAGGACCTAAATCCACATGAACATGACTTCAAAGCATTTTACTCATTACTTAAACTATATTCTTATTTCACAGGAAAAGAAACCAGAGAGTCTAGAGAGTAAAATAACTTAATGCATGCCAATAGGCTTTTCTTGAGTGGGTAGGTGAAACATATGATTTCAAGAAATAGAAATATTCTTCCAGAATGACATTTTTCACCCTACAGTTATCTCTAGAAAGCTAAATATGTAAGCTTTGCTCCTGTCTGGTATACAAGGAAGGGAAATGGGAGGTTTAAAGTAGAAGTAATGTACCATTTTCCCCCCAGGAAAGACTTGCCAAGTGTCATGGGACACAGTGTGGCTTCTGCAGCCCAGGAATGGTGATGTCCATCTATACGCTGCTGAGGAACCACCCGGAGCCCACCCCTGAGCAGATAACCGAAGCTCTTGGAGGTGAGGTTTCTCAGCCCTCAGCAGGCAGGACTTCTAGAGGGAGGTGCCCAAGGAAGGAGGGAAGAAGGCCCCAGCTGGTGGAGAGAAGCTTTGGGGTTCCAGGCACCTGGTCAACAAGTAGGCCTCATTAGCCCTCATCTTGACCTCAGTCCTCTCTAGGAAGGGCCGCCCTCATTGGTCAGCATTGGTGCCAAGAATTGGGGCAATACTGTTTCATTACAAACCTTTCTCCTTTAATGGAGCCTGTAGTCACTCTGCAAAAGCATTCAAACAGGCCGTTTCTAACATTTTTAATACAATAGTTTCCAAATGTAGAAATCTGGGTAGTGTACAAGAATGAGATTTTTTGGCTTATTTTTAAATCAGTCTGTTAGAACCATTCATTAACTCTACTTACTAAAATTTATTTTTCAAAGAGAATAGATTTCAAAAACTTTATCTTTTTCTGTTCTGGTTGGGTTCATTACAAGATCAAGAAGCCCATAAACAGGAATTAGTTATCACAGATAAGCTTGGTGAGCAACTCAATCTCCTATGACAAAAGAGCTATCGAATTTAAGTGAATTTACTACCAAAAAAAAGCATTTTATCAAATGTAGTTTCCTTCAATTAACATACTAGGTTCAAGGTAAGCAGTTACTAGTTCTTTGAAGAAAGCTGTGGAAGAAAACCTCGAAATGTTATAAGAAAACTCTTTGTCCCTTTCGGTAAACAAACCTACACAAAAATTCAGTTTTATGATGAAAAGATACAGACTAAAACAAAGTAAAATCTCAACTTAAGTTGTATGATAACTAGAATATAAATATTCACTAATATTTTCCCTTATCTCTCATCAACTTCTACATTCAACATTTTTCAGTTTCTCATTAAGTATTATAAGAATTTTGGCCAATGGTTTCAATTATAATTTTAACTAAACCTGAATAAATTTGAATAATAGATAATCTTTGTTTTATAAGATAACCCACACTAACGAGATATTTAGAGCTTTGAAAAGTAAAGGTATTGTGATTTGCCTTACTTTTTCTATGTTTCTTTGAATATACACAGACAGACTTATAAACATGAATTATTTCCTCCCAGATTCTATGCCTATAACTCACTTAACCACCAGGAGACGGCTGTAAAGTTTGGCTAAATTATAAAGATAACTTTATTCTAGGCATGGATAACTTCGAGAGTATATTCACACTTCATTTACTTGATCTCTTTCTAGAATTATAAATGCTAGGCACACTGATAACCTTCATGTTCATGTTTTAAGAAAACTGATCAAATAAAAACTCAAAAGGAATGCAATTAGACATGACACATACCTTCTATAATGATCAGCTGATACAAATGACCACTTCATTTAATCTTGTTTTTTTCTTCAAGACTAAGAAAAGAAAAATTTTGAATTTCCATATTTTCTCCCTTAGAATCAGAAAATTTTCTGTAATGGGTGCTATTAGTTTCCCTTGGTGGGCTTTTACTAGCGCTTCTGATTATGTGGCAAACAAAACTAAAAGCTTTGATATAGCTCTATCTAGCTTTTAATGCTTTCTCACTGTTTATCAATGAGAAATTGTCCTTTGCCTCTTAAATAGTTCAATCTCATGCCCTACAGCTATGTTCTAGGTATTTCAACTCCTTTTTTCTATGCCAAAGAGAGATTTATAACTCACAAACTCCTGTATTCTTTCTTCTTAAGCAAAAGGAAAGATAAAATATGGAATCTAAATCCATCCTTGTGCATGTAGTTTCTTTCTAAACAATTTTTGCTCAAATAAAAAAAGAGAAGTAAACCTATTATCCAGTTTTTCCACATGACTCACTGGCAACAAGTTTCCAAATAACACTTTGCTTCTAGCTAACTAAAGCTGCCCAGTTCACATATATACATTGCTTCTGAAATTTTTAAACTGTATTTGAACATAATAATCTTAAATTTATTTTTAACATAAAAATGATGTATTTCTATTATGAAAAATGAAAAAAAAAATGAAAAGATAAGGAAAAACTCATTCATATTCCTGCTACTAGAAGACAACCACAGTCAAGATGCTTCTCTTTCAGTCTCTTCTGTACATAGTTTTTGTAAGGCTTATTTTAAATACTTGTGACTATCATGTATGCAATTGCATAGTACATATACAATTTTTAACTATACAACATAAGAATTTTCCCATATTACTAAAACCTCTTTATAAATATCATTTATACTGGCTTCAAATTTGAATATACTTTTTTTTTAATATTTTATTTTATTTTTTAAACTTTACAATATTGTATTGGTTTTGCAACATGAATCCACCACAGGTATACACGTGTTCCCCATCCTGAACCCTCCTCCCTCTTCCCTTCCTGTACCATCCCTCTGGGTCGTCCCAGTGCACCAGCCCCAAGCATCCAGTATCGTACATCGAACCTGGACTGGTGACTCGTTTCATATACGATATTATACATGTTTCAATGCCATTCTCCCAAATCATCCCACCCTCTCCCTCTCCCACAGAGTCCAAAAGACTGTTCTATACATCAGTGTCTCTTTTGCTGTCTCGTATACAGGGTTATTGTTACCATCTTTCTAAATTCCATATATATGCGTTAGTATACTGTATTGGTGTTTTTCTTTCTGGCTTACTTCACTCTGTATAATAGGCTCCAGTTTCATCCACCTCATTAGAACTGATTCAAATGTATTCTTTTTAATGGCTGTGAATATACTTTTTTTAAAGGACAGTGGTTTCATCACTGTTTCTACCATATTTTGAAATGACTAATTAAAACAATACCAGGTCCTTATTGAACACCTACTATGCTATACTGGGAGGATTCAAGAACATCTAAGACTGTCTTTGCTTTCTCCATGAGCTTAAGAGCCAATGAAGGAAATGAAGCATGCACATAAATGACCCTACTCCAACATGGTCAGCGATAGACCTGGGGAAGGATCCAGACAATGAGTGTACGGCTCTGGCTGGGGTGTTAGAGCAGACTCCATGGAGGAGGGGGGCTGTGGCCCTGATAAATGGACACAATCTCCCCAAGCGGACCTTTGAGGCAGAAGAGACTACATGAGAGAAGCTTAACAAAGGGGCCCATGTGAGATGTTATGGGGGACAGTGGTCACATGTTACATGAGTTAGCGTGGGGGTGGGAAATAGGTAGGAAGGGAAAAAACTATAGAGATCTCTGTGATATTTCAGGATAAAACTGTAATCACAAGTATATTCTAATTTTTGAAGGGCATTTCTGTTTCAAAGAACCATTTTGTTGGTTTGAGAAACAAAAAGTAGAAACCGAAAAACTACTAATATAGCTATTCCAATGAAAAAAAGCACAACTATGCAATACATCTCTATCATTCCTTAAACATCAATTTCTTCTTCAGGTAATTTGTGCCGCTGTACTGGATACCGACCAATTGTAGAAAGTGGAAAAACTTTCTGTGCGGTAAGTAATGATAAAAAATATTTTTTCAGTTAATTTAACATATTAAAAATCCTTTGTGTAAAACTGTCTATTGCATTCAGTTATCTCTAAAATGTTGTGCTTTCTATCCACTGAAAGTTATTAAATGCCACTATTGTTGTTTTTAAAAATAAATCTTTAATATCTATCTTGTTTACAGCCCTAAATTAGGCACTGTCTTTAGAAGTAAAGTATGTGGTCCATGACTTCAAGAAATGCAAAGCCTATAGAAGAAAATTAAATATATAGATTAAAAAACAATAAACACATAGTTGAAAAGCAAGATATTAAAAGCTCAATATATCCTCTCTAGCGGGCTTCCCAGGTGGCACAGTGGTAAGGCATCTGCCTACCAATGCAGGAGATTTAGGAGACTTGGGCTCCATCCCTAGGTTGGGAAGACCCCCTGGAGTAGAAAAATGGCTACTAACTGCAGTGTTCTTGCCAGGAAAATCCCATGGACAGAGGACCTGGTGTGCTATAGTCCATTGAGTCACAAAGAGTCAGACACGACTGAGTGCAGCACAGCACAGCAGCATAGCCTCTCTACCTTGTAAATAAATTTTAGAGGAATACGGATTAAACAGAATCAATGAGTGGGGAGGGAAGATACAGAGGAGACTTATTGGAGAATGAGAGTTATGAGCCAGGTCTTAAAGGAAGTGATATTAACGGGTGGGTAAAGAGAGGCCATTAGAAAATTTCCAGTAAGAAAATGTATGGAAGTAGAAAAAAGAAAGGATGTCCAAAGTTCAACTAAGAAATTGATGTGGCTGAAGCATTAAGGAATTTAGGCTCAAAGCTGATACCTACTATATAGTCATTGTTTATTCTCAAGCTAGAAGTCACACAAGAACAATATTTCAAAATTCTTGGCACCTGTCTATAAGAAAAATAAGCCTGGAAAGAGAGGATGGGGATGAGGGCACGGACTAGTGCAATATCCCATGAATGAGGGAATGAGGACCTAAACCAGTGTGGTAGATATGGGCCCAAAATGATAACTTTCAGGAAGAGGATTGCCAGAATCATAACCTCTAGATGATAAAGGAGGCAGTGAGAAAGAAATCCAAATCAGCTTCCAAACTGAGACATCAAGGAATCAAATAGGTTGAAGGAAGCTGTAAAAGAATGATTTAGTATATGGCCTGGAGGGGGGTGATGTCTTGAGATAGATTTAGTTTTCATAAAGTTAAATATCAAGACTAGACATCATCATGACAAGTATTCAGTTGTGTTTTTCATCACCCATTTTTATGTAAAAAATTATTTTTATATAATTTTGATTGACCAAAACCAACTCAAAGGGTGCAAGTTCATTCCAAATACTAAAACATCTAAAAGAAATCTTTGTTTAGACCAGAAACAAAGAATTTCAAAAAAATTTCCAAACTACAGGCTAGTTTATTTTAAATCCTGAGTAAGATATTTTTTATGTTGTGCTGTATGTGTGGCCATTTTGACTCATGAGAACAGCAATTTCGAATGATTCAATCTATTACTATTTTCCTGGAGGCAAAATACATACAAAAGTAGACATTTTGTCACACTCACTCAGGGTCCCCACATTCAGCCACTAGTTGGTCCCTTTATTGTGCATGATGTTGTCACAAAGTCCAAATCCCTTCTCAACTCTGGACAGTTACCTTATGAGTGAAAATACCCACCACCATTCCTGCAGTGCTTCCTGTGTGTCAGATACTGCGCACACCTGTCACATATTTAAATCTGACAAACCTCTTGGGGCGGGTTTTATTTTCCGAATTTAACGAATTCAATCCAGCTAGTATGTGTTAAAGCAGGAACTAGAACCCAGGTCTCTTTGACTCCACGTATAAAGCCAAACCATAGGTCTCCAGACCACCACAGACCCTTAGGCTGTGTCTACATGTGAAAACGGCAAACAGGAATGATGATTTGTTTGAGAGTTGCAGGAACTGACCGGTGAATTCAGGCCAAAAACACTACTTTGACTCTACATGAAATGTCCTGAAAATTAAGGCAAAATGTTTTGGGACTTGCGTTCTCCAAATACTTTGGAATAGCTCCAAAAACATTCAAAGAAACTCAGGTTTTTCAGTCTATTTATATTTATATACAGGACATCTTAAAGGCAGTTTGTCTTCCCAGGACTTCATTAAAAAATACACATGCATCACCCTTCTGATGAAAAGCCAGCTGTTTGTCTTTCTAATTACCACCTTGTAACTATACTCCTTTGACCTCACTTCCAGTAGGAAGCCTTAGCTGACTGACCCACCTTCCTCTAACCGCCTTCATCTTCCCCTGAAACTCAAGCAGAACCATTTATAAGACCCTAGCAGGAACATCGTTGCACACTCCATGCATTTTGTCTGATCCTTCAGTTATGGAATAGCTTATACTATGTCCCACTCCATTACAGAGTCCCTGAGCTTCCCTGGTAGCTAAGATGGTATAAAATCTGCCTACAGTGTAGGAGGCCCCAGTTCAATTCCTAGGTTGGGAAGATCCCCTGGGGAAGGCATAGGCTACCTACTCCAGTATTCTTGGGCTTCCCTTGTGGCTCAGCTGGTAAATAATCTGCCTGCAATGTGGAAGACCTGGGTTCAATCCCTAGGTTGGGAAGATCCCCTGAAGAAGGGAAGAGCTACCCACTCCAATATTCTGGCCTGGAGAATTCCATGGACTGCAGTCCATAGGTTCGCAAAGAGTCAGACACGGCTGAGTGACTTTCGCTTCACCGAGGGCCAGGATGGGCTCTGTTACTTCTTCCATAGCTCCTCTGGGGCCTGGGCACTGCTGGGTGCTCAGGTTGGTGTTTAAAAATCAACCAATGGATTTGTTATAAACTGTATTACTTCCTAAGGAATCAACTGTTTGTCAAATGAAAGGATCAGGAAAATGTTGCATGGATCAAGAAGAGAAGTCTTTCACAAGTAGACAGGAAAAAGTAAGTATCTATTATTCTACTTAAGTTGGAATTGACTGAAACATGCCCACATCAATCCAAATTTATTATTCTAGTCTTTTCAGTGAATAAAATGTAAAGTTAGTGAATTCAAGGCATAAACAGCTTTTACAAGTCCCCCAGATTAGCAAGCCCATGACTTTCATGAGGGGCTTCCCAGGTGGCACAGTGGTAAAAGAATCCGCCTGCAGTGCAGGAGACATAAGAGACGTGGGTTCAGTCCCTGGGTCAGGAAGATCCCCTGGAGGAGGAAATGGCAACCCACTCCAGTATTCTTGCCTAGAAAATTCCATGGACAGAGGAACCTGGTGGGCTACAGTCTATGGGGTTGCACAGAGTCGGACATGACTGAGCATACGTGCACAGACTTCCATGAGGCTAGTCACCACAGAAGACTATTTTCCTTCAGAAGCACTACAAATTTCTGTGCCTTAATCTGGGCTCACCCCCTCTGTAACCCCCCAGCAAGCACTACAAGGGATGAAAGCAGGGACACATCTTCATGCCTGTGGCAGATAAACACCTGCCAGTGATACCTGAGACCCAGACAGAAGTTAAAATCCAATTCCTGACACCAAAAGAGGAAGCCCAGAGCCCAGCAGATCTGCCAGGGAAACCATCAGTGTCCGCTGAGGGGGGGGGAGGAATTCTGCCAGGGCTGCCCTGTGGCTCTGGGGCTTCTATTTTATATACAGAATGAAGTTTCACACTGAGAGACTCCTGTGCATCTCTCAGCATCTCTGAAGTTCCATTTGTGTTTTGTTTTGTTGAGATGTGTACCAAACTGTACAACGAAGATGAATTCCAGCCCTTCGATCCAACCCAGGAACCTATATTCCCTCCTGAACTGATAGTAAGATACTTTACTTTTGTTGTCTTATAACATGATGTGGTTTAAGCATTTTGCCTTATACTATGAGACTACTGAGTTTTAGATCCTAAAAGTTGGGAGTGTGTCCAACATGATAACCCATTTTTAGAAACATGTTCAGCTCTGCTGTGAATAGTATAAAACAGACAGCTTAGGAAAGCGGTGCTGCCGGGACCACAGGGGTGCTTGGGTCCACCCCTCCACTGAAGATCCTGAGCTCAGAGAGTGTAGGTGACTTAACCAAGATCACACAACTACACAGTGAGATGCGTCAAAGACATTTTGTAAAACTAGTAAAGTAAAAATCAGATGATACTTATTATAATGGAATTTCATTATTCCTACTCTTAACCTCTGTGTTCTCAACTCAGTGGGGAGAGAGAGAGAATAACACAAACAGTGTGATATGCCCATCATTCTATTCCATGGCTCTGTCCTGGAGAGAGCATGAGGTGAGGGCTATGATTCTACTGGATTCTCAGAAAGCTTCAGTCCCTATGTTACCAACCAGGGTTCTTGGCCTCCTTAATCAGTAGAAACCTATCAGAGGCCAGACAAGAAATTCAGGTAAACCTTTACTACGGCCCCTGCTGCAGCATGGGGGAGTCAAAACACACAACAGGTCCCCTCTCTGCTTGCTTGCTCCCTGAGGGGGCGGTGAGCTTGTTCCTTATATGGCATGAGGGTAGGGGTGTGTCCAGGGGTCAACCCGAAGGGATGGCTTAAGTGGTTTGCCCACCCCTTAGGCGATGTCATGTGCAGGGGGTGTGTGCAGTACCTGCTTTTTCTCTGGCTCTTCAAAAGCGGCAGCTGGGTTTTTGGGTCTCTTTGTATTATTTGTTCAGAATTTGCCTCAGTTGCCCATGCACGTAGTTATTTTTGACCCATGCAGTTTCCTTGTATTTTGTTACTCAAGGAGAGATCCAGGGGCAAGCATTACAGCACTCGAGCAAAAGGTCCCAGGTCCCCGCCTGTCTCACACACACACCCCTCAGAGCGTGAGAACCTGGACGCACCTCGTGTTTAATGATTATTTGTATGTGTAGATATGTAGATAAAGATAGATATTTTAAATATATTAGTATATTTGATCAGAGAAGGCAACGGCACCCCACTCCAGTACTCTTGCCTTGAAAATCCCATGGACGGAGGAGCCTGGTAGGCTGCAGTCCATGGGGTCGCTAAGAGTTGGACACAATTGAGCGACTTCACTTTCACTTTTCATTTTCATGCATTGGAGAAGGAAATGGCAACCCACTCCAGTGTTCTTGCCTGGGGAATCCCAGGGACGGGGGAGCCTGGTGGGCTGCCATCTATGGGGTTGCACAGAGTCAGACACGACTGAGCGACTTCACTTTTACTTTTCACTTTCATGCATTGGAGAAGGAAATGGCAACCCACTCCAGTGTTCTTGCCTGGAGAATCCCAAGGACGGCAGAGCCTGGTGAGCTGTCTATGGGGTCGCACAGAGTCGGACACAACTGAAATGACTTAGCAGTAGCAGCAGCAGTATATTTGATATATATTTTAATATTATATATATGTACAAAGTTGTAAAAGTATCCATTTATACTCTACCAGATGAATGATTTAAGGGATTTTTTTACCCAAGGATAATATTGCTAATAAGCAATTTCTGTCCTACCGAAGAATCTAATTTCCAAAGAATCTAATCTCCAAAGGAGGGGCCCCTCTGAGTCACCATTACGGCAGAATTAGAGCAAGAAGCCTAGCCCTTTAATTCCAGGCTAAGATACCTTCAAGCTGCCATGCTGCCTCCTCTCTGTGTAGTCACTTCACAAATGCAGAGTTTGCTCTACTCTATATGCAGCTGTTGATGTCCAGACACCTATTATGAGAGTTATTCAGTGGTGCTAAGACACATCTTCTCAATCTAGGTAGCTTCAAACAAGGCCACCTTCTCCTGATACCCAGAAGTTCGGTTGTCTCAAAAAGCTAAAATAAACAGCAGGCTACTTAGACACCCAGAGCATTACTTGGAAGTCTATTGGCTTTGCTTCCCTGTAGAGAATGGCAGAAGACCCGAACAAAAGGAGGCTGACGTTCCGAGGGAAGAGGACCACCTGGATCACTCCTGTAAACTTGAATGACCTTCTGGAGCTGAAAACCAGTTTCCCTGAAGCCCCCATCATCATGGGGAACACTGCAGTGGGTAGGTGGTCTAGGGGCATGTTTTTTTAGTCTAGATTGGGGGTAACTCAAACGTGTCTCTTTTAAAACTCTGCACAAATGCGATTTACTTTTATTAGTGAGTGCCTATGATCCTTTAGAATGTTGTGTTGTTTCCTTTTGTAAGTGAGTTGCTGTGTAATTTCCACTTTGAATTATCAGCAAGCCACACATCACTGTCTTTCTTTTCTAATTGTTTTACATATTTTTCTCCTTAAGGACCCAGCATTAAGTTCAGAGAAGAATTCCATCCGGTTTTTATATCTCCACTTGGGCTTCAAGAACTATATTTCGTGGATAGCACAGATGATGGTACGTACCTTTTTTTTTTTTTTTTCAAATAAGATGTAACCATTGGCTGCTGCTGCTGCTAAGTCGCTTCAGTCATGTCCAACTCTGTGCGACCCCATAGACAACAGCCCACTAGGCTCCCCATCCCTGGGATTCTCCAGGCAAAAACAATGGAGTGGGTTGCCATTTCCTTCTCCAATGCATGAAAGTGAAAAGTGAAAAGTGAAAGTGAAGTCGCTCAGTCGTGTCCAACTCTTCTCGACCCCATGGACCATAGCCTACCAGGCTCCTCTGTCCATGGGATTTTCCAGGCAAGAGTACTGGAGTGGGGTGCCATTGCTAATGGGCTGTTAATCAATTACAAAAACTGGACTAATTTGAGATCTTCATAGAATAGCTGACCTCATTTACTCTTTCAGAAATATTTATTGAGCACCTATGTGAGTCTTCTATGAGCTTTATCAAACTGCCTACCAAGCTGTGTCACCATGGACTACATTGTCATAGAAGCCATAATGGCAGGAGGATGGCACACAGCTCAGCCAAGTATAGAGAGAGTGACTGAATAAGAAGACTTAAGACATTATTGGAGAAGGAAATGGCAACCCACTGCAGTGTTCTTGCCTGGAGAATCCCAGGGACGGGGAGCCTGGTGCGCTGCCGTCTATGGGGTCACACAGAGTCGGACACTACTAAAGTGACTTAGCAGCAGCAGCAGCAAGACATTATTTGGCCAGTAGGAAAGGTTCTTGCCTACTCCCTGATTACTCCCTGATTCACAAATTTGCTTGAGGCATATCCTATATACATGCACACTCACCAAAAAGAGAAAAGATCTGGGCCATAAGATTTGAAAATTTAACTATAAACAACAACCTTATTTATTTTTACAGTCTTCACAATTTACTAAGGGTTCTCACATCTCTTATTTGTTTTGATTCTCATGACAACCCTGGGAGGTAGACAGAGCAGGTTGTCTTGAAATCCCCATTCTCCTAAAGAACATACAGGATCAAAAGGCTTAAGTAACTGCTGAACTTCACACGGCTAACACATGGTCAAGTCAGGACTAGATCCTAAGTCTTCTTACTCCAAGTCAAGTATTCCTTCTTCATCATGCACCAAATAAGGCTATCTGAGACACGTGTACCACTGTCTACTATCCAAACTCAGCATGTGAATGGATAAAAATCATCAGTTCAGTTCAGTTGCTCAGTCGTGTCCGACTCTTGGCGACCCCATGAACCGCAGCATGCCAGGCCTCCCTGTTCATCACCAGCTCCCAGAGTCTACCTAAACCCATGTCCATTGAGTCGGTGATGCCATCCAACCATCTCATCTTCTGTCATTCCTTCTCCTCCTGCCCTCAATCTTCCCCAGCATCAGGGTCTTATCAAATGAGTCAGCTCTTCACATCAGGTGGCCAAAGTATTGGAGTTTCAGCTTCAACATGTCCTTCCAATGAACATTCAAGACTGATCTCCTTTAGAACGCACTGGCCGGATCTCCTTGCAGTACAAGAGACTCTCAAGAGTCTTCTCCAACACCACAGTTCAAAAGCATCAATTCTTCAGCACTCAGCTTCCTTTATATCCAACTCTCACATCCATACATGACTACTGGAAAAATCTTAGCCTTTACTAGATGGACCTTTGTTGACAAAGAAATGTCTCTGCTTTTTAATATGCTGTCTAGGTAGGTCATATCTTTCCTTCCAAGGATTAAGCGTCTTTTAATTTCACAGCTGCAATCACCATCTGCAGTGATTTTGGAGTCCAGAAAAATAAAGTCAGCCACTGTTCCCACTGTCTCCCATCTATTTGCCATGAAGTGATGGGACCAGATGCCATGATCTTAGTTTTCTGAATGTTGAGCTTTAAGCCAACTTTTTCACTCTCCTCTTTCACGTTCATGAAGAGGCTCTTTAGTTCTTCTTTACTTTCTGCCATGAGGGTGGTATCATATGCATATCTGAGGTTATTGATATTTCTCCCAGCAGTCTTGATTCCAGCTTGTGCTTCTTCCAGCCCAGCGTTTCTCATGATGTACTCTGCATATAAGTTAAATAAGCAGGGTGACAATATACAGCCTTAACCTACTCCTTTTCCTATTTGGAACCAGTCTGTTGTTCCATGTCCAGCTCTAACTGTTGCTTCCTGACCTGCATATAGGTTTCTCAAAAGGCAGGTCAGGTGGTCTGGTATTCCCATCTCTTTCAGAATTTTCCACAGTTTATTGTGATCCACACAGTCAAAGGCTTTGGCATAGTCAATAAAGCAGAAATAGATGTTTTTCTGGAACTCTCTTGCTTTTTCCATGATCCAGTGGATGTTGGCAATTTGATCTCTGGTTCTTCTGCCTTTTCTAAAATGAGCTTGAACATCAGGAAGTTCACAGTTCACATATTGCTGAAGCCTAGCTTGGAGAATTTTGAGCATTACTTTACTAGCGTGTGAGATGAGTGCAATTGTGCAGTAGTTTGAGCATTCTTTGGCATCGCCTTTCTTTGGGATTGGAATGAAAACTGACCTTTTCTAGTCCTGTGGCCACTGCTGAGTTTTCCAAATTTGCTGACATATTGAATGCAGCACTTTCACAGCATCATCTTTCAGGATTTGAAATAGCTCAACTGGAATTCCATCACCTCCACTAGCTTTGTTCATAGTGATGCTTCCTAAGGCCCACTTGACTTCACATTCCAGGATGTCTGGCTCTAGGTGAGTGTGAGTGATCACACCATTGCAATTATCTGGGTCGTGAAGACCTTTTCTGTACAGTTCTTCTGTGTATTCTTGCCACCTCTTCTTAATATCTTCTGCTTCTGTTAGGTCCATACCATTTCTGTCCTTTATGGAGCCCATCTTTGCATGAAATATTCCCTTGGTATCTCTCATTTTCTTGAAGAGACCTATAGTCCTTCCCATTCTATTGTTTTCCTCTATTTCTTTGCATTAATCACTGAGAAGGCTTTCTTATCTCTCCTTGCTATTCTTTGGAACTCTGCATTCAAATGGGAGTATCTTTCCTTTTCTCCTTTGCTTTTCACTTCTCTTCTTTTCACAGCTATTTGTAAGGCCTCCTCAGACAGCCATTTGCTTTTTTGCATTTCTTTTTCTTGGGGATGGTCTTGATAAAAATCATACGTCTGAGTAAATCTCAGATACGTAAATAGAAATCAAATGGAGAATTATCTGCTTTCCCCTCTGATCTTCCCATCTTAGTCTGCTCATTCTTTTCTTATTTTTTTTCTTGTTGGAAAGTCCATATTAATGGAGCCACAGAAGGAGATGGAGCAAGGAAAGGTCAGGCTGTATGGAGAAGGGCTAGAAGGAAGGGATGTGGTTAGGGTGTGGTAGAGATGGAGGGACTGGATGTTAGAACCTGGAAAATTAAGTCAGTATTTCTCAACCTTTTCATCATTTCTCACTCTAAGGAGTGATGGACATTTTTTCTCTCATCATCCTCCATAAAATTCTAACATCACAGATAGACCATATATCTGTATGGGTATCAGGGCTTTATAAATAAAAACAATAAGATTGTTTTCACTGCCTTAGTGGCAGTATTGCCCCCATTGAGAATGCATGAAGTAGAAGACATCACTACTCAAAACACTCCCTGTAAGCTCACAGACAGATAGAACTAAGCCAAGTTTCCAGCAGGTGTCTCTTCTTGTTATGATGAAGGAACAACAAGAAGAGATGGTTTGGAAAAAGGGCAAATGAGCAATGCAGATTTGGAAGTCAACTTCCACTCAAGTGTAATGATCTTGTAAAAATCTTACAGGATCTTGGTTGAAATTTTCACATTTGATCCGTCTATTCAGGACAGCACTACACTGGGAATAAACAGAGTGATGAGTTTCAGATATCTATGGTTGAGGTGTCCTAAAATCTAAGGCAGATACAACTGTGTACATGAAAGAGAAAAGTCTTTGGTACTTAATATTTGAGAATAAAGCAAATTGCCAAAATATCTTTATCTTTGTTTCTGTCCTTCTAAGTTTATATGAAAAGAGAAGATATATTTGAAAGAGTGTTTCCAAGCAGCCCATGCATCTTGTTACCTTCTACTTTAAGTTTAAATTCCATACCTTACTTTCAGGGGTGACGATAGGCGCAGGATACAGCCTGGCCCAGTTGAATGATGCCTTACATTTTATTGTTTCTGAACAACCAAAGGAGAAGACCAAGACCTACCACGCTCTCCTGAAGCACCTGAGAACACTTGCTGGAGCCCAGATTAGGAACATGGCGGTATGTTCTCTAGTGTCATACGAGATAAGACTGTGTCAGAGCAGCTTTAGAGACGGTTTTGGGACAATGAGAATTGTATTGACAGCAGCACAGCGCATATCTGAATTTAGAGTTTCCTCAGGCTCCAAGTCTCCTCACTTCGCCATGTTATTGGACACGTGCTAGGGTCAGTTCTGAAAGAGGTTTTTTTCCTCATGGCACATGGAAAGGCAATATTTTCTCAAGCTATAAGTTCGAATTGGCGTCAGAGGAGTGGGACTCTTGCACACTGTGTTGTCTGACTGTATTTAGCTGCACGCCCCCCCCCCCAAGTTTGCCAGATCTTTCTCTGAAACAAAGAAGAGAATTTTTAAAGCTTACACAAGATCACTGTATACATAATTCCTTATTTTTCAAATGACTGAGTGTAGCTTTAAAAATGCCATCTTTTCTTTTTAATCTAGACTTTAGGCGGGCATGTGGTGAGCAGGCCTAACTATTCTGACCTGAATCCCATCTTAGCAGCAGGAAATGCTACCATCAATCTGATATCTAAAGGTAAGAGACCAAGCTTTAAGCATTTGATTTTATAATTATCACATCAGTTACGTAGCTCCTTTGCAAACTATGAACAAGGAACCCAAATATATCTCACTTAGACTCACCAAATATATCTGGTTGTATCTACATTACCTCAAACATAAGGATGAAACTGAGATCAATCACCTTGTTTTCCATATGTTCTATATCTTGTAGATCACATAAGTTACTGCTCCTGACAGTTTTTCTGAACTAGTTGGCTGTATTTATGCGTAGTCCAAATTGTACTATCAAGGCAGATAAAGGAAAATTTAATGAGGTGTATGTATGTGATTTTAAAGTTTTATGGCATATTTTATTTCACAGTTTCATAAAGGTGAAATTTTTCCTTATAGTACTTTTCATTTTAAACAAAATCAAATTTGTGGGGCATATTACTCATTTCTTCTCTCTTTAGTCAAAGATAGCTTAAACTTTGCCAAGGGAAAATGATTTAAACTTAAAGAAATAAAAATAAAGACAAATGTGTGTTATTCACAGGTCTATTGATATAAGATACCTTCTCTTTGATTAAAATCAGATTTTTAAAACTATGGTGGAGCAAAAGAGAGAGTATAGTAAACTGTTTAAGGGGGGAAAGTATATATCAGGCATCCCACCCCTGCCATTCATCCCATCTCTATCTCTTTGGACAGGTCATCTATCCTTTCTTGACTCAGGGCCTCAGTTTTCCCATCTATGAAATACACTGGAACCAGTGTACCCATCACCCATTTGTGAACCTCCTTTATACTAGGCCTTACTCTTTGCAACCACGACTGAGCGACTTCACTTTCACTTTGTACTAGGTAGTTTCCAAATAGCTTTAAAGTTCTTCAAAGCCCAAATGTTGTGAGTGGTGTATAATGGGCAATAAGAACAAGAAAGGACATGTTAGTGTACTGGGTCCAACCCTGCCATCATGCATGAGAAACCAGAAGCCCAAGGTTCCAGGACCTGCCTCAGCCAACCCAGCCCGGAGCTAGACGAAGAACCCACATCTCTGGCTCCCAACTGCACTCTCTTTCCACCAGTGCATCATATCTGTCCCTTTGGGCATATTCTCCAATTTGATAACTTCATCCTAATCAAGGTCATTTTCTCTAATAGAAGGAAAACGGCAGATTCCTTTAAATGGCCGTTTCCTTGAGAAGTCACCTGAAGCCAACCTCAAGTCAGAAGAGACTGTGTTATCTGTGTATATTCCGCACTCTACTCAGGTAAGGGCTCCCTGACCCGCCGCCCACCCCAGGGAAGCCCAGCTTCACCCTGAGCAGCAAGCCACATATGGGCTTCCGAGGGAGAGGTGTCCTCTCCTTTCCAACCAGCTGCTGCAGGGCGCCTTTGGGGCTGCTCACAGGAGGGGTGCATTCCCAGGTGACCATCGGATTTGCTTTCTTATCAGAGCCACGGTATGAACTCAGGGGCCCTGGGTGCTTTGCCTTCTGTTAGTCCTTTCCTCCATAAAAGCTAAAGTAAAAAATATATATGACTGTGTCAGTATAAAGATATATATGATCCAGGCTACCTTCAGTGTTATATATTCATTATCATTATATTCATTTTTCCTTTTGATTTTAAAAGAAATGAAAACATTTCCATGAGCCTTATCTCTCTGCCTGCAGGGAACATTAGCCCTGTAAAAAAGAGAGCCCTTTGTGTGAAGAGCTGAACTGGGAGTTTCAGACAAAGATGAAACTTAGCCAAGATTGAGTAATAGTCTGTTGACTACAGCAAGTTTCTGGTAAACTGAAAGTTCATTACCATAAATTTACTACCAAGTCAACCAGATATTTATTAACCAGATATTTTAAGTACAATTTTCTATTTATTAACTATCTACTACTTTACATGCCTGGCACAGTGCTAAACTCCGAAGACTACAAGACACAGCGTTCAGTCTTTAAAGGTCTCTACACCTATGGGGAAGGGCTTGAAATAGGAAAAAACTAATCTCAGACAGGAAATGAGCGGACAAAGAATTGAGGTAGTTTCGGTGATGGGGAGAACCCTGCCCTGGTGTTGTTAACCATGAAGGAAGGCAGTTGAGATCAGCATAGGTCAGTGTAGAGAAGGGGGTGGTCTTTCCAGGATTTTTATTTAATTTAAAATCTTTTTTTTAGTTTTGTACTGGGGTATAACTAATTAACAATGTTGTGATAGTTTCAGGTGAATAGTAAAGGGACTTAGCCATACGCAAACATATATCCATTCTCCCACAGACTCCCCTCCCATCCAGGCTGCCACATAATCATTCAACTTTTTTTTATTCTATGAAACAAATAGTCAAAGAGTTAATAGTCTCACGGGGATGGGGGCTGGGGGGCATGGCAGGCTGAAGGCCAGATGGCTGGGCAGGTTGTGTGGAGCAACCTGAGAGATGAGTCTGGAAAGGAGGTTGGGGCTCCATCACCAAGCATATCTATTGCTCTATTAAGGAGTCTGTATGGGTCCTAGCAAACAGTCACCTCTGAAGGCTTTAAAGAAGATCCAATCTTAATGAAAGGCACTTTTGAGAAACATTGATCACTAGAAAGATAGAGGATAAGTTGATTGGAGGATAGCCTAAAAGTCGAAAGGCCAGTTAGGAGGCTAATGCAATAGTTCAGGCAAGGGAAGGTGATGAGGAATGAGAGGCAAGTCCCCACCAGTCAGTGCAGTACAGCAGGAAAAACCAGTGTCTCTCAAACACTTCTTTATCACCTTACTTTCTAGATCAAAAATGTGTGCTTCTTGTCAGGGTCCATGATGGTAGGGTCTAATCTCTCCCCTGCCCCCTACCAAGATGCTGGCCACGCAAAGAGGCTTTCACGCTTTGTGGCTCCAATGTTTCAAACTAGTAATGAAACTCAACCTAGAATGACAGATTTAAACTTGGCAAGCACTTTGGAGACCGTTTGTCCTGTGGGTTCCAAGGTTTTTTCCTACAGTAGAATTCTTTATTCAGATAAGATTTACATAGAACACCAAACTAAAACTGCTACAAGTGGAAGTGAGGAAGTTCACCCTGAGAGGCACCCCACCTCCTCATCCTCCACTCAGCCCTCTCAGCAGTCACCAAGTTGCCATCTGATCAAATTAAACCTTGTCGTTTTAAAGAGAAGTAAAACTGGAACAGTTTAAGTCCCCTGCCCAAGGCCACACGTGGATTCACAGAGGAGGGTAGATGAGCACAGACCCCAGAGCCGGCACTGCCGCTTCCTGTGTGACCTTGTGCAGGCGACCCAGCCTCGCAGTTTCCTCATCGGGAAAGTGGACGTGAGCAGAGTTGTTGTGAGGATTAGATATTAACACATAATATAATACAGAATAATTAATACTTAATGTAATACATAACAATAAATACAAAGCACACGGGCAGTATATACTCCACAGTCAGTTCCATACTCCATAACCACGCCTGTGTGAGAACTTATATCATTCACAAGATCTTTTTCAGGATCAATACCAAATGTCATTGTTGCTGTACATCAGACAGTGAAGCTAAGCACTACACGTTGTTTTTCTGTCTCTAGTGGCACTTTGTGTCAGGACTCCGGATAGCCCAGCGTCAGGAGAACGCCTTTGCCATTGTCAATGCTGGGATGAGCGTGAAGTTTGAGGATGGCACAGACACCATCAAGGAACTTCAGATGTTCTACGGAAGTGTTGGCCCCACTGTTGTGTCTGCAAGCAAAACCTGCCAGCAGCTCATTGGGAGGTATGTCATAACACATCTGAAGCATGCAACCCAGGCCTTGCCATTTTAATATTTCAATGAAAATAGCACTTGGAAAATTTTTTCTGATCATAATATACATATATATATATACACATGCATATAATGTGTTGAAAATTTAATCACTGCAGAAAAGTACAAAGAAAATAAAAATCACCCAAAAACCAACCACCTTCAAGATACAATGATTCTTTTGTTGTAGTTTCTATAATAATAATTCACAAATTAATCTAAGATAATCTAAGTAGATAGTATCTCCAAAATTCCACTACAAATTAACCTGAAAAATAAGTAAATGTTTCTAATACTGTGTCCTAAGACAACTGAAAATGTCCTTAAAGAGCTTAAAGAAGATGAAATAGTCCAAAAGATGAATTGGCCTTCCTCCTGTCATTTGCATTATTTCTAGCATTTGGACAGCAAATTTTTGAAGTTCTTCTAACCAGTAATTTTATAGTAATTTTCACCCACCCATCAGGTTTTTTGTCAACAATTAGAACTTAAAGCAAGTTTTTTCTGATACTGAAATAACTAAAATAAGTGTTCGCAAAGCACTTATATAATAACTTTCAGCCATGAAAAATGTTGCAAGTATCATCAATAATTCAGTCATTTACTAGTCTTTAGTCAGGAAGATTCCCTAGAAGAGGAAATGGCAACCCACTCCAGTATTCTTGCCTGGAAAATTCCATGGACAGAGGAGCTTGTGGGCTACAGTCCATGGCGTCACAGAGTCAAACACGACTAAGCAACTGAGCATGCATGCGCTTGGGCAGGTGTGGTGTCATTGTTGGAGACACAGCCACGAACAAAACAAAGTCCCAGATCCTGGGAAGCTTGATTTGAGTACTTTTTTCATCCAAGCTATTTGAGGTAAATCAACATTCCCAGGCCATGACATTAAAAATAATAAAAACAATCTGATTAAAAAATAGGCAGAGGATTTGAATGGACATTTTTCCAAAGAAGACATACAGATGGCCAACAAGTGTATGAAAAGATACTCAACATCACTAATCACAATGCAAGTCAAAACCACCATGAACTATCATCTCACATGTTAGAATGAGTATTATATAAAAGACAAGAAATAACATGAATGGAGAATAGGAAACCCTTATGCACTGTTGGTGGGAATACAAATTGGTGCAGCCACTGTAGAAAACAGTATAGAGGTTCCTCAAAAAATTAAAAATAGGACTACCATATGATCCTACAAAGAAGATGGAAACATCTACTCAAAATACATAAGCAATTCCATGCGGCTTGCAGCATTATTTACAATAGCCGGGATAATGGCAGCAAACTAAGTGGTCATTGATGATCAATGTATAAAGGATATATATATATATATATAATGGAATATTATTCCATGATAATAAAAGAAGGAAACCTTGCCATCTGTGGCAACATAGATGGACTTTGAAGGCATTATGCTAAGTATGATGCAGAGAAAAACAAATACTGTACGATCTTATATGTGGAATCTAAAACAAAGCAAAAACTGAGCTTGTAGATACAGAGAACAGTTCGGTGGCTGCATAGATGTGGTGGGGTGGAGGATGGAGTACAAAATGGATGGATGGGGTTAAAAAAGTACACATTTCTAGTTACAAAATAAATGTCATTGGGATGTAATGTACAGCATGGTGACTATACATAATAATACTATATTGTATATTTGAAAATGGCTAAAAACAAAACTAGATCTTAAACGTTCTTGTCCTAAGAAAAAAAATTTGTAACAACATATGGTGATGAATACTAACTAGACTTATTGTGGTGATAATTTCACAATATATACAAATATCAAATCATTACATTGTACCCCTGAAACTCACATAATGTCATGTCAATTACACCTCAATTAAAAATTAAAATTTTTTCAATAATATTTTTGAAAGGAGGACTTTGTAAGAAAATTTGGGAGCCACTGCCCCAGATTCTAAAGAAAGCTAGTGAGGGATTTGAGAGTCTTTTGTGTAGACTTCAAAGACGGATACATACTGCTCTCCATCTTTTCGTACTCTGCTGGATTAGTGTTTGTCTCTGCCTCTTCTGTGAAATGTTCACACTCTTTCCTGCTAGGAAATGGAACGACCAGATGCTGAGTGATGCTTGCCGATTGGTTCTGGATGAGATTTACATCCCTCCAGACGCTGAAGGTGGCATGGTAGAGTATAGGCGAACCCTCATCATCAGCTTACTCTTCAAATTCTACCTCAAAGTGAGGCGAGGGCTGAACAAAATGGTAAGGACTACTTCTCTGGGTCTCTGGGCCCCCTGGCCTCCTGGACATGAGCCTGCACATGAAGGGCCTCCATGGCCTGGTTTTAATAATACACAGAGCGTGTCGAGGGTGGGGCCTTCCAGTGGCGCTTCCCCGCCTCCAACAGCTTCCTCCTCACCCTTTTTGTTTCTCTCCTTCCCTCACCCTCCTTCACTCCTGAGCTGAGAAGGGGATGGATGACCTTGTTATTCCATTTGCTTTATAATTTGTATGACAGAGGCTAATATGCAGTGTCAAGTTGATTTATAGTAGTGAAGAGCCTTCAGTGAGCAAACTATAATATTTTCCTTAAAGTAAGACCTATTTTAATATTTTAAAAATATGAATAAGACAAAAAGGAAGAGAAAATCATCTATAATCCCATAGCCTGTACATAACCATTATTAGTATTTTATTATGTACTTCTTCAAACAACAGTGCTAGCCCAGGGAATTCAAAGCTCAGGGCTCTCTCCCAGCAGAACTGGTATCTCATGCCTGGAAGAATAAATAGAATAGCCTATTTCTGACATGTGTTTTTCCAAGTTAGTCACTCAGATTATAAAATTAAATGTGAAAAAAATCTTCTTTTCAGGACCCCCACAAGTTTCCTGATATCCCAGAAAAGTTCGTGAGTGCTCTAGAAGATTTCCCTATAGAAACACCCCAAGGCATTCAGATGTTCCAGGTTGGTGGCTGGGGTGTTTTGCTTTTTAATCTGTCTGTGCATGTAAGTGTATGCCATTATGCATATATCTTCCTTCTTTTCAAGAACTTATTTTTTATTTTTATTACTTGTACAGACAAAGTCTGCTAAAGCCAGTTGATGGGTAACATTGTCACCCACACATGGCTTTCTTGGTTTAGCTTCTATGCTTTTACTAAAGGCTACACAAAGAATTAGATTTTGTATCTCCTTTCCCTTCTATTTTCAGTTTTGCTGCTTAAAATTTCCTCCTTTTCTTGGCCAGTGTCTGTCCTTTCTTTAAACTCTGACTTAGCATTTACTGCTTCTATAGAGACTTCCCAGCTTTCTTATAATTGAAAATTTCTCAGTCCTGTCTGACTCTTTGTGACTCCATGGACTATACAGTCCATGGAATTCTCCAGGCCAGAATACTGGAGTGGGTAGCCTTTCCCTTCTCCAGAGGATCTTCCCAACCCAGGGATCGAACCCAGGTCTCCTGCATTGCAGGTGGATTCTTTATCAGCTGAGCCACACGGGAAGCCCAAGAATACTGGAGTGGGTAGCCTATCCCTTTTCCAGAGGATCTTCCCATCCCAGGAATCAAACCAGGGTCTCCTGCACTGCAGGCAAATTCTTTACCAACTGAGTTATGAGGGAAGCCCCTGCTTTCTTATAATCATCCTAAATCTCCCAGAAATTTGTGTATATTTCTTGCACCAAATTAGTTGATGTCAACTGTTCTTTATTGCTATACAAAGTTGATCACATTATGTTAATGTGTTACTGTGTATTCTGATACTTCAACAAGGTCGTAGAGTCTTTGAGGGCAAATAAAAAAAGTCTTCCTTTTTTGGGGTGAGGGGGTGGTTGTAATCAGAATTTATCCTTTATCGTATGGATCTTTATTAATGTTGACTCACAGATATGGATACCCAATTGCTTATAGTTTTTTTTAACTTTGGGGTAAGCCAAGCTATATCTATATATATATAGATAGATAGATATAGATATATATATCTATATATATATATATACCAAGCTATATATATATTCCCAGGTTTCAGTGCTTGAGGATGCCTGGTAATAAAATAACTTGCTTTGTTCGTGAACAGTGCGTGGATCCCCACCAACCCCCACAAGATCCAGTTGGCCACCCAGTCATGCACCAGTCAGCCATTAAACACACCACAGGGGAAGCTGTGTTTGTTGATGACATGCCCCCCATCTCCCAAGAACTCTTCCTGGCTGTAGTCACCAGCACCAGAGCTCATGCAAAGATAATGTAAGAAAACAAAACATCCCTATAAGTTACTGGAATGCATTCACAATTTCATATTAGAATTGAAAATTTATTATATATTTGGGTCAAATAAGAATAATTTCCTCTTTTGGATGGGAATCAGTCATTTTTTAAATATAGTTAAGAAAAAAAAAATCTATGACCAAAAGTAAGAACACCTACTAACTGCTGGCACTTTCCACATGGAATACTGCCCATGACTTGTTATGTGGTCACCAATTTTTCCTGGTGTTTAGGAATCACTTGTATTACCCTGAGCTTACCTCTGTAACTTCAGTGTGTGCTTTCAAAATTTCCTTCCTAGATTAATTGATACTTCAGCAGCCCTGGCCCTTCCTGGTGTTGTTGATGTGATAACAGCAGAGGATGTTCCAGGAGATAATAGCTATCAGGGAGAGATTTTCTACGCACAAAATGAGGTGTGTGATTTGTGCGCCGCTTATCATTCAAATGCTTTGCTGGAAATGCCAAAATGATTATTGGTCATGGGCCCATGTTCACATCACAAAGACCTTCAGGGAACCAGTGACTCCCCCTCAAATTCTCTCTTGAATGGTGGACCCTTTTGAGATTCTGTTAAAAGCCATAAGCCTTCTCAGGGAAGGCTTCTAAAAAACCATCAAGTGGTAGAAGCAATACAGAGCATAGGACATTAAAGGAACCAACATTATTTCAGGACAACCGGATTACTGGCTGTGATATGGGAGTGGGAAGGAATGTGGCTGAAGACAGTCACAGGCCAGGTCCTTAAATTCTTCCTCCAACCTATGTATCCCCTGAACCCCATTCAAGTTACTGTTTTAGATTTATTCTCATAGGTTGAAAATAATACAACATGTGGCTTTTTGCCAGGTAATTTGCGTGGGTCAGATCGTCTGCACTGTGGCTGCTGATACCTATGCTCATGCAAAAGAAGCTGCTAAAAAAGTGAGGATTGTTTATGAAGACCTAGAGCCCAGGATTATAACAATAGAGGTACGCAGGCCATTCCATGTCTCTAGAATGACTAGGGTGGTATAATTTTGACAGAATTCAACCCATGGGGTCACAAAACAATTTAGGGCTCACCTATACTGGGTTTAGAGCTGTCCATAGTGTTAGAGAGAAGGCTCCAGCAATCTGCACCTCGAAACATAATACAGAGTATTTTCCTGCCTGGAGCTCTCTCCCTTCTTGTGTCCATTTCTCCTCCCTTGATCTCTTGCTAAGGCATGGCCACAGAATACAGATAAGGGATACCAGGGGGATGTTCTACAACCTTACATACAAAACTAGTCATTGGGAAATCCAGAGCATGTGAAACTCAGAACAGTTGTAACATTTACTATATTACAGCTTGGGTCCTCTGTCTCCCTGCCTACTTCCTGCTTAAACACAAGCCCTGGAGATAGTACTCTGACTGACAGTCTGACTCTATTGTCTGCTGCTGCTAAGTCACTTCAGTCGTGTCCGACTCTGTGCAACCCCAGAGACGGCAGCCCACCAGGCTCCCCCGTCCCTGGGATTCTCCAGGCAAGAACACTGGAGTGGGTTGCCATTTCCTTCTCCAATGCATGAAAATGAAAAGTGAAAGGGAAGTCGCTCAGTCGTGTTCGACTCTTAGCGACCCCATGGACTGCAGCCCACCAGGCTCCCCTGTCCATGGGATTTTCCAGGCAAGAGTACTGGAGTGGGGTGCCATTGCCTTCTCCAGACTCTATTGTCTAGTGGGACCTTAATAGCAATGAAAGCATTGACAAGTTGTTTCAACTCCTGATACCTCAGTTTCCTCTACTGTAAGATGGGAACCATGAAAGTACCTACACCAAAAGGTCACTGTGAGGTTTAAATGTAAGAATTCAAATGCCTGGAACAGCACTTGGGACATGGGACCCATTCAATAAATGTTAGCTGTCATTTTGTTTCAGCTGTTTTTGTTAACAAGGACAAGAACATATTCTCAGTGCTTTATAACCCCAGTGCCTAGTGAAGCACTAAACCCATAGTAGGTGCTCAATAAACATGTGTGATGGAAGGATAGATGAGTCCATAAGCAATGTGAATCCCAGCCAATGGGAGGCAGTCTCCATCATTTTCTGTGATTGTCCTCTGTTCTTCCCAATGGTTACCGAGGTCAAGTATTTCCCAATTATCCTCTGAATGCCTCTTAATTCTGTCCCTTTCTTTCTATTCTCATTTTGTCTCCCATCTCATGGTTTGGCCAGATCCTCATCACCTGTTGTCAGATTAATTATCATAACTGCTTTAAAAGGAGTTTTGTACTCTGTTTCAACCTATCTGTCCATCACATTAACTTTCTAAGCCTCAAAGTTCATCAGATCACTTCTTCCACACAGCAACATCCCCTTAGATGAAGTTCTTAGTATGGAACTCAGGATCTTGTGGTGGGGGTGGGGGGCTCTTCTGGTCTTCATTGCTGTGCACAAGCTTTCTCTAGTTGTGGCGAACAGGGGCTACTCTTGTTGCAGAGCATGCGCTCTAGGGCATGCAGGCTTCAGTAGCTGCAGTGCATGGGCTCAGTCATGGCGGCATGTGGGCTCAGTAGCTGTGGTGCATGGGCTCAGTCGCCCTGTGGCTTGTGGAATCTGCCCAGATCAGGGATTGAATCCATGTCCCCTGCATTGGCAGGCAGTCTCCCAACCAGGACCGCCAGGTAAGTCCTCAGGATCTTTCTTAATCCAACCTCAAGGCACCTTTCTAGTCCAATCTACTGTTTCTTGATAGAAAACCCCCACCCTTCCAGTTGGCTTGTTCTCATTTTGGCCCCTCAGCTTGGTTTCAACCTCAAACTATTGCTTTATGAGGCGCTTTTGACTGTAAATGATTCTCCCTCTCTTCTCTAGCTGTCCTAATCTCATTCAATTCAGCACCTAACTTTCATCACCTACACAACGTCACCCTTGAGCGTTCCTGGCCCCACCAACCTCCTCCTCTTGTCCTCTCTTTATTCTGTTATTTGCCCCCCTCACCACAAAGTTGGCACCTTAACACCAAACTGCCTCAGGCCCTCACTGTAGGACCGCATTGTATATATCTATCCTTGTCTCCCTCTCGGGTCTTCCTCAGAGCCCTGAACGAAACTAAGGCAATACCAATGCCTGTAATCCATTTCAACACAACATCTGCTGTCTCTCCTTACTGCTTGGATTGTCTTTGTGTGTGAAGATCTGATTGAGCAGGAGCTTGGGGTTTTGATGGTGGGTGAATGGCTTATTAGAATGCTTTTAAAAAAACAACACCTTTTTCTTGTTTGTTTTGGTCTGCAGCAAGCCCTAGAGCACAATTCATTTCTTTCTGCTGAGAAAAAAATTGAGCAAGGAGATGTAGAGCAAGCCTTTAAATATGTTGACCAAATCATTGAAGGTAAGTGACCTTGAGCCAAAAAGGTAAAGCCTTTGCAGTTGAAGACTTAATTGAGTCATCTGGCTTGAGAAATACTAGAGCTCTCAGGCAGAGTTTCTCAACCCTAGTGTGATTTTTGAATCACAATTTTAAATGCACAAATAATAAACTTACTAAGCTCAATGAAATTTTACATATGTATAAGTCTATGGATGGGATGGTTAGATAACATCATCAACTCAGTGGACATGAATCTGAGCAAACTCCGGGAGATAGTGAAGGACAGGGAAGCCTGGCGTGCTACAGTCCATGGGGTCGCAAAGAACTGGACACAACTTAGCGACCAAATAAGAACAACAATAGGCCTATGTAAATACTACCCACACCAAGATATAGAATATTTCCAGCACCCTGAAAGCTTCCTTGTGCCCCTTCTCAGTTAGTAAACCTCCCAAAGACTTTTGTTTTAATTTTACTTATTTGGCCGTGCTGAGTCTTTGTTGCTGTGCAAGGGCTTTCTCTAGTTGGAGTGTGCAGGCTTCTTTTATTGAAGAGCATGGGTTCTAGGGCTCTCAGCCCTCAGTAGTCGTGGCATATGGGCTTAGTTGCCCCTCAGCACATGGAATCTTCCCAAACCAGGGATCAAACCAGTGCTGCCTGAATTGGCAGGTAGATTCTTAACCACTGGACCACCAAGAAAGTCCCCAAAGATTTTATTCTAACCTTTACCACTGTAGATTAGTTTTACCTCTTTTGACCTTCATATAAATGGAACCTTATAGTATAACTTTTGTGCCTACTTTTTTTATTCAATATTGTGTATGGAGGGCTCATCCATGTTGTTGCATAGATCCATAATTCTTTTTCATTATTCAGGAGTATTTCATGGTATAAATATTTATATATCCATTATATCTGTAATTATACCCATAACTTATTTATCTATTCTACCATTGATATGCATTTGAGTTTTTTCAACTTGGGGCTTTTATGAATAGTTCCTGTAAACACTGTTATTATACATGTCTGTGGTGAGCATAAGCACTCATTTTCAATAAAATATACTCAGCAGTAAAAATGCCAAATAATAGTGTTTTAAAATCTTTTACTTTTAGTTAGTGCCAAACATTAAAAAATGTTTTTCCTATTTTATTCCTAATAACAATTGTAAAAGTTCCATTGTTTGTTTATTATCATCAGTCTTTTTAGTTTAGTTCTTGTACACCCTTCTTAATATTTCTTTCTAGTACTTGATACTTTATAATGTTATTGTAATGCTATTGTAAGTTATATTTTTATTTAATTTTCTACTTATTTATGTCTAGTATATAAAGACAGTTGGTTTTTGTATATTGATCTTATAGCCAGGAGTTTCACTAAATTCCCTCACTATTTTAATAGTCTTACAGAGTCTCTTGAATTTTCTGTGTATAAAGTTGTTTCTTAACAGTTTTATTTATCTTTCCTAATCTTGATACTATATTGTTTGCTTGCTTGCTTGTTTTGAATTGCTGCACTGGGTAAGACTTAGTACAGTTTTTTAAAATACAAATATCCAGATCCCACCTCAGACTTGTGAAATCAGAACCTTGGAGTATAAGGTCAGAGAGCATCAGTATTTTATAAAAGATCTCCATGTGGGTGAGTCTAATTTGTAGCCAGAGTTGAAAGCTGCAGTTGTCTTTACTAAGAGAATTGCTACAAGTCTTAAGTAAGAGAAAATAGTGATTTTTACAGTAATTTTTACCTACTTCTAAATAAGTGGAATGGCAAGTGCTATATTTTTTACTGAAATGCCTTCAGAATACTTGTTTCCCAGCATCATTCTGTTTAAGCAGAAAGTGTAGACTAATTCCCAATCATAAAAACAATTTACTACCTCAGAAGAATAGTTAAATACAAGCAGGAAAGCTAAGAAAGATGCTCAGAGATTTGACAGCATCTACTCTTGTGTCAAACACTCATTACTCCATAATATATTTTATAGAAGAAACTAAATGAGATTTTACAAAGACTATAAATTTAAGCTAATGGTTATTTAGTTATGATAATAATATCAGTTACCATTTATCAGGTACTCATTGTGCCAGGCACCATGCCAAGCATTTTACATGTTTTATGTTATTTAATCCTGACAACAACCCTAAGAAATGAGTAATATTATTATTAAGTCTAGTTTAAGTTCCTAAGTATTACTGCTTACTATTTAATATGTAAGTAGAACACTGCTAAGAAAGAACATATCAGTAGTTGCATTTTACAGATGATGAAACTGAGGCTTTGAAAAGTTAAGTAACTGGTTGAGATCTCATAACCAGTTAGCAGTAGAACCAGGACTGGAGCCCAGAATTGGCTGAGCCCTAGGCCCTTGTTGTTAACCATAGTAGTATATTTTCTTTGAATTTCTGTTCTCACTGAGGATAACAGAATGACAAGATGCTAGGTAGCTATTTGTCATTCAGGATTCTGGCCATAGTGGGAGTTCAAGTGGGAAGTTTGAAAGACAAAGGGAATTTAAAATTTGGGCAGAAATGATGAAAAATTGAAGACTCTTGAGAGTCCCTTGGACTCCAAGGAGATCAAACCAGTCAATCCTAAAGGAAGTCAACCCTGAATATTCATTGGAAGGACTGATGCTGAAGGTGAAGCTCCCATTCTTTGGCCACCTGATGATAAGAGCCGACTCATTGGAAAAGACCCTGATGCTGGGAAAGATTGAGGGCAAGAGGAGAAGGGGATGACAGAGGATGAGATGGTTGGATGACTTCACTGACTCAATGGACATGAATTTGAGCAAACTCCAGGAGATAGTGAAGGAAGGGAAGCCTGGCCTGCTGCCGGGGACCAGTCCCGGCTGATCCAGGGTATTCGAAGGAGAGATGGCGTAGGCGAAGATCAGAAAACAATTGCTTAATTAAACGTTAATTAAGGATATAAAGAGTAATAGAATGAGGATAGCTCAGTGAGGAAATTCAGTGGAGAAAAGAGGCTGAAATAAGGATAGCTCAGTGAGGAAGTTCAGTGGAGAAAAGAGGCTGAATAATTCAGCCAGAAGGTAAGAGAAAGAATGACATGGTGAGACCAAGTTTCGGTGAACAAGGCCCGCACTTTATTTTCCAAAGTAGTTTTTATACCTTAAGTTATGCATAGAGGATAATGGGGGAAGGGGTAGAGTCTTGCAGCAAGCCAGGCTTTCTTCCTGCAAACTTATCATATGCAAAAGCTTAGGTGATTTGCATCATCTTCTGGCCCGGAGGCCTGTTAACATTTTAAGACCCTTTCTTCAGAAAACTTATTTTTCTCTAAAGGTGATTGGTCAGGAGCCACCCTCCAAAAGCATTAGATAAAGTTGCATTCCTACAGAGCAAAGGTGTGGTGGGCTATAACAAGAAAAAGAATTAACTCAAGGGTCCCAGGTTACAAACATTAAAGCTACTACTTACACCAATTATATTAATCAATACACTGCCAGGGACACAGCAGGTAAGGGATATGGAAACTTAGCAGCAAACATTGGCCCAACAAGTGAAAATCCCTTCACCAATACAATTTCTAATCAATCTTTTAACTACTCAAAAGAATCTGTGTTTAGACAGTTTAGAACATCTCCTGCCTCTCACAGTTGGGAGGCTCTGAACAATCACCTGTGGCCGGAAAAACCTATTCAGGGAGGCTAGAGGATTTCCAAAGGAGTTTGTAGGTTGAAACACTGTCACACCCAGGAATTATTAACTGGAGCTGTAAGCTAACTCTTTTTCAGAGAGGTAGTGGGGGACAGCCCCCCGTAAAGTCAGAGGTGTAGGTGAAGGCACAAAGCAGAAAGTAGGCAGACTCTGGTTTTGGGTGTAAATGCTCGAGAATTTCCAGGGGGACTCCTGAAGCTCGATCCCGCCTTTGCGTGTGCCGAGCCTCCTTCCTCATGACCTTTGTCATGGGCGGAGTTCCTCACGCTGGCTCCCGGCAGTGATAGAATTCCAGTTGAGCTATTCTAGATCCTGAAAGATGATGCTGTGGAAAGTGCTGCACTCAATATGCAGTATGCACTCAATATGCAATATGCCGGCTCCCGGCAGCCTGCTCCAGTCCATGGGGTCACAAAAAGTCGGATACGACTAAGCAACTGAAAAACAACACAACTAGGAGTTATTGAGAATATAATGTAATAGTTTAGAGCATGGATCCTGGGGTCAGGCTGCCTGGGTTTGGATCCCAGCTCTGCTCTTTACTGGCTGTGTGACCTTGGGAAGCTTACTAAACCTTTCTATGTCTCAAATTCCTAATAATACCTGCCTCATAGGATTGGTACAGAGATTGCATAAATTTATTATCTATAAAGTTCTAGGCCTCAGAATAATATCTATCATATGTAAAAACTGTTTAATTATTAAATAAATTTGAATTTAGATTAAAATCAGTATATACATGCTGAAAGCAAACTTTTTTTGTAGGGGAAAGGGTGCCTTTTTACCTGACTCACATTCTGTCATCCCAAGAAGTAATTCAAGAAATCCTTTGTTTTCTGGCAAAGCAATTCACTTATTTTTAACTGCACGGGGTTCCTTTGGTTAGTTTTAAATTAAAAATACTACCTTTCAAATACTTAAATAAGGGCTAAATGCGTCTCTAGTACAACCTACAAAATAATAAGGATGAGGAACTTATTTACAAAACAGATACAGATTCACAAACTTAGAAAACAAACAAGGTTGCCAGGAGGGAAGGATGGGGAGAATGGATAGTTAGGGAGTTTGAGATGGACATGTACACACTGCTATATTTAAAATGGATAACCAACAAGGACCTACGGTATAACACAGGAAAGTCTCCTCAATGTTATGTGGCAGCCTGGATGGGAGGAGAGTTTGGGGGAGAATAGATACATGTATATGTATGACTGAGTCCCTTTGCTGTTCACCTGAAACCATCACAACATTGTTAATTGGCTATGCTCCAAAATGAAATAAAAGCTTTAAAAATAATAATAATAAGGATGTGAGCCAGAAAGAAAAACACCAATACAGTATACTAATGCATATATATGGAATTTAGAAAAATGGTAACAATAACCCTGTGTATGAGACAGCAAGAGAGACACTGACGTATCGATCAGTCTTATGGACTCTGTGGGAGAGGGAGAGGGTGGGGAGATTTGGGAGAATGGCATTGAAACATGTATAATATCATGTATGAAACGAGTCGCCAGTCCAGGTTCGATGCACGATACTGGATGCTTGGGGCTGGTGCACTGGGACGACCCAGAGGGAGGGTATGGGGAGGGAGGAGAGAGGAGGGTTCAGGATGGGGAACACATGTATACCTGTGGCAGATTCATTTTGGTATTTGGCAAAACTAATACAATATTGTAAAGTTTAAAAATAAAATAAAATTTAAAAAAAATAAAATAAAAATAAAATAAAATTTTTTAAAAAAGGAAAAATAAATAAATAAAATAAGGATGTACTGAACAAGCCAAAAATCTCAGCTAAATCAACAAGAGCAGGCTGGTTTTACAGTAGGTACCCTCTTTGTGACCCAATAATCCTGACATCACCTAATTAGGGTACATACTATTATTACCTCCAATTTTCCAGATGAGGAAATGAGGATTTACTAATTTGGCCAAATTCACTGAGTGAGGATATAACAGAGCTAAGAAATGTGGTCATATTGGCCTGTGTACTCAAGTCCAACATACCACAGATCTCACCACCCACTGGACAGGCCAAGAGAGGGGAATGAGCCAGCCAGAATCAGGCAGCTGGTGAGGCACAATGAAGATAAATGGAAAATGTGATTTAACCAAATGATGCAACGTCAAACTCTATAAACTAAAGCAACGTGTTCTGTACAAAGTAAACACCACCAAGAGTCCCCAGGTTGGAACTTTCAAGTAAACCTCGTCCTGTGTTTATGCTTTATAGGTAAGGTCCATGTGGAAGGACAGGAACATTTTTACATGGAAACACAAACTATCCTGGCTATCCCCCAAGAGGAAGATAAAGAAATGGTGCTACACCTTGGGACACAGTTTCAGACCCATGTGCAGGTAACAGAGTGTTTTTGGAAAACGAGGCTCCAAACGGCTGTGTGACAGAGGCCCTTACAACCAGGCTTTCCACTCTAGGGGCCTTTTGATGCCTACACTCCCTGCACACTTGCCATTAGCAGAAGTCCAGAATGAAGGAAATGGGGCAGATATTTTCCTTAAAGGGCAGACCTTTCAGAGATCTGAAAACTGTGCTGCCTTCCCAAAACAGAGAGCAGAGTCTATCTTTCCCTTCTAACAACTTATAGTGTAAAACCTAATCTCAGGGAGGTCAAAGCCTTAATATTGCATTTACATTTCCCTTTGTGGTTCTTCTGAGCTGCATCTCTGTGTGAATGTTTTTATAAATCGGTGGCATATGGGTAAAGTGATTGCATCTTCAAGACATTTTCAGCCCAGCGCAGCAGCATGTGAATTCCAATCCTGTTCTGGTGGTTGAGATTTAACCTCACTGAGGCAAGTAAAGAAAATCCTCTGACATTCCCCTCTTCTGAAAAGTGGAGCTGTAGGTCCTAAAGCAGTGGAGGGCACAGGGGATACTTGGCCAGTTCTTCTGGGAGGGGGAGTAATGCCAGCCTCACTGAAGGAAGGAGCTGGGGGCTTCCTGGTGGAGCACAGTGAGTGGGTAGCTTGAGGTCCTGAAGGATGGCGAGCCTCAGTAGGTGGAAGAAGCTCCCAGCTGCCATTCAAAGAAATAAACATGTATAACAGAACTAGCAAATCAGCAGATACTTAATCCAGAGCCCTTGAGAAGATGCTGATGCTGAGCTGAGATGTAGCTGTGGCCTCCACTGTTGCAAATTTTGGAGTGGACAGAGATGGAAATATAGGCTTTGATGCTAATCTGCTACATGATCTCTGACAAGCAGCTGGATATCAATATCTTCTGTAAATTGAGGAATTTGATAAAGATCACCCCTGAGATCTCTTTTGGAAGACCGTATGTCACTCTGGGGTCCAGAGGAATAATATGTATGTCCCAAGGTCCATAGTTATTTTCCATCAACACCTTCTGAGGTGCAATCAGTCATGACAGCAGGCATTTCCCAGGGATAATGGGGGCACTGGGTACTCACAGCCCAAAGCCCATAACCTAGGCAGCATCAAAGGCAGGCCCAGTAAAGAATTTGAATAGATATTTCTCCAAAGAAAGTCTATGAATGACTAATAAGCACATGAAAAGATGCTCATGCGTGCCTGAATATTAAGTCTCTTCAGTCATGTCCAACTCTGTGCAACCCTATGGACTGCAACCCACCAGGCTCCTTGGGTTCAGTTCCTGGTTGGGAAACTAAGATCCCACAAGCCTTGTGTGAGTGTGTGTGTGTGTGTGCACGTAAGTCACTTCAGTCATGTCCAACTCTTTGGGAACCTATGGACTGTTGTAGCTCGCAAGGTTCCTCTGTCAATGGGATTCTCCAGGCAAAAATACTGGACTGAGTTGCCATACCCTTCTCCAGTGATCTTACTGACCCAGGGCTTGAACCCGCATCTCTTAACATTTCCTGCATTGGCAGGCTGGTTTTTTTTTATCACTGGTGCCACCTGAGAAGCTCAGCATCATTAAATCACTGTGTGTGCATAGTCGCTCAGTCGTGTCTGACTCTTTGTGACCCCATGGACTGTAGCCCACCAGGCTCCTCTGTCCATGGGATTCTCCAGACTAGAATACTAAAGTGGGTTGCTATGCCCTTCTCCAGGGGATTTTCCCAACCCAGGGATCGAACCCAGGTCTTCTGCATTGCAGGCAAGTTCTTTACTGTCTGAGCCACCAGGGAAGCCCACTAGAAAAATGCAAATGAAAAACACAATAATAGCAGTTCACTAGACAAACAGAGGACAAACAGTAACAAGTGAGAATGTGGAGAAATTAGAACATTTATTCGCACAACAGAACATGAAAAATGGCAGAGCCACTTTGGAAACAGCTTGGCCGTTTCTCAAGATGTTAAAGATACAGTGATCATATAACCCAGCAATTTCACAACTAAGTATCTGTCCAAAGTGGACTTCCCAGGTGGCTCAGTGATAAAGAACCCACCTACCAATGCAGGAGATGCGGATTTGATCCCTGAATCAGGAAGATCCCCTGGAGAAGGAAATGGCAACCCACTCCAGTATGTTTGCCTGGAAAATTTTCCAGGGACAGAGGAGCCTGGCTGACTATAATCCATGAGGTTGCAAAAGAGTCGGACATGACTTAGCAACTAAATAACAACAAATATTTTCATTAGGAGTGACTCTTAATAGATATAAGTGTTCTTTGGAGATGCTTAAAATATTCTAAAATTAGATTACAAAGATGGTTGCATAATTATGTGAATGTTGTTTTTGCTCAATTACTGAATTTCTCTTACTAGGTAGAGAGGAAGTACATGAGTGATGTACAATAAACCAGTAAGTTGCACTTATGTGACTTTGGGAACTTACCTCTTTCAGGAATATGTGGCTGCAGCACTAAACATCCCAAGGAACAGAATCGCCTGTCACACGAAAAGAGCTGGAGGAGCATTCGGGGGGAAAGTGAGCAAGCCTGCTCTGCTAGGAGCTGTCAGTGCCGTGGCTGCCAAAAAGTAAGAGTTACAGTGGCCGCAGGGCAGACGCCACCTCTGTCCCCCCAGCCCCACACCCCAGCTTTCATCCCACTGCTCATGGCCCTTCATTTCCAAAGGGTGTGGTTAACACGTGGCTGCAGAAACACTGGACCTAGAGCCAGAGGGCCTGGGTGTAAGCCCTGCTCTGCCCACTCATTCACGGGGTCATCTTGGGCAAGTCACCTTGGTTTCCTCACCAGTAAAGTAGCGAAAGTAATAGCTACCTGTTTCCCAAGGTGGTTGTGTGAAATAAATGTAATCACTATAAATTTTGACTCACTGCACAGATGTAACTTGGGGTTACTTTTATGAGTTGCATTGACTTTCACTCGTTTAAATGTTTATGTTTCAAATCATTAAAATATATCAAGCTGAGTTTGGCTGAGTGGAGGGAGGGTCAAAATCCCAACCTAATGAGGGGCATGTTTTTTCATGAAATAAATCAGGTCTGTTGCTGCCTGGGAATGTTCTCTTAGCCTCTGCATGTTCTGGATGGAATAACCAGACTCCAGGAATAACCCCAACTTCTGTGAATTAACCTTGTAACTACTAAATTTCACTGAGTATATTCAGGATAAACCTAATTTACCCCTGGTTACTGCTCCAAAAAGAAAGACTATGAATGTTCCAGCTTGTTGGCACTTCCCAACAATAGAGAAGACTATCCAGTAAGTACAGGTGTGTAGGCCTTGGGAGCACTCCCGCAGAAGCGGGAGGAGTGTTCACTAGGCACTTGAAGAAGGAAGAGTCTGAAACATGAAGAGTCTGAAACATGAAAATTCTGAATGCAGCCAGGGGAGGTTGACAAACGATTGTTTCTCAACCCTTTCAGCCTCCACATCCCACTTATAACAAATATATTATCCCCCTTTTAATGTCCCTAGATGAAATTAATAATAGTATAACCTGGTTAACATATAATTGCAAAATAATCATACAATTCCTTGATGTAACATAAAAAGAAATAAAAAGGAAGTAAACATAACTAAATAATATGTTATTTCAATATCTGAATTCTCAGATGTGACTAAACCAAAATGATTACAGTAATAGGGGTTCTTTTCCCACATTTTAATACCCGCACAAATTTTCAGAATGTTAAGGCCTGCAACTACCCCCAACCCCGCATTGAGAAACCACAAAACTGGATTATCTTAAGCCTTCTTTATTTTAGTGCATCCCCCCCGCCCCCATCATGAAACATCAGCAGGTTAACAGAGTCATCTCCTACAGGACTGGCCGCCCAATACGGTTCATTCTGGAACGTGGTGATGACATGTTGATAACTGCTGGCCGCCACCCACTGCTCGGAAAATACAAAGTGAGTGACAGCAACAATTTCAGGGGACTGCTTAAAACACTGTCCAGTGATAACCAACGTATAGTACAGACAATTTACTAAGTTCTGTGCCACTTGAAAGGACATTGGGATGCTGCCTAAAACTAATCAGAATTTCCTATTGAGTTCATGGTCTACTTGGGCACCATCTTCAGTGTTCCTCTGGTGACTTTCACATCAAACCATGAGCATAAGCTGGGTACAGATCGACAGCTGTGATCAGATGTGTTTGTGTACAGCATGGTCTGGTTGTAAAGGACTATTGAGAAAACGATTTACTTGTTCTATCACTTTGCAGATTGGATTCATGAACAATGGTGTGATCAAAGCTGCTGATATTGAATATTATATCAATGGCGGATGCAGTCCTGATGAGTCTGAGTTGGTAAATAAGAAATACACCTTTCCCTTAAGTTACCATTGCACTGTTCTTCTTATGAATAATCATCATACAAATTAGACAAATTCTGTGAAGCATTTGAGTTAGAGATGACATTTGGATAAGTGGTTTTGAATACTTGATAGATATGAAGGTTTGTGTTGTTCTGCTTTAACTCAGGTGATGGAGTTCATGGTGCTGAGAAGTGAAAATGCATATTATATTCCTAATTTCCGGTGTCGGGGTAGACCTTGCAAAACAAATTTGCCATCCAACACTGCTTTTCGAGGATTTGGCTTCCCCCAGGGCATAGTGGTCGGTGAAGCTTATATAACTGCTGTGGCTTCTCAGTGTGACTTAACCCCTGAACAGGTAAGTCATCAGTCAGAACACCCTAACAAAATTCCGACATTGCTGGCTCAAATATAAGTTGAATATCTATGTATATTAATAGATGATGTCAGCTTCCAGTCTTGAGGTGTCTGGTGCTAAAGAACCCACCTGCCAGTGCAAGAGACGTGGTTTCATTCCTGTGTACCAAGTCAATCATAAAACTTATTAACCAAAACAACAAATAGCACTTCTGATTTTGTGGATCAGCTGGGTAGCTCTTCTGGTCTAGACCAGCTCAACTAGAGTTTTATAGTCTAAAAGATGGTCTAAGCTGGCATGTTAGTGGTCCTTGGGCTGATTAGTCTAGGGGATGTCTCAGCTGGGAAGGCTGTCTTTGCTTCACGCAGTTTCTCACCCTTGAGGAGGCTAGCCCAGATTAGTTCTCAAGGTGGCTCAGAGAATGAGTAGCAAGAATGTGGCAAGCTCTAATGCACAAACACTTTTCAAGTCTCTGCTTATATTGTCCCATTGGCCAAAGAAGTCTCATGGCCAATCCCAGAGTTGGTATGAAGCATCCAAGGGCATGAATAGAGAAAGTGGAATATTATGGCCATGTGTACAAGCACTCTAGCACAGTTCAAGATTTTGAGGAATTAATCTGAGAATGATTAAGAATAAAGAAAAACTGTGTATGAGTAAAAGGCTGTGGGATCAGGAGAATTTTGTCTCAGCACAAACAAATCTTGGGACAGAGTTCATAATAACAGTACCTACTATTGTTCAGAGTGGTAAAGTTAACTGAGGAAATGCACTTAACCTACAACCTGGAGCATATGAAGTGTTCAATAGTGGTTTCTATTGTTATTATTGTTAAGTTTATACATGTATGTTTGTACTTACATATCCATAGCCATTTCAATAATTGTTTTGTTTTTCAGAAAGACTTTCTTCATATCAGGTATATAGCAAAAATGCTAGCCTCACGCCAACAATAAACATATAGCCTTGAAATTCACTTTATTTCCCTGTCTTTCAGGTTAAAGAAATAAACATGTATAAGAGAACTAGCAGAACAGCCCATAAGCAGACATTTAATCCTGAGCCCTTGAGAAGATGCTGGAAAGAATGTCTGGAGAAATCTTCCTTCTCTGCTAGGAAACTGGCTGCCGAGGAATTTAACAAAAAGAACTACTGGAAGAAGAGGGGGCTTGCTGCGGTCCCCATGAAATTTACAGTTGGGATGCCCACAGCCTTCTACAATCAGGTGAGGTCAAGGCGGGCGTCTCTGGCAGAGAGACATGATTGTCTCTCACAATCATGTGTGAGGAGGGATGGCCCCTTCCAGGGAGAAAAAGAAATGGGGCACTTTCCTATAGCAGGAAACACAGTGGATTTAGGCAAACGTTGGAAACCACAGGTATTGGAGCAGACCTGGGGCAATGCAGTCCCAGGGACCTTAGAAACAATCAACAGATAAAGTCCAGCTCAGGGGGTTAGGCCTTGGACTGGGCCCCAAAAGTGATTATTGTAGTATGGCATCAAATTTCAAATCCATGAGAGAACTGGAGGAAATAAGGATCCCTTCCTCTGTTTTCTAATTTCTCAGTGGCCATAGTCATTTGAAAGTAAGAGATTTCAAAAACACACGAGAATAGAGCTCTCCTATCCATACAGAACTTGGAATTTCTATACTGAGGCTCAGTGACTACTATGCCTCCTTTTTAATTCCATCTTAAACAGTTTTTCGTAGAGTTCTTATTTCTGATTTTTTTTTTTTTTTTTGGCTTCTATTCCCATCAATCTCTGAAATATTCTCATACCCAAACCCATACAAAGACAGGTGCCCTTACTGGTGTGAATGAGTTTTGGCCAAGCTGTCTTTTATTAAAACTAGCTTTAATATACGCTCTTCCTCAGAGTCTACTAACAAGGTAGAAAGGCAAGTAAGAAGGAGGGAGGGAAGGTCAGGAGAGTTTGGAGCAGATGTTCAGTCTTTCCCCCAGGTAGTATTTCTCAAGCCAGAATAACAGATCTCCTTTAAAGGAAAACAAATGTATTCTTGTGGACTGTCAATGGGTGCTTATTTTTTTTAATATTTTTAACTGTGTGTAACCACAGAACAAATAATAAGCTTCTTATAGCTCTTATGCCTTTATAAAATACAAATTTGGAAAATTAATAAAAACAGTACTGATAAATGCCAATAATGTTCAGAACAGTAACATTAACTTAATGTGGTAAATTATATTGCTTTTCTAAATTAAATTCTCACTTACAAAATGATGATGGCTCTGCTGCCACTGCATGAGGCATTTTGTATCCCAAACATGGCCAATTATCCATATCACCTGGGAGTTTCTTTAAAAATGGGTATTTGAACTCCAAGTTCAACCTTCTACTGAATTGGAATTTCCATAATGGGACCCACACCGCTCCCCAACCATGATTCTTAAGGTCAGTAGCATTTGGAAATTATTACAACATCCTGACTTTCTTCCAGCTCCTCTAGTATCCAGGGCAGGTTGTGCCTGGAAATTGACCTATCCAAGTTCCATTTGTTTTCAAATTAATCTTCCTGTTTAGGGAGGAACAAACAATAGAGTTTTGTGCAGGTTGGGGCTTTGAAGAGGCAACACGCAAGCCAACCACACAATGCCTGCAGTGGGCAGGACACTTGTGGGAGTGTGGCTGAGCCACACTGCATGCCTCTGCACTTGTGTTTGCAAGTCTGGGGCTTATTGACAGGGCTTGTCTGTAGCTATCTGTAAAGGCTTTCCTCTCCAGGATAAACAATGAGAGGTTGGCTCACTGAAGCAAAGCCATTCGTCGGGTAACCTCAGCTAAACTCATGGCAACATTTGGCCACATCAGCATCCAAACTGGTATTATAATTATTATCCCCAGGCTGCTGCTCTTGTCCACATCTATCTCGATGGCTCCGTCTTGGTGAGTCACAGTGGCTGTGAACTAGGACAAGGTCTTCACACCAAAATGATCCAGGTGAGATATGTATTCCTTTTCTCCACTGTGGAAGAGCGTAGCTGGACCTCAACCTTGTCTGCATATGCTGTCCTAAACTAGATGTCCTAGAGTGACTGTACTGCTGTGCAGCTACTGTGAAAGAGGCATAAAAGAAAACACAAACAGATTCTTCGGTTGGCCACAAAGAAAACCGCGTATGCTTCACAGTGCCATTTAAAATCTTCTGAATTATATAATCAACATATGAAATCACCAATGTTCCCTTAAATGTTCATCAGTACAGGGTAGCCAGGTTTTATACTCAGTTCAAAAAAGAATTAAAAGGTTTTTAACTTGTGGGGAGGGTAAAGTCAATGAAATAAACAGTATTTTTCTTCTGCTCCTGACAGGTGGCGAGTCGTGAACTGAACATCCCTGAGTCGTATATACACCTGTCTGAGACGAACACTACCACGGTTTCCAATGCGACCTTCACAGCTGGCTCAATGGGGGCAGACATCAACGGGAAGGCTGTGCAGGTGACTTTTTTTTTCATTTCTCAGTCACCCAGGTGACCATGCTGGAAAGGACCTTGTCCCATCCCTTCTTTTATGGAACATGAAACTGAGGCCAAGAGGGGTCAAGCAGGTGGTTCTAGATCTCTCAGCTAATCACTGGCAGAACCAAGACTCCAAGTGGTTCCAGCTCCCTCTGTGGGCTTCTCTCCCTTGAATAAAATCTACCTCTGCTGCCGCTGCTGCTGCTAAGTCGCTTCAGTAGTGTCCGACTCTGTGCGACCCCACAGACGGCAGCCCACCAGGCTCCCCTGTCCCTGGGATTCTCCAGGCAAGTCTACCTCTAATTGTTCTAATAACTCTAAGATCACTTAAAATCCATTTTGGGGGGCCTTGCCACATGGCATGCAAGATCTTATTTCAACTAGGGATTGAACCCATATGCCCTTGCAGTAGAAGCACAGAGTCCTAACCACTGGGCCACCAGGAAAGTCCCCCATTGGTCTCTTTTATCTCATTTCAGTAATTTAAATGTCCAATCCAAAATTCCAAAATGTACTTCAAATTCCACTGTCTTTGCTACTTCCCAGCTTGGGCCTGCAGGCGTAAAGGGGCAGGCATGGCTTCTCTCCATTTCTCTCCCTACCCTTTCTCCCCCTGCCACCATCCTCCTCACCTACATTTCAGGCCCTTATAAAGTCCAAGGAAGAGCGAGCACAGAGGTGAGAGGCAGAACAGGTCTTACTTGGCTGGCATCAGAGTAATCTGACTGTGCCATGTCTGATTCCTCCCCTCGTGGGTGCCATCGTGAGCTCCCTAGAGACCCCCTTCCAGGCAGCTTTAACCTGGGCCATGCCTCTCTATGGCTTTAGCCACTTGTGACCTGCCCCAGCCCCACCCTGAGCCCCAGGCCAGCTGCCTCCTCTTTCTACTGAGGGGCCTCCCCACTTTCAGGAAGCTCTGATACAGGAAAGTAAAAGTGAAAGTCACTCAGTCGTGTCTGACTCTTTGTGACCCCATGGCCTATACAGCCCATGGAATTCTCCAGGCCAGAATACTGGAGTGGGTAGCCTTTCCTTTCTCCAGGGGATCTTCCCAACCCAGGGATCGAACCCAGGTCTCCCGCACTGTAGACGGATTCTTTACCAGCTGAGCCACAAGGGAAGCTCTGATACAGGGGGTCCTTTTAAATCTAGAGATTAGAGGTTAGCCAGAGCTGGGAGGCAGGGCAACAGAAATTATGTCATAACAGTTATAGAGTCACCAAAAAATACATACAAGAATAAGATTGCTTTCAAAAATCAGTGGGCAAAGTACAGCTTACAACATGGAAACTTCGTTTATTAATAGAACTATGTGGATATTGCTGGGCCACCTTTGAGACAAAATAAAATCCTTCACCTGAAGTCTAAAAATGTAGGAGATCTCAAAATGAAGCCTTCCTACACACTGGCTTCCGCTGTCTGATTTGGACAGAGCTGTGTCTGGCAGATCCAGAGAGAGCTACTTGGGAGGAAAGGAGGAGAATTTGGTCACCCAGTTGCCATCAGGCCTCCCACAGCTTTGCAGTGGGTTTCCATGGTGGGTTGATTACGAAGAGCTTTCGAGGTTCACAGCTTCCCAAGGCTCTAGACTCTTTGTCAGCCAACCATCATGCCAGATTTTCAAAAGAACCACGTGGAGCAGAAGCTGGGGCTTCATTGGCTGCAAAGGAGACAGTGGCTCTAGCCCTGTGTACATAGGCTGTCCGTTGGCTGAGGAAAGTGAAGTTGTTAATTTCAGAACCCCAGAATTCTTTTTTAAATCTCAAGTCATTTATATGGGAGTAAAGTATAGGAAATAGCTATAAAAAAGAAAAAAATGCCTTGCAGAGAAGTCCTGAATAATTTCAAATTAAAAGCATCAGTAAGAGGATGAGGTAAATCAATACACATTAGTACATTTAGGCCTACAGAAGTAGAGATTGACGAAGTATTAAATACCACAAAGCATAGAAAGCAGCAAGCAGAGAAGACTGCTTTCATTTTGATTTTGTCTTCTGAATTTTGTCTTAAAATGGAATGGTTAAATACAGAGAAAAAAAATATCACCCAGGGCGGCATCGACAGCACAGACACCACCCAGAACATGTGTACCTCTGGGGACTGGTGGTGAATGGGGGGATGGTGCCTCCCAGAGCTGGCCCTCCAGGGCCCCAGCCTGCCACCGGCAGCCTCTTACCTGCAGACTTGATTCAGAAGCAGACTCCGGTCTTCAGGGACCCGAGCTCTGGGGAATGCATATCAAGGTCTTGGAGTAACTCTGAAGCACCTCTCCCTGGGCTCAGCATGAGAAAAGCTCTGCCTGCCCCTCCTCCCTGAAGAGACGGAGACCCCAGGGCACCAACATCCTTCTCCTTGTGACACCCTCTTCCTCATTACAAGTTTCTAGTCTCCTGGCTTCAGCCCTCTGATCCCACTGAGGCGGGTGAGGGAGTGTGTGTGCAGCCACCCTTTCTCTGCATGACCTGCATAGGAGGTAGAGCACCTCGATTTGGAATGAGGGGCTGTTTGTCAGCTACCAGTCTCATTCTTGTGGGTCCTTAGCCTAAAATGAGTTAGCAAAGCCTTTTAACATCCTGTCAGTAAACAACAAATTATTAAATAATAAGAAAGAAAGAAAAAAAGAAAGGCAATGTCAGGTGTCATGAATCAGGAAGTTATGAAAAGAGCAAGTGGAAGTGTTGAGGGTGCCATCTTAGGCGGCAGGGAAGTCAGGCAGGTGCTGACCCTGAGCCTGGTACCTGAACAGCTAGGAGGAAGCAGAGTAGGAGGCAGGCAGGAGAGGTGAGACAGAGAACTGAGGGCGGAGGCGGGCTGTACCTGCTCACTGTCAAAGCTGGATAAGGTTGTAAGTGGAGAATATTGTACTACCCTCCTTACTTTGGTGTATTTCAAATTTTTCTATAATGCAAAGGAAGCCATAAACATTAGTATCTGACATTTGGAGCTTCAATAGGAGGAGGTGACCTTATCGGAGAACGTAAAGTGAGAGAATTCTATGTAGGAAGAAAAGGCATTCAGGAGGTTATACAAGATGGCAAAATTCTCTACAACATCTCACTTTCTTAAGGGAAAACTTACCTCAGGAGCCCCTCACTGTTGAGTGTAAAGCTTTGCACAGGAGCATGTGGTCAGGGTGCCAGTAAGGGGAAGAACAGCTGAGCTTCAGACAGGCGGGAACTCTGACTCAAGTTTGTCTTGAATGTGGCACCCTTGTAGAAGGTACCTGTTGGTAATGAGGTCAGTATTGAAAAATCGAATGAGCCAGCAAAGGCGGATTTATGAAAACAGGGATCTCCCTGATACATGAGAAGCGAGAGGCCATTTCCCAAAGACAAGAAGACAGAATAGAAGAAATAGAAACCAAGAGAGGGTGTGTGGGGGTGGGGGGGGGCTCTGAGTCTGAGAGGAGTAACTAAGGGCAGACAAGTAAATAGATTTGTATTTGAATTGAGTGGAAGCCAAGCTGAGGCCCACCAACACCTGGGGATCAGTAGGGGTAATCTTAAGGGTCTGAGATTTCATCTCAATAATTTGTATCTTCATTTCAATGAAAATCTTTGAAAAATTAAAGCAGGCATGTTTTGCATCATCAGAATGACCACTTTATAAGTGGAGTGTTGCCAAGAGATCTCTTTGTCCACATTTGGGACCAAGAAGTATACTTTGTGTCAAGGTAACAATAGCAGAGATGGACTTGATACATGAATGATGTTTCCTTGCCCAGTGAATAGCAAATGATGGCAAAGTACGAAGTGCAAAATAAAAATCCATAGCAATTTAAATAAGAGAGAAAATTGATCCATCAATTGGCACACGCTAGGCACATCAACTCCGAAGTATGTATGCCTCAGCACTCCAGACCGTTCTTCATTCCAAGCAGCAGTTTAGCTTCAGAAAAACAACATCAGCAACCCACTAAATTAATGTTATTCAGAATTTTATTGGTCTATAGATTGGTTTGCATGCTTTGTCATTTTATTTTTGCTTTAGAGTTATCAAAGAGCTATAACTATAAACAGACTTTATCTAACTTTATGTTAACACATATTTAAACAAGATGATAATAAAAATAATTTTCAGTCAACACCTCAGGAGCCACAGGATGTCTGTCTCCCTCAGAGGGGTTCCATCCGTGACTCACATTTAAGAAGCCCTGCCCAGAGGACTAGGAAGCAGGTTCACAAAACTGATCATCTACATTTTAATTGATTTAAGTATTTTGCTGTTCCCTGAGGCCTTCATTTCTGATATTTCAAATATTTCTTTTTAGAATGCCTGCCAAATTCTAAAGGCCCGTCTTGAGCCAGTCATCAGGAAAAACCCCAGGGGAACGTGGGAGGCGTGGGTAAGTGTTTTCTTTATCACCCTTGCCCGGAAAAGGGCAGATACACCCAGGTGGGTCAAATCCTGCGTGCATGGACCAATTTGTGGTGCCCTTTCAAGGACAAAACATTTCTTAACATTACTTCTGCTTTTCCAAAAGAGTAAGAGAGATGTCTGTGTTCCCTGCAATGTGACTTTATTTCAGAGCCCAGTCTCACACAGAGCATGATGACAGCATAAGTAATAAGTGTTAGTCACTCAGTTGTGTCTAACTCTTTGTAACCCCATGGACTGTAGCCCACCAGGTTCCTCTGTCCATGGAATTCTCCAGGCCAGAATACTGGAGTGAGTTGCTATTTCCTTCTCCAAGGGATCTTCCCTACCCAGAGATGGAACCCAGGTTTCCTGCCTTGCAGTCAGATTCTTTACCATCTGAGCCACCAAGGAAGCCCTGATGACAGCAGAGGGTCTAAACGGAAACACACCCAGTATTGCTGCGCTGCCCTGTCACTGCCCAGGCCCCCTGGGCCTGTGCCCTGGTGCCTCAAGGCCTCGGTTTTCTCACCAGAGCAACAGAGACAACAGCAGTCCTAATATCAAAAGATTACTCTATTTTAATAACTTTATAATAATTATTTAATTAATATAATTATATTAAATATAATAAGCTATATTTAATTAATATAATGATTAATTATTTTGTTTTTATTATTATAGCCATTAGTAGAATTATTCCCAACCCCACCCAGTTTATTCCAGCAGGGAAGCTGACATAATACACTGAGACAGCCATTCAAATTATTTGGGAAAAAGTCAGGGTAAGAATACATACATGAAAAAAAAAAGAATACATACATGCATATACACATATACATATATGTGTGTATAAAAATAGATATACATACCTGTGTGCATACCTAATGTACATAAGTGCATGAATGCGGCCTAGCCCGTTTTCTAATTTAAAAAGCCAAAAAGAAACACTGATGTATAGAACAGTCTTATGGACTCTGTTGCAGAGGGAGAGGGTGGGAAGATTTGGGAGAATGGCATTGAAACATGTATACTACTATCATGTATGAAACGAGTTGCCAGTCCAGGTTCGATGCACGATACTGGATGCTTGGGGCTAGTGCACTGGGACGACCCAGAGGGATGGTATGGGGAGGGAGGAGGGAGGAGGGTTCAGGATGGGGAACACATGTAAGCCTGTAGCAGATTCACTTTGATATTTGGCAAAACGAATACAATTTGTAAAGTTTAAAAATAAAATAAAATTTTTTTAAAAAGCCAAAAAGGGTGAAAAAATAATAAACTTCATACTACAATCTCAAAAAATAGAGAGTCCTGGAGTACAGCCAGCAGCTGCCTTTAAGCGCCTCCCTTGGAAAGCCTGACCTGTGGCTTGTATGGCCGTGAATCTCACTCCAGGGGAACCTAGATACAGAGCTCAGTGCAAACTAGAGGAAGCAAGCCCCTCATGGAAGGCCTTTCTCTTGCTTTCCCCAAACTTTTATTTCTTTGTAACCAATGATCTCTTCCAGATTTCAGAAGCCTACAAAGAATCCATCAGTCTCTCCACTACTGGATATTTCAAGTAAAGGACATTCTTGTTTTGGCTTAGATTACACTTAGGCAAGGATGGTGTGCACTCAGCTATCTGACCAAGTGCCCTGAGAGCCCTGGAGCTCTTCTGGGCCCCTTGTCAACCCTCAGCCCTGGGTCATGGGGTGCGAAGGGAGGTGGGGGAGGACCAAGGACTCCCAGGGTCCGCCATGCTATTAACCAACCAGAAGGGACGCCATAGCTCCGTACATGCCACTCTGACCATCCCAGCAACTGTGCAGTGGAGGGCAGGGGTGGGACACCAGGGGACCTTCTCCCCACGTCTGCGGTGGTTCTCTTGCAACTCTGATCACTACCACCCCACTCTCAGGAAATGGGAAGAGAAGCATCAGCCACAGGGTGGGTGCTCTCTTCATCTCCAGGACCCAGAGCTCAGCAGGCGTTCAGTCCACTAGTGGGGAAAATGCCTTTTCTTTTCACTCCTGACTTCTCTTCTCAGAGGCTACCAGACAAATATGGACTGGAAGAAGGGGGAAGGTAACGCTTTCCCATATTTTGTTTATGGAGCATCCTGTTCCGAGGTTGAAGTCGACTGTCTCACAGGGGCTCATAAGGTAAAGAGCGGCGTTTGTGTTCACCATCTTCACAAACATAGTTTTCTGTGCTGTAAAGGTTCTCCCAGTGGAAGCACCAGGGACAGATACATAATTGGAGTCCAGATCTATTTTAAGTAAACAGTGTTTCCCATTGTGCATTTTCTCTCATGTGTTTTCAGCTCCTTAGGACTGACATCTTCATGGATGCTGCTTTCAGCATAAACCCAGCTGTGGACATTGGACAGGTGCGTGATACCCGAACTGCCGCCACAGGGGCTTTTGGTCAGTTCCCTTTAGAAAATTCTTTCCCAGAGTCCTCTAAATGTTGTTTATGCCTGATACAAGAATTCTACAATATACAGTATACACTGCACACACAAATAGATAAGATATTGGAAGAATATTCAAGAAAAAGTTGTCTTTTCTTCAGTGGTTGCCTTTATGGCAGGAATATGTATGATTTCTAATTTAGCTTTCTGATTTAGCCTCAGTTCCATTCAGTTCAGTTGCTCAGTTGTGTCCGACTCTTTGTGACCCTATGGACTGCAGCACACCAGGCTTCCCTGTCCATCACCAACTCCCAGAGCTTGCTCAAACTCATGTCCATCAAACTAATGTCCATCAAGTTGGTGATGCCATCCAACCATCTCATCCTCTGTCATCCCCTTCTCCTCCTGTCTTCAATCTTTCCCAGCATCAGGGTCTTTTCAAATGAGTCAGTTCTTCGCATCAGGTGGCCAGTGTATTGGAGTTTCAGCTTCAGCATCAGTCTTTCTGATGAATATTCAGGACTGATTTCCTTTAGGATAGACTGGCTTGATCTCCTTGCAGTCCAAGGGACTCTCAAGAGTCTTATCCATCATCACAGTTCAAAAGGATCAATTCTTCAGCACTCAGCTTTCTTTATGGTCCAACTCTCACATCCATACATGACTACTAGAAAAACCGTAGCTTTGATTATATGGACCCTTGTCAGCAAAGTAGTATCTCTGCTTTTTAATATGCTGTCTAGGTCGGTCATAGCTTTTCTTCCAAGGAGAAAGTGTCTTTTACTTTCATGGCTGCAGTCACCAACTTCAAGAGTCTGTCACTGTTTCCATTGTTTCCATGAAGTGATGGGACCAGATGCCATGATCTTTGCTTTTTGAATGTTGAGTTTTAAGCCAGCTTTTTCCCTTTCCTCTTTCACTTTCATCAAGAGGCTCTTTAGTTCCTCTTCACTTTCTGTCCTAAAGGTGGTGTCATCTGCATATCTGAGGTTATTGATATTTCTCCCAGCAATCTTGATTCCAGCTTGTGCTTCATCCAGCCTGGCATTTCTCATGATGTAGTCTGCATATAAGTCAAATAAGAAAGGTACAGTATACAGTCTTAACATACTTCTTTCCCAATTTGGAACCAGTCCATTGTTCCATGTCCAATTTTAACTGTTGCTTCTTGATCTGCATACATATTTCCAAGGCAGGTGAGGTGGTGTGGTATTCCCATCTTTTGAAGAATTTTCCAGTTTGTTGTGATCCACACAATTTCAAGAAGTAAATGTTTTTCTGGAATTCTCTTGCTTTTTTGATGATCCAAAAGAAGTTGGCAATTTGATCTCTGGTTTCTCTGCCTTTTCCAAATCCAGCTTGAACATCTAGAAGTTTTTGGTTCATGTACTGTTGCAGCCTAGCTTGGAGAATTTTGAGCATTACTTTGCTAGCATGTGAGATGAGTGCAATTGTGTGGTAGTTTAAACATTCTTTGACATTGCCTTTCTTTGGAATTGGGATGAATACTGACCTTTTCCAGTCCTGTGGCCACTGCTGAGTTTTCCAGATTTGCTGGCATATTGAGTGCAGCACTTTCACAGCATCATCTTTTAGGATTTGAAACAGCTTAGTTGGAGTTCCATTACCTCTACTAGCTTTGTTCATAGCAATGCTTCTTAAGGCCCACTTGACTTTGCATTCCAGGATGTCTGGTTCTAGGTGAGTGATCACACCATCATGGTTATCTGGGTCATTAAGATCTTTTTTGTATAGTTCTTCTGTATATTCTTGCCACCTCTTCTTAATATCTTCTGCTTCTGTTAGGTCCATACTGTTTCTGTCCTTAATTGTGCCCATCTTTGCATGAAATGTTCCCTTGATAACTCTAATTTTCTTGAAGAGATCTCTGCTGCTGCTAAGTCGCTTCAGTCGTGTCTGACTCTGTGCGACCCCATAGACGGCAGCCCACCAGGCTCCTCTGTCCACGGAATTCTCCAGGCAAGAATACTGGAGTGGGTTGCCATTTCCTTCTCCCTGAAGAGATCTCTAGTCTTTCCCATTCTGTTATTTTCCTCTATTTCTTTGCATTGATCACTTAAGAAGACTTTCTTATCTCTCCTTGCTATTCTTTGGAAGTCTGCATTCAGATGGATATATCTTTCCTTTTCTCCTTTGCCTTTAGCTTCTCTTTTTCTCAGCTATATGTAAGGCCTCCTCAGACAACCACTTTGCCTTTGCATTTCTTTTTCTTGGGGATAGTTTTGATCACCGTCTCCTGTACAATGTTATGAACCTCCGTCTGTAGTTCTTCAGGCATTCTATCGGATCTAATCCCTTGAATCTATTTGTCCCTTCCACTGTATAATCATAAGGGATTTGATTTAGGTTACACCTGAATGGTCTAGTGGTCTTTGCTACTTTCTTCAATTTAAGTCTGAATTTTGCAATAAGGAGTTCATGATCTGAGTCCTCAGTGGACATTAATGTGTTCATAATTAGGGAACATTATATAAATACCTAATAGAAAGTTACAACAGTATTCATATTAATATTGGTTTTAAGTAGACCACAATGTAGCAAAATAGAAGGGAAAAAGAAATGCTTAAAGTTTTTCCCCTCTTGCTGAATTTCTGATTTTTATCTCACAAATAAAATGAACATGACCAAAGGCTTTTTAAATTTAGAGTTAAAACCTTTCCAGCTGTTGGCATACTTTGCTTTTTTTCTAGCCTCTAACTCACAGTGGGTTCCCACAAACCAGCAGCATCAGCCCACCTGAAACCTACCAATCAGCCCCGTGACAGGGAGTCAGCTAGTCCATTCCACACCTGAGGAACAGTCTACACCCGCTGAGCAGCTTGGCTTCACACCCGACAGACCTGTGGTGCTTTAGTATGCAAACAGCTTCCCGCTGTCCTAAGTCCTAGGTTTATATAGTCCTGGTTTGTATAGATTGATGTACTTTATAAGGAACAGATGGGCCACTCGGTATTTCTCAAAATGTGATCCTCAGAGTCTGCAACAGAAGATCTGTAGAGTTTATTGGAAATGAGGATCCCTGGCCCACCCAGGCCCAGACTAGCTCCATCATAACTTTGCTAGGCTGGGACTGGATTCCCCACTTTTTTTTTTTAAATTATTTATTATAATTGGAGGCTAATTACTTTACAATATTGTGGTGGTTTTTGCCATACATCGACATGAATCAGCCACTTCTGTACATGTGTCCCCCATCCCAAACCCCCTCCCACTCCTCTCCCCATCCCATCCCTCTGGGTTGTCCCAGTGCATCGGCTTTGAGTGCCGTTTCATGCATCGAACCTGGACTGGTCATCTATTTCACATATGGTAATATACATATTTCAGTGCTATTCTCTTAAATCATCCCACCCTTGCCTTCTTCCACAGAGTCCAAAAGTCTATTCTTTGTATCTTTTTTGCTGTCTCACATATACGGTTGTCATTACCACCTTTCTAAATTCCATGTATATATGTTAATATACTGCATTGGTGTTTCTCTTTCTGACTTACTTCACTCTGTATAATAGGCTCCAGTTTCACCCACCTCATTAGAACTGATTCAAATGTATTCTTTTTAATGGCTGAGTAATACTCCATTGTGTATATGTACCACTGCTTTCTTATCCACTCGTCTGCTGATGGACATCTAGGTTGCTTCCATGTCCTGGCTACTATAAACAGTCCTGCGATGAACACTGGGGTACACATGTTTCTTTCGATTCTGATTTCCTTGATGTATATGCCCAGCAGTGGGATTGCTGGGTTATATGGCAGTTCTATTTCCAGTTTTTTAAGGAATCTCCACACTGTTCTCCATAGTGGCTGTACTAATTTGCATTCCCACCAACAGTGTAAGAGGGTTCTCTTTTCTCCACACCCTCTCCAGCATTTATTGTCTGTAGATTTCTGGATAGCAGCCATTCTGACCGGCGTGAGATGGTATCTCATTGTGGTTTTGATTTGCATTTCTCTGATAATGAGTGATGTTGCACATTTTTTCATGTGTTTGTTAGCCATCTGTATGTCTTCTTTGGAGAAATGTATGTTTAGTTCTTTGGCCCATTTGGAATTAAGCTGCATGAGCTGTTTGTACATCTTTGAGATTAATTCTTTGTCAGTTGCTTCATTTGCTATTATTTTCTCCCGTCCTGAAGGTTGTCTTTTCACCTTGCTTATAGTTTACTTCATAGTACAAAAGCACTTTTAACCTGAAATTCACTGCAAGCGGGTAAGGCTTAGGAACCACAAGCCCCACCTCCCATTCCCTTTTCTTCCCTTCCTCCCAGCTCATTCCTGCCTCTTCATTGCTTAAGCAGAGGCAAAAAGGGAGAGGTCATGATCAGGAAAATCTTGCATTTTTTCCATTGGAAAAGGAAAGAAAACCACAAGTGGGTTAAACTGCAACTCTTGGAATTTGATCTTTTCCTTAGGGACAAGCATTTGGAAATATTCAAATTTAGTGTTTAAATTTGTTTATCTTATTCTGTAATTTTACATTTCAATAAAATGCAAACTCTACTTCAATTTTTAACCTCCAGGAAAATACTCCTTTTAAACGAGACCTTCCTTTTCCTAAGAACACAGTCATTTGTAAACAGGACACAGCATGGCTTTAATTTTAAAATATTTAATTTAATAAAAATATTTCTTCCAGCCCACCTTGTTTAACACTGATCTACTCTCCATAGTAATTTATAAAAGGAAATAATGAAGTGCAGAAATTATAATAAATACAATGTCAAGGTTCCATTTATTCTAGTTCATGTTCCTTTAATGTTAGCTTCTTTATTTTTTTTAATTGCTTTTAACTGCTTTTTTTTAATTGGAGGACAATTGCTGTACAATGTTGTGTTGATTTCCGCCGTACAACAAGGTGGATCAGCCATAAGTATACATACATCCCCCTCCCTCTTGAGCCTCTCTTCCACCCCCACCCCATCCCACCCCTCCAGGTTGTCACAGAATACCAGGTTGGGTGTTCTGTGTTATACAACAACTTCCCTTTAGATACCTACTTTACATACAGTAATGTCTGTTTCAATGCTACTCTCTCAATTCATTGAACCTAGAGTAGTCTGTTATACAGAGTGAAGTAAGTCTGAAAGAGAAAAACAAATATCATATGTTCACCCATATATATGGAATCTAGAAAAATGGTACTGATAAACCTCTTTGCAGGGCAGGAATAGAGAGGCAGACACAGAGAACAGACATGTGAACCTGAGAGGGGAAGGAGAAGGTGGGACAAGTTAAGACAGTAGCTTCTTTTACAAGTAATTCAACAGACATTTTACTGAAAATCCATGTACCAGGCACCATGAATAAGACAGAATACAGGAAGGTCAGGCCCCAGTGTACTTACAAGCTAGTGAGAGTGAAGCAAGAGCAAAAACAGAACAGAGAGTATACAGGGAAAATGCCCTCTGATCCCACCTTGATAGGGTAACTTGTTCAAGATGCTGCGAACCTGGATGAGGCAGTTCCTAAGTCCACCCAGGATGGACTTGGATGGTTGGAGGACCCAAAAGTCTCCAAAGAGGCAGTTGTTCTTTGACTGGACTTGGAGGATGAATAGGCATTTGCCAGGTGGACAAGCGGAGTGGTGAACAATGAAGAGAGTAAACTGCTTTACAAAGACTTGGAGGTCCTGGGAATTCCTGGTGGTCCAGTGGTTAGGACTTGGTGCTTTCACTCTCCTGACCTGGGTTCAATTCCTGGTTGGGAAACTAAGATCCCAAAGCCTCATGAGCGTGGCCAAAAAAATATACACACACACAAAAACCATCAAGACTTGGAGATCTGAATGAATCTGGTGGATTTGGCACGTTACCCAGAATTTGAGAAGTGTCAGGTCCCTGGAGGGTGGGGTCTCTGGTGAGAAGAGCTGGGGATGAGACCAGGCTACCTCTGGATGGCAGGCTCCAGATCCTGGGGACCATTCATAAAGCCACCACAGTGCCTTCAAGAGTGGCTTACTATAGTGCAGAGCTCCATTTTCAGTCACATTGGAACACTTATTCAAGCAATATCACATAGTTATGAACTGGAATTTTTGCCAGTAGATTGAAGGAGCATTTGTCCAAGGCATGGGATTCTATACCATAGAAGAGCTGAAATACTCTCCAGAAGGCGTGCTTTACTCTCGAAGTCCAGATGACTACAAAATCCCCACCGTCACTGAAATACCTGAAGAGTTCAATGTCACTTTGGTGCGTTCCCAAAATCCCATCGCCATCTACTCGTCCAAGGTAAGAACCCAAGACCTCTATGTGAGTTTGTTAGGGCTGCCTTAACAAAATACTACAGACTGGGTTGCTTAAACAATGGAGATACATTTTCTCACGGTTCTGGACGTTGGGGTCCAAGATGAAGATGTAATTTCTTTTGAAGCCTCTATTTGGCTGGCAGATGTACACCTTCTCCCCGTGCCTTTATATGATCATGGGTTTATCATATACTAAATGTGTCTCTGTGTCGTAACATTTTTTTTCTTAAAAGGACACCAGTCATACTGGATTGGGGTCTACCCTAAAAATCTCATTCCTTAATTATCTTAAACCTAATTATCTTAAATTTAATTATCTTAAACTTAATTATCTCTCTAAAGACCTTATCTCCAAATATGGTCACAGTCTGAGGTAGTCAGGGTTAAGACTTCAGCATCTGAATTTGAGGAGGCACAATTCATCCCATAACAACCTACTCTGTCAATAAATAGTAAAATAGGGACTTCCCTGGTGGGCCAGTGGCTAAGACTCTGTGTTCCCAATGCAGAGGGTCAGGGTTTGACCCCTGGTCAGGGAACCAGATCCCCGATGCAGCAACTGGGAGGATTCACATGCTACAACTAAAGATCCTGTGGACCATGACTAAGGTCCAGCCCAGCCAAATAAATAAAAATAATTTTTTTAAAAAAAGAAATATAAGCAGTCCCGTGAATTCACTTAACCCTTGCAATTACAAATCCCAAAAGAAGGGAAAAAAAGCAAACATTCACTGACTTCAGAAGCCCAAGTAGAGTCTTCACTCTCGGGCTGTTGTTCAGTTGCTCTCAGGAGAGATTATAAAATGAGTTTGAATCAGACAAGAAGGGCCAAGGAGTAAGCAGACATCTTGGGTCATTATGCTAAGTGCCACCATGAGATTAAACTGAAGTAGACATATTTCACTGGCCCTGGACCTTCTTTTCTGCAACCTTCCCACGCCCTCCAGACTCAAATCTTTCTTATCTACACTGCCTCTCCCCTCGCTCTCCCCAAGTCAGGATAAACTTTCACACAAGCTTCTCACTGACAGTTTACTCTGAGGTGTTAATGCCACAAATACAGGAGGTGTTGACCCCAGGCTCCATAGAGCCAACGAGCTCTCACTGGCTCATAAAGACTTAGGGCAAGGTCCTCAAACACGTGTGGAAAACAGACAACTTCTCCAATGGAAGTTCTGTTCTCTGACCACATCTGGCCAGACAGATGGCAACTTTAACCTCAGGCTTTCAGAGAATTCGCTTTCTTTATTAGGAGTAGGTCAGGTTGGGAGGAAGGTGAGACTTCCTGTCCAAATGATCTCTACCTCCACTTCGCCAGACATTGACCAGGGACATTGCCAAAGACCATCCTGACACAGGGCACAGCCCAGGCCCTCAGGACCTAGCCACCTCTCTGCCCGGTCTACTGCCTGCTCTCCCTGCCTCCCCTCTCCTCAGAGGAAAACCCTCCTTCTGCCAGCTCCTCCTCTCCCTCTCTCCCCTACATTTGCTTCAGAGAGAACACCACAGACTGGGATAGCCTTTATCTGCTTGGGCCCTTGGACCTATCTCTCCACTAAGGCCCTGGACACAGACCAAGGACCAGAACACGCTGAAGAAAGAAAGAGGAAAAATTAGTAAAAAGAAGCATTGCTGAATTATTCAGCATGTAATGCCACCACATCGTTCATTCAAAAGCACCCAACACACAGTCAAGGAAGTTAACACATACAAAGACTTCCACAGTCCACCCTCCAGGGGCAACCATCTCACTGTCTTTCAAGCTCAACTACAAATATTATTGTTGTTTTGTTGTGGTCTTGAGTTCAGTGAAAATACTCTGGAGCTGCAGTTGGAGTATCCTAGAGGGCCCTGAGGGCTTCTGTCTCCAGAACTTTACCTGGGTGGGGGGAGGTGCGGTGGGGGGGCAGGGAGAGACAGATTTTAGCTGTCCACTGTCCTGATGCCCCTGGGACATTTTCAGGAGCCACTCTGAGGAGGACCCCACACACACACAAATCAGCAGGCGGGGGAGTGATGGCGGGAGTGGGGAGGGTGGGAAGCAGGGGGGTAGGGTGGGAATTTGATTCTGGTAATTCTGATGCAATACATTCAGAGGGCTGTAAAATCAGGAGGAGTGAGTGTGTATGTGTGTGTGTGTGTACATAAATTAGTCCTAAAAGAACCATGCAATTCTGATAGCCTTTTACCCTCCTTCTCAGGGGTTAGGTGAGGCTGGAATGTTCCTGGGATCCTCCGTGTTGTTCGCCATATATGATGCCGTAGCTGCTGCCCGCAGAGAGAGGGGGCTGACCAAGACTTTCACCCTGAGTAGCCCAGCAACCCCTGAGTTGATTAGAATGACTTGTGTGGATCAGTTCACTGACATGGTAAGGCTGGTGAGGAGAGCTCCCTGTTAGAATCACCCCTTATGTGAACTTTCAGGTTCTTGGTATGGATCTGACAACCATGTAAAAATTACAGGGCAAGTTCATCTTTTCCATTGAAAATTCTCATTCTGGCTTCACTTACTACTTCTTATATGCTTCAAACTGCAAATACAGCGGCAAAGTGAGCGACCCTCTTCAAATGATGGTTTAAAGTTTCAGATCCCAAATAAAAGCACACAACTGACCCAGTGCTCATATCAAATGGACATGCTAGGTTACTTTAAACATTTTGTAAGATGAAATTGACGTGCTATTTTCATTACCTTAATAACTAAATTAGATTAAATAGACATCAGATCTGGTCAATTATTCTGAAAATATCTGTTAAGCAAACTAATAAAAATAATTTAAATGAAACTATCAAGTCACGGGGCTTCCCAGGTGGCCCTAGTGGTGAAGAGCCTGCCTGCCAGTGCAAGAGACTCAAGAGGCACGGCTTCAGTCCCTGGGTTGGGAAGATCCCCTGGAGGAGGGCATGGCAACACGCCAGTATTCTTGCCTGGAGAATCCCATGGACAGAGACTAGCAAGTTACAGTCCATAGGGTCGCAGAGAGTCAGACACGACTGAAGTGACTTAGCATGCATGCACATCAAGTCACTGGGCACACTTTGATATGCCCTGTAATCACACACTAATAGATAATAAGTCCATTTTCCAGCTGCTAAAAATACATCTACAACTATCATCAGAGACTGTTTCTATACTGAACTGCTTACTGCAGCCCTAAATGAGTCTCTGGTGTAAAAAAAATTCATCTCCTCAAGATGGAGGAGATACATGCATACTTACAGCTGATTCATGTTGCTATATAGCAAAAACCAACACAACATTGTAAAGCAATTATCCTCCAATTAAAACCTTTTTAAGAATTAGATTGCACTTTATGCCTTTGAAATTACAGGGCTTCTAAATAAGATGAATCTTATCCCAAACATAAGAAGTATATGAGAATAAGGAAATTTAAAACTCAAGGATTGAAAGAAATATGAAAATTATCTAATTTTGATAAGAATAAAATGGATATTGACTTTTCTTTTTTAAAAAAAATTTGTCTTCTGAATTACAACTTATTTCATATAACAACATTTTATTAATAATTTTTTCTTTTGATCTTCTTTAGATTCCCAGAGATGATCCATCAACATTTACACCTTGGTCCATCCATGTGTCTTAATCCTCAGAAAACGTCTTTTCCTCAAAAATTGCAAGAATACATGTTTGACCTTAAATTTTTCAAACCCAAGCAAAATGTAGGTTGGCCCCCAAATTTTCGAGGGTAATTTTAGCATCTTTTCATTATTCTCTGTGGTTTAGACCACTGTATGATTATGTTTTAGGATTCACATTTTCACCAAAATGTATAAGGAAGTTTAGAGTCAAAAATTCTTCTTTTCATTTGTATTATCATGAATATCGACAGCATGAGAATTTTCAACAGTGGTGGAGTTTTCATTACCCAACAACTCAATAGAGACTGCTCGTACTTTGTTCTACACAAGTTTGCTCACCCCCAAAATCATTCACCCCCAAAACTCTTGGGATTCCCCGAAGCCAATGGTGTGCTGGTAGTAGCCAGTTCCTCTCGAAAAATCAATGATTTGTTTTATTTGCCAATTTCCACGTTGTAAATACCCCACGTCAGCCAACTCCAAACCACAGACAAGAGGTCTCTGAAGGCAGAGTTGGAAGAGATGCTTGAAACCTGCTCATGATCTCCAACTTGAAAGCCCAGCACAATCCTTGGTTTCTGCCATTCCTCCCATGCAGCCCATGTAGATGCGGCTCAGAGAGGTAAACTATCCAGAGCCTCCAGCGGGTCCTCGTCTGCCATGAGCCATGCTCATGGCACCATGTCTTCCTTACCTGGGAAACAGCACAGAGGAAAACGGCTCTCTCAGATCACCCTGGTGTCCCTTCTTTTGGCTTAGTGTCTAAAAGGTGAAATCAGAGCCCCCTTCCTTTTGCCATCAAAGGGCCACAAAATCCTCAGGGTTCTCTTTCAGTTATTTCTTAGCTATTTTACATTGCATTTTCCTGAGGAAATGTAGTCTTATGCCAGAGAAGATGTTCAGTCTCCTGTGAAGTTTGAAAACACGAATAAACTAAATCATTTGTTGGGATCTGTGTGCTAGGTATTAAAGCTCTGCATTTGCGTAGAGAATGGACATGGAGGGAAGGAGAGGGTGGGATGAACTGAGACAGTAGCATTGACCTATATACAATATCATGTGTAAAATGGCTAGCTAGTGGGAGGCTGCTGTATAGCACACAGAGCTCAACTCAATGCTCTGTGGTGACCTGGAGGGATGGGATGGGGGTGCTGGGAGGGAGGCTCAAGAGGGACAGGATATACGTATACACATAGCTGATTCACCTTGCTGTACAACAGAAACCAACACAACATTGTAAAGCAATTATATTCCAATTTAAAAAAAAGCTCTGCATTTATTAATAGTAATTTTGTGGTGGAAGAATAAGTTTGTAGCAACTCTTTGTGTGTGTGTAAAACTAGACTGGAAGAAGAGAAGGTTGGCAAATAGAAAGGAAAGGCTCACCAGTCAGCCTCTTATTCTGTGAGAAGTAGGGGTGTGTGTGTATGTGTGTGTACATGTGTTTTTAACTGTCTTTTAATTCACCTGCTAAGTCACTTTAGTCGTGTCTGACTCTGTGTGACCCCATAGACAGCAGCCCACTAGGCTCCTCTGTCCCTGGGATTCTCCAGGCAAGAACACTGGAGTGGGTTGCCATTTCCTTCTCCAATGCATGAAAGTGAAAAGTGAAAGTGAAGTCGCTCAGTCGTGTCTGACTCTTCTCGACCCCATGGACCGTAGCCTACCAGGCTCCTCCGTCCATGGGATTTTCCAGGCAAGAGTACTGGAGTGGGGTGCCATTGCCTTCTCCATTAATTCACCTAGTAATCTAAATTACCTGGAACCCAGCCCACAAAAACTCTTTGTCCCAGGCAAAACAGTAAAAATAAGGTAGCTGATATATTTTTCTAGCAGTAAAATAGGAAAGACACATTCATCACAAACATAATTTTAAGAGTGTTATACTTCCTAGACTGTGTGAACAAGACTTCTGATAACAGAAACTGGATTTTTACAAAATAAATCTGATCACTTCAGTAGTATTTAGTTAAGTAGAAGAACTAGAGTTGGGGAGGAAGAATTTATAAAAATAGTACAGTTTAATGGATAGCAAGTTTCAAATATAAGATTGCTATATTGATGCCTTTAAAATTTGACAGTTTATATTATAAACAATCTATATTACTAATTTAGATAAATATCTGTTATTGTGTGTCTAATTTTAGATGTTATTACAGTGATAGTTGTATGAGAAATGTAAAATACAAGCTTTCAGCCAGAGGACTCAGTAAACAGTCAAGCATACTCTGAGTGATAGAGTACATGATCATTATTAATTCTGGGCAAAGCTGCTAGTGCTTGTCACTCATAGAAACTTACCTTTACTACTGCTTAACTGTAAGCTCAGTAAAAGTTTGTCAGAACAGAAATAATATTATGTGGCAGGTACTATGCTTGCTGCCTTTTTCCTTTCAACTTAAAAGACACACAAGGCCCAACTGTCTTACTTCTCCTGGACCGAAAGTTTATGATAGAACAGTTTTGTGCAACCTTACAAAATACTAGAGAAATGGAGTTGAGTGAATAGTGGCTGGGAGGGATTTGATTTCATTTCAGTATCTTGACCCTGCAGCACCGGGCATGATCTTGGCTTTTAGAAATGGGGGAGGTCAAAAAGAGGGAGAGAGTAAATGCTTGGATATAAGAATGCTTGGATATCTACATTGTTTCTTTCAAGGGAAAATCTTTAACTCCTCCTCGCTTGATACTTTTTATGGTGTAAATTAGCCATATTCTTAACACTATCAGAGCCAGGGGATCACAAGTTGACTTTTCTGAAAGAAAGTGCTGAGACAGAGTTTAGGGAGCACGATGTTTCTTAGGGCTCAATACTTTGGCCAACTGATGTGAAGAGCTGACTTATTAGAAAAGACCCTGACACTGGGAAAGATTGAAGGCCAGAGGAGAAGAGGACGAAAGAAGATGAGATGGTTGGATGGCATCACCGACTTGATGGACATGAGTTTGAGCAAGCTCTGGGAGATGGTGAAGGACAGGGAGACCTGGCGTGCTCAGTCCATGGGGTCACGAAGAGTCAGACACGACTGAACGACTGAACGACAACCTGGGAAGGAAAGGCTGAGGAAGCAGAACTGGGCAGAGGGAGAAGTCTAACTGATAGAGGTCCCTCTAAGCATCAGGACCCTAGCAGGGAGCCCTGGACCGAGCACTGACCCATGGAGCAGTCCTGCTCAGGCTGAAATGGACAGGCCTGTATATCTCCTAGTGACTGGTTCACTGACTACAGGCCTGCCCTGGAAAAGCTTAACCTTGAACAAAGAAACTCCTCTGCTCTAAGGAGACCCCGAGGGCACTGACAGCTGGAGACCACACTCCAACAACACTCCCTACAGCCGGGTGGCAGGTCCTTCCAGGAAGGGGAACTGAGAATCTCACCTCCAGTCTACCACACACATCTCCCAAAGTGATCCTCCCTGATTCATGAGTTTATTAACATGCAAATTCTACATAGGTGTATGTTGTAACTCACAGTTATACATTGGATTAATTACCTTTATAAAAAAGAATAATTCTGATACTTTTGAAATGTGGTGTTGGAGAAGACTCTTGAGAGTCCCTTGGACTGCAAGGAGATCCAACCAGTCCATCCTAAAGGAAATCAGTCCTGAATAGTCATTGGAAGGACTGATGCTGAAGCTGAAACTCCAATACTTTGGGTACCTAATATGAAGAACCAACTCTTTGGAAAAGACCCTGATGCTGGGAAGATTGAAGATGGGAGGAGAAGGGGACAACAGAGGATGAGATGGTTTGATGGCATCACCAACACGATGGACATGAGTTTGACTAGGCTCCAGGAGTTGGAGATGGCCAGGGAAGCCTGGCGTGCTGCAGTTCATGGGGTCACAAAGAGTCAGACACGACTGAGCGACTGAACTGAATCAAATTCTACCTTCAAAGAAATACACAATTTATGTATATATAACATTTCAATATTTTAAGTTAGTACTTGCCCCAGAAATTTCATATCATTTGTTTGCTATATGCTTTCCTTACTTATTCAGTTGAATTTGATTAAATTCAGTTATTATCACACTGTACCAGATGATGTTATTCATTACAAATAAAACCTCAGGGAAAAAATATGAGGTTTTAAAACTCATTGTTGTTGTGTAGCCACTAAGTCTTGTCTGCTTCTATTGCCACCCCATTGTAGCCTGCCAGGCTCCTCTGGCCATGGGATTTTCCAAGCAAGAATACTGGAGTGAGTTGCCATTTCCTTCTCCAGGGGATCTTCCCGACCCAGGGATTGAACCCAGGTCTCCTGCATTGCGGTGAATTCTTTACCGCTGAGCCACAGGGAAGCCTTTTTAAAACTCTTACCTAAATTTTATTATCTAGAAACTGATACTAGGTCAAGAAAATTAATTTGCTCTGAACCAGTAAATGACTGGGTAGAAGTGTTCAAGAAGGTACAATTTCCTGCAGAGCTCTACAACTCTGAGCCCTGGTTGACAGGTATAAGAGCAGAAGTATTATATTAATAAGAAAAGACAAATTTTGTTGTTAACATTTGCCTGATATGTCTTTCACCCATCTATATTTGATCATTTCCTTTTTCACTTTAAACATGTTTCTTAGTACACACACTTACACACATATATAAATACATACATATATACATGTATGCATGCTAAGTCACTTCAGTCATGTCTGACTCTTTGCAACTTCATGGACTGTATGTAGCCCACCAGGCTCCTCTGTCCATGGGGACTCTCCAGGCAAGAATACTGGAGTGGGTTGCCATTCCCTTCTCCAGGGGATCTGCCCAGCCCAGGGATCAAAACTATATCTTTTATGTCTCCTGTATTGGCAGACAGGTTCTTTACTACTAGTGCCACTTCAGAAGCCCTGTATATCTATATATATCTTAGTGTATATATATACGTATACATATACATGTGGCATGTACATATAGATAGTATATGCTAGGTTTGGGGTAATTTTTCTCATCAAATTTCTAGTCATCATTTTTAAATGGTAATCCATTTCATTTGTGCCTTATAATTGTTTCAAGTGTTCAATTTTTCTATTTATTTATACATATAATAAATAACAAGTTATATAATTAATGTCCTATGTTTTTATTATTCAGACTTGCACTCCCCTTCACCTTTCTTATCAGGGTTGTTTTTTGTGTGATCCTTCTCCTCAGGTAAGGCGGTTGTTACCCAGGCAGGAATACTTATTTCCACCAACAGGGTCTCCAGTGCCCTTCTCTCCTCTCAGAAACCAACCTACAGCTGCTAGTCTCCTGCCCTCTAGCGTCCAATGTGGCAGCAAGCACTTCGATGCCAGACTGAGTCTTTTTCCTTCATAGAAAACTTGATCTTTCAACCTGAAGTGCAGTGAAAGTCGCTCTGTCGTGTCTGACTCTTCGTGACCCCATGGACTATAGAGTCCATGGAATTCTCCAGGCCAGAATACTGGCGTTAGTAACCATTCCTTTCTCCAGGGGATCTTCCCAACCCAGGAATTGAACCAGGGTCTCCTGCACTGCAGGAGGATTCTTTATCAACTGATTTCTTTAAACCTAATACCTTGTAAGAAATTCTTTTTATCCTCAGAGTTCCAAGATGCTGTCAGCGGATGTCAGGTGTGTGTCTTTTTCTTTAACCTAGCGTGGAACTTGAGGAGAATGCCCAGTCTCTAGACTCAGATCTCTCTCAGCTCACAGAAAGTGTCTTCAAGTGTTCATGGTTGCTTCTCCTCCACCTCTTCCTTTTACTCCTTTAGCTGTCCTGTTCTTCAGGCTTTATCTCTCCCATCTAGGCTCCAGGTCTCATTTCTTTCTTTAAGATTGCTTCTTCTGCATGTCTTTACTCTGTGCTCGGGTTTATGTATTGCACTTTGTTTTCCAAGTCACTAATGTGGGTTTCCTTGTCTCTCCCAAACTGGTGGTGGCTGCCAGCATTCCTTGGTGTTCCCTGGCTTATAGACACATCGCTCCAATCTGCCTCCATCGACTGAATTGTTAGTTGGTTGGTTGGTTTTTTCCCTTGAGAAAGTCTTGAGGGCAAGGGTTGTCTTAGTCCATTGGAGATGACAATAGTATGTTCTGTTTTGAATGATCCTCTCTCTAACTCTCGGGTATGTATGAATTCCCAAGGGCTGCTCTAACAAAATACCGTACACTGGCTGGCTTAAAACAACAGATATTCATCTTCTCACTGTTCTGAAGGCTATAAGTCTGAAATCACAGTGTCAAAGGGTCATTCTTCCCCTGAATGCTGAGAGACAGTCTTTCTTGCCTCTCTAGGTTGTGGTGGTTGCCTGCGGTCCTCAGTGTTCCCTGGCCTAAGGATACATCAGTCTCTGCCTTCATCCTCAGACGTCTGTTTCCCTCCCTGTATGTCTGTCTCCAAATCTATCTCTCCTTATAAGGACACCAGTCACTGGATTTAGAGCCCACCCTAGTCCAGTGTGACCCATCTTCATTTAATTACATCTATGAAGACACTGTTTCCAAATAAGATCACAATTGGGAAATGCATGCAGCTCAGTCCCCAACTGGCCTCCTTAAAATTTTATTTGTCGGCTCACTGGGCTCCCACCTAGTTACTGGGATACCTAAAAGGCAACAGATTATAGAAGCCAACATGTTCCTGATCCACCCCATGGGCTGGTAGGACAGAAGCAGGGCCAGTGCCCTGCTTAGGAGACTAGAGGTGGCCACACAGCCCTACAGCCCCTTGATTCCCCTCATAATTGCCCAGACACATGGGAAGGAAGGGCTCAGACAGCCCATGTGGCCCCTGATCTCCTATTCACACCAAAGTCAAATATCCTCTCCATGCTTCACCCACAACCCAGAGGACAGCTGTCCTCCAGATTCATGGTCTTCAAGATAAAGATTTCCAGGTTCTTCCCCAGCCTAGCACTCCTCCCCCACACAGCCCCAGGCCTTACTTCCCACAAGCCTAGCTGGAAGGGGCAGGGAAGGGGTCTCACAGCCAAACAGGCTGAGAATGGGGGGGGGTCTGGAATATGGACATGTAATGACCAACCCAAGGTCATTTAATGACCTGCCTAGGGGGTCTTCAAAGTGACCACTGTCAGTCTGCTTGCCCATGTTCCATCTCTGGGTTTCAAAGAGCTCACACAGAAGGGACACCCCAAAAGCAGTGGCCAGTACTTTCCCATATACATCAGCAGGCAACACTTGTTACAGCTTTTTCCCCAGAAACAGGTGTGTTTGAATTGTTGGGGAGGGCAGTATCATTTCCAACAGTAATCCTTTCATTGGGTAACAGGAATTCTTTGATGTTAACTCCTAAGACCTTTTTTTATAACAAACATACAAGTACCTGGGTCAATAGACGTGGAACTTTTCTCACTCACAAGAACAATCTATTTGAAAGTAATGAAATTCAATCTCCCCCTTTCATTAAATTAAAAAAAAAATCAGTGGTTGCTTTTTCCCCCACTGTTTTGAATAAGATCTGAGAATCAGAAAAACTTGGCAGACATCCTCTTGCCTTTCTACGGGGAACAGCCTTTGGTCACTCTGCCCTGAGTGATCTTTTGACTCAGCTCCCCAGAGCCCCAAGAGCTTCTGAAGGAGAGAAAATGTGAGGACTTTAGGCCTCACCCCAGCCCTCCAGGCTACACAGTGACTTTTTAAAATTTGTTTACACTTCACAGGATACCATTCAAACAAAACTTTCCCCGGCTGAAACATGTTTGGAAAAAGACTTCTCTAAAGCATTTCAAGATAGGTTTCCAGATTCCCAGAAATTAATGAATTTGGTTGCCTAATCCAAAGAATTTAGACCTTCCAACTCTAACACTGTAATCTGACTTCAGTATTCTAACACTGATCTTCTCCATTTAATGCTTGTGCCTTCTGTTGATGCTGAAGGAGTTATTCCTATAAATATTTTTTTTATGAATACTTGTTCCTTTTTAAAATTATTTGTTGATTCATGTGGCATACAGGATCTTTAGTTGCAGCATGCAAACTCTTATTTGCAGCAGATGGGATCTAGTTCCCTGACCAGGGATTGAACCCCGGCCCCCTGCATTGGATGTGCAGAGTCTTAGCCACTGAACCACCAGGGAAGTGTTCTTATAAATATGTTCAAACAACATGCTTTTTGTTGGCAGTGGCCATGCTCCTGTAAATGGGAACCATGTGCTCTTTGCAAGCACTGGCTACCCTGTTTTAAAGGGCAGAGTAAGGGAATTCCCTAACAATCCAGTGGTGAGGACTCCATGCTTCTACTGCTAGAAGTCCAGGCCAAAAAATAACAAATGACAAGGACAGGGTAAGATAGTGAACCCACTGTGGACCCATAACAATGCCTGTGTCAGTCTTGCCCTCAGCGGAAGCAGCCAGAGGAAGGGCTTCTCCACATGCCCCTTTCCCTCTCTTTGCTCCGCTCCATTCCCATTTCTCATGGAATCAGCTCCTAGTCCCTTCCTCAGGGAGGCCTTCTCTGATTCCTCTCCCCAAACAAAGCTAATCTCCCTGTTCTATGCTTCTCACAATGGTTGATTTCAGTTACGTGTAAATTGTTTCTCATATGAACCATAAAGTCTCTGGAGAAGGAAAACCAGTAGATCTTGTTCCCCATTGTGCTTAATACTGGGTTGGCCAAACACTTTGTTCGGGATTTTCCATAAATGTTATGAAAAACCCAAATGAACTTTTTGACCAACCCAAATGAATGAATGATCACTGACGCCTCCTTCAGTTAAAGTATCTGGAGTAATCAGTCAGGCATTGACGAAGCCCTGCAATGAACAAGTCATCATCCATGCTGAGCATCGTGGGGAACACAGCCAGCTATTTAACCTCCAGGAGAGTATTACATAATTGGAAAAATGAGATACAGACACTAATAAGACAACAGACTATTAGTAACAGATTAGAGACTAGTTTCCTGGTTCCCAGTTTATTCAGTGGAAAGTAAAGAAGCAATCGGTTAGAAATGCAGATGATTTTAAAGGAATTGAGAGAAAGGAGAGAAGGGAGGTTTGCTTCTCTTCTTGATGATAAACAGAGAAGGGGGAGGGTAGGAAGACAAACAATCACAGGGAGGCAGGAGCAGGGTTGCTGTCCCTACAGACATAGAAGTGCCTTCTTCAGTCACTCAACAGTTGTTCAATAGGCAATTACTCTGTGGTCAGCACCATTCCAGGCCCGAGAGACAGTGGTGCCCTCAGGGAGCTCACCTTCCAGTGGAGAAAGCAAATAACAGGTAAAGAAGCATCCACATTAGTGGATGAAGTACCATGAAGAATATGAAACAGTGGTTAGGAGAGTGCTCCTTCAGACGAGAAGTTCAGGTAAGAGCTCAGACCCAAGTAGCAAGAAGGCACCGCCAGGCCAACATCAGAGAGAAGAGGAGTCGAGGTGGAAAGGGTCACACGCACCAAAGCCTAGGACAGGAAAGAACTCCGTACGTTCAAGAAGCAGGGGAAGGCCAGTGTAGCAGAGACGACAACCAAGGGAGGAAGCGGTGAAGCTGGTCTCAGAGAGGGTATGGGCCCGTCCCACGGGCCTCCTCAGAAAGCCTGTGAGGTTTTGCTAAGTGCAGTGGGGACCACTGGAAGGTTCCCAAGAGAGAAATGCCAAGGTTAAGCGGAGGAATGATGATGAGGGGATAGTTTGGCTGGAGCAGGAGACTTTTCTGAAGAGAAAGAGAGTCTGAAGCCTGAAACAAGGACAGATGGTAGAAGGCTTTGGACACTAGGCTGAGGAGTTTGGACCTTATGCTCCATAGGCTCCAGGCCTCAGAGGGCTACTGGGGTATTTGTAGCAGAAAATGTCAGGATCAAAAAGGCTGACCTGGGGGCTTCCTTGGTGGCTCAGTGGTAAAGAATTCACCTGCCAATGCAGGAGACAAGGGTTCAATCCCTGATCCGGGAAGATCCCGCATGCTGTGGAGCAACTAAGCCCATGCACCACAATTACTGAGTCTGTGCTCTAGACCCTGGGAGCCCCAGCTACTGAGCCCACATGCTGCAGTTACTGAAGCCTGAACTCCCTAGAGTGCATGCCCCACAACAAGAGAAGCCGCTGCAATAAGAAACCTGAGCACCGCAACTACAGAGTAGCCCACAAAAAAGCCCTCATGGCAACAAAGACCCAGCACAATCAAAATAAATCAATAAATAAAATTATTTTTTAAAAAGGGCTGACCTGAAGGTCTTACCTAATTCGCAGTGTGATCTGCAACTTCTCCCATGGCCCTGTTGTGCATTTATTCAACAACTTTCTAACACATGTGAAACACCACATACATACCCATACACGTACACATGGGTGTGAACACTTGTCTCCACAGGTATATGAAGCAGGTATGCCTGCGACCCAGGAATTAGAGCTGTGAAGACAGTTGGAAGCTGTCAGCTCCCTTCAACCAGGAAGTGTTTTCTGGACTAGCTCTGCTGGAAAGAATCTGAAGCTACATCCAGATCAACTGGGAAAGAGCATGCATGCGTGCTAAGTCACTTCAGTCATATCTGACTTTGTGACCCCATGGACTGTAGCCTGCCAGGCTTCTCTGTCCATAGCATTCTCCAGGCAAGAATACTGGAGTGGGTTGCCATGCCCTCCTCCAGGCGATCTTACCAACCCAGGGATCAAACCTGCGTTTCCTGCAGCTCCTGCATGGCAGGCAGACTCTACCGCTGAGCCACCAGGAAGTGAGAAAGAGGAGCTTCCTCAGTCAGCCAGGTCAGGAGGTTGCCAGGTCTTTACTATCCCTGGCCTGAGGCATCGGCACACATTGAGTTCACCTTAAGACAAGGGGTTGATAACATCGGTGAGCCAGGAAGGGCTAGCGAACAGAGAGGTTTTGCCTTCTCTCCTGAAACCAGACCACACAGGCACGAAGGACCTGCTTCATCCATCCATGAGGCCAACCCTGGGCATTCATTTCATTGAAAGAATAAGAACTGCTTGATTTTATCCATAGATATCTAACTGGAGTTCTTCAAACAGATCAAAAAGGATATTTTTTTTTTTAAGTAATGAATCTGTCAGATGTTTTAAGCCAGAGAGCTTGGTTTTAGTTCCCATTTTGCCATTTACTCTTGCATGACCCTGAGTTACTGATGTCACTTGAGTTCAGTCGCTTGGTCATGTCCAACTCTTTGCAACCCCATCGACTACAGCCTACTAGGCTCCTCTGTTCATGGAATTCTCCAGGCAAGAATACTGGAGTGGGTAAGCCATTCCCTTTTCCAAGGGATCTTCCTAATCCAGGGATCAAACCCAGGTCTCCTGCATTGCAGGGCAGATTCTTTAACCATCTGAGCCACCAGGGAATGCCATCACCTATCTGGGCCCCAGTTTATTTATCTGTTGAGTGGCTGACTAAACTAGACACTCTTTTCCAGTGGAATAATCCTGTAGGTGGAGAGGAAGGGCATCAAGGAGCTAAGTGGATGAGATATCCCACACCTCCATGTCAGGGCACAGACTGGACTGGTTCACATGATTCCCTATGAGGAGACATTTCTGCAGCTAGAATTAGAAAAAGGTTGGGGAAAGTGGGAGGTCTCAGAAAGCCCACTGCTAGCTCTCTCAGAGGAGTAAATCCATCCAGGACTTGTTCCTGGAGCTGAGTTAGCACGCAGAGGGGCTTTGAGTTTAGACAGTTGTTTATAGTTTTCACAGTGAAGCCCTCCAACTTCCAAGGATGCAAGAAGAGGCATGGGCTGGAAGCATGCCTTCCACCCCAAGCCTGGGGGAAGCCAGGATTGGTGGAAGGCCAAGTGAGGCAGAGTTGGGAGGCTGGGCCACAGAGATGCCCTTGACTTAAAAGGCCATGAAGCCAGGTAGTCTCCACCCCCTTGCTCTGCTCCCTCGGGCTCCACACTGTCTGCTTCCACACCAGGAGAGATTTCAGTTGCTTGGACCTAAATCTTGTCTGCTCGTTTCTACGGCTGGCTCCAGAGAGCACTCCCCCTAGAGCTGTAAGGCGAAACTTCATCTCCAGGTGCAATGCCTTGCCCGTCGAGATCGGATGAGCTGGTTTTCTTTGTGAACGGGAGGAAGGTAAGTGTTGGGTATCACCTCCACAGTTTGCAGAGTCAGCAGGAAACTTCTAGCCTGAGGGAAGCACATGTGACCTGTTTGGGTTGAGACCCCCTCCAATCAGGGACAAGAAGCCAGAGACTGGGAACCAGTCTACTTCGGCCTGTTCTACATTCCACCAGGGAGTGGGAGAGGTGATAAAGCACTGGGGGTAAAGACACGTGCCTCATGTCACATGGCCTGGGTTCCAATCCAGCTCCACCATTTACTGCACAACCTTCTACAAGTCACTTCACTTCCCTGAGTCTCAGGGTGCCCGTCTTTATGACTATTGTAGAGATCGAAAGAGAGATGCTTCTTTCATTGATTAGAAACCTCTAAAATGCTTATAGAGGACCTCAGTGCTGGGCCCAATACACCAGAAGCACTCTATTCTAGCAATGTATTTTGATTCTCAAATTCAGGAGGATAAGAAGTGGAGCATTCTTTATTTTTCTATTTATGAACTTAATTTTTCTGTTCAGTTTCCATTATACAGAATTAGTTGATATGTGCATGTGTGCTAGGTCACTTCAGTTGGGCCTGAATCTTTGTGACCTCTTGGACTGTAGCCCACCAGTCTCCTCTGTCCATGGGATTCTCCAGGCAAGAATACCGGAGTGGGTTGCCATGCCCTCCTTCAGGGAATCTTCCCAACCCAGAGATCAAGTTTTTGTCTCTATGTCTCCTGAGTTTCACTGGGTCATCCATTCAATCCCCATAATAGTCTCCTCTCTGTTTCCAATGCAGGTGATTGAAAGGAATGCAGACCCAGAAGTCACTCTCTTGAGCTTCCTAAGAAAGAACTGGATCCTTTTGGCCAGAGTCTTGGCCAGGTCTGTGTTTGCCTTAAAGCTTAGGCTAGCTGTGATTATGAAAATTAATCAAACTTCTCTATCTGCAAACAGCCAAGCCCCTTGGCCCTCATTCTCTTTTTGCTCTTGGCAATGGTTCTAAGGATATTAAGTTAATTGAGCTATTTGAAAAGGATGAAGTTTCCCCAGAGTTTCTTATATCTTGATTTAATAGCCATGAAATAGAAGCTAAGCTCTTTCCTTCAGTACTAATTATTCCTTTAAGGGCCTTCCAGCTTCCCAAGAGGGTGGTTATATAAGAGAGGTTTGTTTTGCATGTACCTTACCCTGGAGGAAAACCAAATTCTCCAGATTTAGGAAGAGCACGTGTCATAGGAGATTACCTTTCTCAACATCTATTTTCTCACAAGAGGTTTTCCCTCAACTTTCTATATTCTGAAATTTAGACTTTCATAATGGCTAACATATTTTAATTGATAAATCTAGTGGATCTTTCGAAGAAGCCAAATTTTTTTAAAAGAGACATTATAAGTTTTGTTTAAAAGCCCACATGGTTATCACTCACTGTCAAATGTTTGAAAATTAGGAAATCTCATTATAAAAAAGAAATAGGAAGAAAAAAAAAAAAGAAATAGGAGTTTCTCATGAAAAACAGTCATTCTTACCTGGCAGCAATCTTGCTTAGAGCTGAGTGGGGCCTGTCTGTCATCCTCCATCTAAAAGGGAGCCCAAGCTCTCCAGGTACACTCAGCCCACTCCAATTCATTCACATACTCTCTGATAAGCATTTATGGTTATGACTTAATTTAGATGAACAAGCCATATGGCCTTTTTTTAAAAAGCCAGTGATTCCAAAGTCTTCTTAGCCAGTCTAGTTAATTACTAGTTTATCCAATCCATAAACTATGTGGAAATGGACCACAATCAGGGAGAAAGATGACTTAAGAGAGGAGCAGAGGCTGGGCCTTGGGATTGGACCTGGACCAAGAGGGAGCAGAAAGGTACTCCAGGTAGGGTACGAAAATAAGGGTGGGAGTTTCTCTGAAGGCTCACTGACTGGGTTTCAAATGCAATACAAATAACTGAGAAGATCTAGCAATACATTAACCTGATAAAAATAAGTACTTCTCTTCCAATTACATTAATTGGAACCCAGAAGACTACCTATAATGAAATAGGATTTTTCTAAAGGGCTTTTACTTTTGTTATCTGACAAGATGCTTATGATAAGCCTGTGAAGATCAAGTAGATACTGCTTTTCCCTCATTGCTAGTGAGGAAACAGGTAGGGAGAGGTTTGTGTGTGCAGCATCACACAGCTAGTAAGACACAGACTGGTCTTAACTGAGGCTTGGAGGCAGGGAAATGTCTTCTCAGACCTGCATCTCACTCCACGAAGGAGACTTTCCTCACTAGCAACACCCTAAGGAGGAAGCTCTAATGGCGGCGACATGTCCACCAGGAGTCTTTCCTTGACCGGCCCTCCCAGTGCGCCTCACCGGAACCAAGTACGCCTGCGGAAGAGGAGGCTGTGGTGCCTGCACCGTGATGGTGTCTAAGCGAGACCCCACATCCCAGGAGATAAGGTATCCACACAGATGCCCGGAGGTCAGGCTCGCATTCTCCTCTCACAGCTGAGGACGATCTCAAAGGCCTTCCAGCTTTGTGATTCTAACTCTCTCTAGGTCTTAGACCTCTCTGAAAATCTGATAAAAGCTTGTGCTTTTACAAAAACTACTAATGCACAACACTGTAAAACAACTATACTCCAATCAAAATTAATCACAAAAAGAAACTAATAATGTTTTACACAGTTTCCAGGGGGCCATGGATCTCCCAAGGCCCATTGATGCATCCCAGTTAAGAAACCCCAACTTAGGGACCTCCCTGGTGATCTAGCAGTTAAGACTCTGTGCTTCCACTGCAAGGGACACAGGTTTGATCCCTGTTGGAGGAAGATCTGGCGTGCTGCAGATCCCTCATGCTGTGTGGTGTGGCCAAAAAAAAAAGAAACTCCAATTTAGGCCAAACATTCATTTGACAGGTGAGGAAACTGAGGTTCAGAAAGATGAAGTGACTTGTTCAGTCATACAATTAGTAAGCCGTAGAACAAGAACTCAGGCCCACATTTTCTGGCTGTTTTTACTGTTGAACTGAACCCGGCCCATGATTTCAGCATTTCATTAAGGGCCGGATTCCAGTACTTGGACTGCTCCCAAATCTGCTGGCCCAAGATTGCAAAAAATGGCCTCAGGACACAGGCTTTCCAACTTTTCTAAATAACCTTATACAGAGTTTAAGATAAACAGTCAAAAAAATTCTCAAATATGGTTAAAAGACAAGGTGGGCCTTTTGCCTGTTATGGGATCAATGCTGTAATGAGTAATAATTGACATCCAAATTATTCCTGATGAGACAAGTCCATACCCACTGCATCCAGATCCAGCTGGGTCTGTTCTGGGCTTGGAAAGGGTTTCTGAGGTTCAGAATGCCCATATTCCCCCTAAGAACCCCAATTATTACAGATGATAGACAGTCAGCAGAGAGGACTCTAATTCTCCCTCCTGGTCACCCCTCCAGTCCGCCCCCCTCTAGACTGAATGACAGGCTGGTTGAGGGGAGGGGTTCTGCTACGCTTCTTCGTTCCCACATTCCCACCAGGCAGAACTGTGTTACTCCTGTTGATTTTCCCTGTGCTTCTCACATAAAGACACTTCTCTGTCACCGCCTGCCTGGTGCCCATCTGCTCTCTGTATGGGGCTGCTGTCACCACTGTGGAAGGTGTTGGAAGCATGAAAACCAGGCTTCACCCCGTGCAGGTAAGAGCACATCCCAATTTTCTCACTTCTTAACCCTATCTTTGAAATCAAAGCTGTGTTGACTGTGCCTCCTAGGGCTTCTACGTTGTGGTCCAGAAAGTAGAAGCTTTAGATACACCCTGATCCAGATAATAATATCTGTTAAATGACTTAAAACAAAGCTAGAAATACATCCATATTTCATTAGCTGATCATCTTTCTTCTTATTTTGTCTGCTTGAATAGTAACAGCATGATCAAAATATTAATTAATGCATATTAGACTGCAATGCAGAATAAATATTACACAGAGGGTACTATGCATAGAATAAAACATCTCGAGGATGACAGGGTAAAGTTTAAGTTTATTCCCTCTGGTATGGAGTTTTAAGAGTACTGTGACACGTATGGGCAGAAACACACCAATCTCTCAGTCATCGGCACAGGGGTTGGGGAAGTCATACATTCAGACACACTAACGCTGCAAGTACAACCAGGCAGGAGTCAACTGAATTTAATCATAAGAATCAATTCCAGGAATGTCAGCAAAGGCAAAAGACCCAGCAGAGTTTACTAGAGTCTCTGAGAATGTCAGAGAGGATGCTTACCCCGAGACCGATAAGCCCAAATCCTAGGATTACACTAAGATCTGCATCCAGAGCAAGCCTTCTCAAGCTTTAATATGCCTAAAAATCAATCAGCCAGGAGCTTTCTAAAAATGCAGATCCTGATTCAGAAGGTTTAAAACAGAGACCTGAGGTTCCACATTTCCTACAAGATCACAGGTGGGACCAACAACAACACTGCCAGTCCACGGACTGCACTCTAAATAGCCAGGACCTAGAACACAGACCCGACTGCACTCTAAATAGCCAGGACCTAGAACACAGACCCGACTGCACTCTAAACAGCCAGGACCTAGAACACAGACCCGACTGCACTCTAAATAGCCAGGACCTAGAACACAGACCCGACTGCACTCTAAATAGCCAGGACCTAGAACACAGACCCGAATCTTGGACCTTGGAAAGCAGAGCTCCTTTTGATCCACACAGAAGAATTTGGAGAAGAGAGTAATATAAGCTCCATAGTGGAGAGTCTCTCAGTTACTCAGAAAGAGGTGACCCCTGCTCAGAACCAAGCTGGGAAAGACGTGGAGGTGCTCGATAAAACCGTTTTTTAATTACACACACATTCCTTGTCATTACTGATTTCTGGAGAATTCTCACTCTGGGAATGGAGGTTGTGCACCAGTAATTTCCTGTTAGAGGGATCTGGACATTTGAGCTTGAAAAGCAACCGTAATGCTAGGACACGGCTGCCGGCTCACCTCCCCTGGGAGCAGCCAAGGAAAGGGGATGCTGGCCAACTCTGCCCGAGGTGAGGGTGCACTGCTCAGGGAGGAGGTCCCACTGTGACAAGGGAGACGCTTGACGTGGACCCTGGTGGGAGGAGGTGACAGTGGGAAGTCAGGGCCTGTGACCATGCCTGTGTCCTTCCAGGAGAGGATTGCCAAGAGCCACGGTACCCAGTGCGGCTTCTGCACCCCTGGGATGGTGATGTCAATGTACACGCTGCTGAGGAACCACCCACAGCCCTCTGAGGAGCAACTGCTGGAAGCCCTGGGGGGTAGGTCTGACCTGAGGCCAGGCGGGGGCATGTGTCACGCTGTGCTTCCCCCTACCATGCCACCCCAGCCCCACTCAGGGACCCCCTCAATTGTTTCTGAAGTAGCTGCTTTCACCAGGAGCAGAGAATGTCAAGCTTAGCAGCTGCTCACCAGAGCACTTGCTCCCCAAACAAGTGGCCCACACCCCCATCTTAACACCCTGCTTTCTCTTCCCTACCCAGTGACTTTACCTGGCTGCCTTCATTTGGGCTGTCATAACAAAGCACCACAAACTTGGGAAAAGAAAACAACAGGAATTTCTTCTCTTATGGTTCTGGAGGCAAAGAGTCTGAAATCAAGGCCCTAGAAGAGACTTTTCCTTTCGTCTTTCCAGCTTCTAGTGGCTGACAGCAGTCCTGGCCCTCCTTGATTTAGAGATTCATCACTCCAATCTCTTCTTCCATCTACTTATGGCCTTCTCCCCTGTGTATCTGTGTCCAGATTTCCCTCTTTTTCTAGTCCAGCCACTGGATTAAGGCCTACCCTAAGATGAGTAGGGCTTCCTCTTCACCTGATTACATCTGCAGCTCTGCAGAATTTCAAATAAGGTCACATTCACAGGTTCCAAAGATATCTTAGCACATCTCTGGGGACACGATTCAACCCATAACACAGCTCTTCACATATTGAAAGGATCTTTTCAAATTTATAATGGGTTTAAGTTACTAAAGAGGAGTTCATAGACATATCCTTTTTGCAGGAAACCTCATGGGTTTCCCAGGTGGCGCTAGTGGTAAATACCCACCTGCCAATGGAAGAGACGCAGGTTTGATCCTGGGGTCAGGAAGATCCCTTGGGGTAGGAAATGGCAACCCACCCCAATATTCTTGGGGAATTCCATGGACAAAGAAGCCTGGAGGGCTACAGTCTATGGGGTCACAAAGAGTTGGACGCAACTGTGCACGCACGCATGCACGCGTGTATTCACATACACAGCATCTTCTGCTTCCTCTCAACAAACCTCACACTGGATCATCAACCATCACTAAACAAGACATCTGTTAGACACATAAATCCTTAGTTTGAGGCCTGAAGTCTAAGCCCCACACACTCTCCTAGTCTTCCAGTTATAGTGGACTTCCTTTACTCTCTCTGCTCCGTTACAGGACATCCAAACAAGTCATCTAAAATCCTGCCTTCCTTAGGTCCTTCCACTACGTGAGGTCCTTCAACAAGTCCTTATCCCTCACATGGCCACACCCACCCTCCTTCCCCCGGCATTCAGAGAAGCCCAACAGCTGGCCTCCCGAACTCATTCTTCCTCCTCAGCTGTGTGACTCCCTACTGGCCAGTCTCCTCTCAGCCCTCCATCCTCTGCACGTTTCCACTTTTGCCTGCACTGTTCCGTGAACCCCGAGTGCCCCTCCCGTGCTCTCCATCAATCCATTTCTTTCTCATCCTTCAGCATGAGCTTCTTTGTGAAGCCTCTCCAGATGACCTCGATTCCACACTAACCTTCCTCCACCACAGCCTCCCCCGCACCTTCATCCCTTGGAAACCTGAGGCTCTCGTACTTTCCCATGCAATAGAATCACCACAGACCTCTTAAACGCAGATTCCTGGGCTTGTCCCCAGACATTCTGATTTAGAATTGGAGAAAGGCCAGAGATTCGCATTTTAAACAAATACCCTAGGAAATTCTGAAGCAGTGACCTAATGTCCACTGAGGGGCTCTACTAACAAGCTGTCAAGGCATGATACCTCGCTCATATACAGCCTTAGAAACAATGCATATTTTCCTGTTTTAGGATCACTTACATCTTACATAGTATCTGAAATATAGTTGTTGTCAACAGATACACGTTGAATGAATGAATAATTTAATAGATGGATGCAACTGAGCTCACCAGATAGACTATCGTCTTCTTTCAAACAGAGAATAAAACTAGAATTGAGGTGACGGGAAGGGTATTATCTAAGAGGAAGGAAAAAGCAGTGAACAGCCTAGCAGATATTCAAATATCCTCAAAAACAAACACCTGTCTTCAACTTTCTAAAGAAAAATAAAGTAAAAATCACTAAAAATAAAACATACTGATAACTTTGCTTTTTCTCTGATTAGGTAACCTGTGCCGCTGCACTGGGTATCGGCCAATTCTCGCAAGTGGGAAGACCTTTTGTTTGGTGAGTAGGGGGCTGCGGGGGCACCCACAGAGCAAGAATGACGGTGACAGACGGTCTAGTCTGGGAACACAGGAGTCGCGTTTTTAGACCATGCAAATAGATCGTAAGGAAGACTGACTGAGTTATCAATAGCTCCATCTAACTCACAGGAGTCTGAGCTCTTTGTTGAGGGAAGGGTGGGTGTTATACTACTTTTCACCCTCGACATCACACCACCAGAAAGCCAGGTGATCTAGCCAGCCAGCTAGACATCTTCCATGACGATTTCAGCAAGGCATCGGGACAGGACAGGGAGGAGGTCTCCAGCAAACCCAAGGAGACAAGCAAAGACACGGAGTTTGCCTGGGGGAGGCAAGGTTAGTGCCAGGAATCCAGACCAGCTGGGAAAGTGTGAGCAAATAAAGAAGCCAAAATGGCATAGTAGAATCCAAACTTCACCCCAACTACCAGAGTGCAGAGAGATTCCCCCACCAAATAGTGACACCTCACTGGGCTGCTGTGAAAATCAAATGAGAAATTGAAGGCACGTAGCAAAGTCTTGAACTCAAGACTCACTTAAAACTCAACACGTATTTACTACTGTATCGAGGATGCCCTCGACACTACAAATAGTGTTTGCCAGGGAGATCAAACACATCTGATCACCCTCTGCAGAGGGCAGGAAGGACATAGGCAGTACCACCCTTAGACCCAAGCAAGGAGGATCCCAAACTTCAGAGAACCCCTCTCCGGTTCCCTTACAGCCAATCTCAGGAGGCCACAGGGCCAAAGTGACTTGTTCACTTCAAGCCTTCACCCTTTTCTGGACTATGCTCCAGACATGGTCTTGACCCCATTCCCAGGAACAGGCCTCTTCCTCCAGTCCATCTTCCTTGAGAAGATCATAACAGCCAGCATGTGCACCAGAAGCCAAACACTGGCTATTCGGGGAGGAAGTAGACAGAATTTGGATTTGCAGGCTGGTTTACAGGTGTGTGAGGCCCCTCACAGTACAGACCTAGAGCCAGGGTGAGGAGGGAAGAGCAGCAAGCCCCAGGCCAGGGCCTCCATCTGTGCTCTTGCCTCAGCTCCAAGAAGAGTGGACAAGGGCCTAGAAATGAACCAGCAGGTGTGTCCCGCTCCCCAGAGCCAGGCCCATCCCCCATGCCTGTCCCATCTTCTATTGCCACACGGGGGAGCCAGTGGTTGACAAGCTGAGAAATAAAATGTATGGCTTGTAAAGCCATCAAATTACTGGTGTAAACGGAAAAACACTTGTGAAATACAAATGAAGGAAGTTAAAGGCAACCTCTCTCCCTCTGGAACATGGATGTTATCCACCTTTCCAAGCACAGCCTTTGGGGGTAAAGGAAAAATTGTAGTCAGAGACCCACCGTGCAGCCAACAGGCCCCAGGAACCTTAACGGGTGAAAGGAAGCGAGTCCCAAAGCAGGAATACCCAAGGCTCTTATCTGCTAAGCAAGCGGAGACTGGCTTCCTCTGTTACCACTCACTCATGGTCTGTCATGAGAGCTCAGAGTTTTGAGTGAGAGAGGAAGTGCTACTGGCTTGGCTCAGCTGGTTTTGCTTCTTGGGCAGAACTAGGGAGCTGCCAGCCTGAGACATTTGTGCAGAGACAAAGAATTCAAGTATCTGGAAGAAAGTATTTTACTAGAGACTTAGGAGAGACTATTTGAGGAATAAAATACAAGAAGTAAGGTTGGAGAAATGGGAAATGAAAGAACCAGCGAATGGAAACCGGCTTTAAAATTCACTGATTGTCCTTTCATTCCCAGTCAGTGCCATACAGATTGCAGATGGTGGGGAGACCTGGCTCCAAAACTGCTTTCTTTCTTTGTTTTTCTTTTTATTTTCTCTTTTTTAGGTCCCTATATAAATGATAATAGTCAATGTTGTCAAATCTTGCAGAGAATGGATACTAGCAATGGTTATTGCTCTGAAAAACATCTTATCAAGTGATTCTACAACTAGGAATTCACCTTAAAAAAAATTCAGAGATGTACACAAAACTATACCTGCAATGAACAGAAGTGTTTATGTTATTTGTAGTTATAAAATATAGGGAAAAAATTAAGTATACATCAATGGCAAATTTTACAAATATATTTATGGAATAGCCAGAAGATAGATTAATATGCCATCAACAAAAATATATTTTAAAGACTTTAATGACAGTAAATAAATGAACAAAAAGTCAAAATAAAAGGCATATTGTACTAACTATAAATATAGTACAAATATATATTATATAAAAATGTTTATCAGTAATGATAGTTTCTTTTATATTTCTTCATATTCTTTATTATTGTTTATGCTATTTATTACATATTGTGAATATATTATATATTCTATCTATATTATTTATCTATATTATATATTCTGTATCTGAATCATATTTTTAAAATAAAGCAAAAAGGAAAGATCTTCTGATTATCCCTATCCCAATAGAAACCACCGAAAGCGACTTAAAAAGCTTGGAGCCTCATTTAAATTGCCAAGCCCTTTAAGGCACACACTGATTTACATGTCAGAAAGTTTTTCATAGCAGAGGCAGGTGGTGAGAGGGAGGCTCAAGAGGGAAGAGATATATGTATATGTATAATTGAGTTGATTCACGTTGTTGTTGTATAGCACAAGCTAACATAATTATACTCCAGGAAAGCGAGTATACTCAAAATTTCATCTTTTTTAAATAGATATCTGTTTTTAAGTTTTTCATCTCAAGGCATTTCACTGTCCTAGGAGTCAAATGGCTGTCAACAGAAAGGAACAGGAAAATGCTGCCTGGATCTGGGAGAAAATGATTCTTCCTCGCTTGGCAGGAAAAGTGACGTGAGTCCCTTTGCTTTGTCTTCTCCCCAAGAGTATCACTTAACACCAACAGTGCTGAAACTGTGCTTGTGCGCTCTGATGGTCATTCTCTGCTTCTACAAACGTCCAAAGTGGAGGCATGAATAAAGCACTTTCCATTTGGGAGCAGGGTAAAGAGGTGATTGAAAGCTCGTGCTCTGATTTCCCTCTTCACTCTCTGGAAGGCTGAAACAGTAAAACCTAAGCCGGTTTAGGTCAGAGAACAAAGACTTGCCCCAGCTCTGCGAGTCCTGTCCTTGCCTAACCTGGCTCCTGCCGCCCTGTCTTCTCGCACTGTCTCCCCCTCTGCAGAGAGAGGGCACTGCTGCCTCAGGGAGGCTGGGGAGCCCGTCCACACTCAGACAGCGAGTTCACGGCCCCCACAGCTGGGACATCCAGCCTGAAACACCCCAGTCTCTGGCTTTGCTCTCTGACAGATGCTAGTTTCCCAAAAAAGCCCCACTGCCAAGTTCTTACAGGAATTATTTAGAGAAAATTCCTAGTGAGAAGACAGGAAAAATAGAGTCTGCTCCCTGTAGACATGGAAAGCTAAACGAACAGAGCTGCCCTTACACAAAACTGAGCCCGTCATTCCCTGCTGGTTTTGTTTTTACCCTTAACACCTACCTTATTTCCATTCTTGGCCTCCCCTGTCACTTTATTTCTGTCCGGGGAAGCTGTGCAATGGAAGAGAGGGATGTTCCCCAGGAAGGCAGGCTACACCACGGACAACCACTTCACGGAGGATCAGTGCCCCCTGGAGGGCTAAAAATATTCTAAAGTCTGGATTTTTTAGCCTCCGGAATTCAATCTGTCCCTGGTAGCTCAGTGGTAAAGAATCTGCCTGCAATATGGGAGATCTGGGTTTGATCCCTGGGTTGGGAGGAGGGCATGGCAACTCCACTTACCTGGAGAATCCCCATGGACAGAGGAGCCTGGCGGGCTAGTCCATGGGATCACAAAGAGTCAGACACAACTGAGTGACTAAGCACACAGCACACATGACTGGGCTCTGGCAACCACCTGAATCACTCTAACCAAACTCAAAAGAACATATTTAAACTGGACTGTGCCGCAATATTCATTTATAAAGAGAAACACAATTTTAAGGTGGATCTTATGGGCACTGAGCCACATCCTTTGCTGTAGGAAAGCACGCACAGGATGTCACAATATAAGGGGAAGATTGCTTGGTGAGCATGGGTGCAGAGCCATTGATAATCATAAGGGGAACAGCAGGGAAGACCCCTCTCCACCCATCAGGTAGACCTACTAGATGGCACGTGTCTGCCCCATGACACTCCCATCTCTTGAAGCTGTGCTACTGTCTTCCATGGGGTAACTGTGAAGTCTTGGCCTAGCTCCTGTTCAGGGGAATTTTAATTCCTCAGCTCAGATCCATTGTTTTCCATTTTAATTCTCAGACACTATCTTACTTCTAGGTTATAGATACACACCGCATTATTGCCCCCAGGTACTGCCTACACTTCTAATTCCAGCTAAGGCAAAAACTGGTCCTTCAGATGCTGGCAGGTATGTCTCAGTCTGGGATCCTACTAAGGACCTACACAAGGAATAATGCAAGTTTTCCTTCCAGAATCTGGGAAGACCTTACAGAGACAGAGGGAAAAGCAGGGGAGTGTTGGACAAATGTCGGGTCATTTCATCTACATGTCACAATTACCCTTCAAAATAGTCATTATTTCACTGGGAATTTGGGGTTGGTATTTACAGACTGTTACATTTAGAATGCATAGACAACAAGGTCCCACTGTATAGCACAGGGAACTATATCTAATCCCCTAGGATAAACCATAATGGAAAATAATATTTTAAAAAGAATGTAAATACGTGTAAAACTGAGTCACTTTGCTGTACAGCAGGGATTGGTATAACATTGTAAATCAACTATACTTCAGTTTTTTAAAATAGGTATTATTTCTATTTAATCTTTAGAGAGATTGAGTACATTTCTATTGAGAGGGTCAGAGAGCCAAGTTGTGGCAGAGCTGATAATGAACTCAAATCTGTCTCCCCCACCCCACCAGCCCCACCCACCGACGTGCTCGGCCAGCCCATCTTCCATGGGTTTCCCCATTATATATCCTTCCAGCCCCACACCCCACAGTTCTCTCCTGATTTGCCTTACTGTTTAGGAAATGTCTTGAGAATAAGTGTTTCCAAAACTAAAACATACTTAATTTAGAGAGGATTGCAGTTTGGGTAACTTTTCACTGTGCTTTGGTTTCCTAATAGATGAAATAGAGATGGCAATTTACTTTCTTTGTACAATTGTTGGGGAGGATTAAGTAAATTATTAATATGTGTAGAAAGCACATGGAATGTAAGCACTCCATAAATGCCAACTAGTGTTATTAAAGCAAGTGGGGTGTGTGTATGTGCTTACACAAGAGCATGTATGTTCAGAGTCGTGTTTTACTTAAATTACAGGACTTTTCAGAGCTTTTCGCATTTTGAATCTTAACTTGACAGATGAGGGAGTAGTGGCTCGGACACAGTGAAGAGGATTTCCCAAACTAATTGACCTCTGATTGTTTTTCATAGACAGTCTTTGTATTTTGCAGGATACTATTTGAACTGGTTCATAGGATATCCTTTTCTTTAGTGTCAACACAATTCTTATTTAAAACTACTTGGTTTGAACTATTTTCCCATACAAGGAGAGTCGGAGCTATTATTGTGTTCATTTTGCCTTATTAATGTAAAGAATTATGATGCTGTTTCCAATTGACCCCGACTGATGGAACCATCTTCTTCTGCCCTTATAAAGATTTGCACAGAGTTATTTGTGAAAGAGGAGTTCCAGCCCTTGGACCCTACCCAGGAGCTCATATTTCCCCCGGAACTCTTGGTAAGAGGAGTTGGGTGTTTTATGTGCTTATTGAAATGTCACTGGTTATAAGCTCAGTTTTTAAAAACCACTTTTTCCATCCTGTGAAATTATCAAATTGTAGAAATTCTTGACCAAATCAGAATGCTTGTCCCTGCCTGGCTCACCCAGCCCTGGCTGATGCCCTGTACACATTCCCCAAAGCCTCAACTGAGGCTATATTTTAACCATTTTTGTTATTACTTCCATCATTGTCATCTGCACTGTATCCCTATTGACTGTCCCAATCAATCCAGTTTTTCTCAACTTCTAACTCAATCTTTCCAGCCCTTCCCAGATACTGACCTCAAGTGGCACTTCCAGGGCCTCCCAGTTCTTCCCTCTGTCAGCATTTCTATCTTCCCTCTCTAACATCCAGTTGTTCCATTCGATAACATATGTATTTCTGAAGGGGTTCTGATATGTTCATTCATACATTCAACAAATACTAATCATTCAGTAACATGCCAGGCACTGTTCTAGGTACTGAATACACAACAGGGAACAAAACTCACCCAAGGACCTGCCCCCAAGGAGACTGTAATTTGATTGGAGAGACACATAATGAACAAGACAATAGATGATATCCCTTATACAAATAATCTTTTAAAAAATGATACAAATGAATTTATTTATAATACAGAAACAGACTCACAGACTTAGAGAAGGAACTTACAGTTACCAGTGGGGAAGTGTGTGGGAAAGGGATAATTAGGGAGTTTGGGATGGACATGTACACACTGCTATATTTTAAATGAATAACCAACAAGGACCTACTGTATAGCACAGGGAACTCCGCTCAATGTTATGTGGCAGCCTGGATGGGAGGGGAGTTTGGGGGAGAGTGGATACATGTGTGTGTATGGCTGAGTCACTCTGCCATGTACCTGAAACTATCAACATTGTTAATTGGCTATACTCTAATATAAAATAAAAAGTTTAAATAGATAAATAGACAGATAATAGATAAGTTATACAGCGTGTCAGCAAGTGATAAGGAGAACAAAATAAAACAGTGAAGGGGGATAGGATGCAGGGGGTTGCAATTTTCAATATCTGGCCAGAGAAGACATCTCTGAAAAGGTAGTATTTGATGAAAGTGCTGAAGTAGGTGAAGGAACTGGTCATGGTGGGGAAGAGCAATCCAGGCAGCGGGGCAGCAAGTGCAGAGATACCAAGGAGAGGAGAACTCCTGTCCTGATCAAGGACAGAGCAGGGGCCAGCCTGGCAGGAACTCAGGGAACCAGAGAAGTCAGAAAGTTGCAGGGCTGGGGGCAGACCAGGACCAGTCTAAGTCCTGGACTTAGACTGCTTGGCTTTTACTCTGCATCAGATGAGAAGCTATCAGAGAGGTTGGACATAAGAGGAGTACGCTCCTGTTAACCTTGTAATGGGTGGGATCTGGGGTGGTTTGGGCTGCTGGGACAGGAATAGCCTGGGGATGGGTGAGAGAAGGATCAGTGAGCCCGTCAGGGCAGCTGTGCCCTCCTGAGGATGGTGGTGCTGGGCCAGGCAGCCAGCATGCGCCTGGTGAGGGGCCAGTGGAGTCTGGATACACTTTTGGAAGAGCCAACAAGATTTCCTGATGAATGTGATGTGGTGTGTGGGGAGAGAAAGGAGTCAAGGCTGACTCCAGGGCTTTGGGCAGCTGGAAAGGGGAGTGGCCATTTACTGAGAAGGGGAAGACCTCTGGAGGAGCAGGGGATTTTTCCCTTAGGGAATCCTTTCTGAGGGGGCTTGGAGGAGGATGGGGCATGAAGAACTCAGTTTTGGACATGTTAAATTTGAGATGCCTATTATACATCTAAGAAGAGACACTGAGCACTCATTCAGGTATGTGAGCTTGGATTTCAGAGGTAAAACTGAAGATTCTAATTTAGGAGTATCAGTATAATTATGATTTTTTAAGGCCATGATACTAAATTATGCTAAGTTAATCTATACTGAAGAGTCAATGACACATGCCAGCTCATATTGTCACTTTCCTCCAAAGCACTACACACAAACAAGTCTTAAGCTAAAAGGAATAAATATCTAATTATGGAAATTCAAGCATTAGCCAATGGTATAGTGAGTATCTTTTTGGTCAGGGGAAACCCAGAACTTTTGAATCTCTCTAGAGAAACATACCTCCACCCAGAGTCTATCATAACCCAGGAATACAGATGTGCCCACGTGCACACACCTTTGTTATTTGCACTTAGAGAATGACAGAGAACCCAGAAAAACGAACCCTGACCTTTCACGGAGAGAGGGTTACTTGGATCTCCCCTGGGACCTTCAAAGACCTCCTGGAGCTGAAAGCAAAACACCCAGAAGCCCCGCTCATCCTGGGCAACACATCACTGGGTGAGTGATTACAACAGTTCTCACACCACCACTAGGCCTCAGTGCCAAACGGGACTTCCTGTCTCCTAGTCTAAAAAACTGCTTTTTAAAGATAAAGACATCATCGTTTTTAATAAAAGTGTTATAGTAAAATAATGTATTATAAAATGTACTCTTATATTGTATATTATATAATAATTATTTATACATTACCTTTTATGTATACTATATATAAATATTAGTGTGTGTATATATATATATATATATATTTCCTGGTGGCTCAGATGGTAAGGAATCTGCCTGCAATGCAGGAGACCCAGGTTCGATCCCTGGGTCAGGAAGATTCCCTGGAGGAGGGCATAGCAACCCAGTCCAGTATTCTTGCCTGGAGAATCCCATGGACAGAAGAGCCTGATGTGCTACAGTCCATGGGGTTGCAAAGTGTCGGACACAACTGAGCAAAAAACATAATATACTGCATATACTTTTATATATACATTACATAAATAATATTAAAAGATAATACAAATATGATAGTATTATCATATAATAAATAGCCTCGAAAATTCAATATACACAGACCCTGTGAGTATGCAGTGTAACCCCTTGAGGTGTGCAGCAGTATTAAAGGACTGTTAATTATTTAATTTACCTTGTCCTTTTAAATTTTGTTTCCATTAGGTATTGAGTAAATTAAATAGAATTTTATGAAATACGGTGGATATATTAACAATCTACACCCAGTTATCACCACCCTCACTTTGAGAACCAGAGCTTTACCAAGAAGTTTGCCCCATGGGCCCCCCGAGACCATAGTCCCCGCCCTCCCCTTCCTCTCAGGGGTGCTCATTAGACTGAATATGGTGTTGGTCCATCTCTTCTCTGTTTTTTACATGTTATACCCGTATATTTGAGTTCCTAAGCAATGTGTCGCTTAGTTTTGCATATTTTTGAACTTCACTCAAGTAGATGGACACAGTATTACTCCTCTACAGTTTGCTTTGTGCATTTAACATTCTTGAGCTGGGACCTGCCCACATGGTTGCACATAAGTGTGCTAATTCCATCCTGTGCCGAGGACACAGTTCACACTTCCATTCCATTGCTCAAGGCCATGGCATGTTTTCCAAGTCTTGGCTCTTTCAGATACCTCTATACACATCTCCTGAGAGTCTTCTAAGAATCTCTCATCCATTTTATTTCCTATTTTTATATTCACATAATGCTACTGCTAACTGCTAAGTCGCTTCAGTTGTGTCCGACTCTGTGCGACCCCGTAGACAGCAGCCCATCAGGCTCCCCTGTCCCTGGGATTCTCCAGGCAAGAACACTGGAATGGGTTGCCATTTCCTTCTCCAATGCATGAAAGTGGAAAATGAAAGGGAAGTCGCTCAGTCGTGTCCGACTCTTAGCGACCCCACGAACTGCAGCCTAGCAAGCTCCTTCGTCCACGGGAGTTTCCAGGCAGGAGTACTGGAGTGGGTTGCCAGTGCCTTCTCCATTCACATAATGACTATAGATAAATACATATACTGGAAGCACATGTGCTATAAAATTACTTGGCAGGGTATATGGCCAATGCTGTCACATATATATGCATTTATTGCCAGTGTTTAAAATTAGCATCTGAATATTTTAATGAGAAACTTTCAATGCCAAAAAATTGCATTTTCTTTTTCCTAACTCTCCCTCTCTTAAGATATATACTGCATTTACTTTCAGGACCTGCCATGAGATCTAAAGGATGTTTGTACCCAATTCTCCTCTCTCCTGCTAGGATTTCTGAGCTGAATGTGGTGTCTAAAACAAATGATGGTGAGTTCCAGGTTTTCTTTGTAAAATATCCATGAACTAATCCCTGCACTAAACACTTGCACTAACTAAACACTAAATAGTTTAGAACCTCATCATACATTTATCTTGTCTGACTTGTTTCCAACTCTTTGACATTTTTCTGATGCGATATTATATTCCCACCGTGAAATTTTACTATCAAAAGCTTTGTACAGAATATGGGGTATTTGGATGATGTCATTCAATACCTTGCAGTCACCTGTAGGATTCTTGCCTATAAAGAGCCATGATGGAACTTCCTTGGTTGTCCAGTGGTTAAGACCACGCTTCTAATGCAGGAAGCGCAGCTTTGATCCCTGGCCTGGGGACTAAGACCCCACATGTCTGCCTCTCAGTGTAGTCAAAAAAAAAAAAAAAGGCATGGCGACACAAAGGCAATAAACTTGCAGTGTCAGTTTAAGGAGAAGACAGCAAGAGAGAAGTACTATCTATCAGTTGGATGGTCAGTTCCAGGGAGGGAGGCAGGTTTGCAGGAGGCATTTAACTTAGTGTCTGGCATTCAGATGCTATTTGTCTCTTAGGGGCAATGGCAAAAGGCCAAGTAAGACAGAAACCTGCCCAGGGTAGCACCCCTGGTCATTTGCAACATCCTTAAGGGCCCACTATGTGCAGACTCTTCATCAGGCAAGGTGGCACCCACAGAGCAGGAAGAAAATATCCAAGACTTTGCCTTCAAGATGCACAGCAACCCCTTTAACGAAAGGACTTTTATTTTACTCCTTCTTTCATCCAGCAGATCTCTTAGCATACATGTGCTTGTCTAAGGTACATGTGTATATGTACTAAATGACTTAATGGAAAGAAAAAAAGACTAAATGAATGAGTGAGCCAGGAACTTGAATTTGGAATGCAGTGGTAATAATGATTTCCTTAACTCGGGCAACAGGGAGGTTGGCTGAACTGAAAGCTTTAGTCCAGACTGACTTGTAGACCATCACGTGTTTTTGGAGATCCGTGGTGGGCAGGAGAAGGGACCCACCTTGGCAGTATCACTGCCATCCCGGAGTCCTACCTTCCCGGCCTCAACCATCATCAGCCAAACTTAGACTGTGCTGCAGACCAGCAAGCCTGCCTTCCCTGACCCTGACCCACCCATTTGCAAGGAAAGGGACCCTTCCTGGTTTTGCACCACAGCCTCACAGCTTCAGCCTTGTGTTTAAGTAGCACATCCACACACCACTCAGAAAATGAGGGGAGTGTATATCTTAGATATATCTGAAATCTTGGGGTTGGAGAGAAGAGGAAGAGAGAAGAGTAAAATGGGTGGTTTGGGGGTATAATCAAGTACCCTTTTTTTTTTAACATTTATTTATTTGGCTGCACCAGGTCTTAGTTACGACTCGCAGGATCCTCAATCATCACTGTGGCCTATGGGACCTAGTTCCCTGACCAGGGATCAAACCCAGGCCCCCTGCTTTGGCAGAGCAGTCTTAGCCACTGGACCACCAACAAAGTCTGTCAAATGATTTAAGCAGACAGTCAAGACAGGACAACCCTTTTCCTCATCTTCACCCCAGGCCCATGGTTTAGCCCATGATTTTCAAACTTGTTTAAGCATCACAACTCAGTCCTCAAACAAATCCTAATAGATGAAAATAAGCTCCTCTGTTTGAAGGAGGGGGAAGACTTTCTCCATCCCACCAAGCCCCCTATATTTCCTCCAACAGGGCTAGGACAAAAGGAAAGAGATCTGGCCCAAGGTCTGCAAACTGGCTGGTGGCCGGTCACCAAGGCACACATCTCCCATATCCAATCCAGAATTCCCATCTTTACTGCCATTCCCTGTCCCCCCAGGCCCAACCCACTGGCTGTCCAACTGGCTCTTTGTCAGTTTAGACTCAGCAGGCAAGATAGAGGCAGATTCTAAAATCTTAACCATGTGTTTTCCTTGGGGCCCCTTAAACTTTAAGTGTGAGTCACCTCTGGAAGCCTCCAGGGACCTTTCTCAGGATGCCCAAGCTTTTCCTGAGGCCCAGAGGAGTGAAGAACACTTGTAGGGGAGGGTTACACTGGAGCCAGCTGTACCCACCACCACCACCAGCAACCCCAGGAAATAAATATCTGTGACAGCTTGCGTTTGTTTACATTTTGTGTGCTAATCCATGTCACCTACTTGTTTGGCTGGATATACCCCCCACTCACCTTCAAAATGTTTAGTACAGTAAGTGCTACAGGAAGTCAGTGCATCTTAAACCCATAGACCCTCAAACTCTGAAAAGCATGGAGTTAAAATAAATCCCATGTTCTGAGAATCATATAAAGATAAAGATCTTTGCAACACCATTGAAATGCAAGCTAGGTTTTGTGACCAAAGGTGGAATAAAACATGAATAGAAGTTCAGTAAATAGAATTTTCTCAGTACAGTTGTGTCATGCCTGACACAAAGTGAGGGGCTACTGTGAGCGATGGAAAGAATCAGATGTCTCTAAAATGGATTGTCTCGCCTCAGCCTGAATCCGAAACCCATACTTATGAGGACCTAGGCAATAGGGAAGACAGCTGACATACTCTCCCCTGGGGCTGAACTGCATTGCCTGCCTTTTTTTTATTTAGGTTAATTACTTTATTTTTTATTTATTATTTTTGGGCACGCACCATGTAGGATCTTAGTTCCCTGACCAGGGATCAAACCCTGCAGTGAAAGTACGGAGTTTTAACAACTGGACCACCAGAGAAGTCCCTGAACTTCTCTTTTCTATCTATGTCAAATAACAGATGGTCGTGCTAGACTGTGTAATGCTGCTGACCATAACCAGATAAAAATCTTTGCCTCTAATTTCTTCCCTACTAATACGGCTCTGGATCTATATGACAGGAGGAATTGTATGGTAGGAAACAAGCATGGTCTGCCCAGTGCTCCTGCAGGTAAAAGGAAGGCAAGATTTTGAGGAAGTGAAAGCTTTACTGGAACTTGTGGTGATGGGAAGCAATAGACAATCACCGATGGGACCAGATCCCGTGTGCCTTTTATGAGATACTGATGCAGAAACAGGGTGAGGATTCTAAGCTGAGAGACATTCCAGGCAGAGGAGCAGTATAGTTACGTTAAGGCGTGATTTGCTTATGGGCTTCCCTGATGGCTCAGACGGTAAAGAATCCACCTGCAATGCAAGAGATCCGCGTTTGATCACTCGGTCGGGAAGATCCACTGGAGGAGGAAATGGCGATCCACTGCAGGAGGAAATGGCAATCGACTCCAGTATTCTTGCCTGGAGAATCTTATGGACAGAGTAGCCTGGTGCGCTGCAGTCCATGGGGTCGCAAAGAGTCGGACACGACGGAGTGACTAACACTTTCACTTTCAAGATTTGCTTAGCATACAGATAATAAGAAGCAGCTAGTAGTTTTGTTAATCAATTAGGTTAACTATGATCACTGAAACAACACGGGGTGTTAGTTATGTGGGTATGTTGGTAGGACTGGGAAAGTATTGCACCAAGTACATTTTTCAGTTCAGTCATTCAGTCGTGTCCAGCTCTTTGCGGTACCATGGACTGCAGTGCTCCAGGTTTCCCTGTCCATCACCAAATCCTGGAGCTTGCTCAAACTCATGTTCATCAAGTTGGTGATGCCATCCAACCACCTCATCCTCTGTTGGCCCCTTCTCCTCCCGTCTTCAATCTTTCCCAGCATCAGGGTCTTTTCCAGTGAGTCAGTTCTTTGCACGAGGTGGCCAAAGTATTGGAGTTTCAGCTTCAGCATCAGTCCTATCAAAGAATATTCAGGACTGATCTCCTTTAGAATGGACTGGTTGGATCTCCTTGCAGTCCAAGGGACACTCAAGAGTCTTCTCCAACACCACAGTTCAAAAGCAGCAATTTTTCGGCACTCAGCTTTCTTTATAGTCCAACTCTTACATCCATACATAACTATTGGAAAAACCATAGCTTTGACTAGACAGACCTTTGTTGGCAAAGTAATGTCTCTGCTTTTTAATATGCTGTTTAGGTTAGTCATAGCTTTTCTTTCAAGGAGCAAGCATCTTTTAATTTCATGGCTACAGTCACCATGTGCAGTGATTTTGGATCCCCCCAAAATAAAGTCTGTCACTGTTTCCATTGTTTCCCCATCTATTTGCCATGAAGTGATGGGACTGGATGCCATGATCTTAGTTTTTGAATGATGAATTTTAAACCAGCTTTTTCACTCTCCTCTTTCACTTTCATCAAGAGGCTCTTTAGTTCCTCTTTGCTTTCTGCCATAAGGGTGGTAACAACTGTATATCTGAGGTTATTGATATTTCTCCAGGCAATCTTGATTCCAGCATGTGCTTCATCCAGCCCAACATTTCTCATGATGTACTCTGCATATAAGTTAAATAAGCAGGGTGACAATATACAGCCTTGACATATTCCTTCCCCAATTTGGAACCAGTCTGTTGTTCCATGTCTAGTTCTACTGTTGCTTCTTGACCTGCATACAGATTTCTCAGGAGGCAGGTCAGGTGGTCTGATATTCCCATCTCTTTAAGAATTTTCCACAGTTTATTGTGATCTACACAGTCAGAAGCTTTGGTGTAGTCAATAAAGCAGAAGTAGATGTTTTTCTGGAACTCTCTTGCTTTTTCAATGATCCAGCGGGTGTTGGCAATTTGATCTCAGGTTCCTCTGCCTTTTCTAAATCCAGCTTGAACATCTGGAAGTTCACAGTTCAAGTATTTCTGAAGCCTGGCTTGGAGAATTTTGAGCATTACTTTGCTAGCGTGTGAGATGAGTGCAATTGTGCAGTAGTTTAAGGATTCTTTGGCATTGCCTTTCTTTGGGATTGGAATGAATATTGACCTTTTCCAGTCCTGTGGCCACTGCTGCGTTCTCCAGATTTGCTGGCATGTTGAGTGCAGCACTTTAAGATCATCATCTTTTAGGATTTGAAATAGTTCAACTGGAATTCCATTACCTCCACTAGCTCTGTTTGTAGTGATGAAGGCCCACTTGACTTGGCATTTCAGGATGTCTGGCTCTAGATGAGTGATCACACCATTGTGGTTATCTGGGTCATGAAGACTTTTTTTTTTACAGTTCTTCTGTGTATTCTTGCCACCTCTTCTTAATATCTTCTGCTTCTGTTAGGTCCATACCATTTCTGTCCTTTATTGTGCCCATCTTTGCATGAAATATTCCCTTGGTATTTCTAATTTTCTTGAAGAGATCTCTAGTCTTTCCCATTCTATTGTTTTCCTCTATTTCTTTGCATTGATCACTTATATCTTATATATATATATAGATATATAAGTGATCAATATATATATAATATATAGAGATATATATATATAAGATATATAAGATCTTATATCATATATAAGATATATAAGATCTTATATCTTATATAAGATATAGATATAGATCTTATATCTATATCTTATATCTCTCCTTGCTATTCTTTGGAACTCTGCATTCAAATGGGTATATCTTTCCTTTTCTCCTTTGCCTTTTGCTTCTCTTTTTTTCTCAGCTATTTGTAAGTCCTCCTCAGACAACCATTTTGCCTTTTTGCATTTCTTTTTCCTGGAGATGGTCTTGGTCACAAATCTCTGTGCATAGTTCTTCAGGCACTCTGTCTATCAGATTTAATCCCTCGAATCTATTTGTCACTTCCACTGTATAATCGTAAGGGATTTGATTTAGGTCATACCTGAATGGTCTAGTGGTTTTCCCTACTTTCTTCAATTTAAGTCTGAATTTGGCAATAAGGAGTTCATGATCCGAGCCACAGTCAGCTCCCGGTCTTGTTTTTGCCAACTGTATAGAGCTTCTCTATCTTTGGCTGCAAAGAATATAATCAATCTGATTTTGGCATTGGCCATCTGGTTATGTCCATGTGTAGAGTCTTCTCTTGTGTTGTTGGAAGAGGATGTTTTCTATGAGCAATGTGTTCTCTTGGCAAAACTCTGTTAGCCTTTGTCCTGCTTCATTTTGTACTCCAAGGCCAAGTTTGCCTGTTACTCCAGGTATCTCTTGACTTCCTACTTTTGCATTCCAGTCCCCTGTAATGAAAAGGACATCTTTTTGGGGTGTTAGTTTTAGAAGGTCTTGTAGGTCTTCATAGAACCGTTCAGCTTCTTCTTCAGCATTACTAGTTGGGGCATAGACTTGGATTACTGTGATATTGAATGGTTTGCCTTTGAAACGAAGAGATCATTTTTAATATTAATGAAAATAAAGTTATGTGGGAGAGTGAAATATTCTCCAAGGTTAATCCATAAGAGAAAAATCAAAGCCCACTCTGCAACCTGCTTAAAGAAAAACAAAAAAAACAGACTAACAGCAGTTAGAAGCCAGCCCTGGAAGTGACCAAATCATACCCTGTGTGTTAGTGACTCATTCCACAAACCCCAGGGGAAGTTGAAGATTAATTTTTTAAGGTCAACTAAGTCATCTCCTGATGGTTTGGGTGACTTCTTCATTTTCAAAGATTGAGCTGAATCCTTTACATCCCTACTACAGAGAAACCCAGAGCCCATGCTACTATCAATATCAATACTCACAAGTACGACTGAAACAGTTTTTTTATATATAAATATTTGCCATTCTCTTTTTAGATATTATTTATTTTTCTTTTGACTGCGCTAGGTCTTCTTTGCTGTGCACAGGCTTTCGTCTAGTTGTGACAAGTAGGGGCTACTCTCCAGCTGCAGTGCACAGGCTTCTTATTGCAGCAGCTTTTCTTGCTGTGGAGCATGGCTCTAGGCATGAGGGCTCTACAGCATGGGCTCAGTAGTTGAGGCACAGGGGTTTAGTTACTCCACAGCATGTGGGATCTTCCCAGATCAGGGATGGAACCCATGTCCCCTGCAATGGCAGGCAGATTCTTATACACTGTTGCAGGGAAAGCCTGCAACAGTTTTTAAATTCTGAGTTATTTCCTTGCCAGCTAGTGAATTAGCAAATAGTAGTTTCTTTTGTTTGTTTTGTTTTGTTTTCATTTTGTTCTGTTTTGCAAAGAGAAAAGGCTTTATTGCAGGGGCTAACCAAGTAGTATTGCCCTGATCCCGGGATGCTCTCCCATTTCTCCTGACTCCCTAGCCCCTCCCTGGGAACCCCACCCTCCCACACTCAACAACACCCAAAGTAATACCCGAGGCAGCTCCTTGTATGGACTGTATTCATTCTGATTGGCTGGTCCCCCTCCTAGAACTGGTGTTGAAGATTTTGAATGTCGAAGCCACCTATAGAGGGGCAAATCAGCAGTGTAAGCATTGTTGATTTACACAATGACCTTGGCAATTGAAAGACCTTTGACTTTTTTAATGCTATCAGTTTTATCCTCCTTAATCACAAAACAGCTTGGCATAGCTTCACTGTGGTCAGTCAGGAAGGGGTCATGGAACGTTCTAGTAGAGTCTGCCTCCTGCTAGCTGTTCCTGTCCTTCCTGCTCTCCAGGACTGACAATAGGTGCTGGCTGCAGTCTGGCCCAGGTCAAGGACATCTTGGCTGAGAAGGTCTCCGAGCTCCCGGAGGAGAAGACCCAGACGTACCGAGCGCTGCTGAAGCACCTGAAGAGTCTGGCCAGCCAGCAGATCCGGAACATGGCTGTATGTCCTCTGGGCCCATCACGAGGCCTGCTACACCTATCTCTTAATCTCAGCAAAATGTTGAAAGAGGCATTGGCAGAATCAGTGTGCACATGGGTCTCAGCTGATTGAAACAACAGCACAATATACATTTAATATAGCAACCATTATTTAATAACATATTTAAAGGAAGACTCTGAGTCAAGTTCAGTCATATAGCTAAGTAGCAATATAAGTGGGAAAAGAACGTCATGGTTTTGCTAATTTCATGATAAGACCTTCAAAGAAACTAATTTGATCTTAGGCTGCATTGTTGTTGCTAAGTCGTGTCCTACTCTTTGCAACCCCATGGACTGCAGAAGTAAAACACCTAAAACAAGGAGGGTAGCCTCCCCTACTCCAGACTATTCAGACCACCACTAGACGATAACGCTCAGAACAGGGAGGCAGACTTCAGGGTCAGCTGATTTGACCTCTGGCAAATGCAGATGTAGATATTCAAAATACACATGACCCCTTCCCTTACACACCCCCGAATGATGTATTAGAAATTCTTAGGATACGAAGAATGGAGGGAGAACAGGTTTCTACTGAAAAAGCTCCTCAATTGATTCCAAATGATTCCCTGTCATGGGTTCTGTCTGATACCCTGGACCCTGGTGAGGAGACGGTGACAGGAGAGTAAAGGGTTGGAAACCACCACAGAGAGAGCAGTGGTGGGGCATTGTGAAAGCTGCCTTACTCCTGAGAAGAGGTGTGATATATTTCATATGATCACCAAGGGTAGAAGTATGACCAATAAGTGAGAATCCAGGGGTGTAGATTTCAGCTCAGTGGAAACAAGAACTTTAAAATTAAGCTGTTCATAGAGGAATGGGAGTTCCGTGCCCTCACCCATGTTCCAGCCCAGATCACCCACAACCTGGGTGGTCACTGTAGAGTCTGGCACTGTGTGGGAAGAATACTGAGCTGAATGGCTGGTCATTTCCCTGACATGTTCTGAGATGCTATAAGCTTAACCAGATCCAAGAGGAGTCTCTCAAGAAGAGGAAAAGGGAGACTCAGTGATAGATGCCCAGCACCCAAACATGGTCCCCGGGAAGTCCAACAATTCAAGAGGTCATGAGATAAGTCTGAGATCCCAAGGCAGCATCATGGCTACTTTTGTAGCCAGCACCGTGGCCATCTGTGCCACCTGAGTAGGGGTGGCTCAGAATTGGCCGCTGCACCTCAGTGCTTGGCTTTGCATCCCCGTCCTGCCCCTTCCTCACTGGGAGATCTTAATCAAGTTCCTCTGTGCCCCTGTGTCTTCATCTCTTATAGGGGGACAGTGGCCTCATCTCACTGAGCTGTTGTGAGGACTGAGTGAGTAAATATGCATGAAGGAGTGAGACATCAGGTGAAACACACCACATGCTATTCGGTGCTCATCACCATCCATTCCTCACTCGATCCAAAGCTGTGGGTGGGTGGGGACCTCTCACAGCATCTGAACTGAGTCTCATCTGCAGAGGAGGCCAAGACTCCTCTAGACCCTGTCACCTGCCAGGGAGGACCGTGAGCAGGTGCCGGGAAGGGCGGGGGGCTCAAATTTGAGGGATCTAATGACCAAGGCTATAACTCTCTCTCCTTAGTCTTTAGGGGGTCATATTATAAGCCGACATAGCTACTCAGATCTGAACCCAATTCTGGCTGTGGGCAACGCTACCCTCAATCTGACATCAGAAGGTAAGCTACCCAGAGCCCTTTGAACAGCACCTGCAGTGTTTCTGTCTCTGTTTTAGGAGGTGCTATGTCAGAGCCCATGTCTCTTGCTCTCAGTCCACCATGGGGAGCTCAGGATTCTGGCTGAAGTCTTCTCAAGCAGGGGATGGCACCTTCTGTACCACCTGCCACATACACACGACACCCAGCCCCAACCACAGCTCAGCCAGCCCGCGGCAGCCAGGGCTGTCTAGAGGCTGACTAGAAGCCTCTCTGTGACCAGAGGACCACTTCCTCCTCCTCCTCATGTCCCCTCTCCAGTTGCCGTGTAAGAAGTCACAAGTCTAGTGAGGACACGCTGGGGACACTGTAGGGCCCCTGGGGGCAGGAGGAAGGCTAGCAACATTTTCCATGCTGGCTAAGAAGGGCGGTCCTTGAGGGCTGCTCCAGGGTATTCCACCCTTGTCTCCCTGAGATGCTCAGCCCTCACATTGGCTCTGGCTGCTCCAAAGAGGCTGACACTCCCATCCAGTGCGCACTGACTGTGCCAGGCTCTGCTGGATACTTTACACAACACATCTAATTTGTCCAACCCCCGCCGCCCGCCCCCGACTGAGGTCGCTTGCAGTAAGGGGTGAGGGATGGGAATCCAGTCTGCCTTGATTTCCCAACAGGAGTGCTCGCCTCTTCACCAGCAGCCACCTCCCCAGGTCTTCTAACTCCCCACTTTCCATCTCTCCCCCCCCTCCCTCCCCCACACCCCATCAAATACCCTCAAATGGGCTGAGTTGGACCCGGGAAACTGGAGTGCAAGGGAGCAGTCACACTGCCCCATGTGAACTCCAGGGTGTGGCCAACCAGGAATTATCTCACCAGCATCATAAGCCTCCCCAGGGGATTGCTGGCTGACACAGTCTGGTCCCTGATGGGTGGGAACTGAGAAGTGTTGGGAGGGACCTGCTGGCAAAGGAAAAGCCCTCACACTCCTATTCAGCTTTGTGTGGGGCCCAGGAGAGGAAATCCTTCAGCCCCGAAGGACCCTGACAGCTGTTTTGCTGGGTCCGCCAGGCCTGTAGTCCAGAATCACCCCATCTTGAACCCTGAAGACTAAGGGAGAGGATGCCAAGGCTCTGGGGCGTCAGGAGAGCAAAGACGGCCTGGTCCCAACACAGGGCCTTCTACTTCAGGACTAGCGGTGCTAGATGTGTTCCTCTGCTGGGATGTTGGTCGTCACCTTTGGCTCAAGGTCTCTGTTTTCCCAGCTCTGCCAAAGCTACCTCCAGTCTGCACTCAGCCCAGCTCCAATGAGGCCAGTAGCTAGCTGGCACCCCAAGAGGGAGGCCCAGGTACACAAGAGCCCCTCTGGGGTCCACCTTCCTCTGTCTCGGCCACACCTACCTTCCAATCAGCATCTCACTGCTGTTCCTGGACCTGAACGCACGTTAGATTTGCTGGGCTGCAGTCTCCTTACACATTTCCCGTGGAGCCACAGCCACTTTTAAAGCCAGAGGGGACTGCTCTAACTATTGCCACCATGTAGTGACAATGGGGCTGAAAGGAGGTTTTGTAAATTGTTCACATTGCTTTAAAGATATGGGTATCCAGCTTAGAGAGCTTCCCGGGAGTCCAGTGGTAAAGAATCCGCCTGCCAATGCAGAAGACTTGGGTTCCATCCCTGGGTTGGGAAGATACCCTGAAGGAGGAAATGGCAACTCACTCCAGTATCCTTGCCTGGAAAATCCTATGGACAGAGGAGCCTGTCAGGCTTACAGTCCTGCACTGTGCTTAATCGCTGAGTCGTGTCCAACTCCTTGTGACCCCATGGGCTGTAGCCCGCAAGGCTCCTCTATCCATGGGGTTTCTCCAGACAAGAATATTGGAGTGGATTGCCATGGCCTCCTCCAAGGGATCTTCCCACCCCGGGGATCAAACCCAGGTCTCCCCCATTGCAGGCAGATTCTTTGCCAGCTGAGCTACCAGGGAAGCCCGGGCTACAGTCCACAGGGTTGCAGAAGAGTTGGACATGGCTCGGCAACTAAATAACAATAATCCAGTTTAGAAGCCAACGGCAGCAGCAAGAACAAAAAGCAAATCCAATAATCTGAGCTCTGTTAATAGTGGAAACAAACCTTAGCTTAAGCTATGCCCTAACATTGATCATAGTATTGAACAAGTTAGATTTAGTTCAACAGTCTCTGCTGAAAGATGAAAACAGGTCTGGTAGGCCTTGGGGACAGGAAGAGGCCCAGTTCACACAGCATGTGTGCTAACAAGAGTACATGTCCTAGGGATTCCCTAGCAGTCCATGGGTTAGGACTTGGTACTTCCAGTGCTGGGGTCTGGGTTTAAGCCCTGGTCAGGGAACTAAGATCCCACAAGATCCACGGAGCAACCAAACAAACAAGTAAATGTCACGAAGCTGCCACCACCCTTCCCTGTGAGGAGGACGGGTTGGGGGCTGGTCCACCACACTCAGACCCCCACTCTGCTCCATGCAAGGAAGGTGACCTTTTCTTCTCCACTGCTGACATTTAAGAGTATAGATTAATCTCGCATTCCTTGTTGCAACTGTGCAGAAATGTCATTTTCTTCAACAGAAGGCACACGGCGGATTCCTCTAAGTGAACATTTTCTTGCTGGGTTGGCAAGTGCAGACCTGAAGCCGGAAGAAATTTTGGAGTCTGTGTATATTCCTCACTCTCAAAAGGTAAGACTTGAGAGTTGTTTTTCTCTTTCTATAACTGAGTTCAGTCATCTTTAGATGTTTCAAAACAGATGGAAGGAAAATAAGTCTGCCCCGAAAACCTGTTTCCTGTCCTTCGTGGCCTGGCGTGGCACCAAGGCCCGCAGCCGCCCTCGGGCCAGCAGCTCTGGGAGGCATCGAGCTGGGGTTGTTGTTTCAGCTGTGGGGTGGGGCCTGCCCAACCTGCGGTCATGCTCACACACCCGCTCGTGTCCAAGATCTGGGAGGCGGAAATTAAAGTTCTTTGGCTATGGAATGAGCTTCTCTGCCTGACCCACAAGGAGATAGAGGCTGGGGCTAGGCCTCCCGACTGCCCACTCGAGCTGACCCCCAACAGTTCAGAAGACCAGGAGCGCCTAACACATGATCTCTGGGGGAGACATGGCCACGCAGCTGGCTACAGAGGGGACCCTCTGTCCTCACTCCGTATTCCTGGTGCTTCTCTCCCGAAGTGTACCTGAATCTGAGAGACCAGTCTTCCAAGAGGGGCAACACAACAGATACACAGAGAGATCCAAAGCCAGCAGGGTCACGCAGGAAGTCTCATATTAAGTCATGCTTTCAGCCAAGTATGGTCTTCATTTATTTTTTCCTTGGGAATGGAAACTCTGAAGTGTGTTCCCAGTCCAGTGTGGATCAGTGTAAGAGACCCAGACAGAAAAACAGGCCGACCCAAACACAGTGCCCCCGGTGGCCAAAAACATGGAAACACATGCAAGGCAGCGGCCATCTCTGTTAACTTAGTCACCGCACCAGTGGTCCTGATGCCAAGGATCATGGGGGGAGCCATCACCCTTCTGCCTCTTGTCCCTGCTAGAAAATTCCCTAGTCCACTGTTGGAAAGTTCTATTCAGCACCTTTATGAACTTTACAGAATGAAAAAGGGATAGTATCTACAAAGCAAGAAATCCAGTGGATCTCTTTCACACTTTAAGCAAATCACCTTCCAAACACCTGTGTTGGAGGGATCCTCCATCCTCATGGGGGACAAAGGGTCTGGGGACTAGCCTAAATGGCACCTGGAAATAAGAGCATGGGGAAATGACACAGGGATCCCTTGCAGGGACATCCCGGCCCCAGCGGGAAAGTGCACAGTGACCCTGTTAACTGAGAGTATGGGGTGTTGGAGATGGACCTTTGGGAGGACATCGCTTTGAACAAAGAGGCAGCCAAATTGTCCCAAGTGTCCTTTTCGTCCCTTTTGATTGAGTCTAAGTGATTAATTAGTGGCACCAAGAAGCAGAAAGCTCTCTCTTAGTTCTGACATATCAAATAACTCCAAATGGTCTTTGTCTCCACAGTGGGAATTTGTGTCAGCCTTCCGACAGGCTCAGTGCCAGCAAAACGCCTTGCCCGACGTGAATGCCGGCATGCGAGTCCTCTTCAAAGAGGGCACAGACATCATCGAGGACCTGAGCATCACCTATGGAGGGGTCGGGGCTGCCACAGTCAGTGCACATAAGTCCTGCCAGCAGCTCCTAGGGAGGTAAGCAACACACCCTGTACCCTGATGGTGAAGCTTGACATTTAAAAAAAAGTGGAAAGATGGAAACTCTTATATGTAGAATCGTTGCTTGTTCTTTCTGTAATTTTGCTAAATGACTCTAACCTCATTTGACTTTGATTAATAAGGCACCACCCTTTGGGTGAGGTGTACAATGAAAATGGCCCAGGAAAGTGTTCAGCTCCGGTGCTCCTATGCACATCAATGCTCTGGCAAACCCACACCAGGCAGCTTCCAAGCGCTCCCCATCGCTCCCGCTGCTCAGGGGCACTCTGTTTCCTTCTCAGCAAAGGCAGTGTCCAAGTCTGAGTCCTGTTCAGTTCACCATGGGATTGGCCATGGTGGTCTCTTTATTTAATGCCTGGGTTCTAGCATGTCCAGGCTACTTAGTGCAGCCTCCCAGGCCTCGGTTTCCCTGAACAGCTTATTTAAGTGATTTCTAAGTTTCCATCCAACTCCTAAAGTGAGACCCTGGGGGTCTTTGAACCATCTAGCACAGGCCCCTAGTCACAGAGACCTCTGGTCATGGAGACTGCCTTTTCTCACTGGTTCCTTCCTGCCCCCAACCCTCCCAGGCAGTGGGATGAGCTGATGCTGGATGAAGCTTGCAGGCGGCTCCTGGACGAAGTCTCCCTCCCAGGCTGGGCTCCAGGTGGGAGGGTGGAATTCAAGAGGACTCTGGTAGTCAGCTTCTTCTTCAAGTTCTACCTACAAGTTCTGCAGGAACTGAAGAAGCTCATAAAGCCGTTCCCTGTGCCTGTAAGTGCTCTGGCTTTTATGGGCTCCTGGCAGCATAAGCTCCCACCTTCCTCGCTCCTTTTGCAAACTATCAGTTCCAGCTTTTCCTTCTTCCTGGGTTCAGCCCTTCAGGGTTACTGTGGGGTGAGGCTCAGGATGCCAGACTGTCTTTGGTGCACAGATGCTTACCAAGTGCCCTGAGCAGGGAAACATGATGGGACCCCTGCTTCCGTGTGCAATTGTTTTTCTTTTAAAATCAACTCTGTTGAAGTATAATTACATAGAACAAAATGCACCTATTATTTAAACTCAGAGGGTTTCGGCAAATGTGTAAACCAGTGCAACCACCACTTCAAACAAAAGTATTTCCATCATCCCCAAAAGTGCCCTTTTGCCCCTCTGCTCTCAACACTCTCATCCCTGCCCCCAGGCAACCCTGATCTGCTTAATGACACTGTAGATTAGTTTTGCCTATTTTGGAATTTTATATTCAATATGAAATGTTAAATAAAATTTTATTTTTCAAAAAATCAAAACATTTATGAGTGCATGCTAAGTTGCCTCAGTCACATCCGACTCTTTGCAACCCCACGGACAGTAGTCCCCTAGGCTCCTCTGTCCATATCAGGAATACCGGAGTGGGTTGCCGTGCCCTCCTTCAAGGGATCTTCCTGATCCAGGGACTGAACCCCTGTTTCTTTTGTCTCCTCTGTTGGCAGGTGGGTTCTTTACCATGAGCACCACCTGTATGCTAATATATAAGTAGCTTCTTCTCAGAATTTCTGATTATGAACTTCGGGAATAAGTTACCAAAACAGAACATTTTTTCTCTCTTTCTCTCTCTTCCCCGCTCAATCCATCTTTCTTCCCCAGACTATGACTAGAACTCTCACCCTACCTTGCACCCGTGTTCCCCAACCACACCCCACCCCAACAGCCCCGTGTTCCTAAACTGTCTGGGTTTTATTCATTCAGATGAAGACTCTCACTGGTGATCCAGTGATCACCTGGTGATCCAATGGTTAAGACTCCACACTTCCTCTGCAGGGCACACGGGTTCAATCCCTGGTTGGGGAATGAAAGAAAGAACGACGAAGACCCTCACAAACCACATTTACTTGAATAACTCTTGCCACCCTTGAATTTCTGAATCAAGACACTAGATATGTTTCAGTGACACCCAAAGAGCCTTCCCAGTCTTACTGCTCTCCCAGAAAAGCTGAGGAAAATAATTAAATTTGAGTTCTTCTGTGGGCAGTGAACCACCCCAGCTCATTCTAGAATGGCTCCCCCAGCCCCTAGTTTTCTTGATTCTCCTGCTGCCTCTGCCCAGCTTGCTGCCAGAGGGCCTCTCCCTCCTTGGGCTAGCTTGGCTCCAGGATCAGATTCAACCAGTCTGTCCAGGTCCTCCTAGTGTGCAAAGGGAGGGAGGGCAAGGAGCATTTGCCAAAGCGAGAGTCTGGGAGGCGTTGTGAATTTGCATCATCCCTGCTAACTGAACTCATGGTTTCTCGGTGACCTTGGCCAAATCCTTTTCACAGAAATCAAAGCCCAGTTGAATCATAGACTAATCAGCTTATCTTTATTGTTTTGAATCATCTCTCAGAACAGCCGCCATTATCCTGAAATTTCAGACCGATTCCTGAGCGCTCTAGAAGACTTCCCGGGCACGGTTCCCCAGGGAGTCCAAAGGTACCAGGTCAGTGAGTTTAATCTAATGGAAACCGAGAAACTAAGAGACAGTGATAGCTGTGTGAACAAGCAAGCACTTCCGAGTTGCACATTTCCCTTCTGACTTTCTGAGTTTTGCCAGGACATTGGCCCTTTGTTTCAGGCCTATGCAGGAAGAGCCTGGATCTAAGATCAGACCCGAGCTACTGAAGCTGGATGCCCTCAGGCCAAAGTCATCTGAAGCAGCTTGACCATCCAACTAATAACTGAGAGTCTCTTCCAACTGCCATTCTTTGGGCAAATGTTTGAAGAGTAGCTTGGCTGGGCATGGGGGAAGCGGGGAAGGACAGAGCAGGAGAGTAGCAAGGGTCAGTCTCCAGCCCCTGATTGCAAATGCTTAACCTCCAGTCAGCAAAATGAGAGCCTGCAAGCAACTGAATCCCTTCTCTCCAAGAACAATGGAGAAAGTATCTATAATTTTCCACTGGAGCACAAGCCCTCCCACCACCCAATCTCCATACTCACTCCACACACATCTTCTGGTAGAAGAGTTCCAGAATAAACACTTCCTCCACTTACTGCACTCCCAGAGATATTTTGTTGCCACTCGCAAGGGCAGAGAAGGCAGCTTAGACCAGATCTGGATGGGCTCCATTGCCATTGGCCCCCCCAGCCCCCCCACCAGAGGCCCTGCTCCTGTCAATAAGCAGGTTTTGGCTTAGATTTTGGTGCCCCGCTCTCAGGAATTATATCACTCCAAGCCTCATCATCATGATGGCTTTATGTGTAAACAGGCTGCTCCTTAAAAAGGTAAGAAAGCAGGACAGGGAGACCTCTGAATTCCAGAAGTCAGGGATATGGGCCACCACTCGGGAAAAGAAGACGCCAAAAGGAGAAGCCAGAGTGTCCCTTCACTGACTTCACAATTTTGCTAAAACATTGGCCCCATCTAAAGCATAGCCACAGAGCTGAAATGACAGCTCCCCAATCAAGTTACATCATTAAACTCTCATGCTCATCTGACCCACTCCAGTGTTTGTTGACTGAGAGTGACCATCTGATTTCTCAACCCTGAATCAGGAGTGTTGGCAATTGGCCAGGCCACTTCTGAAGATGGAAGTTTCCCAGGGAAGCTCTTGTCTTTCTCTGTAGAGTGTGGATTCTCACCAGCCCCTCCAAGATCCAGTCGGACGCCCTGTCATGCACCTATCGGGTCTCAAACACGCCACCGGGGAGGCCGAGTTTTGTGATGACATCCCCATGGTGGATAAAGAACTCTGCATGGCTTTAGTGACCAGTACCAGAGCCTATGCAAAAATCATGTAAGTAAACGAAAAGCTTTCCAAAAACTCTTTCTAAAGCACACTTGGGGATTCCCTGAAGCAATGTGACCGTTCTTTGGAAATGTCATAAACCCAAAGAACCTAATGGAAAGAATGTTTAAAAGGTCACCAGCCCTAAGACGAGGAAAGGAATGTCACTAGAAATGATCATCGTGAAAGGCAGAAAAAAACTCACAATTATGGGCTCTTGCTTTCATCTCCCTGCTGCAGCCTCAGGCATGGCTCAGAGGAGTAACTCTGAGTAGGGCTAATATGCAGCTGGTGATAAAACCCTGAACTAGGTTATTGCTGAATGGTAAATGGCCACTGTCCTAAACTTCCTTAGGATGCCCCTTGCCACAGACACGATGGCCACTCCCCTCCTCTCCCCTTCCAGCAACTACAATGTTATCCCTGGCCCACCAGGGAGGCTCCTGGACCCTGCTCTCTGGCAGCTCAGCTCTGATTGGTCAGGGCCTATAGTCCAGTTGTCATATATTTTGACTTTCATCCATGGTCTATCCCTCCCTCCCTCAAAGCTTGCTGATTTCTACTTCTCAAATATATCTCTTTTTTCAGATCAATTGATTTGTCCGAGGCCCTTGAAATACCTGGGGTGGTTGATGTGATAACAGCGAAGGACATTCCAGGCACCAATGGCACCGAAGATGACAAACTGTTGGCCGTAGATGAGGTGAGGTACAGAGCGTGCTGTCTCATGTGACTTGGCGCAGATGATCACCAAGGTACCACCTCCAGGCAGCTTTCCATGCCCTCCCAGCCCTCTCTGCCACTAGGGGCCAGAAAGCCAGTTCTTCCAGCTTCTCTCTAATGCTTCTCTCTCTCTCTTCTAATGCTTCTGTGTGGGGCTTCCCTGGTGGCTCAAAGGGTAAAGAATCTGCCTGCAATGAGGGAGACCTGGGTTCTGTTCCTGGATTGGGAAGATCCCCTGGAGAAGGGAATGACTACCTACTCCAGTATTCTTGCCTAGAAAATCCCATGGACAGAGGAGCCTTACAGGCTATAGACCTGGTCACAAAGAGTCAGACACGACTGAGCAGACACGCTTTCACTTTTCAGTGCCTTTATAGACCTACTCTTCTGGAATCAGGAAATAACATTGCAAAAAGGAAATTTATTACAGAAAAACAACAAATACTCATTTTCCCACTGTGTACTGTTGAGTCAGTTTACTCTTATTTGAAGAATAAATGCAAGAACTGGCATGTATCAGGATGGAAAATCCTTGAAAAAAATCTAGAAAGGAGAATACAATATACAGCCACTCTCCATTATTTACATTGAACTCTCTTCCTTCCTGGACCAACCCTCTCCCTACCACCTCCCACTGACCTTCATATATTCCATTTTTAATAAAGTTGCTCATATCATTCCTGACCTTTAATTCAATTCTACCATCATTCACTGGGCACTTGCTTTTGGAGCCAAACTATCTTGGTTCATGGTCTCACTCTGCCACTCTGTATCATCACCTGTGAAATGGTGTCTTGAAACCTGTAAAATATCATCACCTGTAAAATGGGAATAATCAGAGGAACCCAACTCATTGTGTTGTTATGCAATTTAAATGAGCTGATACATGTGAAGTGTTTACAGCATTGCTTGGCATGTGAAGGCTCTCAGTAGATGTTAGCTACTATTGTCACATTTCAGGCTGTTTCTCCTCCAGCCATGAAATAAACCACTGTTCTTTCGGTTGAACTCCAGATGAGGAAGTTGGCTATTGCTTAGGAGCTATGTTATCTTCTCAGGCTGCCAAAACAAAATACCACATAATGGGTAGCTTATAAAGCAAAAATGTATTTTCTCACAATTACTAGAGGCTAGAAGTCTAAGATCAAGGTGTTGGCAGGTTTATCCTGAGGTCACTCTTGCCGGTTTGAAGATGGCTCCCTTCTCCTGTGTCCTCATAGGAGACGGCCTCTTCTCTGTGTATAAGCCTCCCTGGTGTTTCTACCTCTTTTTTTTTGGCCACGCCTCATGGCATCCAGGATTTTAGTTTCCCTACCAGGGATGGAACCCGTGACCCTGCAGTGGAAGCGTGAAGTCCTAATCACTGGACCATGAGGGAATTCCCTTTTCTCCCCCTACGTCTTCTTATAAGGACACCAGTCACACTGAATTAGAGTTCCAACCTTAGGACCTCATTTCACCTTCATTACCTCTTTGAAGGCCTTATCTACAAATACAGTCCCACTGGGGGTCAGTGCTTCAGTTTGGGGACTGTAGAGGGAGGCACAGGAATCATAGTGTTCAAAATATACTCCCCTTATCTTTAAAATGACTCCATGAAAGCATCCCACATGAATGAATCACCCTCAACAGAGGACATAGCAAATTCCGGTCCCAGCCAAATTCACATCCACTCTGAGGCTTACATTCAATTGAGTAAAATGGCTAATGAAACCATATGTATGATTTAAATTAACTTTTAAATTAAAAGTTTAAAGAATTTTTTTTTAGCCAAGCACATGATGTGACTCCAGTCTGGTTACTCTTGGCCAATAATGGTAACTAAGGCACCAGCCACTGGTAAGTTTGGACTGATAGTACTTTTACCCAGAATTTCCCCCCGGCTTCATGCCTATACTTTTTGCAGGTACTCTGCGTGGGCCAGATCATCTGTGCTGTGGTTGCAGAAACAGATGTACAGGCAAAAAGTGCTATTGAAAAGATAAAGATAACTTATGAAGAGCTGGAGCCCATAATCTTCACCATCGAGGTAAGCAGAGTGCCTGGGCTCTCCTATAAGGTTGTAGAATCAGAAGTCCCTTGTAAACTTCTTAATGCGAGACTTATTCAGGGTTCTACTACTTTTTCATCACTGGTTTACTCTGGAAAAATCAACTTTTCTGGAAGGCATTACTTGCATGAATTAAAATTAGTTTTGGTTCCAAGAAACAGGAAAAAAATAGAAGTTTCTTTGTCCTGCACATTCAAAAAAGTCTAGAAATGGTCAGTTTCAAACTTACATGTGACTCTAAGTGTCAGGGTCTGGGCTCCTTATATCTATTAATAGTCACTCTGTCCTGCGTGGTTTCCATTCTCTAGATCACACTTCGGTCCACAACAGTTACTGAACACTGACCTTTGAGTCCACACTTCTGTCAGCAGAGAGAATGCGGCAATGATGAAGAGAATATCCCCTCCCCTTAAAGACCCTTTCCAGAAGCTGCACATAATCTTTCTACATCTCCTTGGTTAGAACCTAGTCATGTACCACACCAACACTCCTAGAAAGGGGGTCTGGGAAACATACATTTTATTCTAGGTGGCCAGGTATTCACTAGAAACTGGGGGTTCTATTACTTGAGGAAAGTGGTGGGAATGGATATTGGGAGTAATAATCTTTTCAAAACGGAGCCCCAAAGCAGTGGGACCTTCATGATAGAATTCCATATAAGTTTCCATTCTCGCTTCTGGTTCTAGATGATGGAAAACAAATGCAACTTCCAGCAAAAAATAATGAATTTAGATTCGAAAAATCAGATGTAGATTTATGGCATTTGTGTGCTCTAATTCAATGAAAGATAAGTTCATATCAATTAAATAGAAAAAAAAGAGTACTTAATTTTTGCTTGTGAAAGAAATAAAATTTTTTCAAAGGCCCTAGTGAACCATTTGAACATTTTTAAAATGTCCCTAAAAGGTACAACTTGCTCAATATTCAGAGTGTTAAAAAGGTCATGTTTCTAGTTCTTTCTAAATTAAATCAACTCTATTCCAAATTCCCATTTTGTCAAGTTTGCAAGAAGTTCAGGCCATTGTTCTTGGCTCACACCCCTTTCTAGAGTTGTACTAGGATCCTAACAAGGGTTTTTGAAATATCAATTCCAATCCCATTTCCTCAAGAGGGGAAATGGCACCCAAAGGATATCCTCATGAAATATCCTGGAGCTCAGAACGCTTAGAGATCTAGGGTTCCCTCAGAATAGGACTCTCCACCATCAGTAAAAAGAGTTCTTCTGTGAAGAAAAGTAGGTAAAAGAACAGTCATATATACCAATGCTCATTCATCCATTCATTCATTCACATGACTATATATATAAGAAGCAATATAGAGTTCTGTCTGAAAACACTGGTTCTAGAACTGTGATTCAAACTGCCAGGCTTGAATCTTGGCTGCACCACTTCTTAGCTATGTGACCTTGGACAAGTTTCTTAACATATCTATGCCATAGTTTCCTCCTTTGTAAAAAGAAGAGAACAGTAATAAAACCTGCCTCATCAGGTTGTAAGACTAAATGAGTTAATATTCAGAAAGCATGTAGAACAGTGGCTAGCACCTAGTTATAGCATATATTATATATAAACATAGCATATATTATAATAAGATTATACTAACTTAGGACATATTTACAGATGACAATAAACATACTTCCACACATACTAGATTGACATACTGAGATCTTGGTATAGCAAAAAAGTGAAAACTTCAGCTATATTCTTCATTTTCTACTGCTTTGAGAAATCAAGCATTTATTATTAGGCAAGATGTTTCTGAAAACAGCCAGGCTTGAAAACTGCCTCCATCACTTATTTGAAGCATGACTTTGGGAAAGTTATTTTAACCTCCTTAAGCCCAGCTTCTTCATCTGGAAAGTGGAGAGAATAATAGTATTCATGTGAGAATACATGTAAATACACTGTCTATTGTACAGTGTTTGACACAAAGCATGCACTCAATAAATATTAGCTGCTTTCACTATTCACATTGTCATTAACAAAAAAGGCCACGGACTTGAGATCATTAGGGAGTAAGAACACAAGAGTCAGGTGTCCTTGTGAAATATGGAAAACACCTGTATCTAAAGGTTATTAGGTGTTATCATTACAGGGTAATAATCCTAGATTTCTTAACATTTGGAAAATTGTTATTAAATTAGTGAGTAATTTGAGGAAAACTGTTTTCTGGAGGGGGGAGAAGTTGCTTTGCATTTTGTTTCTTTAGTGGGGGGTTGATCTTCAACACTATACTCTTGACAAATAGACATATTTGTGCTTACGTTGAATAAAGTAAATTAAATTTTTTTAAAAAAGGAAATAAAGGTTAAGCAAGAATCAACTGCCATAGATCAACCCACAGAACAGCAGGACAGGATGGCTTCCAGTATTCATGTGTCAGTCAGTTCATAATATTGTTGCCAAAAAAAACCCTAGCATAAAGGGCTAGGAAGCCCTTATGAGATATGCCAAATACACAAAGAAATGAACAAACTGCCTACCATATCTCTGTTGGGTTTTCTTGCCCCAGAGGTGCATTAGGACTTGAGTCCTCCCCTTCAACATGAAGTCTGACACAAGTATTTTTATTCATGAAGTGGGGAAAAGGGGAGGGCCCTGAGCCTCACTCTTACTGCATTTGGATCTATCACCTGTGCCCTGGACATCCACATTGAAATGGAGAAATGAGTAGTTATTATCCTGGACCATCATAGTATCCCCAGATCTCAACTCATAATGTCTCTCTAACCCTTGCTGGTTTTCTCTGCAACTGAGAAGGCATTTTCTATGGCATCTCGGCTCTGCGGGGAGTCTGCTACTCAAGGACACACTCCCTTGCTGGCCTGACTCCTTTCACGTGTCCTAGCAGATGGCGATTGTCGGAGTTTGCCGGCTTTTGAGTAAGAAAAATTTGCCAGTGGAAGAAAACGACAAAAAGAATTAGCTTTTTTTTTCTTCCTGTCACTCAGGATGCCATAAAACACAACTCATTCCTGTGCCCTGAAAAAAAACTTGAACAAGGAAACATCGAGGAGGCATTTGAAAAAGTTGATCAAATTGTTGAAGGTGAGTGACTCAGGATTGTTTCCTAGAATATTTGTGCAATTCTCTTCTGAAACAGACTGGAGAGCATGTGATTTCCTTTCAGAAAGACCACCCCCTAAAGTCGTGGCATTTTACCAAAGTTCTCCTCTCTCGCTTCCTTTCAAATTGTGCATGTGTTGCTTGGGGTTGGGGAGGGGGGGCAGGTAGGGAGCAATAGAATAAATAAAAAATTCCTAAGACTTTGATTAGTCAAGGACAGAATGAAGAACAAAAGCAGAGATTTTCAACTTCTTATCCAGAACCACAGTCTCTGAAACAGATGACCTCAGTTGTCACAGGACAAAACACCTGATCCATCAGTTTCTCAATCAGGACAAATCCAGCCAGCCAGTCCATGTCTCACTTGCTTTTGAACTCCCCAACCAGAACACACCTTCAGGCACTTTCCTTTACTTGCCCTTAACAGGAGAGGTCCATGTCGGAGGACAGGAGCATTTTTACATGGAAACACAGAGAGTGCTTGTTATTCCAAAGACAGAGGACAAAGAACTGGACATTTATGTGTCAACACAGGATCCAGCCCATGTGCAGGTGAGGTCCAGGATCTGCCCCACCTCCTCCCCAACTTCCCAGTTCCCTCATGGCCTTCAGCCTCCACAGCCTCACAACGGCTGCCATTTTACCTGCAGAATCTTAGAATCTAAGTATTACACATCAGCAGAGCAACTAAGACCCTGGAACCATTTTTTATGTTTTCCGGTCTTGTCAAGTAAATGAAAGAACAGCCACAACCATTTTCAATTTAAAGTGAACATTCACTGGCTTCATGCTTAAATGTGACAGTGATTGGATGACACAATTATTTCTGTACTTGATTTTTCCCTAAAATAATCACTACAGGCAACCTTTGGAGTAAACACAGCACTTCATAACACAGTATCATTTCCCCAGTCATAAAGTGTTCCGGGTTTTAGTTGCAAACATTTCTTCCTGTTTAATAAATTGTCAGGAGTTTGCAGGTTTTCACCTTACTGGGACTTTAGGTGTAAGCATTTGGCTAGGATCCAGGTTTTGACAGGAATCCAGGACTCTGACAGTTTCCCTTTTGGAAAAGACCACTTTTCTGCTGGAAAGTTTGTTTTATGGAGATTAGCAACATTAATGAACTCAGTAGAACGCTGAAAGATTCAGACTGTCTCAGCTGTTTATTTCTTTGTTTTTACTAACAGTAGGGGTGGATGAATTTTGCTGTTGTGTTTTAGGAAGCAAAAACCTTCTTTACCACTTTACCCTTGTAAAACTTTCCCATTACCTACCTTTTACAGAAAACAGTGTCCTCCACTTTAAACATCCCCATCAACAGGATCACCTGTCATGTAAAGCGAGTGGGTGGAGGTTTTGGCGGGAAGATAGGAAGACCGGCTGTCTTCGGGGCTATTGCAGCTGTGGGTGCTCTCAAGTAAGTGCACCTAGGGACATGGGAGGGCGTGAAATGCACAGAGCTGAGGGCATATCGGCAGCCCGAGGGTCACCTGGGCTGCTGTCATCACCAGCTGAGTATCCTTGGGCACCTCAGCCTCTTGTCTCTTTTATCCACCCTCCTAAAGTTATTGGAAAAGTCAAATGCACTTAGAAGTTTGAATAGGCTAATTTGCTCTATAAAGGAAAAGTGGTACTATTAGTTGAACACCTCCAGAGCTGACACTGCCCCATCCTTGAGCTTCATGGAAGATGACCCATTTAGGTGTGGGGCAAGTCACCTGCCCAAGTGGAGTGCCAAGGGAGAGGCTGCTCCCCCACTTTTCCTTTCTACCACCAGCTGAAGACAAAGCAGGGTGAGAAAGAAAAGTCTCCTGCTCCTGGGAGGACGCTCATTCAATGGATGTTCAGTGGACACAAGACATCCTCAAACAGAGCTCCTGGTCTAACCCCAG